>NC_140088.1:13114788-13756688 GCF_964237585.1 Gallinula chloropus
GAGGGGAAGAGGGGGAAATCCCTTTTAGTTTTGCGATTAGACTGCCAGGCTTTGAAAAAGGCTTAAAAACAAAGTCATGCTCAGCCTTTTGTAGGAGAGATCCAGATGTTATGTAGATGTTTTGTTTGCGTGTTCGTTTTGAGCGGATCCGGCGGTGAGCGCTGTATTTACGTGTGTAGGTTGCTGGACTTTGCCGTATATCGACGTTGCGCTTGTGGAATGTATGCTGAAGTATTAGCTCGGTAATGCCTTCTAATGGTAGTGCTAATTACAGTGGGGTTATTTAGCAAATTAAGTGAGATGATGCACCCCCCACCCTTGAGCACCAAATGAACTTTTCCAAACACACACGCACACACACACACGCACGCACACACACGCGTTAATTTTGGTGTGTTTCTCTCGCCCAATCGCTTTGCTGGAGCTAAACCATGCCTTACCTCAGAACAGTCAATTACCAAAGCTACCCAGGATCATCAATCATGGGGGAAGCGTGAAGTTTAGGGGAGGAGCGATGGTCAAACTATCGATTGCTGCAGTTTTGTCCTCCCCAACCCCCACCGTCGTTCACGGTCCCCTGCACATAAAATCTAAAACAGACTATCCCGTTAATAGTGGGATTTATCAATGATTATGTACCCAGTTGTGAATGTGGCCTCATACATAGATGGCTTTTAAAAATACACGTCAGGGGAAAAAAAATAAATTTGTTCAGATAGGTTTTGTTTGGGTTTGTTCTGCTTTTCGTCACGATGACGATGGTTTTAAGGTTTTGAGGTTTTGTTTCGGGGTTTGTCTCTTTTTTTTTTTTTCCTTTTTCTTTAAGAAAATGACTCAAAGGGTAGTTATAGATATTTGGCCTGATTTTAATAGGCGCAGGGAATGAGCTCCAGAGGTCAATAAACCCCTCCAAAATGATGAATGATTGAGTACCTGTGATGATGATAGTGATTACCGGAGCAATTAAACAGTTTGATTAAATGAGCCATCATAACAATGATGTCTGCGGGAAATCAGCCCTCACATATAAAGAAAGATAGTGTGGAGGGCTGACAAACGCCAGTGGGCATTCCTGCGTGTTCCGATAGCGCCGAGCCCTGCGGAGCAAGGCTGTATTTACAAATATGGGGGGAATATGGAGAAAAGTCCCTCTCCTACTTTTTAGCCAGAGTTGCACCCTGCTTAAAACCCGCCAGAAGCCGGAGAGCAGACCCGTTTTTTTTTTCCCTAGAGGATCTCCTCCAAGATTAAAGCTAGTCCTAAGAGCAACCGAATTGCTGTGACTGACTTTCACGGGACTGTAAAGAGAGGTGAGTAAAAAAGCCCTTAGTATGTAGATCTCTTTCAAGCAGTGGTTAAGTCGATTCATTTCGCAGGGAAAAAGCCAGTCTTCTTGTGCAGTATTTTATACTCTGTCGTATAAATCGGTAACGTAATTCAAGATATTCATGGTAATGAATGCTTGGCTAATCCTTTGGGTGCGCGGAGACCTACAGAGCAGTAGGTTATGCAAATCCTTTCCTACTTTTACAGCTGTAGTTTTCTAACAGATTTTTAAAGAGATCCAGTCATCAGTGAACGCTATTTGGTGTGTCGTCCGTGTCGCCCCCCCTCCCACCCCCCCACCCCCCCCGCCCCAAAGATGCCAGATTTCTAAACTTGCATGGAATCACTTGATTGTGATACAGACCATACAACCTGGTTAGAGGACGTGGTTTAAATATTTGTACCTTCCAAACTTGTTTTTTAACCGAGGCAGTGCAAACTCGGAGCCTTGCCTCTGGAGATGTACATTTCAAATAGTTTCGGTATCACCAAAGAAGAGGTCTTTCCTCATAACGTGGCCGTGCAAAAGTAATCTAGCTCCATTGAAAGCTATTTGTTCAGACCTCAAGCTGTGGGAGAAGTTCATCAGTTTTCTTCACAAAAATAAGTTTTTAAATTACTTGGCTCCCATAAGAAGAAAGCGCTTCATTGTTTATTATATAGTTTTAGAACCGATTTTTTTTTCATAATTCAGTATTTCAGAGAAGTCCCTGTAGATCTCTGTTCTCTTGACTAAGAAAATGTTAAAAAGCAATCTAAAAGCAAAGCTGCAAAAAAAGCAGCCAAAGATTTTTGCAATGTTCAATGCTGCTCCTTTCGCTTGTTCCCTTTTTTTTTCTTCTTCTACCCTCCCCCCGCCGCCCCAACTAATTAACCCCCTGCGTTGGCTCGCCCTGCTGTGTATCTATGTAATCTGGCACAGGGACCAACTTTTAAAAATTATGTAAACTTGATAGAAAGTGAAAATTCATATGGTAAATGAAGGGCTTTCATGTTCCCTCAGTGTCTTTTTTTTTTTCCCCGTGAAAAGAGTTGAAGCCTTTTTCCTCTTCACTATCCCAGTGGATTAAAGCACACAGAGAACATGGTTTATAAAGCGCTACAGTTTAGCCATTAAAAAGGGATCTCAATTTAGCGCCCTTAAGTGAAAGTACTCAGCTATTAACAAAGATGCTGTTGGGAACTCGTAGGAAAATGCGATACGTACGAGCAGGGGATGGGGGGTTCCACATTCCTAAGTCATTTTTTATTTACTTTATTTTCGCCAGCCTGGTGACATATTTCTTTTAAAACACAGTAATTCGGGAAAATTAAATTGACTAATTTCCATTTCTCGTGCATCACTTTCACAGCGAAGGCTGTTTCCAGGAAAAGTGTGAGTGAGAGACAAGTCGGTGGGGTGTGTGTGTTTTGTTTGGGCTTTTCTTTTTTTCTTTCTTTTTTTTTTTTTTTTTTTTTTTTATGATCGGCTCGAAAGTCCAAAGAGAAATGAGGTGTCCGGTATGGAAGTGCATCTCAGTCAACAGCCAGCTCCTTTTGCCGAGGCTGGAAATGGTTTTAACAGGCGGTAAAATTTCATCTTGTGGTGTCAAATTGGGGTCAGTTTGGGGTTAGCGCTCTCAGTGTCCGAGCAGGAGCTGTCCAGCTGTGTGGGGATTCATTAAGGGCAAAAGATCCGTTTCAAGAAAAACAATACAAAGACAATCAGAGGGCTAAAGATCCTCTTCAAATCGGATTTTACAAGTGCACCAGAACAAATATGGACGCTGAAACCTATTCCCTTCAAACTCCCAAATCGGCTTCTTAGCCCTTGGAGGGAGTGAGAGAGAAAATCCTCTAAAACTTAAGAAGAGTCTGTTTTCAATCAGCCTTTCCGAAGTGTGGCATCTTAGTCCTTTGCTGGCTTTGAGACATGCCTCGCTCGCTCCCCCCCCCCCCCCCCCCCTTCTCTCTTTTTCTTCACAGCCCTGCAAAAGCGGATGGCACAACAGGTAATATTTCAGATTTAAAGAATATATTCCACCGGGGATCTTAACCCACTGTTTTGTACGCGCGTGTGTGCCTAGCGCAAGATTTAGTGCAAATAGAAAGTTAGGTTTTGTTTTGTTTTGGTGGGGGGTTTTGGGGTTTTTTTTGGGGGGGGGGGGGCGGAGGGGGGGTGTTGGGAAGAAGCCATGCTTGCACGAAATCCTATTGGACCACTTCGGAAATTTTTTGCGCTCCTTGTAGGCGATGCTCTGGGTGGATAATTTAGGTTAGATTTACTGTACGGTTCCTCGCATTTGTGGAAAGCACCTATTGCTAATCTGGTTTATTAAATTCGCGTGGTTTAAATCCTCTTAGCGTCCCTACATCTGTTAGAACAATTGACGCCTTGCTACGGGGACAAATAACTTGAACCTTAATCTCGTTTGTAACTTTATTCAACGTTTGTTTGTTTTTGCGCTGAGTTCAAGTATTTTTGGGTGATGCCATTGTGTTTGGAAACGCATGGGCTACGTTTGCAGGCAAAACTTCCCATGGACGGGCTAAGGATATCGCGGGACAGGAGGGGAAATTTTGCATATCTGAATTGGCATTTAATCTTGAACTAGAGTTCTAGGAAATGTGTCATATTTAATGAAGAAAGAAATCCGCATGGTAAAACGTGGCTGCGGGATTACATCACCGTGATCCCATAGTAAAGTCCACGGGAATTTTTCTTTGTGTTTTGCACGCGAGGTGAAGTGTGAGGTGTAAATAGCATCTTTTCCTTTTTATAATCAGGATTATGCCGCAGTTCAAACTCCTTCCCCCAAAACAGCTCTTTGCCACACTTTCCTTTGCCTGTACGGTTGGTTCTTACAACTCGAGTCACTTTTTATTCGCCTCAGCTCACTTTGATTCGCCTCCGACTTCCCGCAGCTGCAGGACTTTCAAGGTCCCATCTCGGGTGCCCCTGTGAAATCATGCACATTTTAGCTTCTGCAGATCACTGGGTTCATTTAACTTCTCACCCTGATATCGCCCCCCGCCCCTGCCAATAGCGTACTTCGCTTTTCAGCGATCTATTATTTTTCGAAAATCTTTCCAGTCCACAAAGTCAGTGGTAGCTCATCACGGTGAACTTTTCTTGACCTCGACTGCGGTATGACTGAGATCTTTGGGAGCTGGATTAGGAGGAGATTCATTTACTTACCTGTTAACTTCACTTTTAACTCTCTTTCTTCCACCCCTCCCCCTCTTTTCAAAAAGAAAAAAAAAAACAAACCCAACCAACAAACCCAACCCATCCACGAAGCAAGAACTGTCCGAGTTCTTTCTCCCCTCCCCAGATCCCTTTATCCCCAACCCCGGGCTGCGGGGCTCTAACCCGGCGCTTGCGGGATGCCCTCGCCTCTCCGGGCCGCCTCTCCCCCGGCAGCGGCGGCGGCGGCGCGGCGGTGCCATCAGCAGCCCTCTAGCGCTATCTGGCGGGGCTCCAACACGATCCCGCCGCCCTGCGCAGACCCGCGCAGACCCGCGCAGGGCCGGGCCTGCAGAGTGGCGCAGGGCTCCGGCGCGGGACACGGAGCGCGGAGCGGTGCGGAGCGGCCCCTTGGCCCAAGGTCAGCACCTCCGCGCCCGGAGGGGCTTTGGGCTCTTCGTTTTGTATGCTGCACTGCTCCCCACCCCCCTAACCCCCACCCCCTCACCGCCTCCCTCACGGATCCCGTCCGACCTGGCGGGCTGTGGGGCGAGGACCGCGGTGGGAAGGGGCACAGAGATGACCCCCGTCGCGTTTGTTCGGTTTATCTCATGCGGGTGCGTGTGAGGCGCTAATGTCAGAGGAGGACTGAGCGGGGTTTTACGTCTTAGGCTGGGAGGTTTGTAAAAGTGAAGACCATAAACAGCCAACGTGCGTGTTTCCATCACTAAACAAAAATACCTGTCAGGGCTTCCCAGTAACGCCGTGCAGGCTGCTTCCACCAGTGTAGTTAAAAATCTAGTTTGCATTTGTTCGAAGGAGCCCGAAGCGTTAGCTAAATCCATCTTCCCAATGTGACATCGTAACAAAAAGGACAACGAGGGCAAAGTAAATCGCTTTAGCGCAGTATCAGAGCATCCGAGAAGGCTCCAAACTCTGCTCTGAGCTCTCTGTTCTCGCTCACTCAAAATACTCACTTTTGTTCTCCAGCTGCCTATAAAACTCCAGAAGAGGAGCGCTCTCCTTTTTACACTGGAGTTCTCGGTCCGGAGAGAACAATATCCTCCTACCTCTTTTCAAATGATACGGAGACTCAGACTCTCACAACACACAGGCGATCACTTGAGGCACGAATCTCTCCCCCCTCCTCCCTTTTTTTTTTTCCCAAGAGCGCCTCGGCCCATTGTTTGAAGTAGGAATCTGTGCGCAGCCCAAAGAAAAAGGGGGAAAAATAATTTTAGGAACCCGGTTTGGTATTGCTGACGAAATACTATAGCGTGTTTCCTAGAAGTACGTGACGAGAGCCGGCGGTGTGCTCCCGAAAAAGAGAGAGTTGTTATTATTTTTTTTTTTTGCTGTGTTTTTTTTTTTTCTTCTTCTCCCCCTAAATGATTGCGATCGCCTTTGTACATCTTTCTTTTGATCCCACAAAGATGATGCAATAAACATATATATGTTTGCTCTCCATGCAAGAAATGCAAGGACCGTACAATGGAATATACGGCCGGTTAGTCCTCATAATGCTTAGTTTTGCTGTAATTAATTGAAAACAGTTATTAGGTCGTCATCGGCAATAGCGTAAATAATTGCAGCAGATTTTTACTTAAAATTGACCGGTCACAGAGTGATAGATCGATTCGAGGTATAAAAATGATGTATCAAAACATCAA
This sequence comes from Gallinula chloropus, assembly GCF_964237585.1. NCBI lineage: Eukaryota > Metazoa > Chordata > Aves > Gruiformes > Rallidae > Gallinula > Gallinula chloropus. The sequence goes on from NC_140088.1 coordinate 13,120,951, forward strand.
TGTCGATTATTTGAAATATTGTAGTCGAATCTTTTTATTGCTTCATCGGTTAAGTGTCTGAAAGTGCTGTGTTCCAACATATATTTATGTTGTCAATACTGTCAAAACTGTCAGTTTTATTACAGTGGATTTGTAATACATTTCGGATTTGCTCATTTGCATAAAATGTCCACCCCAGATACCCCTCCTTTTCCCCATCTCTGGAAATCTGTGTCAGTTTAATGAAAGGATTCAAGACTCATAGTTAAAGGAGAAAAAAAAAAGTGGAAAAAAAGAGGAAAAAGTAGAGATATCGCTCCATTAAGTCCAATTTACATCCCTTTGGAAAGCTTGGGCTATTCCTAACTTGCATAAGAGGGAATCCCCCCCCCCCCCCCCCCCCCCCCGCCCCAATCCATCCATTTCCCCGGTAGAATTTAAACTCTTTTCTACCCTCACACCTAGATTAAACCCTTCAGGAGAATTGAAAAACTGTACAGGGAGACTGAGACGAGCCAAAGCACACCTGTGAGTGCCGTAACCCTCCCAAAGAGAGGCACAGCCCCCCGAACCGCACACATACGAGCGGGGGTTTGGAAGGAGCTTGAAAGGAGACAAAGGAGCAATAAATACGTGTGTGATCCTTTCTTAACGGCTGGGAACCCAAAGAAAAAGCACAAACTGGAAGCAGTATTGGGCATTTGATGCCCTCAGCCCCCATTTTATCAGGGTCTGATCCGGTCTGATTATTCGCTTTAACTCCAACCTGTGATTTTTTAGTAGCATGGTCTCAGATACCTCTCTAATTTTCTCTGAAAGCCCATCTGAGGAATAGAAAAACTCAGGAATAAATAAATCCATTTACACACTAAACCCTTATTCTATCGAGCAAACAGAGAAATTAGCCAAGTAACTTTTTTCCCCACCCCACCCCTTTCGGGAGCATGAGGTTGTTTTCTAGGCGTTCGTAAGATGGACCTGAGGGGTGTGTGTGTGTTATTGTAGGTTGCTGGGGGGGTAGTGGTGGGTATTTTTGTGGTGGGTGTTTGGGTTTTTTTTTTTTCCTTTCCCAGGGATATGTATATTTAAAGAGATGCAGAAGAGATTTCTGAGTTCACGGAGAAGAAGGAAAGGTTGGTTGGGGAACAGCAGAGCGCCTGGCAGGTATTTTAATGACCGTCCCTTCCTTTGAACACTTTAAATTTATCTGCTTCTTTTCATCCGTAATATCTTCCCCAGACCAAGTATGATTTCTGTTGTAATTCTTCTGTGTGTTTGTGATCACTTCTGAGGTAAATTGAGAAGTAAGCTGCGCAAAAGGAGGAAATCGCCCCTGGGGTGCTTTGTTTACTTTGGTTTGTAAAATCCTGCTAGGAGATGGTTTCCTCAGTGTGTGGCAAGTGTTTCTTCAAGAAATTCATCAGCCCTTCTACAATTACTTCGAGCTCCGAGGGAAAAGAGCTGCCATCACTTTCTCACATCCCAAGGTGTTGCATGGTGGAGAGAAGAAAAGGCTGGAGCATTTAATTATAAGGGGGGCGGGGGGGGGGGGGGGGGGGGAGTGTGTGTGTGTGTATGTGTGGAGGGGGGGAGGCTGGGGGGACCGAAGGCTGCAGAAAGCCGTCCCAAGCCTGTACCTGGAAAAGAAAAACCTGCAAGGGTATATTTGGGAGACGTGTGCCATTTAGAGATGGGGAAAAGTACCCCATCCTGCGCAGTAATTAGTCTGAACAATAAACATAATTAGAATAAAATCAGTTGGAAATTCCTGCGTTTTTAATTACGTTTCATTTTGTGGTAAGCCGTAAAATTATGAATGCCTCTCAATTAAACACTATCCACTTGTAAAGCATTTAACAACAATTATTCCTTAATCAGTTGGAATGTTAGCCACAAATGATGCTGTTAAACATCAAAGGGACGCCTTAGACGTTACCTTTTAGTCATAAGTAAGAGGATTAATTTCTATAATTAGAGGGGATAAATATGTGCATAAATACATCTAATTTTTTTACACGTTCTCATCCTGTCTGGGAGAGGCGAGGATCTCTGACATTGCCTGCACTTCTAGCTCTCCCCCGGTCAGAGGAGGCGACCCCGGGAGCAGCGAGGTGAGAACAGCCCTCCGGGGAGGCCCGATCCTGCGCGCCGCTCCGCGCCTCTCCGCGGGGGCCAGTCCGCCCTCCCGCCACCACGCCGGGGTCTCGAGATCGTGCCTTTCCGTGGGCACAGGGCTTCGGGGTAATTTGCAGCCATCCTTGGCTTCTATTTACGTCTCTCTACGGCACCTGGGGTATACCTGGCGTTTCAGTTCCCTCGGGGACAATTTGCTGCCCCCAAACGAAGCTCAAGATTTGAGTCGAATACCGCAAATAAAATTAGCATGACCTTGATTACACCCTGTATGAATATCTCATTTACCTAATGACTTTATGTCACGTACGCAGAGGGTCAATTTCCTTTTAACCTTTCCCATTGCTGCAGTAAGCATTCTTTTATAATCAATGGCTGTTTGAATAATCAATTCACATTTTATGATCCCTGACAAACTCAATATATGTGTGCCTTGTTTCAGCAAAGCAGCCGGCCCTTCTCCGCGCCGTTTTCACGTCCGAAGAGTTTGCGGCTGGGTTTGCCGGCTCCCCGGGGAGCCTTCCCGGACCGCACAAGGCAACCACTGCCGGGCTCCGCGGGGGGCTGCGGGGCGCTACGCTGCCCGTCCGTCCATCCGCCCGTCCGGCCTCTCCGCTCCGCCGCCGCGGCTGCCTCCGCGCAGAGCCCCGGCGGGCAGCCGCGCCTCCCCGGCAGGACGCGCCGCAGCAAGGAGGCGCGGGCTCGGGCTGTCACGGCGCGTCCGGCAGCCCCTCTCCGGCGCTGGACATACACTTCAACCCGTTTTATTTCCCCCACTCACTCAACCCAAAATACGCAGTTTTCCCGCTCCCCTCCCCGTCCAACCCGGTCTTCTTCCAAGGAATGTGCAACCGCCCGGGACTGTCCTGCCGTGACCGCGCCCCCACCTCCCCCCCCCCCCTTCCCCTCCGCGCATTTGCAGGGGACGAAGTTCACCCATCTCCGAGGCCGAAGGCAGGCTACTGCCCGAGCACTCGACCTCCTGAAGAACTTCTGAGGGAAGAGGCTTCGTGTCCTCGGCCACGTCGGCGCAGGGGAAGCCTTAAATCAATCTTTGCGTTAGATTAACCATTCTCCTAAAGTTCACGAGTCCCAAATTGCCACCAGCCCCCCCCTTATCGCCTCTCCCAGTCGTCTCCAAATTTGGGGTCGAGAGACGTGTCCCTGAAGAGTAGCCCCCAACCACAACCCGAGTGCAGAAGTGTACGTGGGAGGAGAGGGGGGTAAGGGTGGGCTGAACTTTGCAAATGTTTTTTCTTTAAGTAGCTCACATTTGCTGTGATCTATGGTGTGAGTCAGGAACTGAGACTTATTGCAACCCTGTTCCCTCTATTGGATAATTAATGCTGATTCATAGCGGTTTCTACCTACGAATGTGTGTTTCGTTTTTCTCTGCAGGGTCCATGGTTCTTTGGTATGTTGTTATTCCCTGAAAGGTAATTGCACTTGATATTCTCTCGGGGAAGGCTCATTAGCCAAGGGCAGGGTGGCGTTGCCAATCTCAGACTCTTTCAACAATTCAATGCAAACATTTGCCCCAGAGGTTTAGTACAGCACTCCCAGCTCACGAAACAGCCCTCGGATACAGCATTTCCCCTAAGAAGCCTTGGGTCTAAAAAGAAGTACATATATATATTTTTTTTTCTACCCAAGCAGGAAACACTTTAGTTTGGCTGTTTTTAGTTTAACCCCTCACTGTAAGTGGTCGAAGCTACACAAGAAGATTAGACATGTTGCCTTGGACTGTGGGACTTCACCCTCCCTCTTATCAAAAGGTACCCAGGACACAAACATGGATGAAATAGCAGTAGAGACACTGTATCTTCCAGTCCTCTGTATGCACTCCTTTACACTCTCTTAACATTTACAAAATGCATGTCGAAAACACTTTTACACTGCCCACCGTTACAGACATACACTTGACTTCTTTCTCACACATGCCTGCTGTCATCAATTTGGGTCCTTTCATCTCTCCTGATAAATCAATTACCTCACTAATGCAAGGCAAAGAAACTCAGATATAAGGTAAGTTAAGGAACATACTATTTTATGAAGGTGAACCCCCCATGATTGTTCCCATTTTATTTTCTTTCCTTTGTTCTGCATAATTCTGAAAATCATGTTCCTCCATTTTAATCTTGGCAGGTTGAACAGGATGATTCATGGTGACATTGCAGAGAATGGGAAGATCCAGTTCTCATGGGAGAAAATGGTCTCCACAGGACTGATGAAGAGGAAGCAGAGGGGCAACTTAACATTTTCTCAGACATCAAGATTTTTCATGGTAGAATAAAATGATCTAGGCATTTTTATTCATTGAGAGTTGGATGGTATCTTCTCCCTGGTAGTGATGTTAAAGAGCAGAAACCTGTCTAAATTCGAAACAACAAGCCCTATGTCTGAAGTGTACATCTGACACATCTTATTGTGTTTACATACTTCCACTCACCACGTTCTTCCCATCACAGTTAGCCAATGAAATCAAAGAGCAAAACTCATCTGTGCTGTATCACTGCTGACTTTAATGCTAGTGTCTTACAAAGGAAAATGACCTACAGCATGTGGCTGCACAACAAAAGTAGGTCCAAAAACTTGAAAACACCAAGATGTTACTGGCTTTAATTCCCTCTCATCTGAAGGGCTGCCAATCGGTCTGTAGGCCTCACCTATTGGGGACGGCAAAACTTCATAGAGAAACAATGCCATGAATCTCTGTCAACAATGTTTTCAGTGCTGATAGCCTTCAGTGTCTTCAAGCCCAAATCCATTAACTGAATGAGAACACGAATGAAGGACGCAGGGCAGGATTCTGCAAGATGCCAAGTCTGTCTGTGCAAAGCACTCAGCTTTCCGTGTTCTACTGGGACTAAATGTGGACGGTCACCACCACCCTTGTAAGCAAGCCTTCAACACAAGAAAACATCAGTTCTTTAATTCATATTTAGGTGATTCACAGCCATGTTTTTTGTTTGACACTTTAAGTATCTCTCGTGTCGTGGTGGTACATTCTGCTTTTTCAAAAGTGTTTTTCAAAATAAACAGGCTTTTCAGTGATGAAACATGATCAAGTTAATGTACTAATAGATTTCATTTTTAAAGTACATGCTAAATTTAAAACTTGTCTCTTATGCATTTATAAACCATCACTAATAGTTCTATTGATCAACAGCGTAAATAGCTTTAGCAGAAGCTTTTCTTTGATGCAGATAAACATAAACAGCATTGAAAAAATAACACACAAGTGATTGTCCTGTGCTCTTAGCTTGAGGCTACATTATGATCACAATAAGACATATCTAGGCATGTGTCATACTGAATAATACTATTTCTTGGGTGTTTGAGGGCACACGACTTTACCTTGGACTTCACAACAACTGAGACATGCCATTTAAAAGCATGGTTCTGGCACTACTGAGAAAAAAAAAAGCCCTACTAAGCTATGTACAATTACTAACCTATATATGAGATTTTTGTAAAAAAATTGCTTCACATTATATACTCAGATAATATTATTTCTATTATTCATGTGCAAAAATAAACATTTGAAATACTTTTCTCTTTTATGGAAGAGCTGATAAAACTATTCACTTGAAAGGAACTCTTGGATGAATGCAGCCATATTTTCTGGCTTCAGATCTCTTATTCCCAATTGGGAACACCACGTCAGATCAGGGCACTGCAATCCATCCTCAGAGGGTGAGTGCTCTTTGCTTCAAAAATATTCACCAAGAATAGCCCGGGCAAACGTTTTCCAGCTTAAGAGTAATTTACAATACTTTCATTTGGGCTTTTCATTTCATTACTCTTGAAGTGTCACTGGACACCTATCACACTTGCTCTCTTTCCCAGTAGGTTGGTTGAAAGTATTTAAACAGAAGACTAAATAATAACAGTGCCTAAGAAATACTCCTGTATCTGTCTTCAAGCTTTTGCTTTGTGCAGGTATCCATCCAAAGCTTGCTTCTGCCCCTGATCCGTTTTATAAGAGCAGGATTTGATCCATGAAGGAAATGTTTTCACCTAACACTTGTTGAAAGAAGAACTCTGCTTGCTTTAATGTTCATGTATATGGTCACAAACATGATCAAAACAAGAGCCATCTGAACCACCTAGAGCTGCTTTGTAAATAAGGTTGCACTATGAACCCAGGAACATAACTGGTTTTGTCACTGTAGGTTAATTTCGGCTTTCAAACATTATGGAAAATCATCAATTGCCCTTGTCCACCCCCCTCACCCGGTTTAACTTCAGATCCCTTCCCCTGGCAAGCAGCTCTTGATACTCAAGTGGGATGATATTGTTTGATCCAAGAGCTAATTTTTTTTTTTGCTGTTGTTTCCAGAGTCCATTCATTGAAGAAGGTCCTGTGTACAGCCAATGTTAATGGTAACTGTTCAAAAAATAAACATCTAGCGAGATTCTCAGTGTTTGAGAGGGGCATTGCTTTCATTGCATAGTCCTCCTCATATGGGAAAAATTGATACAAAGATCTTGATCCCACTTTCCTTGGGCACCTAACAGTTCAACAGACTATTTTTTTTAAAATTAAAATTACATGTAAAGAATGAGATTTTGGACTTGCTGTGCTACAATTATTATACTTCTTGATGGATTATTTTGTTTTCTGGGGAAGAGTTTATTATTATAGCCATAAAAATAAATAAAAAAAAGTATTTTTTCCCCTCTAAAAATAAAGAGTTGTCAGTGAACTCTTCTAAGTCAGAAGGCTGAATTCTTAATTTTTATTCAAATCTGAAGATCTGAATTGTCCTAAAGCTTTGAAGCATTAGGATGAGAGTGTTTAGCCTTGATATTTCTTTCTGAATAAAATACTAAATAATTGCATTGCTATTCAAGTGAAATGTACTAAATGATGTTGATGTGAACTCAGGGACAGAGAGAAAACAGTCAGAAGAGTTCACGGACCTTGTTCTGTTCTCTTCATCTAAGCAGCAGAAACTCTACTTAAGTCCATGGAGTTACAGTGATATAAACCTGTAGTAAGGTGAGAACTGCATAACTAGATGCTGTTACTTTAAAAACAGAGTTTATTTCACTAAACAATCTGCAAATAAACACAAAACAAAGGGCAAATAAGACGTATTACAAGTAAGCATGCATGCAAAAAAGGTAAGTGCAAATTAGATTTGAATATTCATGAGTCACAAATCATTGACAGTTTGAAATAATGCAAAACAGCTTTATAAATGAGGTTAAGGCAAGGGACATCAAAGAAAGGCATTGCTAAATCAATAGCAATTTGATTGTGCATATACTTGTAAATTGTGGTTACAGTTTTTGTGACATGGGCAAAAACTATCGCATATGTAGTGAAGAAGGGACACATAAATATTCTTTTTTGAACGTGCTATATTTTTGCATGTACTTGGAGACCTGCCATGTATAAAGTGATCAGATATAATTTTTAATTTTTTTCCCCAAGGGAATTATAGTTTCCTTTGAGTAGCCCATCTCTTGCGTTGTGTTGCTTAGTGTGACAAAAAATTCAGTTGTGCAGAATACCTGAACAGCAATACTACAGAATAATTACTTCCCTCACTTGACTTCAGTAGAAGGATCACCTGTTAATCAAATACTGTCATAAAATCATAGCCAGTGGAGGTTATCTACTTGTTTCAGAGAATTTAGTTCTCAGAAGTGGGAATCAGATGAGTTGCAAGTCTAGGAGCAAATTGCTGGAGCACAGAGATTTAAAAGAATGATAGCTTGAAGGATGGCCAGCCTGACCATTTAAATCAGAGCTTCTTCATTTTGCTGTCTGTAAGCATCGATAAAGTATTGGATCTCCTGTCTTATTTGTGAGTTCTGTGGATATTTGAAATTGAATGGCTTAAAATGTTGATGAGAACACAGAACCAAAAGGCAAAACTGCCAGAAGTAATCTGCCTTTTTGAAATTACTCCAGGGTGTTTGCTTTTACTAAGGGTTTCTATTTTGATTACTTAACACTCACTCTAATAAACTAACTGATTCCCTTTCTTCAATGTCCTTTACATCCAGTGTGAGGTCCTTACTCCCTGGCATGATGGATAGAGCTTTGCTGGGTCAAGTGAAGCTAAATATATATATTTACCAATACTGATAGCAAATCCAAGCAAGGATGTCAATTTGGAAATGGTATAGGATATTCTGGTTCTTTAAGAAGAAGCACATGACTTCTTGCAATGCTGCCTTTAAAAGCATCCACTCACATGAATGAAGCTGGCAATTAACTTGTGTCAAAACATTGTAGAGGGAGAAACCCAGATGTCGAATAACTTAGGAAAGGGATAACCTCATGTCCTCCCCAATCCCCTAGATGAGCTTGTCAGGAGCTGATATGTCTCTCATGCCATCACAATATCAGAAGATACCTGTATGTGCCATGTTTAAATCCAGAAAGCTTTCTGCAATAAATTCTTTAAATCTGCATATTCCTCAGCATGGATAAACAGTAGATAAGTTAGAAAGGGCCACTCAGGAATGTAAAAGGCTAGATTACTGTTTCAGGGCCATTCCTGCTGACCTTCAGAATCTGCGGAGAGATAAATTAATCTCCCTTTAGGAAAGGCAAAAGGGAAAGTTACCTTGTGGGCATTGCAGAGAGCTTGAAGTCAACAGTCATAGATTTCCTTCTGGCTCTTTCACAGTGACTGGCCAGGTTTATCAGAGGTAAGTTACGTGACTCCCTCCATATCTATACAGCAGGTACCTCTTACTAGGACCAAATTTGCAGGAGTTGGTCTTTTAGTTTCCCATAGAATGGCATGGGTTGGAAGGGACCCCAAGGATCATAGAGCTCCAAACCCCCTGCCACAGGCAGGGCCACCAACCTCCAGGCCTGGATCTACACAAGGTTGTCCAGGGCCCCATCCAACCTGGCCTTGAACACTTTCAGGAATGGGGAATTCACCACCTCTCTGGGCAGCCTGTTCCAGCACCTCACCACTCTCTCCTTAAAAAACTTCGCCCTAATATCTAATCTAAACCTTCCTTCCTTTAGTTTTAATCCATTCCTCCTTGTCCTGCCACTGTCTACCCTTAAAAAAAGTTGATTCCCCTCCTGTTTGCATGTTCCTTTCAGGTACTGGAAGGCTGCAATGAGGTCCCCCCGCAGCCTTCTCTTCTCCAGGCTGAACAAGCCCAGCTCCCCCATCCTCTGTTTGTAGGGGAGGCGCTCCAGCCCTCTAATCATCTTTATGGCCCTCCTCTGAACCCTCTCCAACAGTTCTACATTTTTCTTGTATTTCTTGTCCCAGATCTGGACACAGTACTCCCGATGGGGCCTCACGAGGGCAGAGTAGAGAGGGACAATCACCTCCCTGTCCCTGCTGGCCACCCCTCGTCTGAGGGACCCCAGATTACCATTGGCCTTCTGAGCTGTAAGAGCCCACTGCTGGCTCATGTTAAGTTTCTCATCCACCAGAACCCCCAAGTCCTTCTCAGCAGGGCTACTCTCAAGGAGCTCTTCTCTCAGTCTATATCTATGTCTGGGATTCTTCCGGCCCAAGTGCAAGACCTGACACTTCACAGTGTTGAACCTCATTAGGTTCACATGGGCCCACCTTTCCAGCCTGTCAAGATCCCTCTGGATGGCTTCCTTTTCTTCTATTGTGTCAACCTCACCACTCAGCTTGGTGTCATCCACAAACCTGCTGAGGCTGCACTCAATTCCATCATCGATGTCATTGTAAAGATGTTAAAGAGCACAGGTACCTGGGGACCCTGCTTTTCACCGGCCTCCACCTGGACATAGACCCATTGACCACCACTCTTTATCTACGTTCTGTCAACCAGTTTCTTATCCCCTGGATGGTCCACCCATCAAATCCACATCTCTCCAATTTAGAGGTAAGGATGTGGTGGGGGACTGTATCAAAGGCCTTGCACAAGTCCAGGTAGATGACATTGGTTGCCTTCCCTTTATCTACTGATTCTGTCACTGCATCATTGATGTCATCAGATTGATAAAGCACAACCTTCCCTTGGTGAAGCTGTGTTGACTGTCCCGGATCACACGCTCATCCCTCATGTGCTCCCATGTAGTATTTGACTTTCATGTTTTATCCACATTTGAATTAATCAAGTCTCTACTGGGAAAGAACAAGGGTATAATGTCCACATCTTGGTGGTTCCTGCCTAGCTGGGTAGACTTTGCTTCTGAAAGCTCTCAAAATCATTGCATGTGACTGCCTGGCGGAGACAGAGGAATCAACTGGGAATGAGATGGAAAGACAGCATAGCTACATTTTATCTGCCTCTCTAAACTAACTTGTGCTTGGATTTATCTGTGGCGCTCTGATCAGAATCCAGAAAGGAAAAAGTAGAAGACCAAAGTCCAAAACTGGGTCTTCCAGTCACCTCATCCTGCTGAAAGGAAGGACTGTCAAGGTGAACAGTGCGGAGGGATGGCTCCAAACAGGAGACATCAAGCACCGTGGTCAGCTATCAAGTGAACACCAGTGCCTGAATACTATAATGTATAGTCTCAGCTGTCATGTCAGTTGGACACAAGGAAAATGATGCAAGCTATAAAATGTGAATCTTTGCTGATAACTCACCATCAGCAGTGGCCTTGAGATCATGGAGGCATGATGTATCCCTGAGGCACTGAGGACCCAGAGATGAATTTTTTGCATTTGCCTAAGTCCATAGTGATTTGACTGAAGACAGTGCTGTTACAATACCATTATAGTAAAAGAACTAGATTAAAAATTAATAGAAATCTTATAAGAAGCTCCTAGAACATCACTTACATTTCTAATCAACTATAACACAAGACACTTCCCTTAAATACATAATATAGCCACAAGTTCTTTGTGGATGCAAGAAAACAGCTCTGCTGCTGGTGTGTGTGTGTGTGTGTGCGTCCTATAATTTTTCCCTACAAAATTTCCCCCAATACACTAACACTTCTGAAATAAAAATAATTACATAATACATTTTCTCTTTAGCGTGAATCTGGTAATTGCCAAATCCTAGTTGTCAATACAATGTTAGATCATGTGTGACCCAGACTTCACATGTGTCAACAAGTAAATTTGTCTCCTTCTGCTATTTCAAATAACAGGAGATAGAGACATAATCCTCACTGATCAATTTGAAACAAAAATGCTTTACCTTTTGTTATTTCAACGCCATCTGTTAAAATAAACCAAATGCCAAACTTAGTACATACACAGGGCACTGAAATGGTTTTTTAATTTGGCTTGCATATTTGAAGGAAAGCAATGCATTTCTATATACTCTGACTTCTTTACATGAATTATTATGTACTGCAAGTGACATCTACTGGAGAAAGCAGAGCTAAATGCCTAGTCTACAAACTTTTTTTTTTGCTATTAAAAGGGCCTCCCCTCCAGGAAATACAGCTGTTATTTAATAGAATCCTTGCATCTGTGCCCATCAAAATGCAGTTACATAAGTGATTTCAGGGTAGTTAAAGCAAAACTGTAAGACTAGTCTTTTCATAATGCAGAAGGTACAGAAGGCTTTTTCTTTTTCTTTCTTTTTTCTTTATAGAGAAGCTGTCAATATCACAGATTTTCTGAGTTTACAATAAAAAACTTTTTGAAAGTAACAACTGCTTGATCATGGTGTGTAGTCATCCTTGGTGCTATAAAATTACTCAGGACATGTTATAAAAATATTCACCAAAAGAAATGTGGCTACAGGTTCAAGTTTCAAGCTTGCATGTTAACAGATGCTACTTAAACAGAAATTTACTTGAAGACCTAATGCAGAACTGTAGTATTGTCAATAGTATTGACAATATTACCTAGAAAGTCTGACAGACTGTGCATTTCTAACATTACTTACTGGTTGAAGTTTGCTGTTGGGACACAAATTCATAAATACCCACAGTATGTTAAAATGCTTGCAATCTGTACCTATCAAATGTTGCACGAGTTTGGTGCCTAAGAGCAGCATTTTTCAAAAATCCCCAACCTTCTTCTTTCAGTGAAATAGGATAAAAATCCCAGGAACACTTGGAAAAAAGCTGTGAACTCAGAGGCTTAATGCCACTCAGTGCTCCTACGAGTGTCATTATTTCTTAAGATGGGCTCTTGAATTCTTGCTTAAGAAACAGTTCAGGTCTTTGGATAGATGAAGCTCCAAACAATTCAAACTGTTATTACTTGATTCCAACACAGTGAAGCCTAAATAACAGTTCCAATTACTTTTAAAACTGTGTTGGTAAATCACTTTTAAAACCACTGTCAATTTGGCAAAAATTTCCTCAGTGTAGACCAAACCCTAGGGTTGAAATGAATATTCCCAACCGAGCATGGGAAAGAGTTTCAGAGCCAGAGAAATCAGTTCTGAAAGTAAATCAATAGCTAGCAGCCATTTAAGGATTTGTTTATCTAATGCTGATCTTAATTTAGTTGCAATTTCCTCCATCAAATATATTTCCCTTTTATTTTATAAGGAAAATTTGATTTTGAAGGCTAGGCTTTAACACAGTGAAAGAGACAACCTTTTATGCAGCAATCAAAAGAAGATACATTTGTCTGTTTAGAACAAGTGCAGGAGGAGAGATACCAATAATTCTTGAAATGAGATTAAGTGGATAATCTGTATGTAATATGTCTGGGCCTGATTGTCTCCTCTAGCAGTAAATACCCTAGGGAAGAGGCTAAAAGGACAGTATTTCCCAAAGGATTTCCATGGAGAAATGGCTCCTGAATTATTCCAGTGCAGGTCAGTCTTACCCACTCTCTACTCCATGGCAGAACAGACTGTGGAAACAACTCTTGGACCTTCTGGATTCCAAAGTCCAAAACCATCTCTGCAGAGATAGATCTTATGTGTTCACCTGTGCTTTAGGTTCTTGGGACCTCACCCCATCCTTTGGCAATGCTGCTATGCCCAAATTAATTTCTCAAGCTTCCTTAGCCAGTAGCTATCTTCTGGGCTTCACATTTTCCATAATAGCTGTGGATGGATGAGAGGAAGCTACAGCTCACATTTTGTCTCTTCTAATAGCCCTAATGTCCCTCTCTTTCCTTTAGAAGCCCTCAGGTTTCCAGACTGTTTATATGGAGTCCTGAGAAGGAGTGAGGGGAGAAAAAGTGATTGATAGGATGAAGAATCATGGTCAGAGTATCTAAAACCTTTCACCTGTAGACTTGGAACAATAGCAAGAGTTTTAGATTTTTGGATGCGGAACTGAGGAGATGATGGCAACACCCCAAATAACATGGATTTTATAGGGTGAATATTACCTGTTAGATCTGGTAGCATGCACAACTGTAACGCAATGGGTTTAGTTAACTAAACCGGACCTCAAGCTTTGGCTTTTGCATGTAATTCACAGTTTATAAGATCCTGTCTTGTCTAAGTTCTCATTAATGAAAATTGCCAGAAATTAATTCCTGTTGCCTATGTGATACGAGATCTGTCCTTCACAGCAGAGGCTGATCTCTTCAAACAGGTTTCCTTTTCTGACCTAAATTTTTTCAAATATTAACATTAAATTTCGCTATCATCTTCTAAGCAGTACTTGCCAAATGCCTTACAAGCATCTAAAATAGACATATGTTTTTAGAATTTAAAAGGGGTGCATATTCTAAAAAAAAAACCTTACACAATAATCTGGCTTTTTGCTGTAATAAATATTCAGTCATTTTTGTTCAGCAATTTAATTTTTTATACTTTCTCTAACAATTGCTAAATATAGCAGTTACAGAAGTGAGAACGTAAATTTCCCATTGTAGAATTAGTTCTGATCAGACCTTGCTTTTACATTTTGGTGCATTTTTAGTAGTGTAAGTGATGTATAAAGTGGTCAGAAAAAGGATAAGGAGGCAATAGGAGGCGAAACAGAACTACATAACCCATTTTGGCATTAAGCACCTATGCAAAATGATTGTAATGTACATACTAGCCATTGGAAAGGAGAGTGTATCCATAAAAACAGCTGTTTGAGGTTGAATCATAAAAACACCGTCGTGGCAGTGACAATGAGAAATAACTTCTACAGGTGAAAAAAATTATTCTGTACGCTTGCTCACACATATTGTTTGACCTCAGACAGCAAACCAAAGCCTACACTTTACAGTAAGGGACTATATAGCACTTGATTATGTATGTCTTGAATTCTGGTGCGAAGAACACGAGTGCTATTTCCTGTGGTTTTGCATGAGACATGTGGGAGCAAGATTACATCTTTCCTAAGCTGCCAACCCGATTTCGCAGAGCCTTGAAAAACATGTCCTCTGGGGAGGAGTATCCACAACCATGTTGACGTTCTGGATTGCTCTTTGCTTTCTGACCTTTAGATTAGCAGAGCAATGCTAGCAGGTATTGGTAAGAGTATATATGTCCATCCATCTGCCTAGTGTCTTTGCTTCTAAGGTAGCTGCTGTGCATTGTTTACTCTACCTGAGGGGTACAATATCTTTTCTGTCTGATGTGGCCTTCCTTTCAAAGGGTTAAGGATAAAAAAAAAATGTAATTCTGAATTGTGACGTTGTAGATTAAATGATTCGTGCCTAGACAGAGCACAGCTGTTTAGAAAACTGAATATCCATTTTGAAAACCCAAGGCTGAGAGAAACTCTTCGGTGAAATGCAACATCTGGAGAAGCTGCATTGCCATAGAACAGCTAAATCATAGAATCATAGAATCATAGGGGTTGGAAGGGACCTTGAGAGATCATCGGGTCCACCCCCCCGCCAAAGCAGCTCCCCAGCTCATATTGCACAGATAGGCGTCCAGATGGCTCTTGAATATCTCCAGAGAAGGAGACTCCACCACCTCCCTGGGCAGCCTGTCCCAGGGCTCTGTCACCCTCACTGTGAAAAAGTTCTTTCGCATGTTGGTGCAGAACTTCCTATGCTCCAACTTGCAGCCATTGCCCCTTGTCCTGGCTCCACAGAGCACTGAAAAGGGGCTGGCTCATTCCCCCTGCATCCCATACTTAAGATATTTGTAAACATTAATAAGGTCCCCCTTAGTTTTCTTTTCTCTAGGCTGAACAGTCCCAACTCAGCCAGCCTTTCCTCATAGGGGAGATGCTCCAGGCCCTTAATCATTTTTGTAGTTCTTCTTTGGACTCTCTTCAGGAGATCCCTGTCTTTTTTATACCAGGGAGCCCAGAACTGGACATAATACTCCAGGTGAGGCCTGACCAGGGCAGAGTAGAGGAGGAGGATCACCTCCTTCGACCTGCTGGCCACACTCCTCCTGATGCACCCCAGGAGAAATCTGCAGTTCAGATTTATCTTCTTGTGTCTGTGACAACAACTTGACTGAATATTCCGACCTAGTGTCCAGTCTTCCGGCTTTAACCTTGCAAGTTATGGCATTCAGGTAAGTATGCAAAGTTTGTCCGCTTATCCAGAAGCTTTATAAAAAGGCCTGGAGATCTTTAATCTGCACATTTAGACTGAAAATTTCCCAAGCACTTCCCTTCCTTTTGAGTCTTCTGACATTTTCATTTTTAGTTTCAGCCAAAAGTACCATAAACACAGCCTTTCTAATGATGTTCAAGACTCTCATCCTCCCAAGGTAGGAGAGATCATATTCCCTGGTGAAAAAGAGATACAACCTTGTCTTTAAATATATCTCTGTTTCTTTTAGTTTCTTACAAAAAACTCTGCAAAGGAGGCCAACACAAAACAGGATCCTTTTGGATCCAACACAAGAGTGATCAAATGAGTGAGCAGGTCAACTGAGTATTATTTCAGGGAAGCTCTTCAATCCCTGCTGCAGAGAACTGTCATTATCTTATCTTCCACAATATCAAACCAGTCTATAGCAAGTGAATGACTGACATGCCTTGGGACAGAACAAGTTTTTGTTGTCATAACAAAGATAAACTATTGAGATGAATAAAAGTATACAAATAGCATTTTGATATGCTTTCATTCTGTTGTACTACTACTATGACTACTACCACCACTAGTAGCTTTCAGATATGTAATTTCTTAACCAGTTTTCAGGAACAAATACAGCAAATATTTATTTGATATATGTGTATCTGATAGACTGTGAGATCAACTGTCCTGAATCTCTTCTCTTATATTGCATGTTATTACCACATATTAATAATGAAGCAGGATGGAACTTGCTTATATAGAAGGACCTGAGGTTCCACTGTATAGGCAAGGTTACTTACACATTACTTGATATTTTGTGCAAGATGGTGCCACAGTCCAGAGATTCAGAAATACCAGATGTAATTTAAAAATAATTCAAAACCCCACTTACTCAATAATGACAAATTTACATTATTTTCAGAGTTCTAACGTGATAAAAACAGGTACTTGTCAAAGATTCTTCATGCGGCAAGGGCGCCTATTGCTGGAATCCCCACAAGTGTAGAGAGAAAAGAAGTGTGCAAAATGAAATTTCATAAACTCAAAGTACAATCAAGTAGTTAAGCTGTAGACCTTGAAACGATTATATTTGTTGCTATGCCAGAAATTCCATAAGTAGCATTAAGATAATATTTTTATAGATGTCCACTGTCTTTGTCATCAGTTGAGTGCCCTCTCTGCAGTATTTTTGTCCTACCTATTGGAATAGCCTTCATGGCTGCTGGTGCATGTGAATAGTGCTACCCCTCTCCTTTTGGGAAGAAATAGAAACAGGCTGAGAGCCAGGAGCTCTGCGCCTGCCACTGATCTACTTTGTGGCCCAAAGCTGGCCACGTTCCTTTCATGTCTCAGTTCTCTCATCTATGGAAAGGGAATGACAATGTTTTTCTCATAAGATGCCATGAAAATAATTAATGAGCCACTATGGAAACGCTCATGTGTATTTGTATGTTTTATGTAGGGTTTGGATGGCAGGATTGTAAGTTAGGCTGGGACACACACATGGAGTGGAAAAGATAGAAGGATATATAGAACATTCCAACCTATGTGCAAAGTGAGGCAATAGGTTTGTGAAAAAAAATGTGTGCACACATTCAATTAAAATGTGGGACATAATGCATGAAAATAGGACAACACAATGTTGCATTGTAAGGTTTCTCTCTTGCATTTCCTACATTGCAAGGCACTTTCAAATATTCTACTCTACATGTAATTTTGCAATTTCAGTTTGTCAAGAACTAAACGACTATAACAGGTCAAGAAAACTTGGAGCTAGACATCAGCTGTGAACATACCTATCCATTCCTGTAATAAACCAGCTCAAGACATTTTTATGGTCAGATCCTCAACTGCTGTGGAAGGGTAAAACTCTGCTGAAGTCAATGGAGCTGCATTCAATTTAACCTGGCTCAAGATGTGGCCCCTAATCCTTTAACAAGATTTTAATGTTAGCCATGTGATTTCTATCTTAAAATCCCTGAAGGCAAGGGTTGGATTGAGCAGGGCTATACTGGGGAAGAAACCTGGAGATTTTTTCTTACTTAAAAAAATTTTTATCTGAGACTGTCATCCTGTTCTTCAAAAGTTCAATATTCATTTGGAAATGAAAAATCATACAGTTGCAGAAAACCTCTTGAAGATGTTTGAAATGCAAGCTAACTGGTTCTGTGCTGCATTCTTGCATCTGAAGAAGCTCTGGAACTTCTCATCTGAGCAGAATGATTCATTTACTGAGACACCTATTAACAAAAACATTGAGGTTCTGAAATTGTCAGTCTTGGACTTGGGGGTTTCAGACAGTTGCCTGTTATGCTTGGTCAAGGATGTATCTGAACATCACCGCAAAAATGTCAGACTTAATAAACCCAACAATGTCTGCCAGCCCTTCTGTTTTTCCCAGTCAACCCTTATCAGCTTGAACTGGAAAAACATTAACAAAGCAAAACCATACGGCTGCATGGTGTTTAGCTGCTGGCTGGGGCTAAACCACAGCACCGGCCTTGAAAATAGAAAAAAAGATTCTAAGATTTAGAAAACTGAAAGAAGCACTCCAAAACACTTTGAGTCTGGAACAAGTGGGAAAGATCATCCAGGTAGAATAGTCCAATGTCCTACATGGAAAGCTTCTCTTCTGCAAATGCCCTCGAGGTTTTATCTAATCTCCTTTGAAGCACACATAGACATGATGCATTAACTACTTTTAGGGTAATTTTTCTTTTCATCTCATTGTTCTTGTGACTTACATTTTGGTTTTAATTTTTATATACACATTTCTATCCCCTTTCAAGTTACTATTCCTCAACATGCCATTTTCAACCTCAGTTAATCATCCCTCCCTTCTTTTGGACTATTGCCATTTAAATGTTTAAAAGCTGTTATCATAGCTTCTTTTCTTTAAGGTCTCACCACATAGTACCCTTAGCCTCACACAAACTAGATCACACCTTGTAATACTTGTTTCCTGCAGTCTCTCTGTGACACTTGCTGTGCATACTGAACATAATAGTAGATTAATTTATTTGCAGAAAGCTAATATAAAAAGAAGGAGGATATTCTGAATAAACTGATTTCTCAAAGTAACTGAGAATTTGGCAAATGAAAAGTAGAACGCTACATCAATTGTTAGCAAAAAGCAAATCAAAATCTTAATTCATATCTCTCTGTTTTCATGAATAGATCTGCTGCTTGTGCAACGTTATGAAATTGAAACCTCATGTCCAATATGTTCTTATCTCTCACCCCAAATCTTTTCCACATTACTGTTCTTCCTGTAGAATGTTCTTTGATTTTATGCCAGATAGTATTTTCCTCCACGTGTATTATTTTACATTTATCCACATTAAATCGTACTCATTTTAATGCTTTCTAAGCTCCTCTGATGTTTGTTATTTCCAGTCCTTCCTATTTTGGTATCATCTCTAAATATATTCATCGTACAATTTCCTTTCTCTTTAAGATCAATAAGGTAAAATCATTACTTTAATGGTCTGATTTTCAAAGATGCTGAGCACCTGCCTCTCCTGCAGGCTCCATTTATATCTGTATACAGAACCAAGCAAATAATATTACTTCTTTTTTTGGTTTTGTTTTATGCTGGAAAAATTGAAAAAATATACCTTCTGAGCCAATGTAAAGTTAAACTATTTTTCTTTTCTTTCTGAAATGTAAAGTGGAAAACATTCATTTTAGATTAATCAAAAGGTTTCTTTTAATCTGAGGAAAAGCATTTTATTTCATTTTTCTTTAAAGAAAAGTTATTTCCCACATAACTTAAAAATAGATGCATTTTGAAGTGAAATAGAATTTTAAATAAAAATAAACTAATTTATTCTTTATAAAAGGGCTAAATGGAATAATCTTTTTCATTTTGGCACTTAAGCAGACATCATGAATTCTCTATTTATTTCATTTAATCTGCATAATGCAAGGGATGATACAATCTGATCTGGAAAAATCAGGTGCTAAACCAATCAGTTACTGAGCTGATAGCTAAACAGTTAACTGTAGGAGGTTCTACTTCCAGTTGCTCTTCTAGGAACTATGTCACATGTGCACAATTCAACTGGTAGCTTCTCTCCCTACAGGCTGGTCCTCCAAATCCATGCTTTGGCCAGGTTTCTGTTGCCCATTCTTTTTTTTTTAGTGTTAAAAATTAGGATTGAGACAATTTTGATAATGCCTATTTGCTGTGGAACATTTGGACTGTACTCCACTGCTACTACTGTTGGTGTACAGAATTTTCACATTGCAGCACTTGTCCCAGGGACATTGTGCCTCAGGGCAGACAGAATTTGCTGCACCCATTACCCATGGGTGCACCCATTACATCATCTGCCTAATAACTATTGTAGGGGGAAGGTTTCTGGAACTGTCATCTTTTGATCTGATATCCATCAGTATGAGAATGCACCTCATAGACATCAAAATTAGGTAGAAACCTAATTTTTCTTCTGCTTTTGTTTATGTAGGTGCTCCTGTTAATTGTGAGAAGATTATCAATAAGTATGGACCTAAATTTCATCTTTGGAACGTACTACTTTCTCTTATTGTAAACTTATGAAGCAGAGAAATACCAAAACCAGCTCTTAGTTTAGCACAGAGACAGAATAATTGAGACTCCCTGGAAGAAAAATCTAACCTTTTTTAACATACAGGTGAAAGCTGTATCACAATTGATAGGTCATTTGTGTAAAGATATTTTGGACAATGGTTACATGGTAGAATATTCAGTTTAAGTACTATCCCAGCACTCTCCTACCTACAATTAAAACATTATGCCCTTAACTTCCATGACAAGATGGGTTTTCAAAGACCTCTCATGGGAATCAAAACAGTAATTACCCGTTCATCAGGCTCGAGAAGTATGAGCTCTCATTTTTATATAGAGCTCATTAAAATAGATTTGGAAGATAAATGCAAATATATGAATAGGTGGGAAGAATCCCTAGGTAGAGAGATTTCGTTCAAACAGTGGCCTGTAATTTGGCATAGAGCAACTACCTCTTCCCTAAGTATTATTAAAAGAAAGTCATGTTAAAATGTTAAAGTTGTCTCTTACTTCTTTATGCACTACGAAAACACATATAGAGTTTTCTGAGATCAGTTGAATAAGATGAAGAGAGGAACAAAAAGGTTTTTTCTGTTGTTCATAAGAGTGGTCTTATAACCCACCTGATGACCCAGTGTCAGCACTGAATTCTGAAGTTATAGAACTGTTGGAATTAGGATGCCTCATCAATGCTCTGTTAAATTCGGGGAACATGCAGCGAGACACTATTTGTCCAACTAAATATTTTGAGTCCATTTCACTGACTGTATCTTCTAGTCTGCTAGGTCATGACACATGAGTATCAGAGGATGGTAGTACAGGTAGCCACAAATGTCAGGTACCAGAGCTGATCTGCATTGATTCAGACACCGTGGCCCCTCATTTAACAGATATACTGTCTATTCCCTGATACTGGTACAGGATTATACTTGGTCATATATTTTCTAGTCTACTGTTCAGAGTGGTTTTAAATTTCTTGTGCACTGGGGCTGCCTTTAGAAGATAGTTTTGCTTCTACTAATAGGTCTTGCTGTTGAGAAACTAGTACTTTGCAAACAACAACAAAAATTCAAAACCTTAAATATGGAGGAAAAAGTAATTTCTGAAATTAATAACTGGATTTCAAAATCAAAGCATCTTAATATTTGGCTATTATCTCTATCATTTAGTCCTAAATTATTATCTGCAGTTTTTATATGAGGTAGTTAATATAGAAGAACTATCCCTACTGAAGTTGATGGTAAAATTCCTTTTGATGTAGTTGAAAATTTTGCAAATTTTAGGGCCACAAGACATGATAATCAACAAAAATGCCACCTAAATTTTGCCCTATGCTCACAATTTCTCTTTAAGATAATAAGCATTTGGAAAAGGCTTTTTTTTGAAGATTGCAAGTAATAAGAACTCACTATCTTCTGATAAATAGTTCCAGAGTTTAATTGACCTTGTTTTTAAAATACATTTCTAATAGAAGTTTATTTAACATCTGCTTCCAACTATTCATGCCATGTCTTTTTGTGTTGGGCTAAAATCCTTTCTAGTATTAGGAATATCATCATCATGTTGCTCCTTGTAGACTGTAATCTAGTAATCTGTAATATTTTGTCTTCATTAAGCAAAGAGATTGATTTTATTGTGACTACTACAGATGCAGGTATATTTAACAATCAAACCTGTAATACCATCACAAAACAAGATGAAGATTGATTGTTTTCCACACAACCACATTCCTCTACATTATGCTATCACCTTCAATTCTTCACTGGCTATATCACATTATTACCATTACTTAATTCAGGATTCATGTCAGTGGTATAGGCTAAGTCCATGTAGGATTGTCTTTTTTAAGATTTTGGAACAATATTAACTTTTAAAATATTTGTTAAAAGTCAACAGTAGTGTTTCATGGAGTTTCTTAGCCAACGTATTTTTGGTCTAAACTTATCTTGCAGATCTAAAAATATTTAATAGCTGCTATTTAATGTTCTCCTTGCTTGTTAAAATGGAAAGTATTTTGTCTTTTCTATGAAATATAAATGTATCATCTTTCCAGAACATAAATATTTGTTGAATGATTCTTCCGCTTCTGCACACTGATAATTTTACATTTGTGGCATAGTAGATATGTCATTGCTAGGTACTATTTTTTCTGATATATTACAAAACCTACAACAATATTTTTTATGAATGCCGTGGGACATGGAATTTTTCGATCTTTCAGTTATTTGCATTCTGTTGTTGCTGATTTTTATTCACTATAATCAGTGTCTCATTTTCCCTCCTTATTTATTTATTTCAAAATCTTTTCATTCCTTACTGGGACAGTTTAAGTTTCAAAACAAACTTTCTGTTTTGTTCTATGGCTAAACATATTTTTTCATTTTCTTCTTTTTTTTTTTCTTTTCTTTCTTTTCCAGTAGTCCATAAGGAATTTTTAAACAGTTCCCAATTACTATTTGCATCTGTGTTTTAAATGCTCTATTCCTCTTAAGTCTGTTCAAAGCTGGTTTTGGCTGAATATGTATATGTATATGTATATGTATATGTATATGTATATGTATATGTATATGTATATGTATATTTCCTGCAGCAGGGGTCAGCCACCCTCAGTGTGAATGATAAATGCAGAGGTTTTGAATGTCACATAGCAGGATTGGTCCAGTGCCATGAGCGATGAACCATGAGATCTTGAGACAGGTAGTGTTTCCCAGTTCTTAGTTCCTACTGAGTTCTGAAATCAGCAAGAGCTGAGAGCCCCTAACTCAAACAGAGGCAAGAGAAGATGGAAAGAAAAATACAATCTGATATATCACTCCTGAAAGGCTGCTGGCTGTTTTACTACCGGATGGGACTGTAGTTTGTTTGCACATAAAAATGAAGTTATACTGTGCACACCTTGATAACTGTCAGCAAATCATTTATTATCCATAAGAATAAAGTCTCTTCTAGAACTTTGTTGAATTTGTTTAAATACTTTTTAAATTAGAAAGCTGTTGAGAGTTTTCAGAGACTCCAAGGATATTTCACAGGGTAAAATTTTCTGTGCATATATAACTCCTGATTAGCATCCTCCACAATGCAATTTTTCTACCTAGCCATCTCAGATAGATTTTTAAAAAGCTGATCATCCTCTTCCTAAATTCAATCTGGTAGCCTGCTGCTGACTCCTGCACCACTACTTCATCTCATGATTTATCTTTTAATATGTTGGTCAATAAGCATTCCAAGTCCTTTTTTACCTACTTTGTCAATAATTTTAGAGCAGATAATGCTATCTTTAGTGTACACTATTCACTGCTTGTCCTTTAGTTTCCCTCTCTTTCCTAGCAGAGTGTAGCCAGTGATTTTAACATACCAGTCATATGAATCACTCTATTGGATATGATACTAATCATATATAATTGCTCTATAGTATATCTAACACATTTTGTTTATTACTCAGACTAGCATTGGCAATTAGGCAACTAAAGGGTTGTGAGATTTTTTTTTAAAGGCTCTTAGTGCCTTAATTCTTTACACACGTACTGTTTTGAAGGAAAGTTGCATGTTTGAGCATATACGCTGTGTTTGCTGTGGGCAACATCCCCTTAGATGCTAAGGTAAAGCCTTCCCAGCTACTTCAGCTGCTTTATCACAACACAGAAGGCCACAAGTGTGTCTCTATGTGCTGTCTATTGGACATAGGGTTTCATAATTAGCTGTTTTCTAGCATGTTTTTTTCAGAAGTTGGAATAAAGGTTATTATAATATCATTAAAGAAATTTTTTAAATTTAAGAGCTTGGAGTTTTCTCTTTAACAAGAAAAAGTCATGCAGGAGTTGTGAAAGCACTATTAGGTTCTGTTGGTCAACACACACCTTTTTTTAGGTCATTTCAATTTCTGTGGAAACAAAATAGCACTAATGAAGAGTTTGGTGGTGGGATGGTGAAAAGGAAAAAGAGAAATCTAATCCCAAAAGGCAACAATGGACTTGGCTCCTGACAGGTAGAAGGATATGCTCTGAGTTTTAGTATATTACAAGAGCAGCACAAATATGCTGAAACATGCTCAAACATATCTATAGATGAACATACAGAGCTTTTTAGCTTCCAGGCTGCCAGCATTCTCAGTAGTTGGCTCCATCTTAAGACAGCTTTACATTGTTAAAGCTTTCCAAGTTTATAAATATCTTGGAATCCATGATGTCCTGCCAATTTCCTTCATTTTCATTCTAGACATCGGTGGTTTCTGGCATAAAACTGGGTGTACGAACTGAGGGTCTGTCTACACATATGTAGGTATCCATACTCTCCTACTGTCTACCCTTATACATACCAGAGTAATACGCACCAAGTCTAAGGAGGCCAGCCCCCCATAAGTGTGGGTGCATTGCATTTGTTTTGAAGCTTGGATGTATTTTCCTAGGAGTACCTGCATTTACCTATAAATAGTTTGTAATAAACTTCTGTTTACAGTTACCTGTACCTGTACCTTCTGGCCCTTCTACCAGCCTAGTGTCTGTTTATTTCCTTATATTCCAGACCTTAAAGCCATGCAATTTTCTCACTTCTCCACACTTAATCTTTCAGTTCTCACGAGCACTGTTCAAGTACAAACATAACAAATCCCTGATCTCTTTGCCAAACCAGAGATTACCTTCGCACACACAGTTGGATAACTAGAGGAGCATACCAGGATTCTTGTTCATTTTGGGGGGTGACATTCATATGAGTGTGATTTAGCATAAAAGTACTTACTATTTCTAAGCCATGGGAAAGCAACTGCTGGCGTTGACCCATTACTGGACCAAAGTGCTTTGCTGAGTATAGATCAAACACTTCCAGCAGCTCTGCTACGAAACTGAGGTTGCAAATCCAATGTTCAGCAACTTGCCTGTGTATCTAGAGCATCTCTGCTCAAGTGTGCTTGACCGCAGTTTTTCAATACCTTGTCAAAGTGCTTATGATATGTGTGACCTGTACTGTTCCCAGCAATATGATAAGCAGAAAAAGATGGGATAATACTGAATAGGAATTCCAGGAACAAACTGCATATATCAGAGTGCAGGTCAGTTCACATTCTAGTAGGGTCACTCCTCTTGCCTAGGTTATCTAGAAGATATCTGAGAACCTGTAGCTTAGTGAACTCACACAGGCAGACATTTGCTACATCTGTAATAAACTAATTTTAAACTGATGGCATTTTCCATGTTATAATTATAAAAGATGCTTAAGAGTTGAGCATGTTCAGCTCCAGGCACCAGATATGCTATTAATTTTAAAAAATTGTTATCTCCTCCTTCTTTGTCTTAAGTGTATGCTACAAAGTGGCTATCAAGCATGGGAAAAGGTTCACATGGACAATTACAGCATTTTTCAGGAGGCAATTTTTGCAGTGTTTAATACTCATAAGATTGCATGTGTAGCAGGTAAAGAATACAGGGTTTTGTGAGTTGCGGTATTTTTCTTGCTGCCAGCTGCTTGCCAGCAGTTAAAAAACATCAAGAGTATAAACTGTGGAGTCTCTGCTGCAGTCCACAGACATTGCAGTCCACTGCTCTGTCACTTTACTGAAATCTTGTGTGGCATAGGTAAAGTGACTTTTGTGCTATGAAATGCTCACTCCTCCTTTTTCTGATTGCAGTCAGGATCTTTTCAAGCATCCAAGTAGGTCTGTCTTATGGGCTGGTTGGCAGTTTAGATGTTGCCTCCGTTCATTGATACGCTGCCTCACCTGTATTCCTCCTGCACGCCTATAGATGCAGGCTTAGTTTCTTCTGGTTTTCATCTGGACATTACTTCATTCAAGTTCTTAATATTTTGGCTAACTAAAATTAAAAAAAAAAGGAAAAAAAAGAGGGAAAAAAAGAAGGAAAAAAAAGAAGCAGCTAGCCCAGACAGGTTTGCATACTGGGAAGAGTAGGATTGCTTGGACTGAACCTTTTCCTTTTAGCTTAACATCCCAAACCCCTAATTTTTATTTCTCTTAGTATTTTTTAATTTTATTTATCTTTCTTGAATTTGTAGGTGCATGTTGGAGCAGCCAGGAGTGTAAAGCTCAGCAGTGATTCCTTTTTATGTTGAAGATGACATGATTGCAAAAGTACCAGGAAAGCAGGACCAGAGGGAGCAACCTGGGCTGAGGAAGTAGGTGGCAAGAAGCACAGAGAAGCTGATGGAAGTGTTCCATAGATACAAATTCAGGAAAGGGAATGGGGCTGTGTTTGAATGGAAGTATACACTGAGGTATAACAGCTGTTCATTTGTGAATTGCTTGCACTATTATATTGATCTGTATCAAATTGTCAAAAGATCTTTTCTTTCTTTGTAATAATAGCCTCTCAGATGAACAGACATGTATAAATTAAGAAATTGAGTTTAATTTAAAGTGGGAGCCTCCAAACACACCACTCCCTTAATAAAAAGCCCATAAACAGGTAGCATCTGCATTTGGATAAACTAATATAAAATTACTTTCAACACCTATTCTTCACAAAACCCTCCCCAAAAATAAAAGCTTGTGATTACTAGAAGCTTAAAATGCGTACAGCAGAAATAAATTAAAAAAAAAAAAAGAAAAAGAAAAAGCACAACAGTCAAATGTAATTAATTAAGCATCACATATCTTTCCCATCTATTACTCATCATCATCAACCTGTGTTGACAGGATGTGGGCACAGACCTATCCTTTGCTTGCCTTGAGCCTGTGCCACAGTGGATGCAAGGTTAAGGTAGGATATGTTCAGGTTGCAGACTCACTGTCCTGGGTCCACCCATAGCTGGTTAGTTATCATTAACCTCACCAGTACTGTTTATCACATAGCAAGTCCCGATGATAAAGAAAGCCTTTGTCACTTGCTTTGGTATTGAACAGATAAAGCATTGTACTCCCTTATTACCTATGCATGGCTTTTTCAGACAATTTTAAGACTAACATTGTAAGTCCTAAATTGATATAAAAACACTCCTCTTGTTTCTCTGTCCCGTGAGCAAAACCTAAAACCGAATCAAGTCAGTGAGAACCCTTCATTGACTGGGATAGGTTATGGTTTGTGACCTAAGAGAAAACCCCGGATATTTTTTGGGTAAAAAAAAAAATAAAAAAATCAACCCCCCAAAACACCACTAAAAAAATCTTGTTCAGACATTTGTACTTTACAAACAATGACCTTCATGAGTCTTTAGTTGTTCTGTAATATCTCAGACATCTATTAAAAACCACAATTCAATATCATGGTCAATCTAAACCTGCTGGGGCTGGTGCAGTAGATTGCATAGGATGCACTTATATTTCAACAGTAGCATTTTACTACTTTTTCTGATATATTTAGATTATGAACAGATTCCTCCATTTGGAGTAATGATTTCTCTAGTCTTCTTAATTTGTTGCAGTGTAATATCAGCATAAGCATATTAAACTAATAATCAGGTGTGTTAGCATCCATTTTAAAGCTTATATATATATAACACACACACATATATATGCAGAAGAAGAGGGTTTTTTATTGTCAGGTTGCGTTAATGTTCAGACAGAGATTATTGTGTTTGATGGAGAAGCAAAGAGACTTGGATGTTTAATTCTTCATTAATCTTTTCCTTGCTGTAATGAGCAAAGGTGTAAATATTAACACCTCTGATTTTCAAGCATTAGTTTAAGCTATCATCCATAAATTCACTTTCATAAAGGCAACATACTTCAAAATTGAACCACTTTGCCCTCAGTGAATAATTTGACTTGAATCTTTGATTTACTCCTATTTTGGTTTCGAAGATACGTTTCTGAAATATTTTTAACTACAGCCTTTTTGATTTTGTTGTACTAATTTATAATATTTGAAATGGAATCTTATGAATTGTTCAAAGTTAATGGATTAATTCTTGTTTTATTTGTTTGCATAGTTGTCTCTTTATAATTTTTTGCAACCTTTGTATTGTTTTTCTGTTTGTAATTGACAGCTTTATAATACCTAGGGGCATATTTGAGGTCTTTTTCTCTTTTCAAACACTCTTCTCTATCCACAGCAATGGCTGTTTTTCTTTGTTTCTTTGCTGTCTGTGGAAAGCAGATCAGAGGGTGTTACTGAATGTGGTAGAATATTACATTCTGTTGCAACTAGCAGTTTACTTAAGCTATGTAACTAAGTGTCCTGTAAAAGCAAAATGTAATTGCCCTGGCAAATCTGATGTTTTCATAAATCATGAGCAAAACTTTTAAGGTTGTGAAAACCTGAAATATTTGTATCCACTTTTTAATTGTTGATGTGCTGATGTCAAGCCACCATGCAGTGTATTTTTAGTAGCTCTCCCCATGACTAGTTATGTGTAGAAATAAGAAGTAAGGGGTAGCACTTCTGGCAGAACTGGAGTGAATTAGAAATTCTTTTTTCAAGACATTTTAAAATATTCACTTTTTTAACCTCCTTTAAATCTACCTCTTGCTATATTTTGCAACTGTAGGGATTTAATGCATGATGCCTACATATGTGTACATAATATTCTCTACCTTTTGTCTTTAATATTCCTTGGTTTTTAATTATTAAAGATAAGTATTTGAATTATAAATATTCTAGTTATACAGGAATAGGCAAAGCAGGCACATACCCTCAGGCAAAATTCTTCCATTATCCATAATCCTTCTGCCTCCTGCCTCCATTTCTCTACCTCCTATCTTTATGTCGTCTCAAAAAACACAGAGGCATTCTTTTAAACTAACCTTCTCCTCCCCACTTAAACCATAGAAATCCCTTCTCAATATGTATAGGGGCCTTTTCCTTGAAGTGGGATGTCATACTTGTCCTAAATATAATAAAGTGCTATCTTCAAGGCATTTCTGCATCCAAAACACTCCCCAGAAACCTGCCTAGTCCTCCCATCTAACCAGCCTGAATGTCACAAATCATAGCACAGAAGCTGCTTTATAGTGAATCATTAACATTGTCAGCAATGAGTTGGCAAGGGAAAAAAAAAAAAAGCTTTCCATTAGAGAACTGAGGGAGAATATACAAATGACAGCATTGTCATTTCTCTTACATTGTTTTATAAAGTGCACAACTGATTAGGAAGAGTTTATTATGGAATATATATGCTGTGTATGCATACATGACAATTTTGTTTTCATCCTGTACTGTTTATAAGTATATATGGATGTGCTTTAGATTAACTGTCCTACTTTAGGTTTTTGAATTATACGAGTAACAGTTTCATTATGTGCAAAGACTGTCTAGCCTTAACAAATATATTTGGAAACTAAGAGGTATAAAAATGCAAGATGTATGCGGAAGGTGTTTTTAATCTACATAGAGATTAATAAAGATATTCCAAGCTCTTGCTAGGCAGTATCTGAAAAGGTCCTTTAGGATAATATTACTTTGGTATATAGACACTGTTATCTGATTACAACTTGGAGATATGTAACTCCAGTGTAGATGCTTTCTTGTCAATTTTCCTGTTTGGCACAGCTTGAATGGGATAATATACACTTATAACATGTAATACAATTAGTTCTCTTTTGAGCATCAAATATTGTAAAGAAAGTCATTTTGATCAATACATGTGATGCTTTTTATATAAAAACCTAATATATTTGTGTTGTAAATTAGGGTTTTTTCCCTTCATATCTTAAAAGACAATTGCAAGGAATTATACATGGCTTTGTTGTTCATGGAGATAAAAACGTGTCAAACCATCAGTGGCAAAAAATGTGTGAGGATATACAGTATACACCTCAAAAAAAAGGAAGATTGATTTTCAAAGAACAAGTTAATTTGCTTTGACAACACCAGTACCTTTCTTTAAATAGTTGTAAATACTAATGAAAAGTATGCAAAGCAGACAGTACATCTCAAAATATCACATGCACTTGCACAAATCATTTTAGTGTGTTTTTCTTTTTTTCACATGGTCATGCATGCAGTTAGGTCATTCTGAATACACTGGTTTGGTGTAAGCCTGGAGCATTTAAGCCATTTTAGTTGAGTCTTGGATTTATGCTTGTTCCATCCAGCTCAGGATCTGGCTGTATGCTGCATAGTAATTGCTAGCCAAAAACAACAATTCCCCAAACTTTCAGTCTCCTACTGGTATTTAGGTGTGGTTTGAGTGACAGCATTTCACAAGGCAGAGGGAATCCATTTTTTTTCTCGTCTCAAAATAGGTTGATTGTGCAAGAGATCCTTCAGACAGAACAATTTGCATGGTATCCATCAACACACAAGCTACTTCCTTCACAGGGGAGCTGCAGGAATATGTAGGCTCTGGAGTACTGGGAACTGCACGGTATCTAAGGCATGGCAGTCTAATCATGCTAATACATGACATTGCCTCTATAATCACTACCGCTTGTCCCAAAACACATTTGGGAAGCTGGGTGAAAAGGACGCTATTCTTTCTAGCTCTCTGCTCCTGCACTGGAAGGCGATTTTAAAGAAAAGATATGAATGCTAACAATGATTCTAATGAAAACAACAGCACAAGGAGAGTGTCTCTTGCATTGAATGTTATTCACATCTTCCTTTGGGGATCTTTGCATAAAGTAAAGGCTTGGTCCAAGGGCTAGTCCACTCACTTCTCTGAGTACTGTACGAGGCCCTAAGAACACAGCCTTACAGATCACCGGTGTGAGGTAGCTGTTATCTACCTGTTTCTTATATGAAGCCTTCGTCTTTCTTACAGGAGATGAAACTGCTACAGCCAGAGACACTAAATGCAGGCACTTTATGAGGCAGTGAGACTTTAAATAGAAATATACCAGAAAAGGAAAGGAGACAGAACAAGATCCCAAACTCCATCAATTCTCCAAGACAGTAAAAGAGGCACGTGGAAGAATTCTAACTTAAACAGGCAGTAAGATTTTCCCTGCACTGACATACTGTTTGCTTGATCAAGGAAAAGGAAAAAAAGGAGGAGAAAAAAGAAACCGATGTGATTTACTGACTGTTGATAGAGAACTCTGCCTACTAGGTAAAAAACCCTAAACATGTGTATATATTTTTTATTACACGCACATAATCAGGTATAGATTATTTAATTACTGACAAATTTTTTAAAAACGTGGTTGAAGGCCATCCCAATGAAATAACTGCTGCATCAATTAGAGAAAATATAGATTTTTCTTTTCAAAGTGACATTACTAAAATGTTACTATTTTCTATATGTGCCCAGAAGAAATCATAAAGTATTTCCCCTCAGGAAAGTCGGGGAGGTTTTTTTCCTCCTTTTGAAACTGGTCCTGAGTACAAGGTGAATTTTATCAGAAGGCTGTGCAGTTACACAGTGAATGCAGTCAGGTTCTCAGGAAGACAGGCAAGCTGTATATTAGAGTTCACTGCTTGGTTAATTCCTCAGAGCCTGATTGGGTCAAATACCCTCAGTTCTCACTTAAAGACACTGTATGGGTTAAATACAATAACCTGAATTGGTTTTCATTTTGCTCACCAGAACAGGTTATCAGTAGCAACTGCCTAAACCACAAAAATAAAACCTGAAGGAAATGAGATCCAAGAAAGAGTGGTGTCAGTAAACAAAAGCTCCCTACCCTCCAAGCCCTCCAGTCATTCGGTATCAATGAAAAATGTAGAACTGAGCCTTGAGTTTTAATTGACAAATGTAAAATATTTCCCAGTCATCACATAAAACATGGAAAAAAATCCATCTATGCCCATATCTTCATGCTTGCATATTCCCCTCCCCTTCTTAATATAGTAGCATCAGTCAAGAAAAGGGAGATGGTAAAAATGAGTAATAGGTGTCAGTAGAAAGCAGGAAAATATTGTAAACACATGAAAACATATGGCTCAGGAATCCACTGGGAAAATGTACTTAGTCACTAGTATTGGACAAACTCTGGCTAATGTGTAAGAGCCACCATCAGCGCAAGAAGGCAAAAGGCAGAGAGCAAAAAGAGGATGATGTTGAAAGGCATGACTTCTGTCTCTACAATCTGTCCATACAACTAACCCAACACCAGAATCCCAGAACCAAACATGCACATGGGATAGCCTTTACTGAGGCATCTTGCAGCGAGATGGAAGCGCACATTACCCAGTGGTGTAAAGTCTGAATGGAACTGCAACTGGTGGATGACCTGCCAGTAGATTTAGGATTCAAACGGAGGATGCTGGGCTCGGATGCAGACTCGAACAGAGGAGACTGGTGTGGGAAGGGATCAGAAGGGACAGGGGAAGGAACAAAGATGCACCTGTTCTCCTTCTTACCTGTCATGTTCTCTTTAGAATATAAATTCTTCAGAAAAGCAGGGATTGTTCCTGCTTTTGCTCTTTTATAGCACCTAGCACTGTATTATATACAGCATGGCTTAACCAGACGTCAGGTACAGATCACACTTTTTCACTGAACCATTTCAGATTTTTTTAGGAAAGCTTGTAATGAATCATTTCACTCTGACATACTGAATTTTTCTATTTTTAAAGGAGTGAAAATATTAGTTTTGATAATATTTATTACTGTAAACATAGATTTTTAATGAATTTTTATTTTTGTCATTTTGAGGAAAAAAAATTACTCTTTTTTCAGAAAACCCATCTTTGAAAGATTTCTTTCTAAAATGCCTACCTGATTTTTGAACTACTTTCGTGCCGTCATGTAGAGGCTGACAGGTGATAGAAATATTCTTTATTTGGTACTTAGTCAGTGGGACTTTAAGGGAACATGATATGGGAGATGCCATTCAAAGCCATATCATACCACTCATTTACCAGTTAAAGATTACCTGCTTCATGGAAAAGGACTTGGAATGCTATCAAGGTGTATTTTGTGTACTGTGTGCTGTACACAATAGAAATTCTTGCTTTGAGAATCAAATAAAACAATACTTCTATCTATTTTTTTATGACAAGAAACAAAGGCTCTCACCATGCTAATTTTCTCCCTAAGGGTGAGTGTGACCTAAACTACAACCAACATATTTTTGCAAGGAAAGTTGCCAACTTATTGTCAGAGAGAATCAGTAAGAAGAAATATGAATCTTTGCCACCAAGATTAAAGGACCAATAGAAGAACTGGAAAAAAACCAAACCAAAACCTTCAAAGCCTTATGAAAATTTGAATGTCTCCTTTAATTACTGTTTTCTTCCTTTACCTAGGAGAATTATTTTTGTTAAATTTGGTAGTTCTGCTTTTCAAAGTCTGCAACAATTTTGTGCTAATTTCATTTTAGGTGAGTCTCCACTTTCTATTTTAAACCTAAGTGACACTAAGGACATAGAAGACCTCTTTTTTTTTTGGGAACTTAACATCCAACAAGCAAATTCTAACCCCTACCTAGTAATTTAAGTAGATATCATAGAGTCATAGAATCATTGAATCATAGAATGGTCTGGGCTAGAAGGGACCCCAAGGATCATAGAGTTCCAACCCCCCTGAGACAGGCAGGGCCACCAACCTCCAGGCCTGGATCCACACAAGGTTGCCTAGGGCCTCATCCAACCTGGCCTTGAACACCTCCAGGGACGGGGCATCCACTACTTCTCTGAGCAGCCTGTTCCAGCACCTCACCACTCTCTCTGTCAAAAACTACCCCCTAATATCTAAACCTTCCCTCCTTTAGTTTTAATCCATTCTTCCTTGTCCTGACATTATCTACCCTTTAAAAAAGTTGAATCCCCTCCTGCTTATAAGCTCCCTTCAGGTATGGAAGGCTGCAATGAGGTCCCCCACAGCCTTCACTACTCTAGGCTGAACAAGCCCAGCTCCCTCCACCTCTTTTCATACGGGAGGTGCTCCAGCCCTCTAATCATCCTTGTGGCCCTCCTCTGAACCCTCTTCAACAGTTCCACAACTTTCTTGTATTAGGGGCCCCAGATCTGGACAAAGTACTCCAGGTGGGGCCTCAAGAGGGCAATCACCTCAATCACCTCCCTGTCCCTGCTGGCCACCCCTCTTCTGATGGAGCCCAGATTACCATTGGCCTTCCAAGCTGCAAGAGCACACTGCTGGCTCATGTTAAGTTTCTCATCCACCAGAACCCCCAAGTCCTTCTCAGCAGGGCTACTCTGAAGGAGCAATTCTCACAGTTTCTATCTATGTCTGGGATTTTTCCAGCCCAAGTGCAAGACCTTACACTTTGCTGTGTTGAACCTCATTAGATTCACAAGGGCCCACCTTTCAAGCCTTATATCATGACTTTAATAAATTGGTGATAGCAGTGATGAACTTACTAAAATCATATGGAGCTGTAAGGTATTTAATAATATTTTAAGAGTAAACAAGAGCATAAGTAATTTTCATAATACACAAAAATGAACAAGTAAAGTTTTTTGCAATCTGTTAAGTATATGAATCTCTTCATCATGACTTCTCACTCATCTATTATCTTTTATCCCCTGTTGGGATGTCATTTCCAGTCAAGCTATAATGTCAGTCTCCATTGTCCATTTGTTACACTTTTACATAAAAGCTTTTGTATTGAGCCAAATTTAATTTCCTATAAAAAATATCTGGATTCTGGTAGGTTTGCACAAAGGACATTTGACACTCCAATCTCCACTGAAATTTCATGTATCGGTGTAGATAGTATCAATTACATCATTAGTATACTGCTTAGCAGTGATGAAGAGTAAAAGATGAATGACAGATTGGCAAAATAATTTAGAACCATAGCCTTTTCCTTTCCTCAAAGGGTACAAGGTTCAGAAGAATGTATTTTTTGCCTTCCTTAATAGGAAAGAAGCACTAGCTGCTGCTCCTTCCTTCTTTTCCTCCATAGGAACAGTGAAGCAGAGCAGAGTAGACCAGAGAATCTGGCCCATGGCAAATTGCTGGCTCAGTCAGATATGATATCCATGTCTAGTCCCTCCATTACCTCATTCCTCCTACATCAAGAAGAAGCCAATGTAAATTACTAAATGAAGAAAAATATGTGGTCTTTCAAGTTAAACAAAACTCCTTGTGTAAATGTTGCATCAGCCATTTATCCACCACCATACATTGCTAAGTCAAAAAGGCATTTTGATGAATCTCCTACCAAAATGTAAACTGTAACAAAGATCAGTAAAGTTCAGTAAGTTGCCTCTTGCAAAAGTTCCCATTTTAGTCTCATTATAGTTGCTTTATTATTTGTAAAAGGAATCTCATCTCAGACGCAGCATCTGTTTTTCAGTAAAGTCCTGCTTTTTACCCAATTTTCCAGCTGGATTGACTGAGGCAAAAGGAGGTCAAGTGACTTGCCAAGGTCAGATGGCAATCCAGTGCTTTACCAAGGATTAGAATTTAGGAACCTCCTGATTAATAGAACAAATAACCTCCACGCACCAAATCCCCAGGGGATGGGCAAGTCACAGAACTGGGTAGGATTAACCAGAAAGGACTTGTCTGCTTGGGTAAGCAAAATATACCCAACACAGAAGAAATACAAACATTTTCAAGTTGCTGAGGCATAATCCTAGAAACCGTTTACAAGTGTGTGCTTGTGCAGTTTGGAGGTCTTTAAAAGACCAGTAAAGCACAAGGTTAATATTTGAAGCCATTGCATTAAACAGAATACACACATCTTTGGGTAGTTTTTTTTTTTTTTTTTTAAAAAAAAAAGAATAACCCATCTCAATCTACTATTATTTTAATTATTTAAAGAGGCTCAGCCACTGGCAGTAGAGATTTGCACCACAGAAAGACCTATCTTCTAACAAAAGGGCACATGCTCAGAACAGCGAGTAAACAAACATTCCAGACATGCCTTATGTTCCAGCAGCAGCGCCTTTTAAACAAATCTTACTAGTTACAGAGCAAAAATGGAAACTGTCTGTTTTGATTTAAATCTGTCCCTGAGCAATTTCCATGAGTTAACACAGCAGAAGTACAAGTACAGGAACGAATAAGTAAACAAACAAACAAAGAAACTTGAGCTCGCCTCTAATGACTGAACCGCCACCAGTTTCCAAAATGCAATCATAGAACTGTCCATTCTTGCACCACAATTAAGAACAGCTCACAATGGAGGTGAACCGCTCCACCCCAGCAAAGGGAGAGGGTGTTGAAATGCTAATTGCACACAAAACTTCAGTGGTGCTGGTGATTAATATACTTATTGTTATTGTTAAAATTGGAATGACAAAGAGTATAATATAGTAGTGCTTTTGTGTTCTCTGGCTGTTCAAAAGTGTCTCCTTGCACTTTCTTTGGGTGCCAGAATTACTCAACTTCATTTTACGGTTTTCACTTGCATTGAATAGACAGGAGACGTGGAAGAACAGCTATTGGAGTATTTTAAATAACGCAAAATAGGTGAGAATGGTTTTTTTTAGGAAACCTGGAGTGGAGAGGGCAAAGGAAACAGTAGGCTATGTTGTCCTAGGTGAAAAAAAGAATGGAAGACCTGGAGTTCATTCTAATTTAAAGGGTCCTGATTTCTCACTTAACTTTTCTCAAGTCAGTATCCCTTACTCATTCCTATAAACCACTGAAACTTCCAGCACAACCCACCAAAAGACTTATGTGTGTATTTAAGGTGATAAAGACCAAAATTGGCTGTTACTGGCTGCAGCTATGTACTTACATTTAAACATTTACTGCAAATGCTTTTCTGACTGAGGTGAAGATGTTTTTCATGTGGAATCAAGCTTTCAGAGTCTAACTGCTACAGGAAGATTTTCAAGGGAGAGGTGAATGTTCATACCTTCTGTAAAGCAAGCCACTCATTCATTTCTATAGGATTAATGACAATAACCAGGAAGTCAATATTTACAGAACCTTGCTATGTGGCTAGGGTGGGACTGCTTATAATCCTGACCCATCAGAGAAGAGAACTATGTGGTGACTAGGGTAGCCAGTCTCATTTAGTCTGACTTCACTACAGTGTCTAGTCTAATGTAGTGTTATCTCACAGTAAGTAGCCTATTTCTGTACTCACGTGCCCTATGTTAGCATAAACTAATAGTCATAATGTAGTAAATATTTAAGACAAAGGATGATGCAGCAAGCTATTTTGGAAGCGATACTTGTTAAAAAGAGGACACTCAGCTTCTCTGTCTAAAGACTTAAAGTTGCTTACCTCAGTTTCAGATGTTTTGATTGCCCATCATAGCTGTCATTGGCTGGTTATGGTTGATTCTGTGATTCTGTGATATTAAAATTACTGACTGTACTTTAAAACCAAACAAGTAAATAATACCTCTAACACAGCCTGGAAATGGCGATAATATGGCTTCTGTGACAAAGTTTTGCTGGCTTTTAAATATAATCTGATTGCCAGAATGAGGGCAAGGAACATCAAAGCAGGGCCAACTGGTATTATTGCTGCTCAACTGGGTGCAGACCTGTGGAGGAGCAGGAGAAGGAGGAGGTGGAGGAAGATAGCAAAGAGGAAGAGATCTTGAAAGTTCAGGAAACTGAGCTCTGGTAGCATAGCTCCAGAGAATAGCAGGAAAAGGGAGCTGAGCTTGTTGGAATTAGCTTTAAGCAGGTAATTTGGAATCAATTTGTGATTTTAAAAGCTGGTTCAATCCAGCAGGACTAAACCATAACAAGCTCAGTGCAGGTACGTCACAGCAAGCAGTATTAATTTCTGTAAGTTGGGATCTATTCAGAAGTTCACATACTCTCCTCAAAAAGGTGCTCAGAGGATGAGATCTTATAACTCTTGTTTGTTTATGTGTTCAGACTGGTGAATAAAAATCATGCAAAGAGCATAACAAATCATCAGCAATTTTTTTCCAGGACCATTAAATAGCAGTTTGGCTTTACATTTCAAAAGATGCCTACTGCCAAAAGAGACTCACATTTGTATGCTACTTTGTGAGAGTGATTTTCCTTCTTACTGTATTGTCCTACAGAGTGATGCATGGAAACATGTCTTACTCAAAGGGGGAGTAAACAAAACATTCAACACAAGACAGCCAGAGTAGGAAATGCATAGCTTCCTAGTGCTGTTCATCATCCTCACAGGACTAGCAGATATGGCACAGGATCTATAGAAGATTTGTCCCTCTGGAAAGACAGGTTGAATAAACTGTAGCATTTAAAACTCAAATCCTTATGTGCACTTTATGTGTATATACTTCACAAAAGTAACTATATGAAAAATATTGTAAGAGGTGACAGAATTAGTTCAAATGTCCTCAGTACTTCTCAAGAGATACAATTTTCCCATCATCATAGCCTCACTGTTAAATATTTTAGAACATACACTACTTGAACAAACCTCTGTGTCTGGAGATGCTATCTGTATGCCTTCTGTTTGAGTCTTTTATTGCAATAAAGGAAAATTAAATGGTCCCATTTATGTCTATCCAATTGTCCAGCTTCCCTCCCTGATAGACATACCTTAGACTCAATTTAAATATCACAAATGGAACTACAGCTTTAAATAACAGAATTAATTGAGCTCTGCACAGCACAGTGTTTTTTCCCATCAATGCATTTTTCTACTTGTGGCTGGAAAGAGATCTTAATTTGACAAATGTGTGCATTCACCATTAGAATTTTACCCAATTTATTGTGCAAGATCTGGGACTGATTCTAGCTGACATGTCTTTGGTTTAGACTAAAGGCAGGGCAAAAGCCTCCTCTGTTCCCATCTACCTCCAGACTCCGTGGTTCAAATTTGGTGGGCAAGATTATGGAATTGCAGTACATGTCCCTGGGAGTGTGGTATCCGGAGTCAGCCCGGAGATGGAGGACACCAAAGGTGGTCCCAAAGGTTCTCAGGCTATCAATGCATGCACAAAAACCAAGGTTGCATACGTGCATAGCTACCCATATCGAAAAAAACCACCAGAGATGCATACAGATTATGATTTTAAAATATTAAGGACATCTTTCAAAAGTAGGACACAAATTGGAAAGCAATGCTGATATACCTGCATTGTTCCTACGTAGAGCCATACAGTAAAAGGTCTTAATACTGGTTTCAAGGAACTACCATTAGTGGCACAAGGAATACTTTTAACATTTACATCCAAGGGGGATTAAATAGGGGATGGACTAAAGAACTGTGAAGATTTGTCCCAGAACATAAGTGGATCTTTCTAAAATATCCCAAACAGTAAGAGAGGGTGAGTTCTTTCTTTGAGAACCCAACACAAGAGGCTGGAGGAATGGCTTTAACCTTGATTTTCACAATATTTACAGGTTTCTGTCAGACTCTGACAGTTATTTTAATTGTATATTCCAGTTTAGTTAGCAGTGAAGTTTAGTTTAGTTACTGAAATTTAAACACAAGATATGTGGGCCATGAAAAATGTGATCAGTGAGGTAT
Source organism: Gallinula chloropus (assembly GCF_964237585.1). Classification (NCBI taxonomy): domain Eukaryota; kingdom Metazoa; phylum Chordata; class Aves; order Gruiformes; family Rallidae; genus Gallinula; species Gallinula chloropus. Next base: position 13,160,123 of record NC_140088.1, read on the forward strand.
TCAGCCTAAGTGTGAAATAATGATGGAGTAGAACTTCATAAAATCTGTATTTTCCTTTCTGTATGGTAGTGAGACAAGGAAAAATTAAAAGCAATTATTTGCTGTGGATATCAGCTTATTAGTTTTTATTAATGAGTAAATTATTCACCACCAGCATGTGTTTTAGTCGAATTATAAACCCCTTTCCATTTTCATTTGGTCAATGGTTGAGATATGATTTTATGCTTAGCAATAAACTATTAGGTGATTTAGGAGCTGCGTGTCCTTAGATTTTTAATGGTAGATTTCAGTTGCTGTTCTATACCACATTAACTCTGACAGTGATGTGATTATTATTATCATATGTATTGCTGTGCTAAACAATGTATATTCACTATTTTGTTATTTGCATTTCTTACTTGGCAGTTCTTTGCTACCCAGACTTTAACTTCAGGAAAATTCATTTATCATATGTGGTAAATGCTGTACCAAATAGATAAAGAGGTCAGTAGTTGGCATTAGCTCTTAATCTGGCACACAAGAGGGGTCAAAACACTACTATCAATGAAAACCACACTGCTGCTATTGATTATATAGTTCAAGACTTTAGAAGGTTCCTTTCATGTAAATTGCACCTCTAAAGGCTTTCCAGAATTAAATAATATGATTACACATATGAATGACTGCAGAGACAGAGACAAATTTAGATGTTTAGTCAATGAGCTGGGGTTTGAAAGAGCAATCTGGTACAGAAAACATGTAAAGCAAAACTACTCCATGGGATAGATAGGTCAGAAGAGAACTCTCACACAGAGGCAGAAACCACCTAAAGAAACTAATGGAGAAGTGGCAATGATAAATGACAATGCCACTGAAGCAGCATGCATGGATGGAATCTTCTCAGATCCTTGTAAAGGGCTTGGTTTAACCTTAACCAGTAGAACTCAAAACATGCATCTTCCAGTGGAAACATTGCTACTCATCAGCTGTGTTAACTCACTGCTCCTGGTGCACAGATACCACAATGCCATTAAATGGCACCATCTTACTTCTCAGATGTCATTACTGTCATCCATGGAACCCCTGCCTCACTTTAAAGCTTCTTTAACCCAACAAGTAGCTTTTGCCAATGTTGGTTTTCCTGGTGCTACTTCTGGTGAGAAGCACAAGGCTTTTGATGAGACATGGCTGCAGGACCATCTTACTTGGACTATTATTGTCTTCTACACGTTAGGGTGATCAGAGAATTTTATGACAATTCATCCTTCAAACTGCAGGTATGTGGGTGCTACATGTTCTGAAAGAAACAATGAAAATCAGAAAACATGGAAAACTTTTATCTGGATTTCAGAATTTTTTCCTTTCTGAACTTTATTATACTTGAGATTTTAAAAAATTGTTCACCCATACAGACAGATTTCTAGCCCATTCAGAAATGCTAATAGAGTCATATTTAGGGCACCTACCTGTGATCTTAGAGACTGAGAATAAAGGTTTTGATTATCACTTGTCCTGGTTACTCTGGTCTGAAACTCCTTTTTGCTTTCATTACCTTTGCAGTTTAGTTGTGCTGTGCTCTGTATGTACACCTATGTTGTAAACTCAGACACATTCAGAAAGGTCAGTTTGACTTCTTGATATTTTCCTTATAATGTTGTTGCAAGGCAATGCAGGATCTGGCGTGGAGGACTCAAGTGGGAAAGCACAGCCAGGACTATGATTTATGTGTTCATGCTTGTGCTTCTATTAAGGATTAGAACAAACTCAGTGTCTTTTTCCTGACACATTCCAGCTTTGTCTTATGTTTTATCCACCTAAATATAATCAATACACAGTAAATCTGTGCTCAAAACTGTGCGTAAATTATAGAATAGTTGTATTCATTTTGACTAGGAGCTCCACCTTTGGCATCGGTGTGTTTATGTTCCTTCAGAGAGTTTCCAGATTGACATTTTCCAGAGAAAAAGAAAATTCCTTGTCCATAATGATGGACAAGACATGAATTGACAACAGTACCTTTACTTTACTGATACCTCTGTGGTATCCTGAAATAATTGAAAGCAGCCCCAGGTCTGTTTTCTGCACTACGATGGTTGATAGTGGCTCCCAAGGGAATATGCTGCAGCTGTGGCATCTCCTTCATTAGCAGTGTTCTGGCACGACACCCGCCCATACTGAAGGAATTCACATCTGGGGAGGCTCATCCAGTTTTTGGTCCTTTGGTGTCAGATGACACAAAAAAGCGGTAAGAAGAGACAACCTGGTCTATCTGCAAATAGAAAAGCAACATTACAGTCAGCATGGATTCACCAAGGGAAGGTCGTGCCTTACCAATCTGGTGACCTTCTATGACGGAATGACAGCATCGGTAGATAAGGGAAGGCCCCAGCGACCGATGTCATCTACTTGGACTTGTGCAAGGCCTTTGACACAGTCCCCCACCACATCCTTACCTCTAAATTGGAGAGATGTGGATTTGATGGGTGGACCATCCAGGGGATAAGAAACTGGTTGACAGAACGTAGACAAAGGGTGGTGGTCAATGGGTCTATGTCCAGGTGCAGGTGACAACTGGGGTCCCCCAGGGGTCTGTCTTGGGACCGGTGCTCTTTAACATCTTTACAATGACATCAATGATGGAATTGAGTGCAGCCTCAGCAAGTTTGTGGATGACACCAAGCTGAGTGGTGTGGTTGACACAATAGAAGGAAAGGAAGCCATCCAGAGGGATCTTGACAGGCTGGAAAGGTGGGCCCATGTGCACCTAATGAGGTTCAACACTGCGAAGTGTAAGGTGTTGCACTTGGACCCGTGATTGTCCCTCTCTACTCTGCCCTCGTGAGGCCCCATCTGCAGTACTGTGTCCAGATCTGGGGCCCCTAATACAAGAAAGATGTGGAACTGTTGGTGAGGTTTCAGAGGGCCACAAGGATGATTAGAGAGCTGGAGCACCTCCCCTATGAAGAGAGGGTGAGGGAGCTGGGCTTGTTCAGCCTAGAGTAGTGAAGGCTGCAGAGGGACCTCATTGAAGCCTGCCAATACCTGAAGGGAGCATAATAAACAGGAGGGGAATCAACTTTTTTAAAGGGTAGATAATGGCAGGACAAGGGGGAATGGATTAAAGCTAAAGGAGGGAAGGTTTAAATTAGATGTTAGGGGGAAGTTTGTTACGGAGAGAATGGTGAGGTGCTGGAACAGGCTGCCCAGAGAGGTGGTGGATGCCCTGTCCCTGGAGGTGTTTAGGGCCTGGAGGTTGGTGGCCCTGCCTGTGGCAGGGGTGTTGGAACTCTGTGATCCTTGGGGTCCCTTCCAACCCATACCATTTTATGATTCTATGATTCTATGATTTCCAGACCTGGTTATTTATATAAAAGGGACAAGGATTTATTGCAGGTGGAGTCAGCAGTGCTGCTTGCAGCCAAATTAGTTTGATATTTCCCTTTAGACTTCCATGTTTTCAGTTGCTTAGAACTGTGTCAAAACATTAATATGCTAGTATAAACTTTTCCTTGCAGAACTGCTTTTTTCAGATTTTTTTTTTCACCACAAGGTTTGCAAGACCAGCTTGGTTGTTTCTAAGTCTGAAGGAAACTTGGTTTACAAAGTTTAAAATAAATAACCTGCAGTTGGTTGAGAATCTGGGGAACAATAAGTTGAAAGATGACTGGAGAGTATGACAGGAAGGACGTCAGCATATAAATAGAATGAAACGATATAAAATGTCTAGAGTGGAGAGAGCCAGGGCATCTGATGGTGATGAGATTAGGATGGTAATACTGGGATGAGGAGGAAGGGGAAAAGGGAGGTCTGGTACGGTGACAAATATAGCCCAGATTGGAGATTAGGCTTGGTACACAGGCAGAAAGGTCTGAGCCCTAAAGCACTCTGTCCTCCAAAACAACATAAAAGTGAATTCACAGTTTTTGAACCTTACTGTGTTTCTGTTCTTGGCAAATATTTCTTGAATGATAGTCAACGCATCTGTCAAAGCACTTACAAGTGCAGAAAAGGACAGAAGAATCACAGAGGAAGTCTCATTGTTAACGGGTCATTGCACCAGTATGTGATGAGATAGATGAGTAGGTTGAAAGCTGGCTTTCTTGTTGATAATCACTGTTGATGTCAGTATGATGCCATACAACAAAAATTTTGTTTTTCTATTACCTTAGAAAGAAGCACCTAGAACTTGTATAAAAATTAGCCTTGTAAAGCCAGACTCTGATAAATTAGGAAATGCCCCAAGATTTGTTATGCAATCTTAGTTAATCAGATAAGCTTCTGCTTTATAATACAGCTATTAGTAGTGTAGTTTCCCTCTGTGCTTCCATGGGGCAATGTCTCATGCAAACTACTAGCGTGATTGACGGCCAAAGAAGGGATGGGCTTAGATGCCCTAGAAGTTGTTCATATAATATACAAGTCATGAAGAAGAAAATCTTGGAAGTACCCAGCCCCCCTTGATGGAGTTGAAAGAATCAGAAATTTAGCGTGCCATCTAGCTTTACTCCAGGGAGGTTGAGATTTATGTTATTAAGGCTATCTTCTGTAGAACGGTTCTTACCATTCTTCATACAGTATGTGGTGAATGTGATGAGAAAAAAAAAATAAAAATAAGGAAACTGATCCAAATAATTTAATTCTCTTTCTGTCTGTCCTGGATCCTGGAGATCTAGGATATTGACTCTATCACTCAACTCAGGTTTTGCACATCTGGCTATTACTTAATATTTTGCTCATTTTGTGATGCCTAGGCTGTAAGTCTGGTGCTGGACTGACAAAATTGTTGTAAGATAAGTGAAGGGGAGCTGCAATTCTGACAGCATGAAGGGATGTCTTGTGCCATACATTCTGAAACAACTCAAGATGGGATACAAAACAATGGATTTTTTTTCAACTTTATTCTTTGTGCCTCATTTCTCTATATGTTGCAAAAGGAATCACATGAAAATACGTTCTCATCTTGCAGGGGGTTTGTAGAAGTAAACCAGTAAATGTTTGTGATGATGCAGAGACAGTTACAGACAAACCCATGAAAAAATTACTAATTCTGTCTTCATATCTGGATCCGAATAGCATGGAGTAAATAAGCCCCGAGGCCACCCATTGAACAATAAGGATAAAAAATATCTTGGATCACTGCTCATTAGGAGAATACCTGTCCCTTCTGTGCACAGAATAAGCCAGAGGTCCTAGAGAAAAGCTTCAATGGCATCTTGTAATCTGTAATCAAAACCTTTATCATAATGTACCCTAGAAAGCTGAATTATTGTAGCATGTGTTGCCTTAATAACTCTGCTTTTTCTTATATTCAAGAGGTTGCCTATTCAACTGGAACATTCTGTTACCATCATTGTACATGTATGCTAAACAACAACAAAAAAAATCCATTCCAGGATTCACTGCAGAAAGTGATTGTATGCTATTGGTGACTTGACCATTTTGTATTAAGTTGTGGAAAAAATAATTTTGATTCCTGTGAATAGGTGCATAAGGATATGTCTAAAATTTTTGGAAAGGCAAATAGTTCTGACATCAGAATTTGGGGACGAATAAAAGTTTAGTAAATACATACTGCATTTTCCGTTCCTAAAAAAAAATAAATCTAGCTTTAATCCTACAACTGTATATTAAATCACTTATTCACTGTGACAGGCAGGAGAACACAGATATAGTAATCTACCAGTCTGGTATCTGGTATGCATTGGGAGTCATGAAATAGAACTCGGCAGGCTGAATGCTGTGCACCCACGCATTGTACAATGCTGTGATTACAGTAGGTAGGTGGTTTGGGTAACAGTGAATTTGAGATATGCAGGAGTCCAGTATAATGTGTGGTATGATTTTCAGGATTTTGCTAGGATACATCCTATAATTGTATGCCTGGTATAAAGTCTGATTGACTTGCCTTTTGTACCATTGAGAATCTAGACATCTTAGGAAAATGGTGTCTTTTCTGATTTTTTTTTTTTTGAGAAATAAATTAAAACCAACTACATTGTATGTACTCCATTTCTGCAAAGGAAATCAAAGCAATTTACATGGGACACGGTTTTATTGTGTGAAAGACTGCCAAATACCTACAGAATAAATGTCACTAATAAGGGAACAGTTTATAACCTCACAACTACCTTCAATACAAATCAAAATGTTTTTAGTATCCTACACAGGTGGTACCCCTAATAGAATTTTGGCTGAATAGTATCAATAAAATTCTTCAGGACTGTAATGTTGGCATCCAACCCACCACTCTTCCCCTCATTTGGTAATAAATATCTTGCTGCGTTCAGGTATACATGAGTCTGTATGGTATGCTCATCATGCCTTACCTTTACATAGTACACGTTTTAAAGAAAGATATGTTACTTATGATGAAAGTCATAGACACTACTTTAAAAGCAGTTAGCAAACCTTGCCAAGGAGCACCTGGAAACGGCTTAGTGGGAGCAAAGAAAGCTGGGTGGAATCATTCCCAAGGTTACCAACTGGTGGACCATACCACCTTTCACATGAAACATTTCCCATACAGATTTACTTTCAGAGGGTAGTGCCACTTCCATTCTTGCCACCCTAAGGCATGGGAGGCAGGCTAGGCTGGATTTTCAGAACTGTCAGATCAACGTTTTCCGTAGTTGGCTATACGCTGCTTGAAAAAAATCAAGTAAAAAGGATAGGTGAATCTGTTTCCTTGTAAAAGAACCCAACCAAACTCACCTTTCTTCCAGGTTGATTATGTCTTTCAGTTAGAGGGGAATCCTCTTTGGTATGTTGGGCCTGATGGTTTAGACCTCTGGACCTTTATATGGTGGCACGTTGCAATAGTCATGCTTCACATTTAGAAGAGGAAAGGTTTAGAGTCTTTTCTGAAGAAGCAAAAAGGCAAGATAAGCGTGCACTCACCTTGTTTCTTTATGCTACTTCAGGCATCACATCATGAGTTATGTTAGTTCTCATTGGGTTGACAAATAGAAGCTGGTTTTAATTTTTCTTCAACTGATTGGGCAGGATATTTTGTTCATGACAGGAGAGTCCCATAGTCAGTTGCTTTTGATGGTGTTATAGCTAGAATTGACAGACTTAGCCTGGTATTCTAAAATTCAAAATTGGGAAGAAATGGGTCCGGTGAATGTCAGAAATATTGCTGCTAGGAAAAATAAAATGTTTTCTATGCTCCAAAATTTGGCTTACTTATTGTATCGACTTACTTATTAATTGTGCATATCTTCATGAGATAAACTGCTCTTTTTCTTTAGACAGTAACCAGATAATGCCGCTGCCTTTTAAAATATCACTAGATTGTAGATTCAACATCACGTTGGGATTAGTATGGTATTTCACACCTTTCTCAGAGCTATTGTCTCAGATTGTCAGCAGATATCATTGAAGCTGCTTATAAGTCATACTTGAAAGGTTGTCTTTTTTTATTTCTGTAAAGGTTGCAAACTTTCAAAATTAAATAGAAATTTAGTTTTGCTCCTGGTTGCTCTGTGTTGGCAGGGCTCAGATTCTCCTGTGTTTTACTCAGGGGAAGGGGGGTACTATGTGTTTTGTGCTATTTCTTCTGAACGGTCAGCATAGCACCTCTGGTAGACTGGGACACACCTTCTGGAAACTTTTCTTCTGGTCTGAAAATAATCATACATTCCTCTGGTCAAATATGTGAAAAGGAGCATAGCAAGACATACAGGCCTGGCCAAAGACTAGAAAGAAAAAGAATTATCTCTTTCTGGCCTAAGAAAGGATGACAGCTACCTCTCCTGTGGGGTAAACAGGGGTGTACAGCACAGGAGTGTTGAGTCAGCTGCAAAGAATTAATCAGCCTTTCATCTTGGCTCAGGAAAAATGGAATTGTGCTGTGGGGAACTGTGATGGAGTTCAGTAACAAAGAATTATTCTAGAAAATCATTCAAATTGAAGGTGGAAAGGAGTTTATTCTCGTTTGTCTCCAGATGCAAACTAGAGACAGCCTTTCTAATGTCATTGACTTTAAATTTGACTGAAACAAGTCATGCATTTTAAGAGCGCTTCCCACCCACTGTCTCCTCTGGGCATTTGAAAATCTGGCCACTTTATGTGGATGTTTGAATAGGTTCCAAGCTCATTCAAACATCTGACCCTATACTTCTCTGCTTTCATCCTATATATTTAGTTTGGCATTTAAGCTTATTTAAACTTCTTCGCCTTCAATTCTCTGTCCTTTGAAACAACATGTAATTAGGTCCAACCATCACTCAGCATACAAAATTCTTTTCTGGTCCAGACTCCTTTAGTAAGAATAACTAACCCCAAAATTAAATTAAAAGATTCAGAACCTCAAAAGTGCTGCGTGGACACACACCTCAAGGCCGAGGGAGAAATCCTTTAAAATTGAGGTACCTTAATTGACTGCAGCGGACCTAGGCTAATTTACATCAACAGAGGGTCTGACTTGAAATGATTACATGTCTTATCTGAAATTGTCCAGCACTGGAAACGCTGGAGTGGAAATCTTACAGGCAGCAGCATCATTATGAGATTTCCAGTACCCCTCTCTTCAAGTCGTGCTGCTCTGAAGGAAAATGCGCATGCCAGGACCGGGTAATAACTCTGACAGATTCCCCCATTCATAGTGCTGAGAGCTGCAGCTGGGCTGGGTACAGCGAGAATCCTTGTGATCTCCTGCCCCAGTGAATTCCCCACTGCATGTAGCCAAAAGCCAGCCTCTCCCAGAATACTAAATCCAGTGAAGCAGAACCTCTGCAACAATTTATAGCAGGTTTCTAGGTGCTTAGCAGCCATAGTGCTTTTCTTGTTTATGGCCCGTAGTTTCCTCAGCCATACTCTGTAATTTCCTTACTGAGGTCTTACTCTCAGGTCTGCATATATTTACATGTTTTACTCTGTAAGCTTTTAAGCAGCAAATTATACAAAATAGAGGTGAGACCTCTGCTAGTTGAGTCTTCCTTTTATTGTTTCCATTGTAGTCGCGTCTGGAAAATAAATAAGTAAGAACTTGAATTGGCATAAAATAAATGACAGTTCAGGTTCTATAGGTTCATGTTTATGACATGATTGGCCCACAGCCACTGCAGCTATTTCATAGTCTACAAGATGTCCTTGATTTGCTCTTCCACCAGCATGATAACAAGCACATATAATCTTTGCATACACTGTTAACAGGCTTCAAGCTTCTGCCTGATTTTACACATCCAGCTTTTGCATTGTTCTTTGCAGAACTCTCTCAGCTCTCTTAAATAATCCTTACATTTTCATCTATATTGTTTTCATCTTTTAACCTAGGGTAGATGAATAAAAGAGAAAAGCAAGTAAAGAAAACATGAAAAATCCAGACACTTGTGAAATCACAGAATTAACAAAGTCTTAATAAAATTATCTCGTTTTTCTTCCAATGATATGCAAATTATCATAACCCAAACAGAGGTACCTTAAATATTTTCCGATCTGTTAAAACACCTTCCTCTGCTGCCTTTTGAGAGTAACTACACAAAAAAGCCATATAATGATGGTAGCAATAGAAGGACTTTGGGTGCATCTCTCAGATCTCTCATCTGCTTTTGACACCTCGGTCATGAGATCTTTCTCTCTTTTTTATAAATCTTACAGAAATAGTGTCTGTTGCAACACTCCACTCCTTCCTCACTGAGCATATATTGGAGCCCAATGAAGATTTTTTTTTTTCCTCAAGGCACATCATGTAGCCTTCCAAAGACTCTCATTTTGTTTACCCCCTTGCTAGGAAGCAGACAGCTGACATTTCAGCCTGGTGATGGCCCCATATTTACAACTCTATTGCGTCTGACCTTGATAGGGCTCCTGAATGTGCAAGCAGCTTTTGTAAAGGAGGAAGGCATGAATAAGAGCTGGCTGGAGTTTAGTAGAGAGAGACTGAGGCATGATCAACAAAATGGGAAAGTAAGCAATTTTGTAATAAGAACATTGTCTGTTTTACAGTTCATGTGGGAGCAGAATTGTTGGATTCTCAGTAGCTGAGCCATAGTCAGATAGCATCCATTCACTTTATCTGAGAGATGACGTCCATTTTTTCCTGGTATGGATATGTTCACTCCATTTTTTTCCCCTGGTCTCTGTAGTGTGTCATATACCAAGCTGCTCTTTATCTTCTCTCAAAAAAAAAAGACCACAAAATATTGAAGCTCACACCTAGAATACCTCTAAGTCCAACCCTTTGCCTAATTTTCTCTGAGATACGGTAACTTCCTACGTTCTAGCTAGAACTTCAGTTTTTGATCTGTAGTCAAAGATGGAATGAAGTGTCAACATCCCACTGAAATTCAATATGCTTTAACTTTTGCTAAACTCTGCTCAATTCCACTGAAAATCTCTACCAGAAGAACTTAAATAGGGAGCAGGCTATATGGTTTATTAGTAAGGATAGATAGCAACTATTTATTTTCCTAGAGCAATCTTGGCAAACTGAGAATGAGGCTTCTAGCATTATCATCAGTTACTGACAATCTACTTTCATTTTCTATAAATTCCTAAGTACTTAGAATTCTACCTCTGTGCAGTAATTAAAGAGGGTAAAGGTTATTTTGCTCTTTTGATTAAAAATTGAATTTACTTTGTGTTGGTGAAAAAGCAGGAAACGTATTAGCAAATTAGTTTTTGTTCTTTCCATCTGCATTCAAAATTAATATTTAGAACAGATTTTCTACTTCATTTTCAGATAATCAGAATACACAGAGCAAGTAAGATTCTATCACCATTTATTCTCTCAAAGAAATTTTTTGTAATTACTTGATAAATGAATCTATATTAACCTTCAAAAGCTACTATTCTTAGGTGCATGGCATGAGAAACTCAAGCAGTCACATAGTAGCATTATGATTGGCTTGAGAGCAGATATCCAGAATATGTTGAGAATTTGAGGCAGTTCAGGTTGTGGATTAGATTAAGCATTCATAGTGCAGGGAAGACAGTTAAGTAGGTTTTATGAAATCATATTAAGACAAAAAAAAAAAGAAAAGCCATAATGGGTATCAGCAACTGGCAAGCATGCTGCCTTTGGGCTGTCATCCAGAGACTGTGTAGATTCAGTAAGTGAAAAGTGTGATCACTCTTGGTTGTCCAAGTGAAAAATGAGTGGGGTGTAGAGATATCCCTATGAGGTACATCAAATAGTGCACTTTAAGACATAGGCATTATGTATGTTGTACAGAGATAGACAGATGGACAGACATGTCAGTCAATCAAAATGTACAGAATAAAAGATCAGACTCTAGAAACACCATATTCATCTCCAGGACTAAACTTTGTTTTCCTAAAGTTGAATAGACTGTTTAGATGGAACTATAGCTTTGCATAGCAGTAAAATGTTCAGATTTTTTCTTTACTAAAGTCAGGAAAATCTTGACTTTGAAGTAGTAGTCAGGAAATTCAGTTAGGTAATGACACAGCCTGTAAAAATGATGGCAGTGATAGGACACAGGAGAAAAGAAAGCTGTTGCTGTACTGACTCTTACAAGGTCAAAATTTAGTCCCTTGGTGGAGGATGTTCCTGCCCATGGTAGTAGGATGGAATTAGATGATCTTTAAGGTCCCTTCCAACCCAAACCATTCTGTGATTCTATGAAATGACTGTTTCAAAAGACATCATGGGTTTCCACTCAAATAGATGAACTCTCAAGCATACTTTTTAATTGTCTAAAAGCTGCTTAGTCTATCGCTTATAAATTGACCACTCCAATTCTTTAAACAATATACTTTATTGCTTTGGTGAGTAGTCATAGATATCTGAACTAGTTAAGTCATGGCAGCTGTGGATAGCATTTGCCAGTATTTTCTGATTCTTACATATGTATGTCAATAAAATTTTGCATTTGAACAAGGCCTCCCCTCTTCTTTCCCCCAGAGTAAATTGAAAGGGTCATAATGACATAAAATATCAATGTATTTTGAGGGAAGAGCAAAATTACCAATTCATAATTCAGATTCACAAACACTGATGAAGGCTGTGAGACTGGCTTTATAAAAGATATTTTTATGTTGACAGTCCCTTAATGACAGACTGCAATGAAGATTTTGGCTTCAGCTTGTCAGACAGCTATACTCAACAAGGATGTCCTTGTTGCTTCCTGTCAGGAGTTAGACAACAATTTGGATCAACTTTACACTAACAAAAAGAGAATTCATCTCTGGATTCATAGTGATTTAAAAAAAAATTATAAATATTGCAATGGTTTTGAATTAGTTTTTGGCTATTCTTTTCAGTTGCTTGTAGAACTGGGACTGATGAATCAATACAAATAAATGATGTTAGATCATATCAGAGAAAAAAAATTATGTGATAATTTTTTCATATTAATATTTGAAGACATGAAATGGATGCTCAGAAAATATGAGGGATTTAAAGCCACTGAAGGCTAGAGTTATTTGTTTTCCAAATATTAGATGGATATTTAAATCTAAGCTTTCACAGTCAGAATACCTTAACAGTCCACTGTAAATCTTCAGTACTTTTAAAAGCTGAAAAGGTAAATCACTCATTCCATTTCAGTCAACATATTTTAACACAAAATACAGAAAATTTTCCCATTTTTTCCCATAAGATTGCAAGGTACCTCACAGATGATTCCTCTGTAATTTAATTTAAAAGTAGTAAAAGAAAATCACTTGATTTACTAAATTTTCAGGCATCATGTAATCAGTACAACTTTTTGCCCTTTGAGTAATGATCTAAATGTCAACCTCTAGGAAAAAATTGACAGCAAGTCTAGTCAAAGTCAAAACACTAGCCAAAATATTCTTGTCCTTAACTTCTGTGATATAAGTAGTGGAATATTGGAATAATGAATACAATATATAAAATACAACAAGTTTTGTCCTGTTGTACCTCCTTGTCTACTGAAATGAGAAAAACATCTTTGAGCACTAAATACATCTGTGCAGGGTTCTTTATAGCCTGATATGAAATTCTGTGTGAAGATAACCCTGATTTTACAGAATTCATCATTATCCCTTTGCAAATACTTAATAATGTTGAACTCTATGGGATAAAATAGGCTAAATATTTTTTTAAGATGCACTTCTGGTTAAAATTACAGTCACGCTTTACACAATTTTATTTCTTCTAGAAGGAATTATTTATAGTGATGTATTATTTGAACTCTTGTTCAATCTCCTTAAATTATGAAGAACTCTACTTTTTTCCTTTAAATTCCACTGACTCTAAAACCCCCAAATGTGTGCCTGAACTAAAACTAAGGTGCAAAAGATTAGTTCATTTGACTAAATCCTCTGTGAAGTTGGTTGTGTCTTAGTATGCATTTGCACTGAACCCAGCACAAAATGGCATGACTAGAGTCTTTGTGTGATGAAAACCAAATGAGCGCTCAATCAAGATTTTGCTTCTGAATCTTCACCACGCAGACAGAAAGAAACTACTTGGTGGTCTGTTTGCGGTCTCCTTAGCTCCTGGCACTTGGGTCCCAGGTTAGCGATGGATTGCCATTCTAAAAATGGTTGCAAAAATAATAATCTTACATTTTATTCTCCTGGTGGATAGCCTTTTCAAAGTGTTCAGAGCTTGTATATTAATGAAGATGAAAATTCAGTGTGGATGCAACACCAATTTTCATTGTTGTACAGTTGTAAAATCTCTTCTATCACATTAGATTTGAGCTCCATCCAAATCTAAAGATGTTGAAAAATAAAGTGCAGAATCTTTGGTTACATTTTTATCAGGTAAAACTCAATGATTGTCTTCTACTTTATTTATGCAAAACTGACAAAAATAAGATAACTAAAACCAATGGCTAATAAGCCAGGCTATTTATTAAACCTCTTTCTTTTGAAATTCTTACTTCAGATCCCTGTTGTGTGAGCAATTTGTAGTGTGGATTCTTATGGGATGCAAGGGGGGAAAAAAAGAAAAAGACATGTTCTTTTTCTGTTTATTTTGGAGAAAATGAAATGTTGGTTTTAAAAGTTGCACTAAAAATCAGATAAAAACAGGTTTTATCTGTATGTATCTTTGGGAAAAAAAATCTACCTCAAGAAATTTCTTTAACAAAGAGAACATTATTTCAGACTCTAACATTTCTGTCTGCCTATTATCATTAGTCATAAGCTAAGCCCTGCACTAAATGTCTAGTGAGCACAGATAATGTTCATTTTGTCTGGAAGACAGGTTGCCGCCTGTCAAGGAGAGATGGAATAAATGACAGGTTTGGACTCTGTGCCTTGCAGGCATATTAGGCTAAGAAATCGCCAACATGATGAAAAATTATTTTGTCAAAAATTTGTAGGTCACCCATCATTGTCTAATGTATTCTGTGATTAATTGCTAGCATAGATCAGCATTATGTCTTTCCAGTGAATCACTTAATTGTTGCCTGCTTCATGCTCTTAATGTAATGACGAGGCATCTGGTCCTTTCACATGTGCTTTTAAATGCCAGCTTTTGCATCCAGGTTACGGGAACTGTAACATTAAACTTAAAGAACTAGTTGAAATTAAAACTTCCGGAAATCCGTCTGTTCCATCTCTTTTTTTTTCTTTTTTTTTTCTTTTTTTCTTTATGGCCGTGTGCACGGTAGGCTGAGTGTTAGTGTTAATGTATGTAGATTTTATTTCTGATGAGTGATTATTTGACTGCTCATTTTACGAAGATTTATGGTGTGCTTTCTATCTCCTGACTGCAGTGCTACTCTTATCTTTAATAAAAGAGATGAGGACATTAATCAGCCTTTGTCAGGAGTCCTGACTAAGACATTAAATGTACTGTATGGGATAGGTAAACACGCTCCAGATCCTTCTCTACTCCAGTAGATCAGGCAAAAAAACACTCATTATATTTATCATAATTTCACATCTGCTGTTTTTGAAGCAATGTACCATGAGGCCATAAACTGTATTACAACTGTGCATAAATTCAACTGATTTGTGGCTGGAGTAACTAATTCCTAAAGTACATTTTAGAAAAACAAGCAGTGAGCCCTGAAATTGCAATTCCATAAAGGCACTAAATTACTGACTGCAGAATCAAGAATTTGCTTGATGTGATTCTGCAGTGACCATTTTATAAAAAGTGACAGTGTGCCTGTGATTGAGTCAATAAAATAAGGACGAGTGAGCCGTACACTCAAACAAGATTAAAGAGAAAGCGAATGACAGAGGACAGACACATGGGATATAAATAGAGGAAAGTGTAATGTTCCCCCCTCCAAAAATGGCTTTGGGATGTAGCTATTAATAACAAGGACATTAATTTGCAAGTAATCATTTAACTATGTGAGAAAAATACAGATGATTTACCTAAGTTTTCATCAGATGCAGCATTTATGTAAACAAGGATGTATTTTTTTTTATGGCAAAAGGGTTGTAGCTCTTATCTTAAACTACCCCATATGTTAAAAACGACTGGATTCTCTCATTTGAAAATGGTAAACAATTTGAGCAAAATCAATGGGACTGTACCAGCCTCTATCTGCAGTAATCAGAAGAGCAGTCAGGACTGCACCTTTCAAGCTAGGTCTCTCCTAAATTGAAAGGAATGTATTTTTAAGCAGTCCTGAGATGTGATATTTCATCAGCAGCTGACTGGAGATGCTTTTCCTACTTATGTTTCAAAGTAAAATAGTAGCATGAACAGCAAGATTGAGACTGGCTTGCCCCAGACACATGCTTTACCTCTTCTGGTGGCAAAGCAAAGAGAGGTCAAAAGACTCAGGAGCTGACAAAGCATGTGAAGTATTGTTACAAGTACTATCAATTCTCAACATTTTTGATGTTCATTAGAATTTCAGTTAATGGTGATGCAGGATGGTATTTTCCTTTCAGTGATCTCCAAAAGTTGACTCATAGTACTCATAAAGAAAAAAAATATTTCTCTTGGAATATTTAAAAATGAAGATATTTTCAAAAGAATTAGCCTTCAGTTATGGCACTCACTGCTCTTATCCTATAGGTAGGTGTATAAAAAACAAAACAAAGCTGTTGTATGGGATACGTCTAAAGATGTTTCTCTCAGGAGTTAATGCCTATCTGTAGCGTGTCAACAGCTGCTGGTTTGTGTTGGTGGAAATATACATTATGTTCACTTTGGAAAATTAGAGTAATATAATATCCTCTGGTGTTGTTAATAAATGTGTATATGGCTTAGTTTTAGTACTGTTCTTGACCGCAGTCTCCTAAGCTTGGTCCACTCCTGTGGTGATAAATCTGTAGGGATTATGCTGAATATCTTTCTGCTCTGTCCATGAGAGCAAGACAAAAAAGTGTTTGCTTGATGCCAATGCATAGTTTCTATCTAATAGCATCAATCTGTGCATCACTGAACGTTTCTTTTCCTGACCTTATTACTTTACTGAAATTAAGCTTGAAACAATCTGATGTCAGATACTGTATATCTACTTTTATTGCTAGCCTTGCTGGGCCTCTCCATATTGCTACTGCTGCATCTCATTTTAGATAGGTTGAACCACATATATATTCTCCAGTTTATTGAAAGCTTGATAGATTGCATTCTGTGTTCCACAACGGCAGGACAGTCTTTTGCGTGAATGTTGGAGAACAAATGTAAATTCACATGTATACAGCTGACCAAAATTCATAGGGCTTTTTCTTGGCATTACGAATAAATCCAGCATATCACTAGATATGAGTAAGAATAGTACAGCAAAGTTGGCTTCAGTTCAGCTTTTCTGATTCAGTGGCAGTTTCAAATGTATTTGAAGAATCTCTAAAAGTTGATTATTATGATATATTCAAAAAGATTTGCTCAGACAACAGAGCCACACCAGAATGAATTGTGAGGACTGAATAAAATGCAAACTACCTTCAAAAGGAGGCAAGCTTTTGCCATCTATTCACCCCCTACCTCCTTTCTCTCTCTCCCCATTACCATATAAACTTAGCAGCTTCCTGCAGAGTTCCACTGCAGTCAAATAAAATTCAATGATAAAAATCACTCAATAGCTCCATTAAAACACAACTAAAATTATTCTTAGGACCACATCTAGGGATTAATATATTTAGAAGCTATCCAACATTTACATAGCTTTTCCTTGCATTGAGCTTGATCCTGCTCTTTGAAAAATAGTCAAGAATCAGGCAGCATGAGAGGAAAAGATTTTTCCCTAGCAATCTACCCTCTCCTATTTGATTGCCTTACTGTACCAAACACCTCATCCACACAGAGTGTGTTCGTCTGAAGGAAGGCTGGTGAATCAAAGGAAAATGTTCCTCTGGCCATAACAGATATGGGTTGGCTGGACACAAGTGACCCAAACCTAGCCTGATTTCCAATTTATTACCCTGCAGCTGATTAACCAAGCTGCTTTGAATGGTATCCTGGGTGCATCTGTTGACTTCCACTGATACAGTATGTGAATTCCAAGCAATGCCATGTAGGGTTCCCTATCTGTCCCTAGAAGGTGAGACATGGTTGAAGGCAATGGACCCTTCTGAAGGAAGTACTGCAAAATGCACAGGTCGGGTTGGCATTAGGAAGCAGTGTGGGAACTGTCAGAGTGTGATGTGACTTTTGCAGTGTGCTCACTTCACCCAGCCAGCTCTGTTAGTGGCACTGCTGGGAGCTGGGTCGGGACCTTTCTTAAATGAGGGCAGGGAAAGATCCCAGTTTTTAAAAAATGGCTGCTGCTCACCAGTTTGTGCAGCTGAGAGCATCTGATTGCTGAAAAGATCCACCCACACTCCCTTCAAACACACCTCCTTTCTCATGATGCTTTCATGGTAGCAAAGCCAGGAAGTGTTGGGGTCAGGGGAGGTGTGAACACATGCTGAGCGAACTGCGTTTGATGCAACATATACTACCCCTGCCTGCTGAGACAGCATGAACACCTGCTTTGGAGGCCAATTTCTTTAGTTAGCTACTTAAGCACTGTTTGACCCTCTGCAGGACTTCTCTCATCGTGGCATGTACTGAAAACTAAAAAGAGCACTGGTTTCAAGCGAACGCTTTCTGTAGTTTTGTCATTTTGCAAAAGCCTCTTTTCCCTGTTTCCTTACACACCTAATTCTTTGCTCTGCTCCCAAGGGAGTTGAATAGTAGAATGAAAAAGAAGTGTTTACAGATAAAAATAAACAAAACATACTTATTCATATGAAATAATGCGTTCTCCGGAATATTGTGCTACGTATCAGCAAAAGACATGCCTCATATTTTTAACTCAGTGCTTCATGTGCAGTCCCATGTTCCTCTAAATAAAGGTGCTTTTTCTCCTCTCTCTGTATTTACCTTTGCTAATTTTTTGTTTCTCCCCAAATGCAACAAGAAATTACATTTTCTTCTTCGTGAAAAACTGTCATGGTCCGAAAAGGGAGAGAGAATGTAATGGCACCTGGATATTGGAGGTGATGGACTTGTTTGCAGCAAGGGGGCAACTGGACTCCACTGTGGGCATTTTAGCCTGATATTCTCCTCCTGAAGCCTGGAAGATGATTAGCTTTAGGGAATCAAGATGCTACTTGAAGCCTTGTCCCAAAACAGCTGTATTACCTGGCCCTCTTACTTTTGAAATCTGCCTCTGCAGGAGGGAATTTACAGGAGTTAGAACATGGGGGTTCTGTCACACAATAACTACACAAGACTCTAAAAGTCCACCTGGGAATCTCTGACTTCTGTAGATAATTATTTTCAGGTAATCTTCCATAAGAACACAGTATTTTTTTAACATCAATAGTAGAATATAGATTTCTGTTTACAAAAGGCAATAAAACATTCAATGTGCCCAAACACCAGTAAATGAAATGGAATTTGACTTCTCTTGGTCATATTAGATTTGCCTCCTGCCAAACCTATGTTTCATGGAAAAAAACCCCAACAAAACAAACAGCTGGCTAATGTTGTTATTTACACTTAAATATGTGTGTAACTTATTGAGTCCTAATAGCCTCTGAGTTAAACAAATTTATTCACAGTTGGGTGTATTTTGGACAATACAAGCACTGACACACACATAGATGGGCTGAAACTAAGGGAGAGGCAACAGGAAAATATTGAGGTCTTCATATGCAACAATATTTTAAAAGCACTTTCAGTGTCTTCTAACAATTTTGGTTGTTATCATCTTAAACTTATCTCAATCATGGAAGCAGAGTGCTAAAGGAAGTGAGACCCAAAGCCTGAAGATTTAATCAGTTATTAATTAACATGTTGTACCAGTGGCTGTTGTGAAATGGAATGTAGCATATTCATCATTGTAAATAGCTGATTAAATTTATAGTGTAATGTTAGGTATTTGGATATCTCTGTCACACTGTTACTGTTCTTTGCTATGCTGACTACAAAATATAATAACTTCTAAGCAGTGTGTAAAACAAAGTGCTCAATTCACTTTATTAAAATATCCAATAATAATTGATTTAAAGGCAATAAAATGTGTTCATTAGAGGGTTTATATTCAAGAAATATTGAAAGTATACCTAAAACTGTCACTTTTATTGTGAATGAACAGGATAATATAATTTGAAAAGAGTGTGATCATACTAAAGATTTGTCCTGCAGCATTATCTGATAGCTCGTAAAGTGCTGAAATTTAATATGATGCTTTCAGTCAGTTTAATTGAAATTTAATTGCCACTTTGGGCAGAAGGTTTAGATCTGATCAATAAAATATTAAAGATTTTGTGCTTTCGCTTGGAACAATTTCTTAGCCAATGCATCAAGTGTAGCCTGTGTTTTAGGAAATATTTGTTTGTTATAATTCACATAATGTTCAATATCACTTGCTAATCTGAATGTTTTAACACATTGCACAGATAAATAGTGGAAATAATAAAGCTATAGTTGATCCATTTAATTACAACAAGATGAAAGAAATAACGGTCACCTTCAGATTCATGAGAAAGGCATTAATGTAAAAGAGCTATAAATATTTTGAAATGTCAAACCTCAGAAAGACAGAGTCCAACATGAGCGTAGCTGTAAATCAGGCACATAGAAGGACCTTGAAAAAAAGATGGTTCTTTGGTATTTTAGAAATAATTACTAATACAAAAAGGGTAATGATGAACCTATAAATTACATTAAAAAGGGCCATTAGAGGAGGATTAGTTTATAAAGCTGAGAGATGGTTCCTGAAAATTATCCAGCTAGTTATTTCTTCTTTTCATTTCATATTATTCACGATCCCCAAAATTATCTGATTAATGATAAACTAATTGATTTCTACTTTGCAATTCAAATGTGGTGGCCAACTTTGAGTCTCCCTTTTCTGTAATCTATACCATACCTTCATTTTAGGGTTTTTTTTGGTGGCAGTATAAAGATGATTATTCTAACTTGTTCTTTATATTGCGGAGGGGCAACTTCAGTCTAAGCAGCACTGCCAAAAAATTAATCTGTGCTCTTGTTTCAGGCCCCTGAATGCTTCCTCTTCATGTCTGGAAAGTGCCTGATTCCTCTGGTCCTCCATTCTTTTCCCACATAGGCAGTCCTACAAGACCTTGGTGAGAGTGGATGTTGCTGAAGGTGACTGAAATGACTCTTAATTTCTCCCAGGTTTTCAGCACTAATCTTCAACGTAAAGCCCACAGAGCGTCTTATCAAGCCTAGAGTATCCTGCATGAGATGATACCATACTCAATGACTGGCTACCATTCATAACAGTTTTTATCCTTTCAGATGATAAGCACTATTTCCAACAGCCATGCCTGGGTTCAGCTGTGATCTGTCAGGAATAGAGTAAGAGGCTGGGGGAAGATCTGAAGAGCAGAAAACTGTTGCACAGGTGTATAGTGATGATACAATTTCAGTGCAAGTTCCTGCTTGTTTGCATAAACTGTAGTTTCCAGTATATGATTTTTGTAGTTAGGATTGATACAATCATGTGTGGGGCAGAAGACTGCATTCAACAACATGGAAATCTGGTGACAGAAGTGAAAAGACAGCAGGGTCATATTTTTGGACTGAAAACAATGGCATCTATAATGCTATGTCTAGGGATCATAAGAAAAGATAAAAAAAGGACAGTCATGCTGACTTCCCCTCTTGCAGCACTCAGCCATTATCCCTTTCAAAGCCATCTGAAAGCAACAGTGGACCTCTTCTATGGGATTTCTTGCAGGAAAGGAGTTGAAGATGCAAATGCAGATCTCTGAAGATCATTAACTTTTCTATTAGAGTGATTTCCTACTTCTGACAGCAGTACATCCCTACTGTTATGAGGAGCAGTGTGAGTGTTGAGTATTGGGAGTAATTTAGGTCTTCTGGAATTTGATTAGCATGCAGAACTAAATATCAACTAATTTGACAACTAAATAAAACCCTCAGCCACATACCTGCTAAAACAAACATTTCCTGGCTTTTTGGCTCCAAATAGAATTTCTGGTTATAAAATTAACAATTGTGGCTCATAAATTTGAGTAACACTGGAGGCAAGAACCTTGGGAGACAAAATGGTTTAATAGGTAGAATTTGGAAGTGGAAAACAGGACTAACATCATATTTCTATCCTTGTTGCTCTATGCCTTTCTTTGTCTACAGGATGTGAAACTGTCTGTTTAATTGCGATTATTGGAAGACTGAATAAAATCATACTCTCATAGACTGTGCAAGATGTTAGATGCTACATAGCACAATTCTGCTCTGACCAGGACAGGCCTGTGGCAGTAGATTTTTAATGATCTTTAGTTCCCATTTTTGCAATTTTTTCTTCAATTTCTCCAGGATGCATTGTAATACCTGTAATACCAAAGAGTACTGAAGATTGGGAGAAAGAAGAAGGGATTCCACTTGGTGCAAATCGGACCTGACTGTTAGACCTCTAAGCAGTGAAACTGTCACTCCTCCTCAGCAAAGCAGCAAGGTGGTACAAGCTCCTTTTCTGTAATACAGAGAGAAAACATGGTTAAAACACATGATACATTTTGTCCTTTCAAAACACCAGATTTCTTTCTTAGCTTGCAATAAGTAACTTAATTTTCATTAAAAATTACAAAGGATTTTGTCAAAGTTCTGTGTATCAAAATACAGACAGAACCCCCAAAATTCTTTACTAGAGAATCCCAAAAATTGTGGTTTGGGTTACTAAAAAGGTAGAGGCTGACTCTAACATTCTGTTCAGATCATGATTTGAATTTTCAGTCTCCCAAAATGCTTGCATTAACCCTAGTTTTCTTTTCCAGACCCTTTCTATTAAGTGCTGTGTTCCAGCTTGAATTTTATTCACTGTCTTGTTTTTTTTTTCCCTCAGACTAAACCACAGCCCTTAATGGATTTAAACCTTGTCCTTTGAACACAATATTTTTGTATACGCTCAAGTAGCATTATATTTTAGACAAAAGAGATTCCTTCATTTGTTCCTTAACTTCCTCACATTCCCACTTCAAGGGTACATTTTTCACCAGGAAGACACTAAAATTGGTGTCACCTTTCCTCCGCATTGACAGTAGAGGATTAAAATGGTTGTGATGAAGCATCTTGTATTTTCTCTTCTTCTTCTAATTTATCACAACCACGTTCCAGGGAAGTTAAGGTGGAGGGAGAGATGGGAGGAAAGATGCCCAGCTGATAGACAGCACTTCTACCTTGCAGAAGATTCATTCCACTGCACATTTTGAATCTGCTGACAAGAAACTCGCAGCACAAGTAATCAGAGCCTACACAAGATTGATTTTGTCCCCTGCTGGTATATGGCATATAGGGGAAAAAGGTTCTCATCTCTCAGTGTAATCTTAACTATTTAGAAGCCATTATTGCAGGATTACAAATCATCTGAATACCTTTCTTGTGTAACTTAGTTATTTATTAGCAAGACCAGCAAATTAGTCAGGTAACATTACATAGTGTTCCAATCCTGAAGCTCTCATTCAGTGTGTTGCTGGATTGTTCCCTCAATTCACAAATCCAGCAATTCAATGAAGTTCTGTAAATATGCCCTCTGCGTAATGCCAAGTGAAAATATTTAACTGTTTTTTTCTACTTTTTCTAATTGCAGAGAAGCTTAGCAAACTCTATATATGCATACACAGAGCTCACTTTTCAAAGTGACTCAAACAAAATTGCAGATGTATTCTGTCCTAGGTATGTAAGAAATGCTTGAAGTCAACTTGTCATAGAGACTAAATTGAATCTACCACCTATACAGCTCTGGAAGGGAAGATGTAGGAAAAAAAGGAGAAGCATAAGATTTATCTGATGTTTGGTTGATGTATGGCTATATAAAATCTTAAGTAATACAGATAATGTCACACAATATTGCAACATATATTCTCAGTTGAACATTATAAGACAATAAGGCATAAATGGAAATTAAAGGAAAAAATCTGAGTGGTTGTCAGGGAACACTTTTTCATTCAGAGAATCATAAACATATGGAATGGTGTGTCAGGCAAAGTTTCTGAGATAAGAAGAAGGGAGTAATTACAAAATGGATTTATATCCTGAGGAATAAAGTACAGACAATGAAAAAGAGCTTTAAGTCCAATGCTTTTTAACCCTCACTAGAAAAAATGCTCATGATAATCGTATTTGAAAGGTTCCATCTAATTTGCTGAAGTTTTACTTCTATCCATTGGTCAGTAATGGAATATATATAGACATATGTAAGTCATCCACCCATGCTCAGAGCTACCATGTACTTTTAATACATATCAGTATATCAAAATGCAAACATAGAAACTGAGATATGTTCTGTAGCTCCGTCCTCACTGAAATAAATTACTTGTTGATTTGAAGATATTGGATACTCAAAGCATACAATTTTTGATATTAGAAAATATGGCACTCAGAGTGAATTTTCTGTAGTGACGTGTAAGAATAAACAATATCAATAGATAAATGTATTAAAAGGCAGACTTCAGGGCAAAGAAAAGCAGCAAACATATTTTCATGTGTGAAACAAGTAATTAGAGGGAAAGTGATATAAACATGCAAACCAGAACATTTTCCCATTGCTATTCCAAATTCGCTTCAAGAGATTCATGTGTAAGCAAAAACTTTTGCAGAACATCTATAGTCCTCAGTCTCAACACTAATGGGTTCAAAGATTTCACATTGCCTCAGGATCTCCCAGAATATATAGTAATTACATTGCGAAATTAAGTAAACTGTATTTGTTATAAGACTCCAAAGAGCTATGGGAAGACATGAGTTGGACTGACTTAGAGGAGAAGCCCAACTATAACTCACATATGTAACTGACCAACCCCATTAGAGGTCTGCACAGTGGACTGCCCATTTCTATCAGCCATTCCTCTATTTTCCTATCTTACTTGTGTCTTCATTAGTTTGAAGTGCAATAGATTTACATCAGATTTTATTCCTTATTCAGACAAATAGAAAGTAGAAAGAGCATACTATCTAAAGGAAAAGGGAGCATGCACATCTAAATCTCCTGCAAAACATAGGAGCTCCTACATTTTTTTCTAAGTTTTTCTGGCTAGAAATATGTTTACATGCTACATAGCTGGTGTGCACAAGGCTGCATCTTGCTGCATCTTGCACATGGAAAACCTGCCACCAAAATGCTACACAAATGGCTCATATGTGGACAGTAAAGTCAAGTTAATCTTTTATTTAAAGTAGAAATTTTTCTACAATGCAGGTACAGTCACTATAGTGTATCAAAATCACTATGTGATTTTATGTGAACTATGTGCCATTTGTTTAGGACTCTGGGACACTGGACACATATGCCTTGCCCAGGCAATGACTTCAGAAATCCTAGCCAAATAGACAACTTTGTCATTTTCTACCTAAAAAAACCCACCACCACCAACAAAAAAAAAACCCAAAACTTTGGGTGAAATTTAGAAATTGGAGGGGATTACCAGACATACAATAGTCAATTCTAAGCAATTTCATACGCTGAGGTTGAAGCAAAGTGAAGCTGAATAGAAGGTTACATATCATAGATCTTGAGAAGAAAAACATTCCTTTCTGAGAGGAAAGGAATTGTCCAGTAAGGAAAGGTAAATCATGTTAATGAGCAAAACCCTCTGGTAAGAAATAGAAAAAGCTAAACCTAACAAAGATGGCATGAACACTGTCTGTACCTATCATTAAGAGATCATCAATCAAAGCTATCCCATAACTGTAACAAAATCCATGCTTAAAACAGCATGGCAGGAATCAGAGACACCTATATTATCAAAATGTGACCAAAGATACTCCAACATTACCTCTTAACTACCTTCAGCAAAACAGAAGACAGATTTCAGCACTGCTGTTTTACAAGTAGTGAAGGGCAGGGGTCTAACTAGTAAATCGTTGGATGCAATTCCCTTAGCATTTCTAAGACTTCATTAAGAAAAAAGATGAAACTCAACCAAAAAAGCAGCACAGTTCAAACTTGTCTTGCCTCTACTCCACTTCACCAATGCATCAGTGCAGACTGAAACATTAAAAAAAAAAAAAGGTGAGGTGCCTTGTGGGAAGACAATATTAGCACTGAAATCATGTCAAGCAATAATATAATATATTTTATTGCTATAATAATAGCAATAAAAATTGTAATTTTATTATTTAGAAAACAGGCATTAAAAGCAAAGGTCATTACTACAAATAGGAATGGTCCAGTAAGACCATACAAGTGGCTACTGAGTGAAAAAATATGAATTTTGCTCTTCAGTAGAAGTGTCTTGCTTCAGATAGAAAACAATGAGACTACATTTGGAGGGGATCTAACTCAACATTTATCCAGCAAAATGGCAGCAATATTGCCAGGCTTCAGAGTTGGAGAACTGAAAATTTTAGGAGTGGTTGAGAGGCAGAGGTCCCTCATGATTCCAAGAGTGGTAGAGATCTTACATAGATTTCAAATAAAATGAATTGAAAAGGTGAGAGTCATCCAGAAATTGGAAACTAAAAATGAGAACCCATGCTCTATATTTTGATTAATCATGAGACAACTTGCATGGAGCCAAAGTACAAATGGAGCCAAATGGGCATCCTGTTATCCTTTTAGGTCCCCACTATGGAAGTGACATTTGAGCTTTGGTTTCTTTAGAAAAGATAAGGTGAAATCCTTCTTTTATTTAGCCCCGTTTCCTTACATTTTTGTAAAATTGTACCAAATGTGTGCATTACTAATTTTGATTATTTTAGAAGGTCTTTCTATCTTGGGGAGCTCATAGGAATGATAATTTCCATATGTAAAGGTAGAACTTGCATATTGGCACTGCCAGTTTCAATCTGCTCCAGGTCAGACTTCTGTTACTGAGAGCTAAAATCTCACACATGCCTGTGAAAAAATATTTGGAAATCCTATTTCTGCTTGACAGTGGGAAGTGCTTGAGTAGACATCACAAAGCAGCTGTAACAATTGTCTCTACCTGCACCTGTCTTGGCTCTCAGATCTCTCAGTTCTCTCGGATGATCAAGCTGCCATCTTTCATGTGGTTTCACTTAAAATAATACAAGAATATTTTCAGGTTTGATTTATCCTGAGAAGCATCAAAGCAAGCTGTAAAAAGTGTGTCTGTGTTCAGTACTGGTACGTTTTGTGATGCATAGGACCAAAACCCAGCACCAACAAGGCATACAAACCCCACCAGGAGACCAGAATATAAGATGAAAAGGGAGTTAATTTTTCTATTGTTATCTCAAACCTTCCTCTAATTTTTAAAATATCATTAATAGGCAGAAACCAGATTTTCACCCACTTCTGCATGGCTGCTTGACCAGTGCTCTGCAGTTCAGAATGAAAGATAGCAGATTACATCAGTAATCATCAATGTGTAGCATATTTACACAGTAGGCAGAACGGCGATGTGAATGAAGGCTGGGATTTAGCCTTAGCAAATAGTTCCATTGAAGGAAAGAAAAAAAAAAAAGTGATGAAACAAAGTGATATTTATTCCTGGGTTGCAAAAAGAGGGCTGTTTGTGCCAAACAAAATGAGTACTTGAACAAGACATATTCAGACTCTAATGCATATGAATCGCTTTGTACATGTTGCTTGATAGCACACCCGTGCATGATGTTGTTAGTGTCACTCTAGGCATGTTATGGATTTACTGTATTACGTACAATGCAATTATTGATTTACATAAGTATTGCTATTTTTCCCCAAGTGTAACAGATTTTAGCTTGAAAGGACTATAAACTGAGAGACTTGCTATAGTTTAAAATTGGCAGCTGGTCGGGAGATGAATGCCAGGCAAAGTGAGTGTACAGGAGGTTCCTGCTGTTTCCTCAGGGAAGCGTCCCTGGGTGAGACATCTGCTGTTCAAACTTCACCACACATTTTATCAGGTGACACGCTGTCGATACTTAATCCAAATTTCTTCTGTTGTAAAATTTTCTGGTTAAATGAAAATATAACAACTTTCCATTTTCTATTACAAATATCAAATCCCCTTTATTTCCCCCTCAAAATGTTTTATTAGGGAATGTGTCTTTTTATTGGTATTGTAAGTCTTACAAACAGTAACTTACTTTTCCATGCATATTCATAATTTTGAGGCATGAATCATAAAATTCAAACCCATACGTGCACATTCTGTTTAAAATGCTTATGCTGCATTCACTACATCAGTATCTGAACTCTCAGTTTATTTATCGCACAACGGCTCTTTTAGGTAAAGCACAATTGGTGTAGGTTCAATATGGGACTTGGAAAGCTAAAATTGTCATGTGTTGTCCCCCCCCATGCCTAATGCTGAGAGATTTGCTTCCCACAGTATGCTGCAAATTTGCGAATGGGATTCCCCAAAGTATATGTGGGAGTTAGGCGTCCTTGTCTTCTACAGGCAGTGGCTCTGGAATTTCTTTCCGCACGGCAGCACGACTTCAGCAAAAGAGGTGAAGAATGTTCCCACCCAAAATAAGCTCTAGCCAGGAGATTAAGTGACTCTGGAGAGGTGGGAATTGAGAGGCTGAATTCCCTCAGGAAGAGAAAGAAACTAAATCTGTGTTTCACACGTCCTGACAAGAGCCCTCACCACTGGACTATTGCGTAAGGGGGGGACATGTCCTCTCTCTGTGCTTTAAAATAGCAGCTGCAGCTGCAACTGGTGAAGATAACTCTAATGTCTGCACACCAGATGCACTCTCGGAACCAGATGGAGCCTTCCAGTTGTCGTAGGTGGATGACCCTTGAGTTTCTGTATTCCAGCCAGGCTTAAAAACAAGATTGGTGACAAGGTGTTCAGCCGTATTAATTTGGAAACACCATAAAATCACAGATATAAGCAGCCAGAGATCCTTTAAAGCTAAAAAGTAACATGCTCGTGCTCCAGGCACCTTGAGGGTTAAGAAGCAGCTAAGCAGGAGCTTTCAGCAACACTGTTTTTGAATTAGATGTCTCTGTTATCTCTGTGAGAACTGAAGAAGAAGGTGTCTGAGGTCATGAAGGGAGTCCATGGTGAAGTGCAGTACCGGATCCAGAAGTCTTAGATTCAACTGCTGAACTATTATTTTATTTTAATTGTTTAACTATTAAAAACGTTTCTGTGGAAGAAGTATAGTTGCAAGAAGCAGTTGGTGATACATTCATCTCATTTTGGTGTGTTTTAGAAACACCGTTAGCATAAATCTTCTAGTGTGATTTGCACTTCACTTAATTTTATAAATATATAGACAAGCCTCAGTCTGCACATCAGAACCAGGAATGTTTTTGTATCAAGAACCTCAAATGAGAAAATCTGTAAATGAGTTGGCTGTTTTCTCATCTGTTCTGTGCCCCTCTTGCTGCCCCTTCTGCTGTCTAAGAGGAAACTGCTTTTTTTTTCTTCCCTCTCCCAGGTTCTGTCTCACAACTGCTACTGCTTGACTGATGGATGGAGGGACACAGCAGAAAGAAACACAACCTTAAATCTGTAACAGTCAGCAAATAAGCATACCATAGTGAAACACTTTAAGAGAAAAAAACCCAGCAGCTGAAATCGGAAACTGATTTTACTTTATAAAAAAAAATTTTCTTCACTCTGATCACGTCAATTCCCTTTACGAAGCCTTCCACTGACTTTAGCTAGTATTTTGGGTATACCTCAGCTCCTCATCCTTAAATCTGTCCTTGGCTCTAGCCAAGGCCCATTTCTCAATCTCTTATCATCTGCTCAGTTTGTTCGATGTAAGCCCTTCTCAGTGTGCTTGCTATTCTTATTTTTGAGGTTTTTTTTTTCCCCATGTCGCTTTCCAATTTCTTGAGTCGACTCACTCAGCCAACCTTTTCCAAGCCTTTTCTTATTACATGTCTCACTACAGAATAGGGAGATACATCACAAAGGCAAAAGCCAACATTTTCAGCTGTTGTTTATGAGAGTAGCTTTATTGACTTAATGGGCTAGCTGAGGATCTGATCCCTTCAAATAAGCAAAAAAAGCTTCTCTCCCTCTGTCCTCCCACAGTGTTCTGTTTTCTCTCGCAAGTAATTCAGTGAGTATAGTACTTGTAGCACTTCCTTTGTCACACACAGAGCTCAAAACACTAAACCACCAGCCAGTGATAGATAAATATCACTTATGGCTTGATCCTTCGACTTTTTTTCTGAATGAATTGTTTATAAAGTATAATAAATGCCTGTTGAAAAAACCTTCTATGAATCCTAACTGCAGATTTTATATTATGAGTTTGGTAGAATTAAAATGGGAAAATATTGAACAGCTACACAAAATGTCCTCTTTTCTGCTGGGCACTACTCAATATAATGTGTGTAACTTCACAGATTCTCTCCACCTCCTGTACTTATTGGTATTGTATTTACCTCTCCAGCACGTCTTTTCTACCCACTTCCATACAACCTGGTTCCTGACACACGTAACTCAAAACCTTGGAAGCACCGACAGTGCATAAGACTTGTGGAGCCTTTGAATAGTCTGTTGATGATGGGTGGCAAACCTCAGCTCAGATATGAAGATGTCAGGGAACAATTTTATGGATCACATGACCTGCAGTACATAGCTGACTTCAGTTACCTCACCTGACACTCTGATCTCGTGTGTCTGGGGAAGTCACTTCAAACATAAGTTACCAATTTTATATTAGTTGATTGATTGAATTAAAGGAGGAAAGATCCTCATGTCTACACAAATCAAAATGAAATTGAAATAAAATTAATTACAAACCTGATAATTAAGGTAACATCAGGAAGAAAAATATGTTTTCTAGCTTTTGAGCAAATTGATCTTTTTGTTATTTCAGATAAGTAATGCAGTCAGGGTCAAATCACTCCCTGTTCTAAGTTGATATTACAGCTACATTTTTGTGCCAATTAGGCAGTTTGCCCAAATTATTGGAAATAAGACAATGGATAATCTTATTTTCTTCAAATTATTAATGTTTAGATGATAACTAGAATATCTCCCTCAATAACACAGGGCTTCATGAAATATTCAAATCCCATTCAAAATGGTACTGCTTGTTACATTAAAATAAAATAATTTTAATGATGATAATGTCACTTTTCTTGCTTAAACATTCAACTCCTCAACCAATAAAACATCCATATGATCATTTTAAGAGTAAGATTACTTAACCTAAGGCTTTTTAGGTGTTTGCAACAGTATTCTTTTAGCACTGTTCTCAAATAGATTATGTGGTTTTTATCAAACACACACCCACTCTCACCATCTGCTGGAAATTTATAAAAAGTATATGAATGTTAAGGTAGATTTCCTCCACTTATGAAAACTAGGAGAATTTAAATCAAGAGAAAAGATAGCTTAAGATGGCTGTTTCAGTTTCTTTCATTTAGTAAGATGCTGATAATCATATGAAGCTACAACAGTATGCAATACTGACCTCAACCAACAGCAAGTTGGAATGGGTTAGTGAAAGACATGATTGTCTTCCCAGACATGACTCCACTGCAGAGCAAAAACTGCCACTATAAGAGATGTCATCTCACTCTAAAGGAAGTGGTAGATGCTTCAGAGCAGGTTGGTTGAGGTTTGGAAATCATGTTGTCCAATTTCCCTGCTGAAAAATGGGTCAATTACAGCACGGTGCACAGGGCCTTGTTTGCTTCTCATACCATCTCGCTGGTGAGCAGGCTGGCTGTGCACAAGAAGTTGTGAAGGGACACAGCTGGGACAGCTGACCCCAGATGACAAAGGGATAGTCTGTACCATGTGAGCGCTCAGCATATAAAGCTGGGGGAAGAAGGAAGTTGGGGGTGACATTCAGAGTTATGGTATTTGCCTTCCCAAATAATCATTACGAGTGATGCAGCCCTGCTTTCCTTGAGATGGCTGAACATCCATCTGTTGATGGGTAGTGCTGGATGTGCATGTGGTTTTTGCTGTACTTATTAAACTGACTTTATCTCAAACTTTCTCACTTTAACTCTTCTGATTCTCTGCCATATCCTAACATGGGAGGAATGACCAAGTGGCTGCATGGTGCTTAGTTGCCATGTGGGGTTAAATCATGACATAAACCTTCACTCTAGTTGCTCCATTATGTTCATGTCTCATTTGTACTTGGGAGCCCAGAATTAGACACTGCACTCCTGATTTCTCACTGATGCCAAGTAATGGGCAAGGATCGCCTCAAACAGCTTGCTGACAAAGGTCTTCCTAATGCAGCACAGCATGCTGTTGGCCTTCCTTGTCACAAGAATGCATTGCTGGTTTATGGTTAGCTTGCTGTCACTGGGGCCCCATGGGCACTCTCTGCAAAGCTGCTTTTTATCCAGTTGCCTCCCTGTCTGTACTAGTGTGTGGGATTATTCTTGCCCAGGAGCAGAACTTTTCACTTCCCGTTGTTGAACTTCACAAGTTTCTTGTCAGCCCATTTCTCTAATCTCTCAGGGTTTCTCTGAATGGTGACATGCTATTCTATCATATGCACCATTTCTCACCTGCAAACTTGCTCAAAGTTTGAGCACCTCTGCCTCATCATCCAGGTCATTAATGATTGGTGGTTGGACAGCCTGTTGGCGAAGATACTTTTGCCTCAGCTGGCCAGGTATTCCCAAGTCTCAATCAGTTCTCAATCTTCCAACTCTGTTTTCCAATCTAGTAAGAACAAATCCTGCCTGTCCCTCCTCCAGTGCAGGTTGGGGGTTGGTTATCTTGTACCTGCAGGGTCTCAGACAAAATCTGACCATTCTCTTTCTCCTCATCATTAACAGTGTACATAAAGTCTTCTGACCTCCTTCCACATCTCCTTTATTTGGCATCAAACCCACCACCAGCATACACCTCCTGCAGACAAGAACACCATCTCTCTCTTCCCCAGCCTCTGCAGGAGCCCTCATGCCTCCCCAGACCTGGAGAGCTGCATCCTCCTGGGGCTCTGAGATGATGCCTGTCATGTGCAAGCACCCACCAGCTGCTGGGGAAGATACTTCATAGAGAACAAAACCTCAAATGTTCCTTCATCAAGAACAGCTGACTGAAGCTGCTAAAGCTTCCTTGACGTGACAGCCCCAGGGAACTACCCTTTCCTGGAAGTAGGGGGAAGCCTGCTTCACGGTGACCCTTCTCAGGAGTCATTCATTGATCCCTGAAGGTGTTCCCACAAGATCTACAGGTTCTAGAAGGAAAGCCTGGGAACTGCTGCAGAAACTGCTCTGTTGGCTGCCTCTGTCAAGGTGCATTCAGATTCGTCCGATGTGCTCCATGTTGGGAAAAACACACTGACAACTGGGGCAAAACAAGAAGGGTGAAGCACAGGAACCCTCTTCTTTTTCCAACGCAGTGTTCAGGCTGGTCCCTGAAGGAAAGAGTGGTGTTTTGCTTCCTGCCTGCTTTAATGTGTAAATGAATAAGCAATGGCTCAGGAGATTGAAGTATAGGAACTAGCAAGCAGCTGCTATAGGGTTAAGCTTTGTTCTGGACATATGTTTCTTTGGGCTTGAGAACATGTCTTTTGGTACTCAGAAAAGAGGGACACCTTAAGGAAACAGTGGTTTTGAGCTTTTCATAAAGGAAGATGATCTGATCAGTAACTGAAGATCATGAAAACTAGACTTTAGTTATGCTTGGATACCTAAGCCTCAGGATTTCTGTGTAACAACTTATGTGCTGGAAAATCCACTTGTAATATGTCCTTAGTAGCTTAATATCTGCATTGCACATAGGTTAGTTTGCATCCATAAACTATGTGAACACTTGCATTGATCTACTAAGAACTGATCTAATCTGTGATTTCAAAATACTAAGTGTAGATTTCTAAATGCTGCAATGCTTAGTTCCCAGTGCCTTTAGCCATTTAGGACTCCTCTTCAGAAATATAGTTCTTACATTTGTCCTGAATATTCATTTAATTAAAAAAACCCACAAAAAGCCCACAAAAACAAAAAAACCCTTTGGTTTCCTTGGCATTTTCAGCAGATCACTTCCTGGGTTTTTTTTTCCCTATCTCCTCCTTCATTCATTCATATAAACACATACACTTGGCACACTTGAAAGATTCTTCCTCTTGTGTAGCATGCATAGAACCTTAATTATCATGTGAATACTTCAGTTTATGAATAACATACATTATTTAACATCAAAATCATGCCCCACAGTTGTTCTGTGCATGCAACACAAAAAGAGATATTGAATTTGAAGGTCTCAGTAAAAATATAATGTAGATACCATGTGTTTATTTAAAAATGTCTTTTCAGTATGGACTAAGCAGTTCCAAACATTAATAATGAATATTTACCTAGAAAAAATTACAGTGTAAGAACTCTATTGCCTGAAGGACAGTATTAATTAGTAATAGTAGTCCATAACTTAGTTTCAGAAAATGCCTGCTGCCTTCTCTAAGTATGTATGGAGCATAATTACACCACCATTGGTCAAATTAGGTCACTTCCTTTGAGGCTTTGCAAACACACAGATGTTATATTTTTCACCTATGCAGCTAAGACTCATTTTAGGTATTTTATTCCTTGTTGTAAGCCTCTAGTAAAGACAGAGAATGGTCCTTGTGATCTCTAGGGTGTATTCTGCCCTCTGTATGCCAGCTCTGCCATAGAGGGTGGGAGTTGCACATTTGTATTTTAGAAGAGAATATAATCCCAAGGCACTGTGTTTTAAAATCAAGCAGTAAATATTCATCCCAGTTGGAAGCAGAATACATTTAAACTTGTTGAAAAGATTATTTACAGAAGCTGGTGGAAAGTGTAGGTAGTATTTTTTATAAGTATTTATTCTTTCATACATTATCAAAGTGCTAGTGAACGCTCCCCACTGTCGTCATCATCGTTCCCCCCTCCTAAAAAAAAGAAAGGAAAATAATAGATTGTTTAGGAAATAAAGTAATATTGACAAAAATGGATAAATATTTTTTTTTTGCTGTTGTTGAGACCCTGTGCAGAGAATCCTTTAGTATCCCACATAGTTCCTCACACAGAGTATTGTGACTGTTGCCAGTATTTAAATCTCTCACAGGTAAACCTCCATCTTCCTGATTTCAGAATAACCCTTGTAGAGGTTCCCTTTGTGTATGGGAACACCTGGTCTAATGAGGCCTGCAAGTGTAAATTCTAGCAACTACGTGTGCAGGTGACAGGGTTCAAAACCTATGTGTACAGCTGCTTTTGAGTATGCAAACAAAAGCTTTCCCATCTCAGGCCCTCAGCACTTCATGCATGTCAGGAGACCAGTACATAAATCCCGTGAAATTAAAGGCTAAAGGAAGTTAGTTGGAAGAGTAATGCCTAACTTCTTAGGATATATGTTATGTCAGCAATGGGCACTTTAAAAAGGAACCATCTTTTATAGAGACAAGTGTCACTTGCCTCTTGTTTTGAAGAATTTTTGTTTCTTCCCAGTGTGGGACTCTGATAACAGCAACAGATGGAGGAAACACATTTTTTCTAGTCATGTGGAAGTTTCCACTTTATTTGAAAATAACTTTTTTGTTACTACTCAAATATCCAGCTACAATATAAGTGACACCTCGCTACTGAGAAACTGATTCAGGGAATCAAATTCTAAACATTTCCTGAATTTGCATTGGGCTTTTAAAGTATACTCTTGTAGTTTAATCTCTTGTTACAGCTACCTTTTTCAGCATTCACAACCTTGTTCGTGTTTTATACAATGTCAGATAGCAAGTGTCAAGAGAAATTTAAAATTATAGTTCATTTACTCTAGTTAAACATAAGGAAGCAAAAGCAATTACCAGAGCAAAATGATGGAATTAAAGATTCCTCTTGCAACCTAGTTAGGTATTTAGTGTTTGATGAGTGTTGCAAAAGATAAATATATTTTTCAGAGAGCACTGTATCAATCTACAATCACAAATGAAAGCCACTGAACATGATTTAGATATCAAATATATGGTTTGCAAACAATTATCAGTCTTGAACCAGGAGGCTGGAGTTAGCTGAGAGTATAATTTTTCTTTGTTCCTCAAAAGACTCTTTTCTTTAAGTGGTAAATAATATATTGTAAAGCAATTTGATATTTAATCCTGAAAATATTCCTGAAGAAAAATTAAATTTTAAAAGAGATTCTGCAGATGTTTTATAGGATATATATATGTATATATAAAACCACATAAACAGACTAAATGTCTCCTTACTATGAGGATAAAATGTTAATTAGTTTAGTTTAATTACAATCTTATTACATGCTAGAAGTTGAAATTTAGTGGATTGGTGATTCATTTTGATTGATCATAAAAAGTGAGCATAGACTTATTGTTGTGGTGACTAGTCTAAACTGTATGCCATGTGCATCTGTAATTTAATCTGTGATTCATACTATATGGCACATTACACATAACAAAATCTTTCTGATTGTTAAATATAGAGAGCTTGAATTCATCTAAGCCTTACGTATAAATATCAGATGCTCTATAAGAATGAGTTATAAATTCAGTGCTGTCATCATATTGACACAGCTTACTGTAGTAACACTTAACTATATACAGTTTAGGTTTACTGTGAGGTCATAGCAAGGCAATAATATACTTCTGCTGCCCTGGAAAAAGGATTAAAGAAGAGCAGATACTCATAATTAAAATTCAGAAGGACTGGGATGGTAGGGGAGGAGAATGATTTCCTGAAGGTTTTTTGTTTGTTTTTTTTTTTTCTTCTTCAGAGTGTAGCATTCTTTTTTTACCAGTTTGCTTTGTGCTTCTTCTTTGCCACTGGCATTTGTGGGCAGAAGGAAGAGCTGGACTTAACCCCTGCTCCCTGCTTGCTGGTCTAGCTGCAACACAAGAATGATTCACATTAATGTGAAGAAATTCAAGGGACCCTGTCCTCCTAACTCTTTGTGTCACATATTCTGACCATTTCCTACTCTTCCACCACAGCATGGGGAAGCAACTAGAGCCACATACTCCCCATTTTTCTGTTGTCGTGTGCCGCCTGCAGGATATTTCATGTTCAACCTTCCTACTTTGGGTCTGGAGAAGAGTAGGAGATTTGTCATGGGGTTATAAAGCAGCAGACCTTGTAGAAGTCAGCATGTTTTGACCAAGGTTGAGGGAGGATTTACCCATGTAAATTTTAATGTTGGAATTTTAAAATAAAAATTAGAGTAAGCCAATTATTCATTAAGAAATGAAAAGCAAGTAATAACGCTGGTTAGAGTGTAGGGGGTAGTTGGTTAATTATGATAAATTTATGATACATGGGAAAAAGATGTATAATGGCTTTTTCTTCTAGATATGGACCCGACATGTAAATGTTTTTCAACTTTCACCTTGTTTTAATATGTCTAAACTTATTTTATTTAAATAGTAAGCAAAGCAAACGTTTTTATTCCTTCTATTTGCTCATATAGGCACAAAGTTCTTTTTGCAGTGAGTTTTTACAACTCCTCATATCAGTAAAGTCTGTTCAAGCATGCATAAATGTACCTCTCCTCCACCTCCATCTCTGAATGTATCCCTGTTTTTAGATGTAACAAAAACATACAGAAAGTCCTTAATATTTTGAAAGATCTAATGCAAGATCATTTTGAAGTAGTGATAGTTATATTCTTACCTGTGTAACTAATTTATGTTCTTTCGAGATTTGCAACAGAATGTTTTTATTGTAGTTAACTTGCAGTCTGGCTTTTAATATAATCTTTGTTTTTTCTATTAGGGACATGGAAAATTATGACCAGCAACTTACACATACAGAAAAGTAAAAGAAAGGCAGTCAAATGATAAAGACAGGGAAACACAACAGAGCCAAAGCATTATAAGTTCTGAGTTGCATTGAATATACATAGCAGTATTATAAAAGTCGTATCACTGATTAGAAAGTGCTTTGCAGCCACTACCATCTGCCTGTATTGTTGTTGTTCATAAGGTTTAGTATTTTTTTCTGGGGTCTAGCCAGCTTGCTCGTGTTTAATAATCTGCTGTCCTTTTATACTTTACTCAGCAATCATTCACATTCTGTTGCAATACCAGCAAAACTTTAAACAACTACTTCTCATGTTTAATTCATGTTGGGGTTATTCTCAGATGGTCTTAGAATGCGCCCATTCACTACAACCTTCTTAAAATAGCCTTTGGATATACAAACTTACAGACTCTTTGCTCATTTTCCCAGAAGGAAGCCTTCCACTGTACTGTATTTCCACTGCACATAATGCAAATTAGGGGAAAAGGGGGGAAAAAAAAGGGAGGGAAAGAGAGAGATCAGGGAGAGAGAGAGAGACCAGGTTCCCATGCAGATGTTCCGCACCTCTTTTCCATGGCCTTCAAAATTAGTCCTGTAGTTAGTGTACAGTGAAATCTTTATTTCAGAGAAAGCAAACTGTTCTTTTTTTTTTTTCTAGGAAATATAAAAATATATATATTCCCACCTCCTGTTGTTATCCTAACACAAATGCACTACTATAGATTAGTCTTTTCTGGAACCAGCAGAGACATGCAAAAACTGCAGACTATTTTCTCTTCAACAGCATTTTGCTATGTTTGTTAGGATTAGGTGAAAAAAGCACTTCTCTCCTCCTCCCTTTCCAACCACTGAATTCAATCATGCACAACAGATTATCAGATTAGGGTTTGAAGATTTTTTTCTAAGATTCACTTATTTCTTTTCAGCAAGTCTGATCAATGAAATAAAGAGGAGCTTGGTAACTAATTCTTATCTGTGAAATAAATATTCCCAAGAGGTGTTTGTACAGGACATACACTTCCTCCTATGGAAAACTATTTCCATGGAAGCAAGTGCAATACTGCAGAACGTATAGCACCAAGAACTTCTGATAGAAGACAGTAATGAAAGCTCAGAACTATTTTATGCTTTCAGCTTTGTGACTCTGTGATTGTACTTAGAAGTTGGAAAGATCACTATCCATGCAAATACTTTGAATATTTAGAATATAACATGGTGCTCGTGTCTTCGCTATAAAACATGTATATATGAAAAATGGATTCTACAATCCATGAAATGCTGCTCTAATATGAGGAATTCACATGTGATTTGGTCCATATTTTCATCTTCATGCACCTGTGGTTGTAAAAGCAATTTCACCCTGAAAGTAAAATAAACCTGCAAAATATATACACATATCAGTTACAGCTATAAAAGTCTATAAAATGCTTTTTTTCATTTGGAGCTAAAATCAACAAAATTATTGAAAAATAACTTCTATAGCTATCCTGTTTAATTTTATGTCATTTCTGTGATTGTTGATTATAGTTGATTTATGTATGCAACATCGAACTGTTAAGATATTCAGCCCTTTCTCTTCATAGATTTTTTTTAGTCAGTTGCTGAATATGTTCGTGAATTTTCAAAAATAATTTTAAAATTAAAAAAGATATAAAATAAATATTTAAATACAAACACCACGAATATAATAACAGCACATATGTAATGTAAAGATCAGAGAGAACCAAATGTCTTCTGTGCTCTTCCAAAGATCAGATATGTAGTAGAAGCATGGGCTACTTCCCAAAGTGTTTGAGATTTATGTCAGCTAAAATTTGGATTAATTTACTATGTGAAACTAGTTATTTGAAATGATGCAATTTGAAATTACTGAAACAGAGGTTTTAGAATGGTGGTAAATGAGAAAAGAAAATTGAAAATCCTTTTGAGAAATAACTAGATCTGTATTTCTCGGAGTGTACACCACTCTCAGTGGAATCAGGGAGAATTTTCCAGCATGGAACCATGTTCAGCCACAAGATTTCTCATACATTTCCTGAAGCATTTGGAAGTCTTCATGGTCAGAACCAGAACCACAGACTAAACCTGGTCTGGGCATCTGACATTTCTATCAAACACAGTAGTGTCCCCAAGGATAGCCTTGTTTCAGAAACAGCTGCCACACAGAGAGGGCTAAGGTTTGATAAAGGCATTGCACCAGCTCTTGTTAGGTCTATGCCTATTACAGCTTTCTGTCAAAAAAATTCTCACTACAGTTCCACAGCAGCAAGAGTAAAAACACTACTGCTGTTATAGCCCAGTATTTCCTGGCTGTTAATAGCAAACTTGCTCTGAGCTATATTGTGGTTAAAGCATCAAAAACTATCAGAACCTAGGCTATAGCAAAGATGCAATTAATAATGTTGTGCCAATCTTCGTGGTGAAGGGGAAATTTTCCCATCGATCTGTGATGCAGGCAGGACCTATAAAAACTTGGAAAAAGAAAGGAAAGGATTCTGTTGTGGGCAACAGAATTTGTTGACCTTTAAAATGATGTACTCATCTCACTATTACATACAGAGGTAATATTATTTATGTAAGACAATGAAGTGTTTCTGTGTAGAGAAATGTTAGATTTACTGACTTGGCCCTTTTATGACATGAATAAGGCAATGACCTAGTGGAAAAGGCAGTAGGTGACTGGAGTTTTAAAGTTTGTAACTAGTGCTGTTAAAATGTCCTGCTAACTTTATGAAAGGGATTTTTGCCTATTTTTCCTAAGTATATCTGCTTTCCTCTTAAAACAAACACAAGACCTGGAGGATCAAAAGCAGAAACCTGAAAACAAATTTTGTCTCAGAAGTCTGTACTTGTTTCTTTTGTTTGTTTTCACTGAAAGCTCAAACACTTTAGGAAATGTTCAGGCATGAAATGAGGACAAGGACAGTTATCGATCCTGAAGTTTACAACTGTAATGTAGCTTCCTGTTCTGCCTTCTGCCCCTTGCACTCTAAGCTGTGGATGCTTGTGTCCTGCATATTGCCTCTGCACATTGCTGAAGCCATGTGCTGGATGTGCAATTGTTATCAGGAGAAGGCCTTCCTGTTACCTAATATCCAGCTTTTCTACCTGCTTTTAGGAATCTTCAGTGATCTCTACTAGGAATTCTCAACAATGCCTTTCTGCTGCCTGGGAAAACTTATTTAGGATTCTCAGTGACTTTGATTGATTGTCAGAATATATCTATTAATGTAAGTAAGGAAAGGAAAATGGTGATTTTTTTTTTTTTCCTTTTGACCACTTTATGCATCAGCTAAAACTAAATGAAATTAAGCAGGACATAGGGGTGGCACTTATACAGCCTGAGGAGTTTCTTCCTGCCATTATCATAAGCCAGATGCAAAGAAAGAGACTACACAGAGGGTTTTTTTGCAACTGAAAGTGATAGCCACTTCATATATGGATTATTTTTAAGGTTCACCTGTACAGCATGTTTGGTATCTCTTCCTCATGAGGAGAATAAACTGATGTTGAAGTTGGCATTATACGTTGAAGTCTAATAAATGACAATCTGGCCCTTGACGCATGACACTTAAAACTAACCATAAGAGAAAAGAGAATTGAAAACGAGTCATGATAAGAAAGCATCAAAAATCAGAATTAATGGCCAAAAATGTACCTAACTGTCACTTTCATATAACATAGTAGCTCCAGCTTCTGTTAAGATGGCATACTAACCTGTGAGTTGTCTTGGGTAATATAAACAGAGCGAAAGGCTGCAAAGGGTTGCTAACCGGTTGCCCCTTTTATGATCAGTTGCTTGGAAGCTGTTTCTTGTCGTCTCACTGCTGATGCATTTCTGACAAAATTCTCTATGGGGTACCTTCCATTACAGGTAAAATGTATCATGTTTATTACTTCATGCAGTTCTTGTGCGGCATTTATTCCACACTTGTGTGAAAGTGTTCTCAGCATTGAGAGGGAACAGTAGATAGCAATAGAATTTATACCAGAAGAATGAATTGTATTTAAATAACTCTATGCTTATAATTAACCAAACAAAAGCTTTTGAGTGTTATGGGCCAGTTCTTCAGCTGGTGTTAACTGGCTTCTGCTTCTCACCAGCCGAGTATCTGACCCATTGTGTTCAGGCTGTTTAATGCAGCAGTGGGAAAATGCAGCCTTATATGTCAATTGAGAATAATTCAAGTGGATAGATGACTCAGAAGGACAATGCAACAGCCCTGTATAGCTATTAATAAGGCTCCTTCAGTTGATCATCTCTGAAAGAGTTAGAAACATGTTACTTTCATGTGAAGAGCTCTTGACTCTTAACAGCCAAGAGCACTTCACATGAAATGTGAATGCATGTTGAATGTTTATTCTTTCATTAAATCATTCTTTGCTATTATCAAACCGATGCATTGTTATGGGATTTCCTTTTACTTTCAGCTATTTCTAGGATTCAATACAAGTGTGGTTTGCTGTTAGTACTTGACTAATTATACTATTGTTGGTGTATTAGTTTAATCTAAGCCTGTCACCTTGGCTTTCTGTTGTCATGCACCCCATTCATTCAGCAGAATCTTCAATGGTTTGGGCAATATAACAGATGTTGAAACTATCTCACTACTGTTTTAAAAATGTCTATGAAATGAGTTATAGCCTAACGGAATATCAGAGCACTCACTTGAGGAGCTCCTCGCGTTCACCATAATGAAATGTAAATAAGATTTTGATCAATAAAAACTTCACAAATGTACAATAATTGTTGTTTGTTTGAGAGGCTTTTGGGGGACAAAGAGGTGTTTAAAAACAAAATACTGGCAGTCAGGGTTGACCTTCAGATAGAGAAAAGAAGTGTTTTACTTAGTTCCTGTGGATGTTGCACTCTCTTAAACTGAAAATCTGTGTAATTGAGCTGAAATGCCAATTATTTTATATTTAAATATATGAGATGATTGTGCAAAATCCTACCCTTTCTAGAGCAGGTTTTTTAATTTCAGATATTACATTTCTGCCACTGATTTTTATCTCTCTGTTAGTAGCAGTGGTGGAATGCCACATAGAGATGAGGCATGTTTGTTTTAAATACCAAAGGTAAAGCACAACAGAGACTTGAGTTCTTAAAAATTAAATACCACCACTGTATTCCAAATCAGCTACCTTCTCATTATCAGTTTAGATAGGGAAACAATTCATAAATCCTACTTTTTCACTCAGCTTTGATACCAAAAACTCAGCAGCAGGACTTCATCATTCATCTTTAAAGATTTCCAGGTGCTGAAACTGAAGGCCTGAACAAAAAGAACAGAAATCACCGTTTTCCACTTCTTTAACACTGTGCTACAGCACTGTTTTCCTTCTTGCCCAGTTTTCTTGCATGGGGCATTTCTCAGCTGCATGACTCTTTCCCTCCTATATGCTGAGTCTTCTCTTCCATGTGATTCTTCAAACGAAAAAACAAGCAAAGAAATATAGTACCGACTCTTTGCATTTCATATTACACCTGACACACTGAACCAGGTTTGAAATGGCGGACAATGTAGCTCTATTGAGCTCATTTTGCACACTCCATGTGTGCAAAAGACCAAGCAGGGTTATTCAGTAATTGTGTTAATGTGTGCAACCTCTTTGGTTTCCTAGTAAAACCTCTAAATGGCCTACTCCTATACATTTTTCCAACTACTTTTGCATAGTTACTGAACTAAAATCCAAGAACACACAGGGAAAAGAGGCAATATTTCCAGTTTTCTGTTAAATACTGGTCAGTATGGGGAGTCATTTCCTCACCAACAGATATCTGCCTAGCAGCGTGGACACGGAATTGATATTTGGCAGGATTAAGTTGCAGAGCAGTGCAAAGATAAAGATACTGAAGTGAATTTGTAGAAACATAGGTAAGTGCGTGAGTTGCCATTGTCTAAAGTTGGCCTTTTCCCTAGGAAAAATATTATTGTCATGTTGTCTAGTACAGCAAGCCCAGGTTACCATATTACTTGAATTACAACTAAGGATCCCATTTTACAGTTTTACTCTCCTTATCCCACTTAGAAATCTCCACGTGAGATTTGTGTGGGATGTGCTGAGGCCCGGCTGCCAAATCAAAGCAATGGCTCCAACTGCACAGCTTGGGCACGACACACAAGTAGCCACAGGACAGGCACAGAATGACTGTGAAGGTGCTAATGAAAGTAATGGTTACTTTATACAAACATTGCTTGGTGTGGATGCCTAGATTATTGCTTCTTTCAGAATAAGAAATGAGCCTTAGTAGTAATGCCCATGCTTATGTG
This sequence comes from Gallinula chloropus, assembly GCF_964237585.1. Lineage (NCBI taxonomy): Eukaryota > Metazoa > Chordata > Aves > Gruiformes > Rallidae > Gallinula > Gallinula chloropus. The sequence continues at coordinate 13,203,312 of NC_140088.1, forward strand.
GCTCTGAGTTTGAAAGATTAGGTGTTTTCACCATTGCTATCAACAGCATAGCTGAAAGCAGAATAACAATGGTGTTAAATATTCCTCATGGAGATGCAGCCTAAATTTCAGATAAGAATGACACCCATGCTACGGGAGTATTACTATTTATTGGAGTAAGTTAGCCTGAGACATAGCTGAAGCTCCTGCTGTTATGCTTCTGTGGCAATGGCACCTAGATAAGAAGGACTGATTCTGGCAGTTAAATACACATGATGTTGTAAGTTAAAGTAGCATGTGACACCATCCAGTAAACACTGGGCACAAATCTTTCTGCTGTGATAGTACTGTTGACATGCAAATACAATGAGACATATGCTTTGTTTTGATTTTTCTTTTAAATACAAATCAAACATTGTAAACCTTTTAAAAATGTATGCTTATGAAAGCAGAGAGTAATGACATAGAATATGAGCATAGTTATGGTAAATCATTGTATAATATGCAATGGTTTCAAGCTACTCACACGTCACTTCACCATAACATTTGCAGTGTAATGAAATGGTCCACAAATGATTAATATTCTTAAGTGCTTTTCTTTTTCTCTTAAGTGCTTCGAGGCAGAAAAAAGAAATATATTGCATTATCAGTGTTTTTGTGTAGTTAATGTCACAGTGTCTATTGATTTTTACCTCCTGTTACAAATGCACATTAGGAGGCTTTATCTGTATATGATAAACAAATTGGAGAATGTATCTTGAGCTACAACTGTAGCTGGTGAAATGGCGGTAGCACCATTGACTTCATTTGAATTATGCTTATTTACATAAGTTGAGTATGTGGCCCTTGTCTTCCAAGCAAACTGAGAATATTCAGTACAAGTTAATACTTTATTTCCCTGGCATTTAGATGCCCCTGGGGACTCTACCGCTGTTCTACTCCGATGACTTTCACTTGCATTTCTAATGATCACAAATATTTTCTCTAAAATGAAAAATTAGGAGACCTTGAATATTTGGAAAATTTTATCTTTTAAAAAGTTTATTATTGTACCTTTCTGTGTAGGCAACATTACAGAGGGTTAGGGTTACATGGAATTGCTTGAGCCTAAAAACATGATATGTATTTCACAGTAATCCTTCACCAGTCTATAGGTAGGTCCTGCATTTTCAGCACAGGTAATAATATTTAAATATTAGCATAGTAAAACATCAGAGTTCTGCTAAAACCACAATCTCTACAGTTACTGCAACTGAGCTCCAGTGTGGAGAGCATTACTTAAGCTTGAAGAAGTTAATTTTCAGTTCAAGAAACAAAAAGAAAGTTGTGAATTTTTTTGACTGATATGAGGACCTTGAAACTGATCTGAAATATTTTCAAAGATAGATAGATATTCAAAACCCAATCCTTGTACTTTTGGGGAGAAGGAGCAGGAGGGTGAATGAAAAAAAGGAAAACTCGTCATAATTAAGCCAAATCTTAGCAAGGCTGAAGTGTCTTCCTTATGCTGCTTTTTCTGCATTTGTTCTCACCATAGATTCATGAAGAATTGGAAAAAGAGTCAGGAAAATTCTGGCAGAGAAAATATAGCGAAGGAGCAAGCCAGTCTTGGCAGATTTCAGTTAGCAGTAGGAATGTGGAATTCTTGTCGGTGCCCTCTCATTAGGTAACAGTGTCTTTTCCAAGTGAAGAGACTAAAAAAATGTCCTGCTACTACTGCCATGGTAAAGAAAGTCTTTGCCATGACACTGAAACTCCATTCATAAGCACATTTTTTGTTTGATTAAAGGTCCTCATTTCACTATGAAAGAGTAAAAAAAAAGAAAAAATTGAATATCATTAGTAAATAAAACAGTATGTGTTAAAGATCTAGAACTGATTTTATGTGTCTGTGTATGCATGTGTATGGTTATTTCATGGAAGCAATTGCTGGGAATCTGTTTAGAGAAGGAACGGACAGAAAACACAGCAGAAGAAAAGGGCAGAAAGCGAGTGTGCAAATAGGCTTGTGATGAAATGGTTCTCTCAGGGTGCATTGCTGGACAACAAAGGATGTCTCCTACTTTTCTTTACACTGAAAGGAGAGGGAAAAGGCCCTGGTAATGAGTCAAGGGAAGTTTAAAACAGGGGTGCTTATGCTGGAGGATAGATCAGGAAGTTCCTTTTTTTAAGTGCAAATATTGAAAGACTGGTTGAGCTACTGATCCGAAAATGCAAAGGTTCAAAAAGTTATTTAGTTAGGCAGGTATCCTGAAGTCTCGTGGAACAAATCAAGTGAAACAGGTATACATCATATCAGCCAAGAGCCAAATGTCGTTCATAGATATACTCCTAGAGAAAAACGAAATAAAATTAAGACGGTGCATATTTACCTACCTAACAAAAATGGATAATACTTTTCTTATAATGGAGGTAATGTTGGGTGCAAGCACCAGTTGGTCAAATGTCTGAAGTGGAAGCTGTGGCCGCGTTTAGCAATGTCCTTTGTCTATGGCGTTTTAGAGATGAATTTGAGAAGGAAAGCAAGAATGCCCTTCGTCAAGTCCTCCATCAGAGGCTTTGAATGACAATAACACTTCAGTGCAAACACAAACTGAAAACACTTTTTTTTTTTGCAAAACCTGAAAATTGTTTAAATAATTCCCAATATTGATTTTACAAATTGTTCTAAGCAGCACAGCCATTGTATTTTTTAACAGAAGATAGCAAAAATGTTGCCACCCTACAGTGCTAAAGCAGTGAAGCACAAAGAAGTTAGAAACAGGGCAATTATATCACAGGCCGTATGTAACAATGCACTGTCAGACCCAGTATTCACAATCCTTAATGGAAACGCCACTGCGTGTTTTCTTTGGTAATACTATGATGAGCCTTTGAATTGACACAGCAATGAGGGCAACATTGTCTAAGGATTAAATGCAACCTGATTTTCATGCACAATCAGATCATTTTGTTGATATTGTGCCCAACAATGTTCTATCAAAAGGAAGAAGAGATCTAAAACAAGCTTGGCAATGGAATGCAGTTATTTTCTATCACATTGGCACTAGACCTTTTTATTTTGGAGCTTTTGGAGATATGTCTTACCAGAAGCTACTTTAAGAATACACGTTATTTGCCAAGACCCAAAACCATTAATAAGTTGTAATATAGCACTATACAATTAATATATTGAAGATTATAAGTAAATTTACATAAAATGGGGACGCGGTGATATCCCACAACATATTCATATTTTAAAGAAAAGATCCTGTAACAAAGATGTTCTTATACACAGTGGGCAAAGGACAAAGTGAGACATACATATAAACACCAGTTTAAGGAGCTGATGCACAGTCAAATTACACCTCTGCAAGGATATTGATTGTCAAAGCATAGTCTGTGTCTTTGTAGAGAAGCTACAGTGTGCATTACATTTAACTACTTTCCCCTGGCTTCAAATTGGGTACAAAAAAGGGGTTTTACTGGAGCAGGAAAGAGTTGATTCTTGACTGTAGCTAATACATGTTTGCAATGAGACTCTTTTGCTTGAATAAACCTTGTAGCAGTTAACGTGTGAAACTAACTTCTACTAAAAACCATATGATAAATGTTTAACTACTTAAGAGCTTTTTCTAAAATGCATGGAAATCAGTAGAAACACAGTAATCTCGGAATCTGGGCTTATGCAAGAAGGGAAAGTACTCTTTAATAGTATAATAATAGTATAAAAACGTCTGAAGAAAGTATAGAATGGAAAGAAAGTATAGTGTTGGTTTAGAAGTGAGCAACTTTTACATTTTTCCCCCCTCTTGACGAGACCCTGGCATCACTCAATATTAGATCACAAATGAGAGCCAACAGAGGTTTGAAAAGCCAAATACTTACAGTCACAGTCCATTTTTTATGGTATTTGATCAACAATTTGGCATTTTTGTTAGCATAAAAATATTGAGATAGGATAAATAAAGAAGTTTGACCCATAGACCAGTAACTGTTGTAGAATACCTAACATTACTCTGAGCAAAGGTTTTATACATGGGGCAAACTCTTTTTTTTTTGTAAGTGTGTGTCTTCAATATTATAAGAACAATATAATATCTATCAGAAGAAAACTGTTATTGCTGTCTCTTTCTGCAGATTACTCTTTTGCAAACATATTCATAGGTGCCATGAATTCTAACTTTCAAACTGCTGGAATTTGTTATTTTGCAAGCTATTAAATGTACTGTTTCCTTCTGTTGTCCAAGTAGAAAATTCTAATTAAATGTGTAAAAAAGATACCTGATCACAAGTAGATCTTTTCCTTCCTCATATTAACTTCTTGTCTACATTAAAGAAAGAAAAAGAAATAGAAAAAAAAAAAGAAAAAAAGGAAAAAGGAAAAAATAAAAAAAAAAAGAAAGAAAAAGAAATAAAAAGGAGCTGTGGCACAGACCCAGGAGGAGTTCTGCAGCACATGTGAACAGTCTGTCGTGCCGAGGAGACCGGGCCAAACTTGTTCTTGCTGTAATCCCATTGAAGTCACTGGAGCTATTAATGGGGATGAATGATGCCTTTTATCACTTTTGACTTTGTATGCTGTGAGGATTGAATTTCACAAATTTTTTAGATTTTACTGGTTGGGCTAAAAATAATGCAGTGCACTTTTTTTTTTCTCCCTTCTCTGATTACTATGCTAAATGTAATGCATCTTTCAGTGAGGAAGGTATTAGACTTGATAATGTGTCCAGTAACAGAATCTTTGGAAAAAAGTAGTGATAATCCATTTTCTATATATAAAGATGAGTTAAATGAATACAGTTGTTCATTATTTAGAAAAACAGTCAAGTACCTGGTTTATAAGACTGACCAGTGACTGGGAACAGGTAATATATATATCCAATAAATTTCCTCACTGGAAAATGAACATGCCCATTTTTCCCACCTCTTCACTTCAATGAGATTTCAAAATGCCTAACCTTAAAAATGAAAAGTGTATTTCTTCAGCAAAACATCCCATATATTCAGAGTTTCAAAATGCAGCCTTTAAAATTGTAAAATGCACCTGCAAAGTATACAGTTATATCTTTGAGACTTTCCCTGACTAATTTATATACCCATGTTTTAATACCGCTAAGCTGGCATTATTTGCAAATTTGAGAGGTCTTTTGCATTTCTTTTATTTAATTGAATGTTGCCATTGAAAAGAAGCCATATAAATGCCATTGTTGTGGGTTTTACTCTATAAAAAGCAATATTCTTCTTTGCTTTCTTCTGCTGAAGATTCTTATCAATTCACAGAAGACTTAGCTGATCTCAGGAAGCAGATGTTGAGTCTTGGGAACAGATTTTTTTCCAGCTTCAACATCTGGAAGTGTAGCTGTCTCCACTAGCGGTGAAACTGGTGGCTGTGCAAAAGCCTTCAGGCCTAATATCCTGGGTCAGGCTGCTTAGGGAATTGCTTGAAGTCTTTCTCAGGAATATCTCTCTGAGTTACTGCTGACTTCAAGTAATCCATTTCTACCCCCGACCCCCATTAAAGATGTTGATTAAAAAAAAAAAGCCAAAAAAAAATTCTCACTAAAAGAAAAATATTCCCAGGGAGCAAGATACTATATTCTCTGCTTTATTTAAAGATATTCCATAAATAAAATGACTTGAAGTCTGATGGATTTGTTCTGAGAGCCATTTACCATCTCATTGCTATTTATTTCTGCATTCCCAAGAACTATGATGATAACAATGATACAAGTTGCATTTCACAACTAAATAGTGAAACAGGGAAGCTCATTATTGTGATAAGCAAGTAACTGCAAAAGGTTAACTATTATTAAAAAGATATTTGCATTCAGTGTCTTTGGATGACAAATTTTGAGCAATAAATTAAAAAAATGTATTTAAATATTACCATGCAGATTTTAGTGCTAGCCAGAAGTCCAACGAAGGACAAAGGCTGGGCAAAGGATGGTGTACTGCACACGCACGCAGCAGCTATATACTGTTGTCCTTGGGGAGTTCTACTATTTCACAGAGATTAGAGCATGCCAATGCCTTATATTAATAGATTACAAGGACTGTACTGCCAGTGTCTGATTTGTTGATATATCTTCCGACAAATGTGCATGTGTTGATTTTTAACCTTTAAAGGGAATTACGGTACTTTAATTCTCATTGACGAAAATGGCATGGGCAATATGTCCTTCAGGGAAATGACGTGCTAAATCTTCCAAACTATATGCCTCTTTCATGGCCATGGTTCTGCCACCTTTGAATCTGTATTTTAGAGGTATAGTTATATCATTTACATCTGAGGCCTCTGCCCCACTTCTGCCTACAGATTTCATTTTATTGTTCCTGGAAGACTACAAAGGTTGCGTTAAGCGCAGTCTAGATACAATGATACATCTTCACAGTATGAGTGTTGGGAAGAATTTAAACTGTTCTTCAGAAATAAACAAACCTTCCCTAACTTTGATTTCTGTGTGCATTTTACACTTTGATAAAAGAAGGTTAATAACGAGGTTCTGAAGTTTCAGTGTCTGAGCCTGCTATTCTGTCTCATTGTTATTCTAATTTTTATCTTCATCATTATGACGGTATGTTTTCTCTATAAGAATAAACAGCCAGGGTTACAAATATAAAACAATGACAACTCTTTTCCAAACTGCTTATGTGTACACAGTATGTGAGACATTCAGAATGAGATTGATGAGCAAAAGTATATTTGCAGAATTCATATATTACAACCATAAAAGATGAAGCAACATAACTTACAGAAACTGAGTTTACACCAACACAGCTATGATCAAACTGAAGACCTGCCAGCTTTAATTTCTTAATGAAATAAATGTCTGCCATAGACCTTTCATTTGCTTTGCTTAACATATAAACCTCTCCCATTAGAAAATCCTTAGCTTCAACATTCTGTTTGATTCAACTGATATTTTTTTTTTGCATAGAGTATCTGCAGAGCAACGTTGTTCTATACCCTCAGGTAGTTGAAAGTTTTCTCAGCAACACCAATCAGTTTCATGTGCAAAAAGACGCATGATTCTTGCTTGTGAAAAATTAACCCATCTGAACTGCAGTGAAGCAGCTGCATGAGTGTCTGTGGGGGGGCAGGCTGTGAAGTGGAAATAATCTCTAAGTGGCCTTTTGGAGCAGTTGTATCATATTGCCAAGTTTCTGTAAGACTCTGTGATATTAATATTATTTGATTAATTGCTGCATAATGGATAAAAATTGCCAACCCTACCACAAGGTAGTAGTTAAAAAAAAATCTTTTACCATTGACAATAATTTCACTTTACATTGATAACACTCTCTGAAAAGTTACTTAAATGAACATTCTTATAATACTATTACCATTGACATGTGTCCTTTAAGAGTATGATTTCATTTGGAAGTGGGGGTCTGCACTGCATTTGACCTCAATGATCCAACAGTACTTTTCCGTATTTTTAACTTTGTGAATTCCCTGTATTAACTATTATGAGATGTAAAAGGGCATGCTGCATTTGCCTTCCACGCGACATTCAACATTAAAGTGGCTAAAGGATTATGGAGCAAATTCCCAGAACAATTGTTTGCTGGATAAGAGGGAGGAACAATATCAACTAAGACATTTGCACTAACGGCTGTTTTTCCATTTACTGGAAGAGCACAGGCATAGCGTATATGTTCTTCAAACACTGGAACATGGATGCTCTTGCTGTATTCAGTCAGTGGTAAATTTCTTCTATATTTTTTTCTGATTGCAGCCTGTAACATACTAAACAGACTTTTACTAAAAATTCTTGTAAACAATGTGTTTCAAACCAGCGGTCAATTAAGAGACATTTATGAACCACTGTTTTCCTAGGGATTTCTTTAAGACTTCAGAGTTTTTGTGAAAACATTTCTTCACTGTAGAAAAATTCAGTGAATGCAATAAAGTTCAAAATAAAATTTTGTCTATTTTTTTGTATAGCCTGATAGAACATTTTTACTTAAATCTATATTTATTTACTAGTAGCATTTAAATAAGTGCTGGTGTTCTTTCCATAAGTGATTGCTAGAAGGCTTATGGAAATTTTTATTAAGTCGAAAGTCAAAAAGAGCCTCTGTATGTACAAGAGACTGCAAAAAAAAGTCCAAGAACAATCCACACAAATACTATGCACGAACTCGTGTCCTTCAGAAGGGTCATCAACATGAAACTGTTCTCTATTTTTGAGATGAAGTATCCTTAAGCTTATTGTTCCATTTTTCTTTTAAGAAACTGGAGATCCTTCCTTTTACTGTTTTGCTTCCTGACTTTGCAACCCAGATGTATTAGTTGTGGAAAGTACTGGTTTTAAGTAATAATTTACACTTGGGGTGACAGTCTAAATGTTACTGCAAAATGTTTGCATTAACTAAGGGGAAAGGAAAATTTCCACCACTACAGCCCCACTCCCAGAAAAACTGCTAATAGTATTAGTAAAATCGCCCAGTGAAACAGACCTGGGTCAAATGCTTAACAACTTCCAAATCACATATATTGTGTATTGTGCATCTCATTTAAAATATATGAAAAAAGTTAGCACCATTTTCACTTGCTCAGTGTTACTAGATATCAGGAAGGACAGAAAAAGAACTCATAAAGTATTTCCATTAATAAGCTTTCCTTCCTGTATCCTTCACCTTTCTGTTATCCTTCACCAGAACACCCAATTCCTGTTAAAAAAAAGAAATAGACCAACAGAAATCAAAAGCTGTACAACACAGATGCTACTCCAGCCATCAGAATCAGGTCAGTTTTTAACTTCATTAAATTGCTGTCATATGGTGTCTGCTGACATGCATCAGACTTTGGAGAGTCTTACTCATCAGGTATTCTCTAAGATTGTTAACAAGAACAGCAACTCTCATCAGGGGTCCCCAAAAAGCAGCTAATTAGGGGACAAAGGTTGCTCAGATTGTGACAATTACACCTGTAGGTCCCTGTAGAAACACCAAAATCTTGAACAAATGTATGTTTTGTTGCTTAGTGCAAGAAATAAAGAGCTAGTCCATTAAAAAAATGAGAGGCAGAAACTGTCAACCATTTGAAAAGCTTTACGAAAATGATCATCCAATTAGTGGCTATGATCAAATCAGGCATGAACTCTCTCTGGATGGCTCCATAATTTTCCTTCTTGCATGGTGTAATTTCATATAGCTCAAATGAACTCGTGAGAGGTAATTCAGTTCCAAACAGTTTTCTCATCACTGCTAATTATACTAATACATTGAAATGCCTCCTACAAAATGCATGAGCCCTTTAAGCCACCTCATTAATGTGATATAATTTTTGCCAGAATATATATCAAACCTATTATCACCACAGGTTTTCTTTAGCATTTTTTTCAAAATGTCTATCAAAAAGCTAAAAAAGTAGATTTCTTTCGTCTATTCTCAACATAATTAACTGTTTCTTTGAACTGTGGTTGTCTATTATGGTATTTTCTTTAAAGAGTACTGGCAAAATACAGTATGATAGGGGTATTCCTCATACCTACAGGTTCTTTTTGCTGAGTATTTGATTCCTTAAATCTTTTTTCAGTTGTAGCTGATTCTTTAAACGGCAAATGATGCATGCAATAATGTGCAAAAATGAGTTATACAAACTGAAAGCAGGGGTGTAAAAAGAAGCATCATCTGAGACTAAAATAAAGACAGATTTTATGGTATTTATGTCAGTTAATTTAACTGCTGGTAGGGGCTTTTGTTGAAACATGAGTTAGTTCCAGTGTTTAACCTTGCAGCATTAATTTATGCTTTATGGCATGAGTACTTCATCACTCCCTCCTTGGGAAGACAGTTATCTCATTAGCCAGAATTTAATGAAATGCAAGGATACACTTCTTAATTTCAAAGATTACTATAACACAAATCAGGTGTAAATCTCAGACTGACTGTCCCTTCCCTTTCCCTGTTTAAAAAAATAGATTCATTTTGCAATCATAGAACAGAAATTCATCTAGTGGGATAGATTTTGCTACTGCTGTTCTAAAGGCATTTCTCTTATGTGAAAGCTGGTTTAACTTTGCATTCAGTAATGCTGTTGACACTTAAGGTCTGTACAAAGTTTAAGGTTTATAACTCAGTGCAACTACTATGAACAATTAAAAATGTATGGTGTTGGCTTCATTGGGGAAGGATGTCTGGCACAAGGACCATGGAGCAGAACCTGGCCTTATTTTCAGAGGCCTGTGTCTAGATACATAAGAATAGGGGTGTGCACACTCTACCTTAGGTAAGACCAACAACTGACAAGAGTAATACAGATTTTTTTTTTTTTATGCTGGTGCCTCTCACCGTGTCGAGACTCCCTGTGAACACAGAACCCTATAATGCCTTTTAGTCTCATTTCTATGAAAGACAGGGTGCTCAGACAGAGTTTTCATATGCCTTTCTTTTATTACTTAACTGTTGTCATGAATTAACTTTGTTTCCTATTGAAATCTCCATCCTGCAGTTCTCTGCATGGGAGTGTACTTCACTGAACAATAGCAGAATCTAGAGAATTCATTATGCAGAATGTTTTTTTTCAGTGAAAAATGCAGGTGCTATACTCTAGTTCATAATAGTAATTCTTTGTTTCAGTATAAAAGCAGGCAAATTTATTAAAGATTCTTAGTCTTATATAATGTTAATGCATATAATATTGTGTTATATAATATTTACTTACCAAATGCATCAGTATGAAGACATAAACACATATTTTCCCTAATGTTAACTAATAGTAACAGCAGTGCTTTACACTTACAGTCAGTCACAAAAAATGTCCCACATTTTAAGACTGTGAAACCTGTCCATGGCAGCTGGATACCTTACATAAAACATGAAAAAGAAAATACAATGAAATTCAGAACAAGTCTTGTAAACTGGTATCAGGCTGGTTTTTCAGACTATGCAGATCGATGGAAAGAGGAAACATCCTTGTGCATAGTGTGGATCTAAGTAGAGCAAGGTATATGCATATTAATTAAGGACTTTTTTATGACAGTTCAGCTTTTAATTTTATTTCTGTATAGTAGAAATTAGTAATGAGAGCTTAAAGTCTATAGCAGTCTGGAATGAGGTTATTTTTTCAGCAGATCAGGAAAGGACTGTCTGCTTCCAAACTAGAGCGTGGCCTTTGGTTTCTGCAGCCATAATTCCTGTATCCGTTTTCCAAAGGCAACCAAAAGTCTGGCATGACCAGGTCACATCTGTTTGTCGTTAGTCTTTGAAACTGGACAACACAGATAGCTTAGCTGTGAACTTCAGGAAGTGCCACTAAAAGTATAAAACCAGGCAAGTCAAATACTTTGAGAATACATGCTTATACTGCCTCATAGTATGTGGATCTACATACTTGTCCATGACACTTTTGGTATGGAAATCCATGCTCTGTACAGCAATCTGTATGAAATAAGCTGCCTCATGCTGATTCAAGATAGCTAGGGAGGACATTCATGCAAAGTCTAGGTTTTCCATCTGTTTTAAATACCTTCAGAATCCTGTCAGAATAGATCATGCCTTTTTCCTTCACTGGATCTAGCCCTGTCACGGTGAAGCCCATGTTTTGTGGCAGGGACTGTCATGTCATTTATTATGTTTGTTTAGCACACTGCAGTATAGCCTGACTCTGCCAGTTAGGTGCCACTGCATTAAACTGTAATAGAAATAAGGCAGTATGGAGAAGGGACATACTGAACACGAATGCTGAAGCATATCTCTTTTCATTTGAAACTCACTGTGCAAAGTCCAATGGAGTTAATAGAGCAGACAGGACCTCAATTCAAATGCTAGGATTTTACCTTCTACAACAGATTGTATTTCTGCATTGCCACCTGGAAGAAAAAACAAAACCAAAAAAAAAGGTTGCTGCACCAATCTTCCTAAATTCATACTTGTTTCTAGAGGGTCAGTCTTGTTCACACTAGATGCAAAACCAAATTCAAACTTTCTTACTTTATACTACATTGAATATATTGTGTGAGTACACATATATTACTTGGTGTCAAAGGATGAATTGGTCCTGGGAGAATCTCGGTTTCAAGAACCCTTTGCTACACTCAGCTTCAGAAACTGAGAGAGCAGGCTAGGTGGAGAAGCACTTTTAAGAAATCCCAAATTAGGAATACAATCTGGAAGAAGATTTGCCATATTAGCAAGAGAAAAGGGGTTGTACTGCCCTCCGTGAGGGATTTTGATGGGCTGGATAAATAGTCTGACAGGAACGTCATGCATTTCAACAAAGGGAAATGCAAAATTCTGCACTTGGGGAGGAACAATCCCATGCATCAGTACCTGCTAGGGGCTGATGAGTTTCAAAGCAGGTTTGCAGGAAAGGACCTAGGGGCTCTTGTGAACAGCAAGTTGAACATGAGCCAGCAATGAGCCCTTGAAGGAAAGACAGTCAATGGTAGCCTGGTATGCATTACCAGAAGATTGAGGGACATGACCCTTCCCCTCTACTCAACACTGCTGAGAGCACACTTCGAGTGCTATCTCCACTTCTGGGCTCCTCAGTAACGGAGAGATATGCAGTTACTGAAGGGAGTCCAACAAAGGGCCACTATGATAATAAAAGGACTAGAACATGTCTGCCCATGGCAGGGAGTTTGGAATTAGAGGATGTTTAAGGTCCCTTCCTACCCAGACCATGAGGAAAGGCTGAGATAGCTCAGACTGTTTGAACTGAAGAAGAGAAAGCTCAGGGGCAACTCTTCACAATATGTATAAATACCTTAAGAAATGATGCAGAAAGGATGAAGCCAGGCATTTTTAATGATGCCCAGTGACAGAACCAAAGGCATGGTTCCTGCCATCTGGACACGAGGAAACACTTTTTCACTGTGAGGTTAAGCAAGCACATGCACAGATTTCCCAAGGAGGTTGAGGAATCTCCATTCTTGGAGACATTAAAAAGCCATCTGGACATGGTCCTGGGAAACAGTGCTAGGTAGCCTTTCTTGAGCAGGAAAGGGCTGGACCAGATGACCTAAAGGGGTCCCTTCCAACCTGAGCCATTCTGTGGATCTGTGAGCGGCCATTGGCTGAGAATAGCTTACATGTCTTCAACTGTACAAGAAATCCACTGAATGAGAAAAGAGGAGACAAAACTTGACTTTTGACATTGATTTGGTTGTGACTTTTGATAATCAAGTTCCTAAACCAAAGGTCTGGAATACTAATTTAGTAGTGGCTATGTTGGCTCCTTGATTTTTAGAACAGTATGTGTAAATGAAATAGACCTGAACTCTAGCAATGGAGTTTGTCAGATCTTCTGGTGTACAGAAACAGGTGAAAGGAATCTTAAGATTTCAAATGAAACAAGGCAGTAAGCATACGCTAACTAAAGCCAAACTGCAACTTTTGCAATTTTTCAGATCAAGAGATTTTCTTTGAAATTTTTTAATATTTTCCAGAAAAAAATTTATGAATTTCTGAGATTTTCCTTTTCTCCCCTGCTGAAGTAGATGTAAGCTTCCATGATGGCAAGAAGGGTATTTTCCTCCAGAATTCTCAATTCTGGAGCAGATTTAATCCATTTGTCTTCTGTTTCCCGAAGGACCACTGATAGCTGTCCAGTTTGTTTTATTTTAGCCTTTCCAAACACTCCTTTTCACATATAATTTTGCCTCCCTTCCAGTGGCTTGTATACACAAGGCTCAATTCTTTTAGCTTTTAGAAGAGGTTAATTTTTATTTAAAGTCTAGACATACATGTGAAGGTAGACGAAGGTCCAGATCTCAATTTCTGAAGAAAGAATATAAGGGGGTAGACGATGATTATTATTGAATGAAGATCACTGCTGCTCAACCTTTTCACAACATACTTCCTTGCAGAAATAAATATTGCCTTGAAATCTATGAAACTGAATTTTGTTTAATAGTTACAGCAGGGAAGAAGACATCTGGACTGGATTCTATTCTAATCTCTGTTATTTAAAGCTCAGCCATTTGAGCAAGATACCATTGCTTCAAGAGGTACTATTTGAGGTCGTAGTTTTTGGCAAATGCAAAGTAAAGCACATTAGAATAACATTCTTTCATTAAAGTTTAATCTAATGTGTTTTACCTTGTGTTTGACACAAAGGAAGAGTGAATAAACAGCCACCACAGCTCAGCTGATGCATAGTGGTAACTCATTAATCTGTACCGCTCAGAACCATAACTGTTGTTCTTAGAATGTATTTACTTTTAAGTTTCAGCCAGTTTCATGAAGGTTTGGGAAAATACAAGACCTCTTTTTTGAAGTCATGCTGGATCAAAGGGAGGTACAGACCACACACACACACACACACATACACACACTTATTTTTTATATATATATACAATAATAATAAAAAAATCCCCCCACAACTGTAAAATGCAAATAACATTACTAATCACATTAACATTACCCATTGACTGCCAAAATTTCCTGGGTGGTGTGTTTTGGGGTTTTTTTTTTGGTTTGTTTTTTGGTTTTCACCCTTCAAGATTATTCGTATTTGTAGTCTGATTTTAAGGTTTTTTATATTTATAGGGTTTTTTTTTTAATTAGTTTGATTCTCATGTGTTAATCTCAGGTTGAGACCTTTTAGAGAGAACACAATTTTTTTCTAAGCACTGGTAATATTTACTATATAATATTGTGACTTTCTCAGAGATATGTGGCTATGCAAAATTATATTATTCACTGATGTCAGTAACTAAAATTTCATAGATTTTGGCAAGTGGATGAACAAGTCATGTGCAGGTGAAATAGCCAAGGTAGGAAAATTTCTTTGGAAAATGATTTTTAGAAATACAAAGCAAGTGCCTCTTCCCATCTCTTCATCCTTTATAGAGATGATGCAAGGGGTGTGCATTAAACTGGTGGAGTGACTTAGAAAAATTACCTTTCTGTGTGAAATATTCTGTTTGTGTAAAGCATTGTTATATGCAGAGAAGTTGTAGCCTTACTGGTTGTGTTTCTTTAAACCTATATAATTTCTAGTCCAATGTTTGAAGAACATGACCCAGTTTATTTTAACACTGCAGATGATGATTTATAGTATGTCTCAAAGAAACTAATGTAGAACCAATCTGGACTTGCTTGCAAGAACAATTAAAAAAAAAAAAGAAAAGAACAGTTTCTCCCAGTCTAATCTGATGTGATGACAGACAAAATGAGGAAACTGGTAGTTGGAAATTGAGGTCTTAGTTACCCATTTTTCCCCAGATTTTCCTCTCCTGTGTCTGTCTGAAAATATTTGTTACTTTAACCTTCTTAGTCCAATAATAAGGCTGTTTCTGATGTTGTATTCCTACGGCTTCCAATTATGCTTATTTTCATTCTGCTAATCTGGTATTTTCTTTATAACCTAAAGCATCAGTTTTGCTTGTGTTAGGGGACTGCCACAAACAGAGGTTAGAACATTACAGTAATTATGTACCCAGCAACATATCTAAAACTTACATAGATCATCTGATGTTTAAAAAGACCTGAATTCACATCAGCCCATTCTGTTGGCACACGGGTGGGGAGTTTGTATTTACCTGGGTGGGCTACTGAAAAGCGTCAGTTGACCGTTAAGGCTATCTATAAATTTAATTCTTGTAGAGGTCAGGGAGCAACACTTAAGTCTTGTAGAAATTAATTTTTAGATTTTGATTGTGGCATTAATGAAGAAAAGCTGCAGAGAAAACAGACCATTTTCAGGAATGTGATTCAGAACATTAACACCTTAATTTACATAAAATTAGTTACATACTGCTGCAGTAATTTAATTTATTTGACCAGGACTTTGCAACTGTGAAAAATAGATTCAGAAAGGCAAATCAGGACTCTTACATATTTTCTCCATGTGGCTGGTTTTATGACAATATGAAATCAAAATGATTTAATTGCAAGACATCAAAAAATAAAATGTGTTGCCAAATTTGGAAGCCTTGGATTTGGAGTAAAAGGTTTTAAAATGGAAATTAAAAAAATCCACAAACCTTGTACTTGAAATAATTGCTGTTTTTCTTGTGTGTGCTGAATAGGTGATAAAATCAGAAGGTGAATGTAAGATTTTGACATATGGCACTGAAATTCAGGCATGAAGACAAAAGGCAAAAGCCTTTTTTTTAACAAAGAAAAGACATGCATGAAAGAAATGACATAACTTTGGAGGAAAATAGAGCTTTTTTGCTTTTTTTATTTAAAAAAAAAGAAAACGAAAGGCATTATTTTTATTTCTAGGCTCCTTAACTGAAAACAAAGCAAGCTTCTGCATGCAGAGTTCACCCATCATCTTTCATGAGTAAAAATTAAAATCCATCCTTCATCCTTTTAAAACCTCTCTTCAGTTCCTTTACCCAGTGGGATTAAGTTGTACTATACTAGTGTAGTTAAAAAAGTTAAAGCTATCTGGTGAGGATTCATTTAGATGAGTAAAATGATGATTTATACTCTTTAGGTGCTTACATACATCAGGAAGTGGAGAATCAGGTATGCTGAATATGCAGGAAAACATACGGTTTTGTTTTGATTGTGTTGCAATTTAATTATCTTCTCTGAATTATCTGTCAATAAAATCTTCAGCACAACTCACAATTCTCTGACCTTATGAAGTGGAAAGTTCGTTACTGATGTCTAAGTAACCTGTAGATTCTTCCTAGGACTCATCAAGCCCTGAAAAGGACCCAACATATTAGCCAAAATATAAAATTTCTCTTTTGAAGAATATAGGATCCTTGTCACTGAGCAATCCAAATACCCAATCCGACACTTTAGCTAGGAAATTATAGGTCATCCTTGGTTTGCATCTTTCATTAATCTTCCAGCAAAAGCCTTGACAGTTCCTGCCACCTGTTCATGTAGCGTTTTCTTACCATCACAGTTCAGAAATGCATTTTGATCTGTCCCAAATCTCTCCTAACCTAGATCCAAATCCATGGGCCTTTGGAGCTGGAGGTAGCCAGTGTACAGGCAGGGGCAATAGTCATGTGCAGCCAGAGACAACATTCCATTTTGCTCTTTGCATTTGTGAAGCTTAGCTTTGGAGGGAGAGTTTACTTTTGGAGGCCTAAAGTTTATGTACTTTCTTTCCAAAGGCAATAAAGTGTAGTTTATACTTGTTAATGTGCTCTCAGGTGATGCATTCATACTTCTGCAAATCACCAAAGAGAACTTCTAGGGACACAACAATTCTTTGAAAATATTCTCCCGTCAGAAGTGGGATAACTTTTAAAGTTGTAGGAATTAGCGCACTGATATAATTGTGTCTGCATTAGAACTTTTGCCAATATGAATGAATCATCAGGCAAAAATCCCTACACCCAGAGGTAGCGTGATTGCTCTGCTGTAACTTGCAAGCAAAGAACTGGCTCTCACAAAATGAAATACTTGAATTTTACTAGTCACAACAGCATGCTACAAATATCAAATCAGTGTCTGAACCACATATCCAAAAAGACCTGAGTAAGTTCGGGACACATTCGAAGGCAGAAAGGACGGTTTCTTTGGTACCCTACTACTGTGTATCTCCTTATTTCTATCGTTTTATAGCAAACCCACAAATTTCTGTGAAACCTGACCAGATAAATTAAGAAGCACAAATTGCTGCAATATATATCAGCAATATATATCAGCCATACAAAAAATTTTCCTTGATAGTGAATCTTGTTTATTCTTCCTCAGAAAGAACACAGCCCTTTGGAACATTCTTATTCTGCCCATATATCCCTCCGAAGCAAGCAAGACTTGTATATATCAGACCTATACGCCCAAAATTATGGCAGCACTGAGCATAGATAGCTTTAAATACGTTAATAAGTGCTATTCAAATGATTTTTAGCTAATATTCATTACATTATTTATAATGGACCACACCATACTGATGAGCCTCTAATGATTTTCAACAGATTTGACCTTCTCACACCAGTTGTGGCTCTACTGTGGCCTTTATATGTGGAATAAGTTTGCAGTAAGGTAAGCTTAGATTTACAGCATGCAAACTACTGTGCATTAAGTCCCTTTGGAGTTGTCCTTAAAACACACTGGATACGGTGTGAATAAACTACCTCACACAGAGTCACACTTACTGCGTGCACATGAAAACGCACATGACAGGTGCAGGATAACTCTTGTTTGGTGGTGTATTTTTCCCTCAGGTGCCCAGGAAGTGCCCAGGGTGCAAACTGTTTAAATTTAGAGCAGTAAATCTATATGTTATGGCAAATAAAAATAAAATAAAAAACTTCCTGGTATTGTGAAATCAGTTGTTTCAAGAATAATAGTCATGTGTCTCCTACCACAACTTTTATTAATATGAATTATTTTCTAATATACACGATTGTATAGATTTAGCCTTCATTTCTCTCAGATCACATAGCTAAATGTCATGACTATGAGCCATTTGCAAGAAGAAACAGATTCATTGTTACTTCTCTGACATCGTACCTCAACACAAGATGTTCTCACAAGTCACATAGTGAAGTCAGATATTGTCAGTGCCTGCAAGACATTAAAATGTTTTGATACGTCTTGGAAATCCACCTTTATGTGTCTGGCCAGGCTTGCAGTCTGTTGGGCATTACTCTGCAACCACTATTGACCACAGAAGAAAACTACTGAACTACGTTAGTGTCCCTGTCATACCAGGGTTGATTGTCCAGGCTGTATTCAATTGGAGGTGCTCACTCTCTCAGAATGAGCTACGAAGAAGCACATCGGTTTTGCAGCTGGCAAAAGTAATCCAATCTGTGTTAAATAGCAACATTAAATACTGATAAGTGTATTCCTCACTGGAAAGTATATATCATTAGATCAGTTAACTGGAAGTCTGAACAAATAATGTTTGCAGAGTTCTTAATCTTAACATGAGAAAGAACATCTCTGTTCCTAATTCTGAAGCCACCTTAATGAAAACACATGAAGATCTGCTCAGATATTTTGAACAAAATCTTTTATGACAATAGGACAGTAGCTTCAGACATTCAGTGGCAGTGGTACATGTTTGAAAGTGCTACGTGTTCAAAGTTGTAACTAGGGCCCGGGTAAACGTTGGGGGAATTGTTTTTTCAACGTGATGATGAGAAAGCCGTTGAGGTATTTTTGGTTTTCATCAAATACTCTGAGTGGGATTTTTAATTAATAGATTTGTAAGAATAGCATATGCAGTGAACTGAATCATACAAGAATATATGGAATCCTTTTGGAAGAATACCAGATAAAAGAGTACACTTGATTAAAAACAATAACTGTCCATTGTGCCAAAAGATGAAAAGATGCAATAGGAATTTGAATGGATAAAAATCTTAGTTTTAATATTTATTTTCAGTGTACCAAATTAAAACTAATTTTATAAAACAGCAGAGGCTGTAAGTGAATATCTACTAAAAGAACAGATCTGTGAAAATAGAATTGTATAATTTTTTGTGCATCAAGGATATCCACTTAACAGGTTTCCACACCAGCTTTGATCACATTTGGAATTATTCTGCTTTTTGTTACATTTTCTCTGTTATTTTTTAAACTTTTTTATGCTTTCTTTGAAATATATGAACCTTTTAATGTATGGATAATTTATTCAGCTCCTAAATTTAAATGCCTGGTGGGCGTAATTTTCCTATTTTAGTTTACTTCTATAGCTGTCTTCACTTTGTCTGGAATATATTATTCATTGTCTCCAAATTATAACAGGACTGACGTGTTAGAGTATAACTCCTTACATTCATTTCAATATTTTAACTATTTGCATAACAATCCAGGGGGTAGCAAGCTTCCCTGGCAACCTCTCTGCCTCAAAGAAATTGTCAGAGACTTCGAATGTTGTTAACTGTGTTTGCAGGAAATTGCAACATATTTTAATATGACTTTAAGAATATGAACGTGTAAATGTTCGTGCCAGTATTATGACTCTTTTTGTAATTTGATAATGTTCTCACAAATTATGGGTTATTAGGACTGTATAAAGAAGCAGATCTTAAGCAGGCCAAACTCTTCATTGACATAACTGGAGGGCCTTACCAAAGTCAAAACCGATGGCTTTATTTTCCAGATTAAAAATCATTTTTGAGTAGATCTCAGAGCCTATTGCATTGTATATTATATTATTTCATCACAAATGTAAGGTGAAATGCAAACAACTGCACGGGGACTCCTCCACCACTCTCCTACATGGTGCAGCATATGCTAGGGTAGGGAGGGAGGACTTCAGCAGAGATCTGCTTGATGGAGGTACAAAATGAAACTCGTTTTGTGCTGGGCAGGGGTGAAGTGGGGTCATGAACAGCAACTCAGCTGAACTTTGTTTCACTGCATTAGTCTGAGTTATGAGAGAGTTGGACTTTTTCAGCCTGGAGAAGAGAAGGCTCTGGAGAAACCTAATTATTACTGCCCACCAATATTCAAAGGGGTCCTACGGGAAAGTGAGAGAGTGACTGTTCTTCAGGGAGTGTAGCAACAGGACAAGGGGCAATGGCTTCAAGCTGAAAGAGGGCAAGTTTAATTTAGATGTTAGGAAGAAATTCTTTCCTTTCAGGGTAGTGAGGCACTGGCACAAGTTGCCCAGAGAGGTTGTGGAAGCCCCGCCCCTGGAAGAGTTGGATGAGGCTTTGGTTGGATGAAGCTTTGGGCAGCCTGATCTAGTGAAGGTATCCCTGCCCATGGCAGGGTGGTTAGCACTATATGATCTTTGCGGTCCCTTTAAACTCAAAGCACTCTGTGATTCTATGATTCTGTGTACCAGGACTTACTCAGAAATTTCTGCCAACACCCTTTTTTTCTTTTAAGTGAATGTCCCAAAGTGTCATAAAAGGGTTGTTTTAAAATGCAACAGCAACATCAAAACAAGAACAACCTCCCCCTTTCCTCCTTTGAAGGTATATTTTACTTGAACATAAACCTGAAGAGTAAACTTGAAGAAAATTCAGGAGTTAGAGCAATTCCATCCTCCCCACACACCCCCAACCCCAGTGGCAGGGTTTGGGTTGTCTTTTTCTGCACTACTCCCAGGTCAGCATCTGCTTCTTGGTCTCTCTGCCTCCTCAAGGGAAGATTTCATTTCAATCACAGGCTCCCTGAGCCACACTCTCTCACTCCTCAGCTCTCTTCTTCCTCCCTTCTTCTCTGGTGCTACCATGGGTCTGGGACCTTGGGTAGGGTGAGGAGAGCCCCTGGGGAGGCTGAGCCAGGGAAGTCAGGGCTGTGGGTGCCCTCAGGACCATGGTTGTTTCCAGCTTGAGCAGGTTTCCTGCTGCAGGAAAGGGGAGAAGTGAAAGACCTCACCTATTAGCAACTGCTGGAGTATTATGGAACTTGCCTTGTGGATGTGGTGTAAAATTTCATGGAAGACTTTAGAAAATAAGATATATTGTTATTTATGGTGGAAAGCAAGCTGACACTAAAAATCAGATGTCATAGCTGCATCAAGATGCTCTGTTCACAGTTCAGAAGACAGAGCACTTCACCAAGATAGTTGTTATCCACTGGAATGGGCTGCCCAGGGAAGCTATGGAGTCACCATCCCTGGAGGTATTTGAAAGATGGATAGATGTGGTGCTGAGGGACGTGGTTTAGGACTGGGTGGTAGGCTAGGGTGATGGATGATCTAAAGGGTGCCTTCCAACCAAGAAAATTCCATGATTCTATGATTATATAAAGAGATAGTAACGTTTAAGTAGTAGATGTCTCAAATTCATTTTACTGTCTAGGAGAATACTATTGCTATTAAGCCTAGAAACAAGGCTCCAGAATATTCTGCAACATTTTCTGATGAAACAGAGTCATTGTTCAGAGAGAAATAGTACATTCATAGGGGACCAACTGAGGCCATGTGTTCTCAGAAGTCCTGATGACATTCTCATGGAGATTTACTGGAGGATCAGTGTTGATCCTGCAATAAAGACCATATTTGTATAAATTATCCTATGTGGGGATGCTTTTGTAGATCTAATCCGAAGTGTCTGGCACTGTAGGGCACTGAAGGTGGGGTCATCCAAGTCCTAGGGTAGACCTTTAAATGTTGATAATTTCTGAAGTCTTGCTATAAGGAGCATTGGATATTGAAAAGAACAATTCTGTAGCATGGAAACAAACCCAAATTATATGACTGATCGCTAAATAGGTGTCCTAGTGGATTTATATACTTAAAATAGAAAAAAAAGTCTCAGTTTTGAGGCATGACAGAGCTGAGTGGAGACATGGTAGGTGACTGTTTTTCCTAGACACTAAAGTAATCGAAATGACAGTAATCATGAAAGGAGTAATAGTTATCCCATCACAACATTAAAATGAGTCACAGGACAAGACATGACTCTATTTATTGTCCCACTGGATAAGAGTGGGAATTTGGATTAGTCTCAATGGGAGAAGTTCCCATTGGTGATTTTTTAAAGCCTATCCAGTCTGTGTGTTCCTATAGGAAAAATATTTGTTGGTGGCTCTCTATTTTTCTGGGAATGACTTCTACTATAACTGCTCTTTTGAATTTCTCTAAAGGCAGTTATTCGGCAGCACAGAATGGGTGGTAGTCATGTAATACAGAGAGCTGTAGGCTATGCAGACATCTCCTTCACCATTCCTACCACCTCGTCAGCCCACTCTACTCCCCCTGTCTCTGCCAGAATTTTGAAAAGCCAAAGGCATGGAAACAGGTTTCTAACCAGAAATCCTCTTTGTAGAGGAGATCCATTCGGTTGCATGGACATGATAGCACAAAGAAACATATGGTGCTTCAATAGGTAATGATTGAGGCATTCGAAAAACCTATCTCAAAAACAGTGGGACTAGTCAGCCTAATCGGGCAACTTGTAATGATTAGTTTCATGAACAACACTGCTGCAAGTTCATCTCCAGGATGAAATGATTGCTAACTATATGCAGAGATTTTTCTAAATTTTAAAGCAACATGTATTTTCAGTTCTGAAGCATATGAAGTTTTTATAGCATTAAAAAAAAAGTAGAAATATATTGAGCTGAAACTTAATTTACAGTTTGTAAGTTTGGGCAACTGCGTTTAAGCTTCACCACCAAATATAGGATTATAATTATTAAGCCATTTTTCATTGGGGTGTGAGTCTAATATTTCAAAAGCAGCTTAAACTTTCTTTTCCAAGCAAAAGAATAAAATATTTTAATTAAAAAATAAAATATTGTTTCTCAGTGTGACTTTAATAGGAACATGAGTTTTGGGCTTTTTAAGAAGAAATATCCTAAAAGAGGTTATAAAAAATTGAAGTATATAGCCCACAATGGTGATGTTGTTTATAACTTCGTTTCCTGTGAGGATCAAAACACCTCTTTCATCTTCCAGTCTTGGTTGTCCTTTTGCATTCCTCCCCAGTCTACTCAGAAGTTACATTGTTTCTGGACCATTTAAAAAGTTTCTATATAAATTTCATAATATTTTCATATTTTTAAATGTCAGGCAGATGTCCTTAGATTCAGAATATGATGTTGAACACAATTCCTGCAGGACCACTGCTCCCAAACTAATGGATCTTGTGATATTCCACATGCTTTGTATGAAGTAATTAAAAACAAATAGCGTAATAGCAAGAGTCTGAAATTTGGGGGTTTTGTATTTTAAATGTAGATATTCCATCTCATGTGCCTATGAAGTGAAGCTTGAAAGTTAGAATTGAAGGCTTAGATGCCAGAAGACAGACACAAAAACTTTCAACAGGTTAATTTCTTTCTGAATATTTCATGTTCTAAAATCAATTTTGTGATTTGAAGGGCTTGACACTTATTTAATACATTGTGTTAATGTTCTGATCTTGACATTGCTGCAGGAACAAAAACTGAGCTGAAGGCAATTTTGAGCAGTCATTTAAGATAGCTCTCACATCCAAGGCATTGGTTCCTACACCTAAACTGCTCTGCAAAAAGTCTAACCAAATTCAGCACAGTAATACTATGATGTCAAATAATGTGTTCTCCTTTGAGACATAAGAAAACAGTTTCCATTGGAGAAACATTTAAACTCAGTTCTAGCAAGGAACTCGGGACTAGGACCGTTATAAACATGTTCCTGAGACAAATGCATCAAGTGATAAGATTACTGGTGTTATTTAGTCCCTGAGTGAGCAATGGTAAGCCTGTGAATGGCAGTAGATCAAGCAGCACATTTGGAATAGGTAGAACTAGCTCCTGGAGGGGATAATGCTGAAGCCTGCCAGGGATGACTGGCCCTTGAGCAATATATAATTCAGATGCACATAGATCAAACATTGTGATGAGTGTGAAGCAACTTGGGTGTGATTGTCTTCGCTAACTGGTAAAGAACACTGCCCAGCAATTTGTTGAGGATGTTGATAGATGTGGCAGTGGCAGCTCCGTTTCAAATGGGGAATGCTTTTCTGAAGCTTGAGAAAGCCTCTGTCAGTCTCCAGCAGGCAGAAGGAAATGGGTTCTTATAGCAATGGATCCTGCCATTGTAACTTCTCCCCAGTTGACAAGCGTGAGCACACCTGCAGATGCAGCCTGACATTACATTTGGAGGAGAGTAAGGAAATGCTATTGATATATTCCTGTGCTTATGACCTGACCCCAGCCTGCACCTCCATCTAGCTGTGTAACTTTACATGCAGAATTGGTCTGATCTGAAATTAGACATTTGTCCTGTGGTCTAAGAGAACTGTCATGTGTGGCTGGAAGAAGGTGAAGAGTTGGGGTGGTGAGTGCTTATAAAACTCTGCCACTTTAGTGGGGTTTTACATTTATATGGCCAAACAGGGCTTTGCATATTTTTTTTTTAACATTCAAAACCTAAATGTAGATTGCTGCCCTACATCAATTGTTTTGGTCTTTGTATGCAGCCTATTCCTCATGATTAAAGCATGTGGAGATGAAACAGCATGTTTGAGCCTCAAGTTTTGGGGAGTAGGATCCATATCCTCAAAATTACAGGAAGGCTGATGTGGTTTAGTCATTGGGCTGAGAATTGAAAGGTCTGGGTTCACTTTATTCATCTGTGGGACATTTTGGAAATAGCCTACTCCTTTAATTCTCTAGTTTTCACTATTTAAAAGTTAGTAATAATAATAATAGTAATAATCATCATCATCATCATCCTCTTTTGTCTTGTCTATATTCTAAGCTTTTTGAATCAATGTTGGGCTGTTTCTCATTCTGCACTTCTGAAAACCCCAAAGGGCACATTATCTGTTTGACTTCCTTGGTAGTTCCATAAGTAAAGTAAGTAGTTACTACAAAAAAATGTAGGAAACTAATAAGTAGAAAAGCAAATAAAAGTAATTAAGTGATACAGGAAAATTCTTCCCTTTTCATATGCTTTACTCTTTTAAAAGCAAAAATAAATGAAAGCTAGGAATACCATTTGAGAAATAGACATCTTGCAAAAATGATAGAGGCAAAAACTTAAAAAGAAACTCAGGAAATGGTGATTTGCAGTAAATCTTCCATTTGTTTAACTCTAAGATGCCATTTTGAATTACCTAAAACGAGATGATTACCAGGAGCACAGTAGGACATTTAAATTGTACTCACTAATTATATTTTATCACAAATTATTGGCTAGCGAGGCACACCAGTTTGGCTGGGAGAATGCAGAAGAGGGTTCAATGCGTTATAACATTGGTGGAAATATTTAGTGATCTATAACCACAGTCTACGTGACACTAGACTTGGTGGTGGTTTTGCAGTGAACATGTGCCCTGCTACACAGGAGCTGTCTGTAACTGAAGCTGGTTTGAGATGCCCTGGCAAGCCAGGCTGTTGCAGCAGTTGTGTGTTGATCTGATCTACAGAGGCAGTGGGTCCAAGTTCTGTTGATTATTTGTCTTACTTAGCGGTAAGTTAAGCTGTGTGAAAAACTGTGCAAATGCTCTTTTGGGTCATTATGTTATTGTGCATCATCTACAATATATTAATATATTTTGAGCTTGTGTACATGTCTTGTTAAATTTATTTGTTTTTAACAAATCATTTTTGAAAACCCGCGTATTTTATCACAACTGCTTCTTAAATCTAACATAGTTATCATAAAGTATTTTATTTATTGAATTTTATTTGCCATCAAGAGAGACAGACATGAATATAATGTTTAAAAAGATGTCTATTGATGTGAGAAAAATGCAAGCCGTGTGGTAGAAGCTCAGTGAGTGGGAGAAATGTAAATGTTCTCTGCATTTTATCTCACATGACAGAATGCATTATGGTCAAAATAGTGTCTTCTCAGAGACACAGGTTTCTAACATCTGCATAATACACACTTTTATGTAAGCTCTTTATTCTGCATGCAATTGTTTAGTTAAATGCCCTACAGTCTCATTTATATAAGACCCTCTTTTATACCGTCACCTTGTATGGGTTCTGTACCTTGGATACATATAACCCAATTATAATTACCATGACAATATATAACACCTTTTTGAAACCCTCCTCATGTGATATAGGGGTGTGGTATGTACTGATGTCAGAAATAAGCTATTTTCATCAGACAATTAGTTGTCTTTGACATGGGCCTGCATTTCCTACCAATTAGTACAAACGGCAGGGTGCATTTCCAGAATTTTGCAGAGCCAGCAGCTCATGCTATTAAGTGGAATTTAGGATAGTTAAATAAGTTCCAATACATGTAATGGTTTTCTTAATTTTCTAAAATGAGTAGCTGCTTTTTTGTCTGTGAATCATTTGTGACTCAACATAATGCATATAGATTAAAGGTCTTATGAGATTTATTCTTCCTGTCAACAAACAGTTTTAGTTTTATTTTTAGTCTTTCATCCCTGATGAGTGCTATTAACAGCCATTGAACAGGAGCTCAAAGTTACAATATTCTCTGTAGTACTTCGGCTATTAAGCCAGGACATGTGACAGTAACAATTAAAACAGACGATTCTGTAACACAGCCTTCTAATCAGACATGCAAATAAAAAACTAGTGTGTTGGTCAGATTTTAATGGATTTCCATATATTATGAGTAGCTATAAAGAAGTTGGGCTCAGGTGTCCTTCTCTGCTGTGCCATGAAATCATCTTAGAAATGTCTTCAGATGTTATGGATCTTAGTTGCACAGCCAGCAATATGAGTCAGAATAATTTAATGCTGCTGTGGTCAATTTTGCCACAGTGGCCGGCAGTGCTGAAGGGCTAGTGCCTGATCAAAAGCCATCAAAACTCAGCAGAGACTCCTGTTTGTGAAAACGGGCTTTCAGTGTATCCCTGAAATAAAAATAAAAAAAAAAAAAAAAAAAAAAAGGCGAGACGGGGGGAGAAATGGCATAAGAACATCCTACAGACTTCTTCCCAAGGGTACTGAGGTCCACATTCCAGAGGGTTGTTAGTGGCTCAAATTGGCATGTTTAATTGTAAAATGAAAAGGCTGAATAACAACTGCGCAGTTTCAACTGGCCATCTTTGTGATGGACCAAACCAACCACTCTTGTCAATACTGCAGATGTATTCAGTGAGCACATAGTGTGTTCTTACTGCTCTTTCCCTGGTTCTGTCTAACCTGATCTTGTTTTCTTACAGAGCTTCTGTTCGTTTGCTTTAGTTTTCCTATTTTTTTTTTTGCTGCATGCATTTGTTCGGAAAGCTGCAGTTAATTAACTTGGGTTCACTTTTCCACACCCCCCTTCTTCCACACTTCCTTTAAGTGCCATTGAGGTGATAAAAGACAGCCTGGCCATACAATAGGGTTGTTAGCTGCTTGGAAATCTTGGTGCCCAGCTGGGCATAGCTGAAGTCAGGCGGCATTCTTGAGAGCTCTGTGGGATGATTGCTCCGCCTGAATTTTCTGTATGACTGGGGAATGGATGGCACAGATGCAGTCTGAGAAGGCTTGCTTGGCTGAAGCCATGAGTGATAGCTCTGGACTGTGGTTCTCCCCCATCATTCAGCCGCACAGGGGAAACCTGTGGAATTTCTTGCAGCTCAACGTGTCTGTTCTGCTGACCTGGACCCTTAAATATGTATTGTCCCACTGATGCATGGAAGACCTGGGCTCATAACACTCACCAGCAGTAATGGGAGCTAGGTACCTAAATTCCTTACACAGCAATGAGAGAATAGGCCCCTTTTGATTTTTGAACTCTTTCTTACAAGGATTTCCCTTGTGCCTAGTACAAGCATATAAATGGCCATTTTATTCTATTAAATATGTATCACATCCATCATTTTAAATGCTGTGCTGTGATGAAGGCTTCTCAGTCCCTGGATCAGTTCTGAAAATATTTAAACTTGGCAAGCTAAACATGCTCAGCTGAATAAGCCTAAGGGTCCCATTCATGGTAATGTTATATACTACTTGTGCTTGTTTTTTAAGTTAAATTACAAAGTAAAAGTTGGTAGAATATTGTTTCAGCGTGAATTATAACACCTTAATATCCATTAATACAACTTCTTGACTACCTTTAGTGGTGATTTTTCCATTCTTTGGCTTAGTTGCTATGCAAACCTGAAAAAGAGAGGGGAAAAAACCCCACCCCTATTTCAGGTAGCAATGCACAACTGAAAACACACGAATACTTTTTTTTATTTAAATCCTGTTCTGGATCATACAGTGGGTGATGATGATGATGGTTTAAATCAACTCTTCAACTAGTATGAATAATTAAATTTATGCCTTAGTTGTTCATTTGTTTTTAAGTGCAAAGATCTCATTTTGAAAGCCTTCATTCATTAAACTTTTAATTTCATTGTTTGAAAAGGAACCCCAGCAACTCCAGAATCAGTCAAATACTACAGAACTGAGCATAAAGAAAGAATGGTACAAATAATACCAGCACAACATAAAGTAAATTTATTTTCATTTTTAAAGGAATTTTATGCCTTTTAATTGTTTTATTTGCAATTCACTTAACTAAAAGTAAGCCTATTTCTGCAACATATCAGCTGTTATAACAGATAAAGTTGAATGGGAAATGTTCAGATGTTACTTGAGGATCTGTTAACTACCATTTTTAACACTGTTTTGTAGTCCAAATCAGTTTTTTTTTACTCAGTACCATAGTTATATTTTAATAACATTTTTATCTCTTGAATTTTCTAAACAGACAATTTTTAGGTTTTTTTTTTTACTAGTAGTGATAAAATTTTTAATTAATTTGCATGTAGACTTATTTTACAAAAAGAAGATTTGCTTTTAAATTAGCTTAGTTTGTGTACATTTCACTACATAGTTCTGCAACCATATATCACCATTAAAGGCAAATGTAAACTGTGTCTAGGCTTACCAACCACAGGCTATTTCAGATTGCATACAGCATGCATTTTTTTATGAACTATGAAACAATCTCCGTACAGCTGCTCTGACTCTGCTGGCGCATGCACCGTATAATATTCTACAACAGGAATGGAAGGTAATTGTAAAATTGAAAATTAAGAGTAATGTATGCAGTAGTCTCATATATTAAGACTATCAGGACTGGATTATGAAAGAGAGCGTGTGTATATGTGTATGTATGTATCTTAGGAAGACAAAGGCCCAAGGCAATTTATGTTCGGGTTTACAATGGTTTTGCTGCAAGCATGCAGAACTAACTGGGTTTAGATTAAGGCAGTCTAATTAGTGTCATGTCAAACTGGCAGTGATCATAAGACAAGAGAAGGGTCACTCTTGTCATCTGCTTGGTCTTTTGCCCTTAAATATAGAGCTGCATAAAGCACAATCTCTTTCTTGTTAATGGAAGCAGAATATGTATAATCTGCACATGAAATGAAAAGAAAATGTGTAAGGAATTTTCTTTTTCCCATTTCCTCGTCAGGAGCTGTGAATTTTAGTGAGAATTAAAGTAAGGCTAATTCTGCAGTCATCTTCTGACCTGTCAGGTTAGCTGTCACCCTCACGTCTCTCAATGCAGGTCTTTAGCTTCTTCTTGCTGAGTGCAGCCTTTGCCAACTGACAGAAAAATACCGACCATGACAAGAAAAAAGAACATAATGTCCTTTTCACCCATCACTACTCAAAATTGCTCAATCTTTACTGACATATTATTATACATTGTTTCTCTGAAAAAGCACTTGCTTTCTTTTCTATAAGAAGTATAAAACTTTCAGAAGACAAGTAACCGTTCTTTAGAAAATATTAAAGCATGCAATTATTTTAAGTCGTCTATTAATATGCAACGTGTTGTTCCTTAACAAGAAGACATTGTGGCAGATCTGAAGTCATTATGATGGCGCCCACTAGTGTCCCCGGGCCTGCCAGCAGCCATGTTGGCCTCTGCTAGGGACAGGTCCCCAGAAATGCAGGCTACTGGCTTCATCCAGAAAAACATACCCTGAAAATAACTAAAAGACATGCAAATTGTATGAAGATATGCTACAATGCTGCAGGATCGATGGCTGAAACTTGTGTTCCCCTTTCAGTGGTTTCTTCCAGCTTGGTCACGCAGCCACAAAGCTAGGTGAGGAGGGGGTGGAGGGTTGACTTGTGAGCATGAGTTGCAACTAATTGCTCCTAAAGGGCTAACCCATCCCCGTACCAGCACACAAACTGGGAGTGTGTATGAAAACTCCAGTAAAGATAGCCTTCCGTGCTGCTGGTGTATTGGCACAGTCCAAGACACTGCATATCGCCTCTGCAGATCAGCATCTCTGCTCCATGGGGGTGGCTGAAAGATGGACTTTCAGCCATAAGTGGCACATTCTTTTTGCTTTTGTGTATTTCTAATCTTTAATGTCACTTGACAGTTTCTTATGATTAACAGTTGGCCTTTTGTTTAAAAAAACCCAGAAAAATCTAAGTGTTTGGTGTAAGTAAATGATTTAAAAAAAAATCCAATTAGGGTAACGGTGATTAATGCATTTACATTACACGGATTAACACTTTAGTATATTAATCTGTTTGCATTTTTTCCTAACTCATAATATTCCTTGATTTTTTTTTTTCCCCCGCATAAAGCATGTGTTATTTCATCACATGACATTGCTTTGAAAAATCTTTCTAGTCTCAGATGTGGACCTTAATGCATTATGCAAAACCCAGGGATTTAGATTTTTGACATTGCATACACTCAAAATATATTCTAAAGGGAGACATTATATGCTAACTTCTTGTGAAATCCTGTAGCAGCTGCTTGGTTAATATAATATGTTGAAAAATATTTATGTAGTTTGTTTTCTTTTCTGTCAACCCCAGTATCTTATGAATTTTTTTCAAATGGCCAGTAGCTGAAGTAGTGACTTTAGTTTGACTTAATATTATGCCACATTGACAGATGAAAACTCCTTCTAAAAATGTCATTTGAGTGCTCTAATTTGCATTTAGCTCGAAAGCTTTTAGTGCTTTGCACATTCACATTATAAACATTTGGGTGAACATTAATACCCCAGCTAAACAAAAATGCTATTCACTTCAACCATTTCTTCCACTACATAAAAACTATAAATGATTCTCCTACAAAAAAAAATAAAAAAATAAAAAAAAAATTGAATGCAACCCGAAAATCAATTATAGTAACTATTTAGAAATGTAAAGGAAAGGCAATGTAAAAAAGTGACAAAAAATCTTTAATTGTAGGGAAAATGTGCATCTTTTTTTCCCAACGTGTGAATAAAATGCATTTCCTTCTTTAACAATCACAGTTACAATGGATCTATGCATCTCGCAGGAAAAAATTGACAATTTGATTATGACTTGTACTTTTTGCCGGGGCCATGAAAGTGGTTTGTGTTTGAAATGTATCAGCTGGAAGGTACTTATTACTCATAAACGCTGCGCTATTTCACTCTCTGCAAAGTGAGCTGTTAACAGATACAATTTGAGCAGAATAGCCAGAGGAGGCCTTTTGATATGCAGAAGAGCTGACCCGCGTGCTGAGCCTTTAATTGGGTTTTTAATTTTCCAGGCCATCTGACAATATCAAACATGATCCCAGTGCTTGAAATGTTGATTGGAGGCTAAGCAGGATGTACTCCAACATGGCATTATGGAGAGAAAGTAGAAAGGACTCAGGTAGAAAGGAAGGCATGGAGAGTTAAAAATCATCCAGGTCTCCATGTTTGCTATTCTCTGTAATACTCTGAAGTGGCTTAAAATTTCTCTTCATTATTTTACGGCTGGAGTTTTAGATCTCTTATAATATTTTAGCAGTACTGATCTTCAGCTCATTATCTTGACTCTATCTGTTAAAATGAACTGAAAGCAAGCACTGTGCAAAATAACCATTAACAATTTAGCACCTTTTCTTAAAGAAAAAGAAAAAAACCCCAACTAAACCACAACAACCTCCCCCCAAAATAGCTGCAAGAAATTATTATTAGCATCTATCCTCATGTCTCAGATAAAAATCATGTTTGCAGTCAATGTTTCCTTTTCTCTCCTGAAGTTTTCAATTTGACTTAAAAAATGTGTTTAAAAAAGTAGCATTGTACATCACTTCATGTGTGTCTGTATTGCTTCTATCAAAAGGACTGGAGAAGAGTAACGTGTAATTTGTTACCTTCTGCCAGACTGTTCAGTAAACATTTTTTTAATTTGTTCATTTGTAAGGATAAGGCAAAGAATAAAATCTAATTTATCATTTTATTAGAACTGTGTATCTGAGTGATGCAGGACTGTGGATTTAAGAAATCTGTAAATCTCTTTAATAAAGGCCTGGGGAATTATTAGTAGGGACAAATGTAAAATGCCTGACAGTTACATTTCCAAAAGAAAACCACAACAATCTCATTAAAGAAATTACTGACGGCAGCTCACAAATGTTAATGGTTGAAGCAACAAAGGACATACAATATCAGAAAGGAAAGATTTTTTTTTAAACTATTGATCTGCTAACTTATGGAGCATATCAAAATAATGTGCTAGACAGTTTCTTAGTGAACAGACATCGTCCTTAGCAGTTCTAGACAATGCAGTGCCAGAAAAGCTGCTGACGTACAGTGGCTACTACAGTGTAAAAAGATAAAGAGCAGATACAGTAATAAATAGGGAGCTTCTAGGAAGAATAATGTTTTGTGTGATAACTTTGCTGAAGCCTTCAAAGATTGGAATGAAACAAAAAACATTCAGAAGAAATATGTCTTCAAGCATAAATTTGGCATAAATTTTGAATATTTAAAATGTTTTTGCTTTTGTATATCTGTGACTGATAAGTCTTTTAATGGTGACAATTGCTTACTTCTTTTAGAAATAAGTAAAAAACTGTTTTCTATCTTTTCCTTCATATTTCACTGTTTATATGAGATCAGCTTTTGTACAAGCACATGTCCATTTTACTTTGCCATTATCTAGAACTTTTGACATATTTAAAACAAAAAGCCTGTTTCTGACCTGTTTATCTTTAGCTACAACTGACACTAAGGGCTGCTTCACAGATACAGCTGAAACAATTAGAAAAATCTTATTTTAGACTTTAATTGTATCTTCTCCATTTTCTGCAGGTTAGGTTGCCAAATTATATATCCGTGAGCACTAACAGCCTGTATACAGACATGAAGAAATACAACCTAATTTTATCAAGGCAGTTAAACTGCTAGGGAATCTTCTCCATGTCCTGACATTCATGATAGACTTTCAGCCTTTTACCTTCAGTTTTTCAAAGCCCATCATAATATCTTGGTAACTGAGCAGGAATATTTTAGCAGCAATAATTACCTCTTTGGAGCAAAAATAAAAATAATGTATTACATATAAAATTATGTATGCATGAATTCCCC
The DNA here is from genome assembly GCF_964237585.1 of Gallinula chloropus. Taxonomy (NCBI): domain Eukaryota; kingdom Metazoa; phylum Chordata; class Aves; order Gruiformes; family Rallidae; genus Gallinula; species Gallinula chloropus. Next base: position 13,236,830 of record NC_140088.1, read on the forward strand.
CAGAAATCTTGAACGTTCGCTGTTAATTCAGTTAATCATCTTTCTCTCTAAAAAATGTAAGCCACAGAATTTCAAGTGCATTGTCTCAAATCCTCTGTTTCATGTCTTGATCCCTGCAGTATTTTACTCTCTATAAAAAGAGGAGGAAGAAGAGTGCCTAAGGAAGTTTGTAGGGATATCATACGTAGTAGCAAATGACCTATATCGCATGTATCATCCATCAGATGGAGTCAAATATTTTTCAGGAAATTTTTAGCTTTGAAATAGAATATGAATTTAGTTTTTTAACCATTTTTTCTATTTTTATTTTTTCCTCCTATGACCACAAGTAAAGATGCCTCCATTTCTGCTTCCTCAGGATTCTATTCACATCCATTAAAATCAATCTGTTACTTTCTTCAAATGTGCATGCAAATCTCCCAGCACTAGCATCAAGGGTTGTAAATATCCAGGAGGTTCACTCCTAAGAACGTTGCGAAAAACTGTGTATGCTCTTTATTATTTTAATAAGAGATTAGAGCCTAAAGTTTCAAAATACAATCAAGTGACAAATTCAGACTCTCTTTATTGGCAGACTGGTATCATTACAAGTTCTAGTGCATATTCAGTCACTGTGGTTTTTAATTTATTTTATTTATTCATGTGCTTTCAGAATTGTTCAAAATTGAAGAAAGCTTTAGCAGATTGCGACTTGACCACATCCAAATCTATTCCACGAAATATAATTAACTCCTCTTAAAATACCAAGGTTTTTTACATTACACTTAAGTAAAATGGTAAACATACCAGTTAATTTTTTTGTTTAAAGGAAAAAAAAACCTGTTAAAAGCAAATGGTAAAGATGCATACTGATTAGAAGAAATGGCCTTTTAATTTGTTCCACTTGTGTGACCTTCAACACTATGGTAATAGGGGAAAGCTTCACAATCACAAATGGATTCTATTTTCATGACATCTTGGCAGTGTCTTGTAGGGCTGTGCTTTGATAAATGTTAAGCAAAAGCTTAATATTTTATAAATAATTAAATTAGATAAATAAAAACAAAAGCTTAATATTTGATAAATATTAAGCAAAAAGGAGGCTAAGGATTGTAAAAAGCTCAGCCAGCAGAGGAAGTAAACCCTTCTTCCTGGTCCCACTTAAATTCTGTCTCTGTTAAGCTAGTCTTCACAGCTCAGAGAGGACCTCTTTTATTGGATTAGAAGTGTCTCAAGAACAGTTGTGATCCCACCCAAACAAATAATGAGAAATAGACCTATCAACCTTCACTAGTGGGAGGCACTTTTCAGGCATGCACAGAAGCACAACTGCTGTGTTATCAATGCGGCTGTGACCCCACTAATGTGTTGCACCTCTGGACATGTGCACTGTGAACTGTGCATTTCTAGGACACTGAGCAGTCACTTTGAGTCACTCAGTGCTTATGTAGATTAGGAAGAAAAAAATTACTCTTCAAAAAATACCACCTGTTAATGGAAATGAATTATTCGGTGTGAATGTTACATAAAACTAATTCCTGTTCTGCAATCCCAGGTAGTGTATTCATGCGAGTGCACTCTGATTTGTATTATTTAATCAATTGTAGAAAAAATCAGTAGCATCTGAGCAATGTTTTTCTCTAACTTTGTACCGTAGGCTCACTGGTTTACAAAAACAAATCCAGAAATATTTCTCAGTGACTTCTAAAGAGGAAAGATATGGAAGGGCATTCCTTTGGAAAGTGTAGTTATTTCCACAGTGGTGTTACATTAGATTGGTAGATCTTTGCAGACACAAATTGTTTACATTGCTGGAATGGTAGATATGTTGTTGGACAGAGCCACTCGCATTGCAATATGGTGCATATGTCTTTGAACCTTTTTTACGTTATGCCTGTGGTGTAGAACATTACCTAGGTCATGTTTCCCCAGGTTTCATGGAACAAAGAGATGCCAGACAAGATATAACAGCCTGGACTGTATAGTCACAAACACTGCTACCCACTCTAGCTTCAGACCTCCATACAAGACATAAACGAGAAGAGAGAGAAAGATGAAATCCTGAAAATACCTGTGGCTTTTTCCTGTTTGAAAGGAACCCACCACAAAAATCGTGGCTTTTTCCTGTTTGAAAGGAACCCACCACAAAAATCTTCAAGGATCAGGCCTTGGACCACTCAGAAGTACCTAGATGCTTGCTCTCAATTTATGATGATGACAGTACAGGGTTAGAAGATGAAGACAAGAGAGAAATATTTGCTACTTGTGGGTCATGATTAACAAGGAAAGACCACATTATCTAAATTTCTACATTTCAGGACAAGATTCATTCATATATCTGTAAATTGCCTACCACACACTGGGAGAAATATAAATTATAATTATAAAGTAATATGACACAGTTGATTTATTGCTTAATTAAGCCTTAATTAATATTTGTAAAGCAGTTTAACATCCTTGGTTGAAAAGTCTTTTAGAAGTGTGAGCTATTAAATATTACTATTTACAGTCAGAGATTTCGGTCTGCCTCTGTTGAAATTTCAGAGAGATGCCTTGATAAATCAGTATTAAACTGTAGTTATTATTAAGAAGGCAAGAATCCCTCTCTGTATTTCTACTCTGTATTTCTTGAAATAAAGTCCCAAATGCTTTGGATACACTGTGCATCTGTCAACGTCTCCTTATTGTTGAAGTCCATGCTGATGCAATATCTACAGGCCTTCATTACACAATGCAAAGAGGAAAATCTTTTTATTGACTTATTTCAATATTGTATCTTTTGTTGTGCTAGGATCTACTTTGTTCTAGGCCTCACCTATAAGGCAAAAAAAAAACCCCAAACAGCAGAAAGAATCCCAATTGCCTGTACCCTGAAGAGCATACGATATATAGCCCTTGTCCTGCAATCAGATCCACTTGGGCAAACCCAATTATAGGATCAGGGTCTAAATAGGATAATAGGTATTGTAGAAACTACCATAAATTTCTCTCTGGTGTCCTATTTTGCCACTACTTGAACTAAGTGGATAATTCCGGTCATCTTTCTTGTTATGATGTATCAATTCAACACCGTAAATTTACTGCTATTGGTCTAATTTGTCCATAGAAAATCTTTGCAATGCTAAATTTATATATATGTATTTTTCCCCAAAAGCTAGCTAATTTTGCTTGGAAAAAACTCAACAATATCAGACTAGAATTGAACAAATAGAATTTTTACAAAACAACAATCACAGAGCTTGGTAAATGCAAAAAGAACTCATTAAAGAGATATCTAGAGATGTGACAAACTGCCCTCAAATAATCCGGATACGCAGTGAACCACAGTATCTGCTGGTTTGCAAGTAGCCAAGACATCTCATTGTCTGCTCTGCGTGAGTCCACACACATACTTATAATTAGATACCTGTTCTCTGAAATGACGGTGGCTATCTGATTTGAGAATAAGAGTGTTGTTCTTTGAATGTATTTTGTTAACTGCATTGTGTCATGTTGTGTTACATAGCATTCAGTTACTTTGCATCTCATTATGACAAATATTATTTTGATACAAAGGAAAGCGAATGTTAAATTCTGAGAGAAAAAACAGTTTTTAGGTCAGATTATTGCTGTACCATTGAGGTTTGTAAAAAACTATGAAAATTATTATTAAAGTTGTCCTGACTGCTTTTTCTGTAAGTTCTGGCATGCATTCTCTTTTATCACTTCCAACTATTTTCTTTTATTAACCTTTATTTTGAAGTTCTGTTAAAAAACCTTGCACCACCCTTAGTAGGCAAATTGCATAAACTGTGCTTGCCATAAGCAGCATTTACGTGTTATCAAAAGCCCATTAACATTACTCCTGCTGTTTTCACTTCACTGACATAAGTCAGTGAAAGCCCAAATAAGTTCTAAATTTAATTTAGATTCCAGGATGTGATTTAGATGCAGAAACACAGGTATCGGGGCCATTAGAAGTTCCCTGGGATATTGCAAGGCAACTGCAAGAGCTGACAGATGGAAGGTAAGACCTGCAGGAAGTCTGCACCCTTCCAGAGTGTGTAGGACAGGCAGGGCACCCAAGCATCTCTGACTGACCCTACGTCTCTATGTTTAGGTATCTGAATTTCACCCTCTGCAGCATTAGAGTGCCAGCTTACTACTTTTCAATTCTAATTAAGATGCACTATCAACTTGTGAATTTCAATATCCTGTTGTATTATTTCTGCATTCCAAATCTTCAGGCATAGTTTCTTTATTTCTGATGACATTAATATTTTCATACATCATTAAAATTAACTTCACTCTTCTTCTATGCCTGCAATTTGTTAGTAGTAAAGCAAGAGCAATTTCACCTGCATATTTAAAGGAAAACATTGTATAAATATTATGCGAAGCTTAATGTTCCTAAAAATGTTATACTTTACCATGTTAAAAAGATGCTTGTTTCATCTGGAATCCAGTGAAAAGCTCCCTGCATTTCTGTAGGGACAGGTTTCAGGGCACAGTGAAGAAGAGGTGCATACCAGTATATTGACTAACAGGCTAGCTGACTAACTGATTACGAGTATGTTTCTCTGGACTGCCTGATATATAAATCTATGTAATATATGCAGTGTAAAGAAAATGCCAAGGTCCTTTAGAAACCGTAACTTATATAAGCCAAAGAAGCAAAGCATTTTCCAATTAGTAGTAAGCGTCACTTACCTGTAATTATTCGCAGATGTTGAGTCCTGGTTCTTCTTTGAAGTATTATTTTACTGTATGTTTGATACTATAAGAAACAAGTCTCTGATGGCATTTGTTACAGTGAGGAAAAAATCAGCAAGTATTTACATGTGAAATGTTGCTGTCATCTTCATGAAGGAAGGAAAATACTTTCAATTTGTGCTTCTTTAAAGAGGAAACGAAGCTGAAGGGATATTTGTGTTTGGTATATTTTTATCAAGAAGAGGGACCAATAGTAGCAGGTAGCAGTACTCCTGGACAGGTTTATCCAACGTAAGACAAAAAATGCTTTGTGAGTCATTCATATTAAACAGAGGATTGAAGTGATTTTGAGCTGCAAAGATTTAATGTTTTCATGAAGCATACTAAAGACAATGAATCTATGCCATTTTACAAGAGTTCTAAGCAGTCCTACAGAGTAGAGAATGCAGAACCAAAACCATTGTCATCTGGCCTAACCTAAGATGCTCATGAAAGCCAGGTAGCATTGACCACAATAGATACATATTCTTAGTGTGTTTTCATTCTTTCATCATTTTACCAGTGTTCGGATTTTCTTGGAATAACTTCTGATTTGACGAGTTCTTTCAAATCCTGTAAAAAAGGGATAGGCAGGAGTTTTAAAATAGTCACTGATTACATGAAAGGATTAGCTTTCAAAGAGTGTGTCTGACAAAATTTAATAAGAAATAAAAGTGTCCAGCGGTTTCAGAATGAGGATGAGAAAATACAAGCATATGGTGAGGATGTGCTTATGAAGACAAGCCTGGGAAGAGGACATTACAATTTCAAGGCAACGACAAAAATTCAATTCAAGTCTATAGAGACCGTATTACAGTGTCAAGACGATGGCAAAATTATGCCAATGTAAGTCTATGGAGACCACTTTACTATGTCAAGACAATGGTAAAACAATGTTATATAAAATGATTGAGACCACATTGCAATGTTAAATTATGATGCCAAAACCTTGTCATTTCCTGGAGTAATGACAGAAGATTCTGCATATGTTCCTCACCGCATTGCCACTGGACTTGTGCTCCAACTCCGAACACTTTTGTAGCTCTAACCCAGGGTCTTTGTTGAGTAGGAACCAACTTTTCTTAGACTTCAGGGTGTAAGCTGAGGGCATTTGGGTTGTTGGCGCTAATTGTCTGCATTTTCAAATGCAGGGCTGAAGAAAAGCAAGCACTCCACTCTTATATCTGATTTTTCTGTTGGCTTTCTCTTTTCTTTTTTTTAAATATTAGGACATAGCCTAACATTATTGACTTTCACGTGCATTTCCAGCTTGTCTAGTTGTCTTTTTAATGTGGAATTGGTTTGAAACTAGATTGGTTCCTCTGTTTTGGGAATATTTGCTACTTTATATTATGCCAGTTGTTTATAGCTTTACAAAGCTATAGTTACTGTATATGTACGCAATCTCCCAAAAGAAAGTACTAATTCCAAGTACTTCTGCTGAAATTTCCCTCTTCAGTGTGAAAGTGCATGTATTTGATGTTCTTGCAAAATGACAGTTTGAAAGCTTGATTTTTTCACAGGACAAGAAAAGTGTTGATAATGGTAGAGCATATGTTAGCTACCTCTCCTCCCAGTATGTTTCAAGCCATATATAGAGAGAACAAACTTTTAGCAGTTCAGTTCTCGTCTGTTCAGTTCTTGGTATCGTCAACAGAGAGACCAGTATTGATGTTGCTTAACAATTTGCTCACTGTATTATAATGTTCTCTAATAAGAGCAGCAGTGCCAGACCATACCAAAGGTCTGTCCATCCTAATATCCTGTATGAGACATTGTCCGAGACTAGATGTGGAGTAAAGGGTGCTGGAGCAGGACAAGCATATAGTGGTACATCCCTACAACATTCCTATGTCAGTCTTTGATGCCCAGGCACTTCCTTTGAAAACTATGAAAAAGGGCTCTTTCTATATGAGATCATTAAATAATTAGCGTGATACTGTGGTTACCTGGTGTCTGTAATGACCTAAATTAGAAAGAGGGAAATAGGCCATTAGATTCAGTATAAAATAAGCTAAGTTTTTTATTTCTGGACAGCCACTAATATTGGCAAATTATCTTATAGACAAGTTCTGCTATAAGTTCTCTTATACTTGTGAGGTGATATATTTGTTGGTTAAACCATTTACTTGTGAACTTTCATTTAAAAAGGAATTGAAATGGTATTTGCAAATTGAAATCTGACATGTTATTGTTCCAATCTGAATGTTCAAAAAACTACTCAGGGATAGATTTTAAGAAAAAAAACAAACAGATTTTTCAGCATCTCTAACTTTTAAAATATCCCTGACTTCTTTATGATTTGAAATGGCAGCTCTAGTCATTTCTCTGGCCATGAATCTGATTGAAAAGACAATAAGAAGACAATAAGAAGCACTATACTAAGTGGTGTTAAAACTCTGTGTAATTGTGCAAAAATGTTTCCTTTCTGAATCAGAGGAAAATTTATCTACTAGGCAATAAAACTATTTATTATTTCTCTAGAATTCAGAATCCAGAAGACCACAAGACAAAAGGGTTATCTGTTAGTTACCATACAGCAGAATGACTCTTATTTGTCTCTATGATATTGACAGTGACAGGAGTGTTGTTATTTACCTGAACATTTCAGGAAAGGTATATTGAAGTATCTTAAAAGGATGAAAATCTTTCTTTTTAGATTAAATTGCAATTGTTTGCCATTCTGCAGAGGTGTTAACAAAGCATTTCTCTGCATAAATTGGTTATTAGAATTATTTTTGAAAAAGCTAATCACTGTGATTGTGTTACAAGAGTTCTGCAATGCTTCTGTATAAATTATCCCTCTATGCTTTGTGCCACCTCAGATGTCCTTCTCATTCAACACTATCAGTAAGAAAGCACTCTACTAACTGTAGGAATCATCATGAGCTTTTGTTTCATGTGAAAAGTTACCATGATTTCACGGTAATAGCAGATTCACAGTATGATGTCTTTTACAGGTCTATGCTTCAATAATATTATTTTCAGTAGCTTGTGAATATGATACGTTGGAAGAGGGAGTCATGGTTGAAGGGATTACATGGGGATTAGGATGGGGCAGCAAAGAGTGAGTGACTGGACAGTGGTCAAAGAGTGTTTTGCAAACACTCATAGTGACAAATAAATGTATTAAAACACATGGCTTGCTTAGAAAAGAAAAATGGAGATAATGTTACTCAGTGAGAAGATGGGCATAAAGCTTAAGAGGCACAAGTTGTATTCTTGTGCTACTGACTTGTCACTGTGGGGTATTACACCGCCCTGTCTGTACCTCAGTTTCTCCATGTAACATGGGGATAATTGTACTTATTTTCTTTTGTAAAGCACTTCAAGATCCTTCCATGATGTGATAAGTATTATTATTAGTTTTACTATTACACATTATCAAAAACCAAAGCAGTCTTTTAAAGAATTCATTCAGCGGTTTTCAAAAGTTCTTCTTACATAATGTACTATAAGAGATATATAACAGCAAGTAGCTTCCCACTATATTTTATACATATTAAATTTTGTTTCCAACATTTCATTGTGTGTGCCACCACCAGCAGCAAGTATAATATGCTATACTTGGACAACTGCCAAAATTTGATTGTATTTATTAATTCCATTCTAACTATATTCGCTGCTGGACTTCTTTGAGTGGGACATACAAATGGTTGTCATTCAGACATTGTTATGGGCAGATATTTTGCAATAGAACATGAGAAGAATAAGTTTCAATGAGCTAGAGATTCATTTTACCAAAATAAAAGGTTTCAACTTGGTAAAAGTCTTGCTGTGCTTAAATATTGTCTGAATGGCAGAAAGATGTACATAAATTTGCAGACAAATAAAATTTAGAAATCTCATGTATTACACAGCTAACACGAAATGCAATTCTCCATTCCAGAGGAGAAACTGAATATTTCTTCTGTAAACACCTGAGAATAGATCGGAGCAGACAATATCCACAATTAGGACATTTCAGTCTGAGGGACTGGGAGTTGTTTGGTTTACTTTTTACCCAAAAGAATAAACTGTCCAGAAAATTGCCAGCCTAAAAAGTGAGGTATTTGACCAGAAGTGATCTGAGGTTTCTTTTCATTGTTCCTCCACAAGACAACTATCAGCATTGCTAGTTGTGGCAGTGTTATTTTTTGGACAAAGATGTTATCACCTTTTATAATTGAAAAGTTGTCCAGCTTTTCAGCTATGTGTATGATTTAATCTTTCTACATTCCTTCCAAGGTACCTGTTTGAAGTGCTGCAGCTATTACAGTGGGTTTTCACAATAATTTTTTTCTTAAGTCTTAGGCATCCTTTCAGAAGACATATTCTAAGGTCTTTAAAACCCGTCAGATGTTATTCTCTTTCAGGGAGGGATATATGCTCCTTCATGCCTAATTACTTTCAAAAAAAATTCTGGTGATCAAACCATTGGGTATCTGAGAAAAATGTTTTGCAGGAAATGAGATCAGTGTGCCAGTTTGATTTGACATTGAACTTCTAAAAGAAGGTTTCAACTTTGAGTGTTAGAACAACCATATCTGTGGCTAAGAAGAAATCTATTTCCCTCTGCCCCACTTTTTCCCCTGCATTATAAGTACACAGGACTATCCAGTCCCCTGAGTGCATGCATCGTGGCTTGCTAACAACTATTGCTGTAAACAAAGCAACAGGCATGCCATTTTCTGAGAAAGCTTGAGACGATTACTACCACTGCTCAGGACATAAGCTTGTCAGAGCCTAAAGTTCCATAAATTCATGAAGCATCTTATAGGGATAAATGAGGCATTAGAATATAAATAGAAAGTAGAGAGTAGAGTCAGTTCTAAACAAGTGCTTCCAAGGTCTTTGAGCTCTCTGATAGCTTCGGATATTCAAAATGAATGAATTTTCCTCTAGATATAATGAACCTCATAGCTAGCAGTGGCAGTGTTGCTTCTTGGAACTTTTTTCCTTCATGGTTTGAAAATAATTAATAAACTTAATGATATACTTTTCCTCTATATCACTGTAAATATTCAAGAGTTCACTGTCTCTATTAGCAAATTATATAAAATATACAAAGTATTACACTTATGTAATGAAATGCTTTCATAAATACAACTGAGAATCTTTTCTCTCACAGGCCACATGCAAATGTAAAAGTGGTTAGGACTAGCACAGGCATTTTATGAAGACTAGGTAAATGAAGAACTAGTGTGCATTTGTATCTTTCATTACTGACCTTGATAATGTGATTAAGCAGTCTGCCTTGAGTGAACCTGTGTCTATTCCTTTATTCCAGAATTCAACCTCTAATTCTATAGCAACAGATGAATAGGTAAAACAAAATGACAAAATGTGACTGGAAGAGATCTTATTTTGGAGCCTGAAATGGGAATTTCATTCTATTTTCTGTTATCAGTCCATTTTCATGTATTCATATCTCCTAGATCGTGCTCTGAAACAGAGAACAAACAGTAGCAAAAGTTATCTTTCCAGTTGACCTGAAAGGAGTATGTTACAAGAAATAACACAAAACCTTCTGGATTCTCCAGTATCGAGAAATAAGATGCAAATCAGAAATCTTTCAAAACTCAGGAGGTTTCTGTTACCTCTGTGTCAATGGGTTACATGTGAGTTGCACAATTTGTCAGTTTAGGTCTATTTGGATAAAGAAATGTTTTCACCCCCAGCAGTAGGAATCATAGGTAAATTGGAAGGTCATGTATATATGCTTATGTCTTTCCTTTTGGTGGAACAAACTCAGGAAACAAATTTTATAGCTTCTTATTTGAAATGGAGGGATTGGTCAATGCTGTAGGTTCTGGCTTCATTCACTGGTTTTGAACTGGCGCAGGCAATTCTAAGCATGAGCTGTGATCTAGAGCTGTTACTATTTGCCAGATATTTCAACCTTGATGAGCAAGACCCTTTAGGCTCACTTGGAAAAGCTTACAAACAGCGAAATTCAGTGCTGTTCACCCGCTGGGCTTGGGACAAAAAGCAAGTATGAAAGCTGCCAATATTTCTGTATTTGCTTATTTCATCTGAGTGGGACCAGTGCAATGACACAGAAAAAGACTCTCTGAGCCCAAAGCGAAAATAACACACTTGAAGTGCTTAATGGGTTTCTTCTAAGAGATTTCTCCAGCAGCTTTAATAGAGCTGGGTGAACTGCTTGTATGGAAAAAAACCCTTCAGCCGATGAATTCCACTCTTTATTTTTTCAGCGTCTGGATTGTTGACTGAGGGATTTGATTTTGTTTCTGATTTGTAATTATTCACAAACCAAAGCATGAGCAGTGCCTGCTCTGTACATTTCTGATTTGTTACTTCCACTACGAGGCCATCTGCTTCTACTGCATTATGGTATCAGAGTAAAGTGAAGGGGTCCCTATGCCAGGGCTGGGGGGCAGGGAGAGAACACAGCACTGTCTTCAAGAAAAGGTTTTAAAGACCCTGAGCGCTTTGTTCTGTTTGAAGTTAGCAGCATAAGAAACATTTTATTCCTTGCATGTTTTAGAATAAATGACATAAAACATGTAAAGAATTGTAACATTTTAGCAAGATATCACCTTTTAAACAAACACTTATTCATTATCAGTGCAAACTTCTATTCACAAATGACCTAATATTAAGTCTTTGTCCAAATTACTTTGCCTTCATGCTAAAGCTATGAGAACAGTATTCTGACCCCAGCAACAAAGAGTACAGTTACATTACCATAAATACTTAGTTTATCCAGTTATAATTTTTAGTAGTTATATATACCTATATAAAGTTATATATATTCTTTAGAAACATATAGTTTATATAGAGTTATATAATGTTATGAATAGTTACATATATGTGTAGTTATAACTATATAAATATATAGTTACATATGTGTGTATACGCATATACTTTTTTTAAGAGTTACATTACCGCCATAACTAAGTGCATCTCTCTGTAATACAGAGCCCAATGGAGGCAATGAAATCATAGTCATTGTTTGGGATCAGATGTCTGGTGTTAGTATTTTGGCTGTAGACTTGAGGAACTGTCAGTTAAAGTATCTTTCCCAGAATCACAGAATGGTTGATTTTGGAAGAGATTCAGAATCGGCTTTCATGGAAAGATACTAGCTAGCACCCTGGTTTAGTACCAATGACTGGAATTAGTACATTAGATCACTTTTCTCCTGGAGCAAAAAGCATGAAGTGAACTGTAGCTCCTGCTACTCTTGTAGGAGAGAGAGGAAAAAAAAAAGGGTCCACACTTGACTACAGTGTGAGCTTTACCTATTGTCTTAACTCAGTGACAGTCCTTTTCTAGTTTTAATAGAAATATAGAGATAAGTCAATGAAACAGTCACTGGAAGTTGGGCAATATGTAATGTTCAAAGGTTAAATTGTTCTTCTTTGCATGAATATCAACCTCTCCACCCCCAAATGCATATTAGGTTGAAATTGTGGGAGGTTCTTTTGTTCTAACAGCCTTATAACTGAGTTATATTTTCACCTGTCATGTAAATCAATAAAATATACAGTACTTAATACTTAAATGTTTCACTATTAGAATAATTTTCTGATCCCTTAGGATTAACACATAGTAAAATAGAACACTCGATTTTGTGTGAATAAATTAAGTGTTTAGCAACTTACAGTAATGAGATGGTTGGTTCACATAACTTTATAAACTAGTTGCATGTTACACCAATGCAGATGTCCAGTTTGGAGGTTTACCTTCCTTAGTGAGATAAAGCTCTTCTTTACTCCCCTGACCTCTCTATTTGAGTAAGGACAGCAAATCCGACTAGTGTGACTACATTCCCTTTTTTCTCCTCTTACAATTCATACATTTTCCATCAGTCTTTATTTTTCTTTTTAGTATGAATACTTATGTTTCTGTAAATTTCATAGAAAAGATAGCACAAGTTGTGGGATAGCCACAGGAATTGTTTTGTCTCATGAAAAGTTGCACAGAGATTATTTCTCCTTACAGCAAACAGTGACGGGTCCTAAACATATCTTTCATAGAGTAGCAGAGGAAATTTAAAATCTAGTGGCAAGGATTTGGCAAATTATTTATAAATGCTCCTTGAAAAAAATCTAAAGCATACAGATTAGGAGATGATGGGGACATGAATGAACTTTTAATGACATTCCCTGAAGTCAAATGTATTTGTAGATGAAAGATTTGCTCACTTTTGCTCACTTAAGTGACTGGAGTTGCCCATGGCATGCTCATAGGCCGTCCTGGTGGAAACAGCTGGGGTTAGGGTTGATCTCTGCTACTAACAAAGTAGCGGAGATGTGAAAATGAGGGCTTCAGTATACACAAACAAGTGGTAAACAGCTCATATTAAGAAAGACAAATTTATCTGTCTTTAAATTAGGACCAGTTAGAATTTTTTTGGGGGCAATCTAGCCATGCAGCTATTTATAATGTAAATGTAGCAGAAGCTAGGTAAGAGAAAAATATTGAATGCAACCTTTCTGTATCACAACTGTCAACTTGTTTATGTATTGGCAAATTAATCCCATTTTCTGTAACACTGTGATTAAGATTGGTTTTAGAATTTGTTAACTGTATGTTAGAAAAGATATATGCAAATAAAAAGGTAAATCACTGTAAATCGGTAAGTAGAAAGGGAAAAATTGCCCTCTTTAATCTTTTTGAGGGAATTCCATGGTAACTGCATGGCAAATTGCAGGGAGAAATTCATAGACATGGCAAGTTTATGTAGAGTAATGTGATTTTCATTTTAATTTATCTTTTGGATTTTAATAAATTAATAGAGGATTTTCCCATCTTCCTAATTATTTTGTTTCCCTTTTTGGCCAAGGAGGTCTTTCAAGGCATACTATGTAAATTATGACTTTTTATTAATATGCTTTCTATTGGTTGTAATTCTTAGCTGTAAACAAATGCTTGTCCAGTGACAGTGACTCAGGAACATCATCTCATTTGATTGAGTTGCTTATATACACCGCAGACGTTTTTGGTTTAGCCATTTGTAGCTGTCTTTCCATTCTCCGTGTCGACATATCACTCTGTTACACTGGACAAGAAGTAGTTGAAAGCCGAGTGATTTTTTTCTTCTTTTTATTTGAGCGTGCTTTCAAAGAAGAGAATACTGGCTAACAATTATGCAGTTTGGATCTGAGTTATATATGTAATCAAGTTTTTGTCTCTTCTTTCTGCTCTCCTCTACTGGCTGCCCAATGTCAAAACAGGAGGTTCTCTTTTCTTTAGCAGTAATCATCTCTGACATGCTGTTGGCAACATTATCCTCCAGGTTCTTTCTGTTGCCTTCTAGAAGACATTTTCCCCATGGGGGAGGAAAAAAAGCATTCTGTCTTTAAATAAGAAATAAAAAAGCAAAGCTAGAAGATACTTGTTGGAATTCAGTGCCCTGACTCTTGTGCACCTGTTAAAAGTAAAGTTTTATTTTACCAGCACACAGAGGAGCATTTAAAAGGGTTATGTATACGTAGCCTTTTATTTCCTTTAACACAGTATTAGAAAGATTAAAACAGTGTTTCCTAATAGTGCTATAAAGAGGAAAAATGGGGACACTATTGCTCAGAGTGTTCAAAAGAATAAAATACATAGTCCTTGTCTGAAGCAGTCCAGTGTTAGTAGGGAGTAAACTGAATAAATCAAACGGATCCTTTTTTATATTTTTTTAAACACAGCAAATAAGACACATGGGGCAGAAAATCCACAAACGCACTTTTTTTTAAGTAAACTTGGAATGCATGCCAGTAAAAAGATGGGACTAGTCATCTAGGTCCAATGGTCTTTTTGCATTTTAATCCAAATGAATGAAAACAAATGCGAAGTAAAGATCTTTCATCATGGAACAAATTATTACAGTCTAATTAGAAATCATGTCTTAATGATTCCCTAGCACTGCTCAATCTAATAGACCTGCACCTTTCAAAAAAGATTTAATTCTGATAGCAGGAAAATAACGAAAGTGGTTTGCAATGGCTTCATCCTCTGCTTCCTGCATCTGTCAAGAATAAGTATGTTAGGTTTCCCTCAGGCAAGGCACTTTACCTGGCTAAGTATTTACACAACATCTGTCAAGTTTGTTTAAAATTTGGTCAAACTAAGTTAAAAACCATAGATGGTTAAGAGAAGCAGACATTTATACAGACGATAGTGAGATCACCATTGTTTTTTAAGGAAACAAGATTAAAACTCTAAAATTACAAACTGCTTCCATTTATGAGATAGAAGAAAATGAAAAGCACGAGACTGTGCTAGATAAAATTCTGGTTCCACAGAAGCTAAGGGAAATTTTGTTTTACATTTTTAGTACTGCCATAATCTGGGCATATTCCTCTCAATTTTCTCCAACCAAAACTTCCCTACTAAAACCAGAAGTTTTTTCCTGTGTCAAGAATGTATTGTTGGTTTCCAGAAGACAAATGCCCCCATAAAATTTGAATTCCATAGAAAGGATTTCAGTTCCCTTCTGCATCGTTATGCTTTTGTGAAATACCTGTGAACAGTAGCACTAAGGTAGCTATGGATATTCGTTTGCACTTTGTGTCTTTCTACTCTAGTTGTATGTGTTTATTTACAAAGTGTGTTGGCAATGCAGTAAAGAACGATGTATTTACAAAAAAAAAAAAAGAAAGACTAAGCAACATTAGAAACATATTTCTTCAACACAGTTTTATTTATAGAGGATAAATGACTGTTTTTTAGGATTCACAGTTAAATAAATGCATGGTATCCTAAACTTACATATCTTAATGTTCTTATGTGCACACATGTCCAATTACAAATATATTACTCTAACGAAAGAAACTCAAAAAAAATCTCAGCTTGAAAAAAGTCAGACAGTCTTATTAAGGGTATAACTACAGTTATAGATAGTGTTCTCTTCAGAAGAAAATGGACAAGAAAAATCCCACCAGTTATTAAAGTTGATATTAAGCCTTTTGTCTTATGTGTAACATATGTTGATGCTCACTGTTCATCATGCTGGTAACCAGGAGAAGGTGAGTCCAGTCTCATTTCTGCAAAGGAAGTCCTTGTGGTGGAAAAGTCATTGTAGGGTAGAAAGATAATTTGGAATGATGTCACCTCTATAGGTACAGTGTAATTCACAGTCAGTACAGTTTTAATATTTATGACATTCCAGTTTGTAAGTTCACAGAAAAACAACCATTCTATACTGGGTTTTCAGAAAAAGGGCCACAGACTTTGAAACAGGAGCATGTGCAATTCAAAGTGCTAGAGCACAGCTTGGTGCTTCCAAGGAATGTAGTAACCTCAGGTATTCGGGTCCAACAGCCTGGTTCTTAAATACATATATTTGCTCCTCGGAATAAATATATATATATCTATCTCAGAAATGGACAAAGTACCTGTTTACTACTCTCATCTTCATCTGAACCAACCCCATTAGCAGCTGGCATATTCCTGTGAGGTACTGTGGTGCAAGTGTGTGTTAGAGAAGGTCTGCAGGATAAGGTGGTAGTGGACTTGCAGACCAGTTTGGGAAATCCACTCTGTGCCTAAGGGGAAGAAGGTGCAGACATTTCATCGAAAGGCAAATGAGGCCAGCATCATTAGCGGAGCAGACCAGATGAGGGATGATGCCGTAATAACATGCTCAGCACACTTGGGGACATTTCTGTCAGGGGCTGGCCCTGTCCTCATTGTTTGTCAAAGTGCAGCCATTAACTCTTCGGACCAAACAGCTCCTCCCGGCTAGTTACAAAAAACTGGGAATAATGAGACGGTCTCTGGGAACCTCATTTGCATCCACCGTTAGGCTCTTCTCACAGCAATACACTGGCCAGACGCTGTTGCTGTCACATCACAGGTATTCTCATTTTCTGGTAAATGAAATGCAGATAAGTGTAAACGTTTCACACTTCTAAATTTTCCAAGCTTTATGCACTTTTAATCTGTTCATATCAGAAACCTGACAGTAGCCACTTTGGTTCTCTCCAGTTCTTTCTGAAGACCACCTGATAGAGAAAGAAGTAAAAAAAGTTATCAATATCGTTGCCTGATGAAAAATCAGATACAGAATTCCTTTATGTTATGACGACTTAAGTTTTATATTTCATTACGTAGGAAACTGTGGTTTTGTGTATTCCCTTAAATGTGTTACCAATGAGAAACACTTTTTAAACAGCACATCATACAAATTAAGTCTATGTAATTTTTTTCCTATTGCAGATTTCATTATGAAACATCTCAAGATTAAATTTATTCCAATAATCATTACAATGATGAAAAAATTCCTTGCTTCAATAATTGATTTATGCTTCATTTAAATGTACAGAGTAGTTTCAATATCATTTCTTATTAGCTCTAATGACAAATTTTAAAATAGCAGGGCTCTGAAATAAAGATGAAAATTTGCCATACAAGTTATTACATTTAAATGGACTTAATATTTAATATTTTAAAAATCATTTGATGTAAATAGCCATCATGAATCACTGCAAATATGCTTAGATGTAATTAAACTTTTTCTTTACCCATATCTTGTTACTTCATAATAAATTATTTTCTTTCCTCTTTTAATTTTTTAGGATCCTCAAGAATTTTAACTGGAAAAACCACAGTTTTTTTCCGACATATCAGCATTGCTTATTCAGGTTTTTGTTATTGTATTGGGCAAGAAATTAGATTCCATGTCATATGTATTTGCTTATGTTATGTATATCCTATTATTTCTTACACAATGCTAGTTTTATCTCCTTGTTTGGAAGTTATATGCATGCTGCACTGTGTATTCCTCTAGAAAAGAAAGACATTTAGAACAAAAAGACATCATTTGGCAGAAACCTGTGACATTTCTAAAATGTTTTAAAGTATAATGGCAGAAATATCTGGCAGAAATAAATAAATAAAAATCTCTCTTTGACTGTCCCCATTCTGTAATTTGTTTTCCCTTCATATGAGATGTAAAGGGAAATGTTACCCAAGACAGGATCCTACAGGCATGGCCAGAAGGCAGCTCGCTGTCTTTTGAGACGCCTGACGTGGCTGTTGTATGCTGACCACAGTACTCCCAGTTCAAGTTAGAGCTGCTGTAATGCATAGGATGTCTGTAAGCTGAATTTACACAGCACATTTTGGACGCTGACTGGCAGGTACTTCTCTAGAGCAGTAGTCCCAACAATCACTGATGACCTGTTTAAACCTGGACACAGGCAAAGGTTTTTCAGTGATGAAAATTTTGTGACGGCACCCAACCATTGACACAGCTGGTCAGGTATCTGGCTGATGTCATCATTAGAAAGTGTACTTTTTAGAGAGATTATGTGCTTGTATTAGCAATGCTCTAGCTTTACTTCCAGCTGTTTAAGAAAATTATATCGGTTCCATGTAAATGCTTAACTGAGAGTGTGACATTGTTCTAGCTTGACAATTTCTTTGCTGTTTAGACAGTAGATTTTTTATCAAGCATCTAAAAGTAGTGCAAGTAGCGGGGGGATAATTGGGAATGATATACCTGAAATCACTGCACTAAACCAGAAACAGGCTCCAGAGATCTTTCAGGAAGAAAACCACCAGCATTTAAATACATAAACTATTCAAGATTTAGTTGCTTTTAGAAAGTAAATCTGCTCAATTCCAAACAGAAATGGCTTCATTAAATGTTTTCTTCTTAAAAAGCATAATGAAGAAACGAAAAAAAGTAAATGGGAAGTTGTACTGGAGTTCCACTGGGATCTGAAACTTGTTCTGCTCAGTATAGATGATTTGGAAAAGGGGATGAATAATGTTGCAGCAATTTTCCTGATGATAGTAGGTCATTAGTAGTTAGTATTAATGCTGACTGAAAAGCTGCTAAGGAATTCCTAAGACTGGGTAATATAACAGCAAATGAAATTCTGTGTCAGTAAACTTTTACTTGGGGAAAAAAACCCTAACCCTAACTTCACAAATAGGGTCCCTGTCTAACCGCCACTCAAGAGTCAGATCTCAAGGCTTTAATACTTACAAACCAAAGATGACCATCATCTCTCTGCTCAGGAATGAAACAATATTTGGAAATATTAGGAAGAAAATTCATAACAAACCCGTGTAAATCTGTTTTTGAACCTGTATGTCATGGGCAGCTGTTAGCACTTCCACTTCATAGCAGTGTATAAGGCACAACTAAAATGCAGTGAAGGCAGAGTTGGGAGGGTGATCAAGTGGGTGAAATGGCTTCCCTGTGCAGGATGTCTTAGTAGACTGGGATTCTCGAGCATGGAACAAAGAAAATCTGTTGCCTGATGTATGTATGTTATAGGCTGAACAAAAGTATGATATAGTGCAGTGTGGAAGAGGAGTATCAGAGTGACTATACAGTCTCCCTGCCAGTACAAGAAGTAGGGGGCACCAAGTGAATCCAGGAGGTGGCACATTCAGAACAAATGTAAGGGAATCACTGCCCCACCTGTACTGCTGCTCTGCTCCTCAGTAAGGGCTCTGGTGGATGCATAGAAGTTTTTCCAGGGTCAGGACAAAACTGGGCATGTAATTTATGCTAGGAAGTCTCTGAGGCACAAATAGGTGATAGCTGGAATAGTTTTCTTTGGGAATGTGCCTATTCACTCTGTGTTTTCTTGTACTATTTCTTTGACACTGATAGGCCACTGTCAGGAGCAGGATACCGCTAGATAGATGGACTCGTGTTTTCAGCATATGTGCCTGTTCTTAGCTACTGATGTTCATTTACAAACAGTATTAAAAATGCTTAGATGTGACCTGGGATTTAATTTTTTTTACGGTTTGTGAAGAATTTCTTTCTGTTATATGAGACAAATATTTGCCTCTAGTTAATATTACAGGGGTTTGTTGTCTGATTTCCTGTGCAATGGGTCTAACTTCATCAATAATATCAACAGAAATTTACACCTAGCATCATTTACTTTAGAGAGATGTAGTTCAACAAGAAAGATAGAGCTTTGAAAAATGTGACTCAATAGAAGAGATGCAGACCATTTTTTTTCTAAAGTATTGCTTCAAAAATTATGTGGCTACTTTTACTCAGATACTGCCTGTCATGCTTGTATTTTTTTGCAGTGACTTCCACTTGCCATAACAACAGAAGTTTAACAAACAGTATTTATGTGCTGCAGGCATAGAAGTGTACATAAACATAAGAGAAAGTAACAGAATGCAGGTTGCCAATCACATCATTCAGTTCTCCCCAAAGCTTCCAGATAGTTTTACTTTGCTAAAAGTTTCTTTCTTTTGTAGCTTTCTGAATTTTGGAGAATCTATATTTTCTGTGAGGGAAGTTAGTTGTTTTCCTCATGGAAAACCCAACTGAAGAAAAGATTACTTCTCTTGAAAGTGTGTATGTAGTTTATACCTAGATTGCAAGTAACCATTTTTGGTGCCTTTTAATACACTACAGAGATGTACTGCTTTAAGAGGGGAAAAAATAAAAAGAAAAAAGTTAAAAGCCAATTTAACCATTTAATGTTTTTTGAATCCAGGGCATTGAAATAAGTGGATTTGAGAATGGGATGGAGAATTTCACATGTGAATACATCTGTCGATCAAGCTAGTTATAAAATATTTGCACCTTTTTCATAAAGGTTGCATCAGCACAAGCAACATACATATTCTGCCTTGAGCATTTGCTTCTCAGAAACACAGAAAGAGAACTTGGTGATGTGAGGGAGTTTAGCCATAAGAAATAAGCATTTTAAAATTCCCTTTATGTAGATGAGAAGTATTTCTGGCCTGGCAGCTCTCTAACAAAAACTAACAAATGGAAGATAATCATGGGCGATACACAAGAAAAAAGTCAACCTAAGATACAGTGATATAAACTGACATGAAGCACAGGGGAACAGTAATGTGTATCAGAGAAAGGCATATATTAAAGAACATATGATAAATCCTGAAAAAAAATCTGAAATAATATACCTATTGTAGGGAATTAAAATCAAGCTGCCTTCAACATATTTGTCCATTTGGCTAAATTTGTCCACGTCCTAAGATGGATTTTAGTCTGTAAAAAATGCAATATTGAATTTCTGATGAATTTATACTTATGTCCATGATTTTGCCCATAACTTTGCTAATGTTTAAACATTAATTTGAAGTTAGCACTGAACTATTATTCCAAAGCAAGCACTCCAAATATACTTTTAACACTGAGAGTCCTAAAGGTATGGATACGCTGCATATCTAACTGAACAAACTAAAACCTTTTGTCACTTTCTAAGTTTCTGATTTCTAATTTAAATTATAGCATGTTCATCTAATTGCCTTAATAATCATCTTTGATAATTATATTATGTTAAGTTTTCAAAACAGTCATCTGAGTTTTTATGCAGAAATCATGTGGAATTTATAGTTTCTTGTTTTCGAGCAGAAACAGCTAAATCTTTTTGATTTAACTCAATTTCACATTTTTTTTAAAGGAAAAGAAGATGAAATACAGTTGAATGTTTGTGTTAAATCTGAGGACTGACACAAGATTTAAACAATCTAGCATATGAACTAATAGAATGCTAAATTAAAGCAAGGGCTAAAAAAAATGCTAACTTATAAATTAAGTTGATCATTTAAGGTTCACTATGACTGAACATTAAGTTGTTTAGCAGCATATGGTAAGGTAATCATTTTATGCCATATATTTTATTAAGATGGTGTAACAGTTAAAACATATTTCAAATGCAATATATATTTTTGGCATGATAAAATAATTTGAAAGATGTCAACTTGAATCACACAACAGTGATTATTTACTAATGTAAGATAGAGTCACTTTGATTCTAATAAGAAAATGCCTGGCCTGAAGTCACACCTTCATACGCGTCTAACGGTGCTCTCATTTTATCATATTTTAAAAATCCACACCTCATATTTTCTGTTTCCTTATATGGATGGTGCTAATGACACACATAGTAAACCTTCTATTAGCTTTGTACTTCAATAGGATTTGTTTAATTTCAGCTGTCAAACAATATGGAGAAAAAAAATCCACTTTTTTGATAGCCCCGGGATTTAAAATGCATTATCAGTATGACAGCAGTAAATGTTTTCCAAACAACCTTATTTATGGGCCGCGTTCTTTCTTGGTGTATATACAAATCTAAGCAGCATGTGAAATCCCTCATTTGTTTGCCATAAATTGTGCATGCTACTGATATAAGATTTATTATGTAAGAGTGGCTCAGTAACCCAGTGTTGGTACCGCTGATACACAATGTTTTACCTCCAGCTCACTTACTCCGATCTCACCAGAGGCATTACCAGCTGAAGACTGTTCAGTAATCAAATCTGTGCAAAATTTATGTGCTATCCTGCCTCCTGATGGAGAGGTACTTTGAACATGTTATGTGAAAGTATGTAAAGAGAGCAATGAGAACCGACTTCTCATCCCTAGCATGGATTACTTGAATTCTGCTGTCGGGGCTGTGGCTGTACTCTGAGAATGGAGGAGCTGCCATTTCCACTGAAGTGTCCACCACTGAGACTACCACAATTTTATTCTTATTCATATAAAATTATTTGGCTTTTCTGACAAACAGGAAATTTCCATAAAAATTAGTCACCGAAATGTCCCCGTCCTTTCCCTGTATGTTTTAACTCTCTGGTCCCCATTTACAGCTTGCATGGCCCTTGTACAGTTTGATTGTCCTGCTTGGCTCCATTGAACAGAGAAATCTGGGCATTCTCTATCTGCAATACGGATTCTGGACAAAAATTGTCAATTTTTAATCATAGGCATAGCATGCAAAAACAATGTTTTAGCACTCTTGATTTGACTTTTTAAATGTTGCATTATATTTCTTACGGTATTTATAAAACCCTCATCATGATGGTACCTGAGAATCTGGTATTGCACTAACATCACTTAATAAATGTAATCATAATGTTTATTTTTTTAAATTGAAAAAAATATTTTGCATTAACATACTACCAAAATGGGACAGCGTGACATACACACTTCTCATGATTTTACCACAGCAATGTGCTAATATTGTAGGATTGTGAGATCTTTTTTCTAAATAGCAAAGTCCATCTGTCCTTACCCCACAAAGACATTCAAAAGTGAGAAAACAAGATTTTTTCCAACTGCATATGCTTGTTTCAGAGGAGGCTACAAAGACATTTTGAATGCAACCCCTGCTCCATTAGGGTAACTGAGTACTTGTAAAAACATTTTCTAGGCTTTCCTTTATGAACATGAAGAAATTGTAGATACGTGTCAGTAGTTCTGCAGCTTTGGAAAGAATCAATGTAGATTCTGAAGCAGGACCTGGCCCTAAAGGCAGCTCTCAAGTACAAATCCCAAACTGCACTACAGAGCCTTTCTGCATAAAAGACTGCACGTAGTTACTCATAGAGTGGCTATGCTCACATCTGCTTTAAGCTACAGAAAAGCCCATCAGGAGCCAAGGTCCCCAAGTAGCAATATGAGTTTTACGGGGCACCTTAATACTTTGTATTCATTTCGTATTTATCTTTTGTACTTTCTGCACTCGTTTCACATTTAACTTTAAATATAAACATAAATCCCACAGAATCAAGTTTGTTTTGAATAGAAATGGATTTCAAAGTAAGTCCAATATTTTCCTGAGGTGGTAGATACGTGTTTCTAAATACTTTCTGAGCCTTGCTACTTTTAGCTGGTTTACTGTTCAGTCTAACAGAAACACTGACTCCTAAGGGCTAAACAAATGCACGGTGCATTGGATACAATTATTTGAAATTCCAGGCTGGGAAAAAGCGGTGGCTGCTCGAGTGTGTCAATTGGAAGTGCCAAGGCTGCTCTACTGGGACTGCTGCCTTGTCACCACCAGGCATGGTGAGTTCCTTGGGCTCTTGGGCTTTGCGGCTGCCCTGCCTGCAGCCTTCACCATGTTTGAAGAAACGGCCTGTTTCTCATGTTACCAGTTTCTGATTGCAACTGAAGAGAAACAAATAAGGCAGCTGTCACTCTGTCCTGAATTTGAACTAATCATGTGTACAGTACAAAGAGGTTGCAGGTGCTGTGAGGTTATACCCCATGCAACCTTTCTCTTGTGTTTTCTCTTTCAGACCAAAATGCAAACTTGTGTTTTCAGGCTTCCTGTGAAAAAAAAAAATATATAATGTTTTCCCTTGCCTTTGACAAATGTCTTCTAAAGGTTGGCTTCATCGTGTAGGTTTAATAATTTGGGATAGGAAAGTATGCTTGTGACAGGTCTGTATTTTCTTGGACATATTGCATTTGATTCTGAGTGCAGTTTTCAGCTTTTTTAAATGGAATTTTGTGGGGTTTGAGCGTTTGTTTTTCATTATGTTAAACATAGAGCATCCATATGTTGCTTTCCTTTGGAATCTTTAAGAAAACATAGAGTCATTTAAATCTGGGCTATTTTATCCCTGCAGTCATAAAATTCCTGTAGAAGAAGACTTCTGCCTTAAATGATATATTTTTCATCCTTGATTGTTGCAAACGTGTGTTCTAATTCCTTCTCTTCCTTATACTTTGAATGACAAAGTTGCTGCAGGTAAGTAAATGTGCATAGGATATGAAATTCAAACACTCTTAACTTCCATGATACACTCTGTAACTCAAAATCTTGACCAAGGTGGTGAAGTCACATCCCTGCTTCATGACCTTCAGATTGGTAGAACACAATAGGAAGTATAATAGCTGACTTCCGTGGTGTAATCTTTATTGTAAGAATAATACATGAGATCTTACATGCTTCTATCAGTTGCAAATGTTCTTGTAGCTCATTGTACAATAAGTCAGATGAAATGGATTTCATGATCTTTTGTATAATGCATATGTTCCAATAGTAATTTAAAAGCTAATTTATTTCCTTAGGAATTCATTCATCTTTTGGGTGCCATTTTTAACCATCTTAATTTTCTATTATACAAGCACAGGGGGTAAGTTCATTGCTCACGTATACGTGTCCCACTCCCACTGGATTTTGTACAAGATTTACAATTTCTAAGGGGAAAATATAGCTCACAAGTATTTTTATTTTCTCACTATTGTACAAGTCCTTTTTTTTGTTCAAAACCTAGTAGTTATTTGGCAGGTGTGTTTCATTTCAGTCTTGCTGCTGTAACTAAAAATGCTTTTAAAGATATCATTTCCAGATAATGTACTTCTATAAATGCCAAAGTTGACTTTGTGTCTTTCAAAATACATATATAAGTTATTGGGAGTTTTTCCCCAGTTTTAACATTAGCTGCAAGTGTGTCACTGAAAATACTTATTCCATTTTTCCTTTTTTTAACGTTAGTGGTTGTTGGTGGATGACTGGTATAGAAAGTAAGGAAAAAGGAACCTGCCATGTTTCATTGCTGCAAATTCCAAAAAGCTCCTAAAACCATGGGCACAGATGTTCTTATGCCTTTGCTTTTATTGGGAAGAATAAGAGAACAGGGGTTTAAGGTAGCCAAAAGAGCTTTTAGAAAGTATATATATTGCATTAGGAAGAGTGGCATTCTGGCAAGAACAAGCATATTAAGTTGCAAGGCATTGTTAAATAGAATAAATTTTTTGGCCAAGGGCATGTAGAAAATGACAGTCCTGGAAATTCCTTATTCCTTGGAAGAGAGTTTTTTTAAGAAAGCAAATATAATTGGCAAGTTTAAATACCTCTTAGATACAGTAGGATCAGTTTATCCATTCATTCTGTAAACTAAACTGTAATTTTTCAGTCTCAGCCCTCTCTCTTATTAAGGAAGCATGGGCTGCCTATGTCTACAAGGTTTAATAGTTACTGTATATTCGGCTTCCCTTAAACTACATAATAGTGTCAGTAATTCATGTACAGTTTTATGCTTCATATTCTTCTCTATAATATTTTAATTCTTTTGCTTGTCAATATGAAAGTCCAGCTAAGACATGGCATAATTATCTCTGGAAAGTTGTTTGAGTAATAAAGTGGAATGAAGTAATAATTTAAAAAAAAAATCAATGAAATAATTAGAGAGTTGGGGGGGGGGGGGTGTTATTAATCCTAAATTGTAAAGCAACCAATGCATTGGATACTGAAGAATAGTTTTCTGTATCTTTCTGGAAACTCCCATAGTGGAAAAAAATAACAGAAAATTTTAAAAACCATTTCATAATTCAGAATTCTAGAAGATCATCTAGGTTAAAAAACACATGCACAACATAATAAACTTTAAATGTTTGGTAAGAAATAATTTTCGCCCAGTTCTCAAGTAGGAAAAATTATAAAAATTATGAAAATAAAAGTCCAAAGCACACCTGTAACAAAGCGTGACAACAATGAGCATCATCCCATGAAAGCATTGGTCTCCCAGTCTTTCTCACAAATACACGAATAATTTATTTCAACTAAGATGTGAAATACTGTATACATGAAAATATTGATTCACATAAAGTCCACCCGAGAGGATGGTGGCGTTGTTCAGCAATTGGTAATGCCTGAACCATAGATATTTGTCAGAAGGTTTACTGGCCAAAGCTGGCAAGCAATAAATGCTGGCTGCAAGAGTTTATGGAGAGACACTGATAGTTAGTCTGGAGGAGGCATCATCTGGGACAGCCCTACAAATTGCTATGCCTGGTGGAGACAAATGAGAGAACACGTTGTCGATATACTCCATGACAGACATACATGAGAAGATGGTTGTGAACTTGGGTGGAAGAGTTAGATATACAGCAGCAGGTTCAGTGCTTAAGTGTTATGCAAATTTTAGTATTCCTTCCATGATGGTATATTAATGAACCACACTTTTGGCTAACTGCATCAGCATCTGTTCATACAGTTTTTGGGTAAAGAAATCAATGCAGTTTAAGAAATCTCAGAATTACTTTTCCTTGTTTTAAAACTGGAGTGTACTGATGTTAATAATATCTATAATCTTGGAAAACATAAGTGCTCTTGTACACATCATTGTGATGTCTTTTTTTAGCTTGTGAGCTGAATGCGTTATCGGCTATCCCTGTCATTTCAATGTCTGAAGATGTGAAGTGGCATATGATAGTACTGTTCCTCTGCTTTATAGTTTAGGTGAACTGAGACCGTGTCTTGAATCATAGCATAGTCAGAGTGAACTGTAGCAGTGCTTTTTTTTCTTTTTTTTTTCTCCCAGTTGGACACTTTGTGTATCTTTGCAGTTTTTTGTTTTGTATTAGCAGAATTTGAACAGATAGTTTGGGTGTGTAACCACAGTTAACCTCTCTTTCCTTGACTCTCTACGATCTCTATGCATTTGGGAATGGACAACTCTGTTATGTAGATTCTTCTTAGGTTTGACAAGTACGCACATAAATTGACCTGTTATGTACGCCCTGCTGACATGAATTTTCCTTTGTCGCTAACAGTTACCAATGTCTCTCAAATCTTTGCAGGTTTTGGACTCAAAGGATACAGGAAAACATCCTGTTCAGTTTGCTTGAATTCTGCTCACACATGCACATTTATAAGAAGTGAAAAAGGAAGGACAACTTCCATTATATATATATATATATATACACACACACACATATATATGAAGTGTTTCGGTTTGCCAATATGTTTTGGAATATTTCCCAAACTGGAAATCTCAGTGTTCACCATGATCCTTAAATAAAATAAGGAATTATTTTGACACTTTCACTGCTGCCTAGTATCGGTGCCTGTCATCGATGTTACTATTACAGATCCCAGATTAAGCTGTTCTCTGCATATACCTAAATAAGAACAAAAATACCAGTGGTAAATGGAAATTGTGCTGTCCCTTTATAAAGATCCATGACACCCCGAAAAAAAAAAAAACCTCAACCAAAAGGAAAATCCCACAAAACCCCTCAAAAACCACTGATACACATATTTAAAACTCAAAATCCTATTTAGGGAGATAATTAAAAAAAAAAAGAAAAAAAGAAAAAAAAAAAGAAAAAGAAGATGTATCTTAAGCATTACATCTCCAGAGCTATGTCTTTGAAAAAGACCAGTGTTATTCAGGGATTCATTTACACAGTTACCTATACTGATAAGGTGAAACTGTTAGAAGTTGATGTTATAGACCACGAATGGGGCTCAAATGTATCTTTTCCCAACAAAGCTATTCTGCTGGCTGTGTCTGCCCGTGTACAAAACACTGTAACCGTCAAAGCCGTGTCATTGGATTATATTCAATTTCTGTTGTACTTTTTAGTGCATCTGCATGGCATAATTGGGCAGCACTCTTGCTGTGCCTCGCATTCCTCTTCCTGATGGCAATGGTTCATCACCAGCTGCTGCACAGCGACAATTGCCTTCCTCTCAACACTGTTTACTTTTGATTCTTCCTGAATGTGGTACATTTTGTTTTATGTCGTGTCACTGTTGTTATACTTACATAATGTACTTAAGTATTGTTTAGATTGACACAGTGTTAGCACTAAAATTGAAAATAAAATGCCATTATTGGCAAGAACAGCTGTTTTCATGCACATCATTTTCTGAGCTTCAGTTTATTAATCAGGCTAAGCGGGAGTTTTCTACAAATGGTAGTATTTTTTCTTGAAGTACTCTATGGACTTTAGATTTCCATCATAACAGAATTGAATAGTATAATGTAGGAGAAATGTTTTATGTGATTAAAAACTGTTTATTCTGGGTTTGTAATTGATTTAATTGTAACATCTAGAGGGCTGCAATTTTGAAAAGTTTCAGCCCTGATTGCCTATTATTCACATGACAACGCTGAAATAAAATGACACTATAGTAAATGAAAACATAACTAATAACCCTGGTGGTTCAATAACATTTTGAAAGAAAATCAGTAGATGTTCTGCAGAAATCACCTACAGGAATGGCAGAAAGAAAAGCCCATGTTTTAAATCAGCTTTTGTAAAACCCTGCTAAAAACTGACTGTTGCAGAAACTATCACAGTGCTACTCATCCAGTAAAGCTGTTTTGATTCTCTTCTGTATTATTAAATAATACCTTTTTGTGAAGTGCGATCAAATATTAGGAAAAAAAACCCCTTATTCTGTATGCTGAAACAAAAAGGCTGCACATCCCTTCCTCTCCCCGCAACCTTTACTACCCTCTCTGTAAAAGTCAAATGTAAGACTTGTCAAATTCACTGGGAGTCTAGGAGTGCTTAGATTCTGACCCTGCAAAAAATTTTATCTGGTTCTTGATCACACACAAAGCCTGGGTGGTTTTAGTTGGCTTTGCATGATATCTGGAAGCTCTTCTTATGAACTGAGTTGATAGAAGAGGAAAGCTTTGGATACAGTATGCTTCAACACTACATCATTAATTATATCATGCACAATATGCCTCCTTTAATTCATGTAAAGAGAAAACCAAAAACCTGATTCAAATTATTAACAATACAAATGATGTTTATTTACCAGCAGGGTTCTGCTAAGAGCCAAATATTCATTTCAGGTGTTTCACATATTATTATGAACATTAGTGTTGTGTTTTAAGTTACTTGAGTGACATACAAAGCAAGTATTTTTCTTTACTTGGTGAGCACTGGTTGTATTCTCTACATTTGCTGATGAAATAGTAGGAAAAAATTTATAATGGTTCATCTTTTAGTGTTATGTCTTATTACATACATTTCTGCGTGCACAGAAAGGACTGAAATTTAAATCCTGGAATTCAAACTTTCAAATTGAAGTCATTAGGCAAAATCCATCCCTTCCTCTGCTCTTTCACCACTGTAATTGTAAAAAGCTTTTGTGTGTAATTGGGTTTTATGTAATTGCGCTGTAATACATATAAACTCCAGTAAACTCCAGTGGCACGTTATGCTGGCTTAGGCCTTGAACTTACACAGTTATTGATTAAGCATAGTTCCTTTATTTGTAGTTGTTAAGATCACATAAAAGCATTATATACCTTGATAATGTTAACCATTCTTTTTTTTTAACCTCCTCCTTTTTATTTACTTATAAGCAATTCTGGTTTTCACCAATGGTTAGAATCAGGTTAATGTATTTTGGAGTTGCTCAGATGACTCTCGGTGGATCTTTGAGAATGTCTAGGTTTCATGTGAACATTACTACATGTAGTCAACCTAATCTTCAAAGAGAAATAATTTTTCAAACTGCTTCTAATTGACATTAGGAGGCAGTGCATTAGAATTTTTTTACTTGACTAATTCAGTTAAATATTTACTGGAAAAAATTTTTTAAAATGCTTTATGGATGTCACCAGATTAAACATTTGCTGTTCTTTCATCAGTGTTAAATGATTTGTGTAACTGTTTCATTGAGCAGGTCTAATTCTTTCACTCTTTCGAACAACCACTTAAAAATTTAGAGCAACACTGTTCTTTCATTGAGAGGTATTTCAAAATCTTTTATGGCAAAAATGAGCCATTAGATTTCCATATCACCCAAAAATGGAGGAAAAACATATCTCTAAACAGACTTCCTCTGTACATAAGTAATATCACTTTTAAAAAGGCAGTGTTTATTTTTTAATATTTACTGATGTGGTTTAAAGTATTTAGGAGTTACAAGGAAAGGCAGAGAACTGTCAAGGAAATTAAGACTAAAGCTACTCTGCTTTATTTCTCTACTGATTATTCTGGAAGGGAATTGTTGCTGGAATACTAATGCTACCAAGGGCACTTGGTCAAAAAAATGGGAGCACAAGAATGTTCATTGAAGTGAAACTGGCACATCACTATGTATACTCTACAGTCACAAATGAGAGATTACAATATATGAAAAAATCTAACAGAATGTTAGATTTAACAAATTCCTTTGCAAATGTGATCTTTAGTGCCACAAAACATGTATGACTAATTTAGAGCTCATTGTATTTTGTTTTTGAGAGCCTCTGAATTGTGTAAAACATTATATCCTATTATGTCACTATGCATTCAGCTATACGCTGCCAAGAACATAAAACGTATTTACTTTACCATTCTTGAATAAAGGTTAAGTAGATCTTACCGAGCTTTTGAACACTTGAAAATGTTCAGAAATAGAGGAATACATTGTCACATAGCATCCGAAAACAAGAGATGGTCTAATCAAGTATGATCCTATCCTATAGACAGAAATATTTCTTTGCTACAGATGACCTGTTGTGAGTTTATGATTGTTGTTTTACCCTTCTATTTTTCTTGTATGCCCTAGACTAAGATCACCTGCTCATTTGGGCTGTTTATGTAATGATGGGCTTATGTCATAGAGATGAAAATATCTCCTGCTCCTGTAGAGGAATGATAGGTTGCCAGGATGCCTTGTTTTATGAAAAGCGCCTGTCCAATGATTTTGGTAACCTCATTTAAGGCATCCTTCAACAGAATTTCTCAATAAAGTTGATTTCTGGGCTGGTGCTCACAGCTGAGAAAGTGTAAGGTACTGACATAGGAGGTGCTGCCGCTGCAAGATCTGAGGGCTTTCCTGGTAGCATTTAAGCCTGCCCAAAAGCTGCATAGGTAGTTTTTACTGCATAAGCTGTTTCTTGAAAACCTGAGACTTTAGTCTCCCTGTGTAAAGTTTTCTGTGCCTTCTCACTGTGACGGTTAATTCTGAATCCTTCAAATGTGACTGAAATTTTTTATCTTGTTAGAAACAAAAGATTTGTGGCAGAAACAGAAGACAATAGAAGTAGCTTAGAAGAATGAGCATCTTTTTCCTTCACAAAGTATGCTACACTGTGCTTAAATCTATATACAAAGAGAAGGTGAACTATTGAGAATGAGATAAGCTACCTAATCTTTAATGTGGTCTAGTGTATCCTTTGGGCTGTTATTTGTATTCTTCTAAGACTTTCTAGAATAATCTAAACAGATGGCAATTGGTCTTACTAAATAAGATTCAGAGTGTGATGTAAGAATAAGATATTGTTAAGCTGGCCATTTAGGTTGAAGAGCCTACTTAGCCTGTCTTCAAGATCAGGAAGTAGACTAGTGCTCTTTAGAAAAAGGGATGAAAAATAGTGGTTTTCTGGGGCGCTATTTCAAGCGAGTGCTGTTGCTCATTCTTCTTTGCTTTTTCTCATCATGACAGTTTTTATACTGCGTCAAGAATCATTGTCTCTTTCAGTGATACTGGGTGCAAATCCTCTAGAGGCTATTGGAAAAAAAGTCTTGAAATATTCCTGGATCATGGGAGAGAAGACACAGGTCTAAAGGACTGAACTGAAGGAAGATTCAAAGTGTTAATGGACATGACCTTTTATTTAAGATACGACATAGTAGGGAGAAATCTTTCAGGATGCAGTGATGCTGGAAGAGACATGGAACAGAAATATGCCTTTTTATGTTCTCTGTATGTTGCACCAAAGAAATATTTGAATTCATTTTCAATTTTTTTTTCAGAGGGACTGGCAAGAAATTTTGGCTGATATTAAACGGCGTAACAATGAAAGAGTCATTTGATCATTTAAAATTGGCACAAATTACATTTGAATGTCATTTTGCCAGGAAGTTTACTTAACTAGAAGTGCAGTACAACTAAAAACGGGGACAGTAACTGCTTCTTATCAGTGAAATAAGGCAAACGTTTTTAATCTTTATCGGTGTTTTTCTCTTCGAGTTGTAACAGTATGAGGATGACACTGGCACTGTAAATCCTGAAATTTAGACTTGCAGAATTTCTTTACTATGGTTTATCCTGCACCTGCACAAAAAAGTTCAGACACTTGATATTAAGTTCATTGTTCTACTTAAATGATTAATTTCATACACTGCTATGGCCCTCAGGAAAGAAGGGCAACCTGAGCCTTTTTAACATACAATAAAACACACTTCTGCAAGACCTGCTAAAGCTCAAGAAACTAACAAACATTAATAAATTCAGCATTATTAGACACTATTTTAAAATAGTGGCATTTTGGTTATGACACAGTTTGTTCAGTGTGCTAGAAGTTATCAACTATCTATTGCATCAGAAATCAGAGACCATCTTCAAAGTTGTCCTTTACCCCCCCCCCCCATCAAAATGACAAGAATTTACAGTGACAGGATAGTTCAGTGATTTGGGCATAAAATACTTGATTCACTGTTTCCTTTACAGAGGTGCTCGCTTCCTTCTGTGGAAGGCTGGTATACAATATTTCTCCCTTTCACGTGAAATAAGCCTTTTTTGTGTTGTGGAATGTTATGGCTGTTACGGAAGTTGTTGCTATAAAAATGTATGCACATACACATTAAAGATGTTATACAATGAGCAACTAACATTTACTGATTTTTCAGAGCAAGATTCTCAAGCTGGAGACTGAGTGAACTGAACATTTCAGTGTATAAACATTAAGGGAACTGGGAGAAATTCTAGGGTCATTGATTAGGGACAAAATAGAAGAACACTTGGACAGGTGCAGGCTGGTCAAAGACAACCAGGACATTTATAAAGGGGAAGCCATGCTTGTCAAATGCTATTAACTTGTTTGAGGAGGTGACAATGAGAGCTGACAGGGGTGAAGCAACAAACATAATCTGCTTGGACATCAAGATGGCTTTTGATACTGGTACACTGAAGACCAGATATGGGGTTAGTAAGCATCCGATGATAAAGTGACTGATAGAATGTCTAAAATCTCTTAGACTCAATCCTGTTGACATGCCACAGCAAAACATGAGAGAAGATGTACAAAAGTGATGCATATAAATGAATTTAGTATAGTCTTTTTTACACTAAAAAAGAGGATGAATGAATCAGAAAGTTTGTGAAGGAGGGAGACAGAAAAAGCAGGGGGTGGGAGAAGAGAAGGACTGACATTTTAAAAGAGAAAAGGTTATGTTTATGAAGAGCACTGAAGAGAGATGAGCATAGAGACACCTAACATCTCCCTCTGTATCTGTCTATATCTGCCCTTAACTTTGATACAGACAGGAGCACAAATACTGGATGTCTGCTGGGAGCAAGGCTTGCAAGCCTTGTTGAAAAGGGCAAAACTGAGGGTTTATGCCTAACTAAATGAGATCTAATTATTAAATATTAGTCAGTCCTATGCTCAAAACCTTCTTCTTGTCCCTTTTAACGGAGAATAAAAGTAGAAGTGTAAATATTTTGGTACAGAGTTTTCTGTACACTAACTTCTCTTTACACACATTCTGGTTTGTGCTTTCATCAATTTCCATTTGCTAAGGGAGCAGCGTATTTAGCACACAAGAACCAACTACAATAAGTCTCAGCTGCAATAAAGTTAATGAAGCTATTTTTGAGAGAAAATTTATAGTTGGAGCGGATACTTATATGGAAAAACTGAGCTAATAAACAATATATTTTACAACACCTTCCATTCGATCATTTACTCTTCATTTCCAGAATGACACATAAAGTGACAATATGCCTTTTAGCTTTTAGATAAATGGTGTATTACAAGCATAGGTAAAAATATTCCATCTCAAGCCATGGAAGCTTAGATTACTTTTGTGGAACAGCCATGGACAAACCCAAAAAAATCTAATGAGAAGATCTAAATTGTAAATGATAAGTTATTTTGTTTGGGGTTTGTTGTTTTTTTTTTTTCCCTGGGCATTTGGAATGCTTTTTGAAGTTTTGATAAAATTTGTTTCATGTCCTGTTTCAGAATTTAAAAACAAGAGGGTTTGCAGCATATATTTTAAATTAGTTAAACAATTTTACTGGGTTTACATTTAAAAGCTTATGTTCTAGCTCAAAATGGTGGTCTAATTGTTATCATTCAATTTGGTAAACAGAGGCAGAGAATACTTATCAGAAAGTATTCCTTTGCAATTGAAGAAATAGTCCAACGGGGACAGTTCCTGTCTCAAAAAGAAAGGCAGTGGATTAAGAATGCATAAACAACATGAAGCTCAGATGCATGATGGTAGTGTATCAAGTCTCCAAGAGAGGGCTGAGATAATTTTTAATCTACTTGCTGAGATGCACAATTTGGACATATTCAAATTCTAAGCAGCTCTGAAACTACTTCCCATCTTGACTGAAAAGCCTTATTTGCATCTAATTTTTGTGAGCAGAAAGAAAAACATGTCTAAGTTTAGGAAGAAATTTGCCTTTGTGGGTTTTCTGCTAGTTAAGAGAGAACGTTGTGCCACGATGTTGGCTTAAGTGGCCAAATGTGCCAAAAAAACAAGAACAGTTAGAAAATAGAGGGCTATGTTCTTGTTCCTAGTTAATGTTAACAGTTTTTCAGAAACAGCCCATTTGGAGCACTTCCAATACCAAATTTGAATAAGGCAAGGGTCATAATGAGAAATAGGCTAACATTGTGGGATAACAGAAAAATCTATCTCCAAATTTACTTTCTTATTTGCTTGTTTGTTTATCCCTTTCATTATTACATCTTTTCATGTGTTTTGGTTTATGTAATTTGAAGCAGTTGAAGTGTAAAGACTGCACTATGTCAAATACAAAATAGGAATAAGGAATAAGGAAACTAATGCACAGTGGAATAAAACAGGAAAACAAACAGGTAAATTTGTCAAATAGGCAAAACTCTGCATTTATACATTTCTATGCATTTTCTTAACAAACCAAATTTTTAAAACTTCTTTGGATACTGAAAAAAGACAAGCAAATTAATATTTTCGTAATATAGATGTCATCTTATATTTCATGCCTGATTCATTTGAAAATGTAGATTAATTTGCAAACAGTTTAGAGAGGTGAACTATTGAATTGAGTCCTATAAGATTTAGGATTTGTCATCTTTTAAAGTTGACACCCAGTGAGAGCTTGTCAATTACAAAGAAGTGAAATGAAGTGAAAATAAGCCTCGTCTTCATCTTCTTGTTATATGCTTGGTTGGTTATAGAGAGACACCATTTACAAGCTGAGAATAATTACTTGCAAAGTATTTTTCACTTTAAACCAAAATTCTTTATTATTTTATCTCACTTCATTATGATATAGCAGTTACTGTAATTTCCTAATCCTGTAACCAAAATAGTCTTTCAGGACGGATGTGGCTACCTGAATTGTGAGTTTGAGTTAAAAATGAAAAATGCAGCTTGGAGTGGGATTTTTTAATCAAACGTTACTAATCCTTTTGTGATGGGTTATACAGAATTTCTTCGCTATATAAATCTACAGCAACATGCAATTTAGCAGATATACATATGATGCAGAGAGAATGTCAACAGTATAAACCCTTTTTATTTACATGAAAACATATCAACATTCTCCTCCAGCTTAAATGTGTATTATGGTATCAGTCTCTTGCTTACAGATTTGATTTTTACACATCTCATTCTTTTAAACCTTTCCATAGGATGCAATAAAGCTTTTCTGATGTGGTTTTCTGAGATTGAAGTGAGTTAGTGCTTTCTCTCTTACCAGTTCTGTTCAGCACAATGAATGCTTAGAACAGTTTTGTAAGTGTACAACTTGTGAAACCCGTCGTCTTTGCATCCAGCATTCCCGCATTTCATAAATTTCTGTATGAAATGCTATTTAATCAATATCCATGAGCTGTTTTAGAAGAAAGCACTCCTTAATTGAATTATTTTCTTTTAAATAAAAGCAAAATTCAGCAACTCTTTGCTCAAGTTTTACCTTTGATTTTTAACTGGATCTCTGAGCTGATTTGCTTTCTTGCTTTTCACAATTTTCCATCATGATCAACTGAAAAACAAGGAGATCAGATGATTTGTCTATGGTGCCAAGCAAGCCAGTGTCTTAGGAGTCATCTTCCAGCTCAGAGGCATCTGCCCAGACCACCAAGCAGAAGGAGTACTCAGGAAAACGTAGCAGCCTCTTCCTGAATGGAAACTGGTACTTGATGCCAGTCATTTTATTCATAAATGTACACAGAACTCAGTGAACATATGCAAAATATTTGATGTCAGTTATTACTTCAAGTTTTTTATGTTGTTTAGCTTTTTATTTTGCCACACAGTTAATTTTATTTGTTGAGCTGGATAATTACATTTGTGCATCATGCTCCTGCTAGCCGATGCACAAGGCAAATCTTATACCACCCCCTGTATTATTTCAATTTTGTCTTATAATACTTGTGCTATTCCATAGTACAATTCAGTTATGCTATTTAAATTACAGTAGACTATTTCCTTTTTATTGCAGAAGAATGCTTTGATCTATCAAAAAGTTTAATTGCATTTCATGCAATAGTTCCTATTTGTAATTAGGTATATGTGTGGCAGTTGCTAAATTTTTCTTTCATGTCCTTCCATTCATTTTTAAAGCAAATTTTCTGTTACACCATCACATATAGTATAGTGGGTGCTTTGCTCGGGTTCTGGAACTGCACGTGTATATCTGATTTCCTAAGTCATCCATGAAGTGTTTTGGGAACTTGGCCTTTGCTTATTTTTATTCCCTTCCTGTTGGTGGTAGAATAATACATGTTTTTATTTAACACTGTTGTATCTCTCACTCTGAATTGGGAAACTAAGACAAGTGCAACTAACAACTAATAGCAATAATATAGTGCAGGCTGTACCATCCTTTGCAGTTCTTTTTTTTCTTTTTTAAGAAAAACCTGAGGAAGGAAGATCAGTTAGTACAGAAGAATTGATAAAGAATGCAAAACAAAAACCAACCAACCAAGCAATCAAAAACAGCAACAGATAATTTTGAGATTAATCCTTTAATTAATATTGTAACATTCTTCCCCTACTGAGTAGTATGCCACTTCAGGTGGGGGTCCCATAAAAGAAGAATTGCTTGAGGTGTAAGTAAAAAATTGAAAGACGATGTTTAGTCAGCCTAAGGATTAATAACATACAGGTTATTACTAAGAATATAGAAACACCTTCTACAAAGCATAAAAGATTACTGGGTTTCAAATGGGCACTGAAATGTTTTTTTTGTTGCACTGAGAAGTTATTCAGTAATATCATACTCCTGCTCATACTTATCATCCTTTCTCCCCTGCTGGAAAATGCTATTGATCTCTCTTTTGCAGACTGTAAAAGGTGTGGGAAATTGAAAGATATTTCAATGTCTAGATAAATGGCTTTTATTTAAATGTCATTTAAATGACAAAATGAAATTAAAAATACTGGTTGGTCACAGTTAATACTTCTTTTGTTGATTTTATTTACTCTTCTGGTGGCAGTGATATGACATTCTTTTTTACCCGCCTTTTTAGTCAGCTTTTCTTGTAGTGCTTTTTTATTTTTACTTTTGTTCTTCTGTTCATTTATGTTGATACTTTCTTTTTCCCAGTACATTTTCTTGCTCCTATATTTTAGCTACTATGTCCAAAAGTTAAGTCCTTTCTCAATATTCTTTCATCTGCAAGCTTCATGCTGCTTTGTGGTTGCTAAGCCATTGCCATTTTAAACAAAGCTGTTAGTTGAATAAGGTGTGAAAGAGAAGTGGAATGAAAAAAAAATATGGGAGCATACTCAAGTGAGTCTGTGAATCAATAAGCAAAACTGGAATAGCTGGCACACTAGGAAGGGAAATCCCAGGGCTTAACAATCAGTGCTCTTTAGTATGTGGAGGTATGTTGATTTTGTAGGTCTGACCTGTGTTGGTGATTTTTCAGAATATCAAATCTGCTGTTATAAAGCATTATGCAAATCATTGTAAGACTACACTTACCAGCTGTACTGGGGTTACCTCAAAGCAAGGAAGTGATTTCCAAAGTGCAGCTTGATTGATAAAAAACAGCCATTGATCTCTCCATTCAGTTAAAATATTAAGAATAAGGTTAGATCCAAGTGAGAGAACAATCTGTTCTGGGGCAGGCGAATATACCACCATCTTCATACAGTAGCTGGAGAAACTGGCTTTTCCACATGGCTCTAAGGAGTAGGGATCCCTTTGAACTGAGGTGAAGTCAGTGATTGACCTACTGATCAGCCCACTGCTAACATTTGCAGGATTGCCTCTTGATATCAGGACAGAGAGGTGGGATGGAATGTAAAAGATGATGAAATTTGTGGCCCATTATAAATAACATTGATTTCATGACTTTTTTGTCAGTCAAAAGAAAGAGTAGGAAAATCTGCAGTTTTATTTTGAACAGAAGGTTTTCTTTAGAGTATTGATGCTGAAAACAAAGAAACTTTTGCAGGTTTCTGAATCAAATTTATGTCAGAGCCAGAGACTCCAAGGAAAGTGATTGGAAATTTTTATCAAAAGGGGATTGTGAAAAAGTAGCAGAACTTTTTGCTGGCAAGGTAAATAGGAAAATTTTGACTCTAGTTGTGAGTATCATTAAACTTCTATATCATTTTATAACTTAAAAAAAAGAAGTTTCAGCCGTTTTCTATATTTTTTTCTTTTGTAACCCTGCCAATGGTTTCTGAGCAGTCTAACATTTCGCCACAGGACCTCAAACTAGTACTGTTGGCTGCAATTCGTCAAATGCTGTTGGTGAACGAGAGGTACTAAATCTCTCCCCATCCCAAATCCCAGTTCAAGATACGAAGCAGTCAAGAGAAGCGCAAGCTCCCTGAGGAGAAATGGAAACAATTCCAAAACCAATATTTATTTTTTTGCATCTGACTGATCTTGTTGAAATAAGACATCTTGGACTTTTATATAGAAAATTAAATAATTAATCAAATAGAGTAAAGAAAGCACAATAGAAATGAGAACGTTCTAACAGTAAATATACAGTGTAGTTCCCATGCA
Source organism: Gallinula chloropus (assembly GCF_964237585.1). Classification (NCBI taxonomy): domain Eukaryota; kingdom Metazoa; phylum Chordata; class Aves; order Gruiformes; family Rallidae; genus Gallinula; species Gallinula chloropus. The sequence continues at coordinate 13,275,949 of NC_140088.1, forward strand.
CCAGTGATAAGGATAAAGAGGGCTGAGACTGTTTTTTTATTTTTTTTTGAAGTGACTGAGTTAAATACTGTGTAAAATGGTTTATCCATTCTGTGAGAATTTCATGTTTCAACTTGTTAAAATGTGTTTCATATATGAGCATGAATTTACAATTTGTTTTTCATACCCCTTCAATTTTCCTTTCCAAAACTGCAGATTAGACTACTCAAATACCTATATATTCATGCAAGTATTATTTACTTCTTGATTGAAAAACACAAAGTCATTTCTATTTATGAACATTTTCTTGTAATGTGACCTGGCATTTCTCATCACTACTGCTTGCAGTCTAGTCTTATAAAATGTAATAGATGTCAAAAATGAGCACAGTATGAAAAATAAATAGACAAAGGAGAAATCCTTTACATGCTAACAAATGTCACAGAAAGATGTCTTAAAGTTAAAATCCCTGTGGAGGAAAATAGTGTGGTCTTGACCAAAAGAAGTATCTCTTTAAGATATATGGCTGAGGTAAATCTTGGAATTTTCTTTCTTTTGAAAAGAGTAGACTTAATTTGTATGTCCTCTCAGACTGTGCTTCATCTTTATTAGAGAAATCCTTCCTTTCCAATGGTTTTAGGCAGATTAACTGGCCTAATTGGACCTAAGCTGCTGTGAAGAGAGAGGAAAAAAAGGTGGAGGCACAGGCTCTCCAAGTCCTCAAGTCACATCCTCCTGGTTGACTGGTCTGCTTAGCCAAGCTGAAACTGGTCTTATTGTCATGTTGGGTGCATTAATTGGAGTGCAGACTAATTTGCAAGAATGCTTTAGTGCCCTTTAAAAGGTGATTTAAAATTCAAAGTGATGGAAATTGTATAAAAGCATGCTGATCTGATCATTACCCAGAATTCAGTTTGACATTTCCTCTATTTATCTGTTTTTTATTGTTTAGACTTTAAGTTTACTGTGAAAGACTTAAGAGGCTGCAACAATTCGTGATATTCTCTGGATTGATTGATAACCCCTCCTTTTTCTAAACCCAGGCAATGCAGTGAAAGTAAACTGGTTAAGCTCAGAAATGTCTTGTTTGGAGATAATAAATTAAAGAATATTTTTGGGACATGCAATGTAATAATAATTACAGCAATAGCTTTCCCTCATTTCCATTAAATACACGAAAAATACACTCTTTGGAACATTCTTACCAACTAGAGACATTAGCTCCTCATTAACATAAACTTGAATACAATGGTAATGAGGATAGTGAATTTACATTTTCCAACCAAAAGAACACAAAATCAAGATAAGGCACTGCTTATGTGTGCCTATAGTGCCTATAGTGCCAACTATAGGTATAGATATATCCATTACTGAAGTCCAGCTATATTAATGAACAAAGAATAGTTTCTGCCAGCACTACAAAACGGCTCTCCCCAACACTTAACAACAGGAAAAAAAAAATAATTAGTCATGTGAAATTACAGAAGAAGGTTTAAGTAGATTTATAATAAAAATAGACAGATTAGAGTGTTCTGTAAGTAATGTAATAAACATGAAAAATTTCTGGCAATATTTGAGTGATGGATTGTAGGAAAGTGCAATGGGGACCTTTGTTGTGCATTTTACTCAAAGCCAGCAAATAGGGTTTAGTCCTGACTCAAAGAAAGCGATGCTTTCCTGAAGTGAAAGCCATTGATGCTGTCCCTGAAGCATAACGTACTTGCCTGTACTAGAAGGTGGTAATACTAGTTAATACTAGTGTAAAACCCTTAATAGCTGGTACGATTTCCTAAAATATGTAGTTCTAATGCCCTGAAACCAAACTTTTATTTGGAAGTCACCTCTTGTTATGTGCATGATCAAGAGTGACTGTGTTGGCAAGAATCTTGTGCAGTAATCAACACATTTGGATTTCAGGTTACCCTCTACCCCAGTAATGTCTCCAAGGACATTGTCTTCAGTGAAATTGCAAGGAAAATCCCAATCGTACATTTGGGAAGGAGAGAAGGGTGGTCACGGAATGGTTTGTTTTGCATGGATCTAAACTTCTTTACTGGAAATTGAGGCAGGCAGTAGTCTTCACACAAAAGAGAGAGAGAAAAGTTTCCACCCTCCAGTGCGCCAGTCAATCCCTTCAGACTTTGGGTTGAGAAACAGGTCTACATCAGTGTGGACTAAAAGAGAGTAATTTTTCTTTAATGAGAAGGCTTTGGGTTGCCTTTGTCTTTTTTCCTAGAGCTGTAATTTGTTCAGGCTGAACTGTGAGATTAACATCCAGTTTTCTGAGACTGCACTTGTGTTAAATTTGCAGCGCTACCTTCAGGTGCCATGGCGAGTCAGAGGCTGACTTACAGGCTCATTCTTGTCAGTAGCAAGGAATAAAACAAGGACATTCACATCCTAAGTTGAATTCCTAAACTGACTGTGGCTGTCAATTGGAAGAGTGGCAAGTGTGAATATTGAAAGGAAAAGTATGGAACCCTATGACATTACTTGGCAATTTTCTTTTTCAAGGGTGCACACAGTTAGAAAATAGAGGGCTATGTTCTTATTCCTAGTTAATGTTCTCAATTTTTCAGAGACAGCCCAATTGGAGCACTTTCAATACCAAATTTGAATAAAGCAAGGGTCATAATGAGAAATAGGCTAACATTGTGGGATAACAGAAAAATCTATCTCCAAATTTACTTTTTTATTTGCTTGTTTGTTTATCCCTTTCAATGCTGAACAAATGCCCCTCTGTGTTAGCTGAATAAAGCTAATGCTATTTTGATGTATTATACATATCTACTATATATTAAAAATACAGGAAGAAGGAATTTTTCACTGTGAGGATAGTGAGGCCCTGGCACAGGTTGCCCAGAGAAGCTGTGGATGCCTCGTTCCTGGAAGTGTTCGAGGCCAGTCTGGATGGGGCTTTGAGCAATCTTGTCTTTTGTGAGGTGTCCCTGCCCATAGCAGGAGAGGTTGGAAAAAGACGATCTTTAAGGTCCCTTCCAACACAAAACATGCTATGATTCTATATGCTTTCTTGTGTGCTCTAGTATGACTATCTTTTCATACAATCATAGAAGCACAGGGGTTGGAAGGGACCTTGAGAGATCATTGGGTCCAACTCCCCTGCCAAAGCAGCTCCCTAGCTCATATTGCACAGACAAGTGTCCAGACAGGGCTTGAATATCTCCAGAGATGGAGACTCCAAAACCTCCCTGGGCAGCCTATTCCAGTGCTCTGTTACCCTCACTGTGTAAAAGTTCTTCCACATGTTGGTGTGGAACTTCCTGTGCTCCAACTTGCAGTCATTGCCCCTTGTTGTGTCTCCACAGAGCACTGAAAAGGGGCTGGCCATTTCCTCCTGCATCTCATACTTAAGATATTTATAAACATTAATTAGATTCCCCTTTAGTCATCTTTTCTCTAGGCTGAACAGTCCCAGCTCATGCAGCCTTTCCTCACAGGGGAGATGCTCCAGGCCCTTAATCATCTCTGTAGCCCTCTTCTGGACTCTCTCCAGGACAACTCTGTCTTTTTTATACCAGGGAGCCCAGAACTGACACAATACTCCAGGTGGGACCTGACCAGGGCAGAGTAGAGGGGGAGGATCACCTCCTTCGACCTGCTGGATACACTCCTCTTGATGCACCCCAGGATCCCATTGGCTCTCTTAGCCACCAGGGTACACTGCTGGCTCATGGCTAGCCTGCCATTTACCAGGACCCCCAGGTCCTTCTCCGCAGAGCTCTTCTCCAGCGGTCATTCCCCAGCCTGTACTGATTCAAGTAGTTATTTCTTCCCAGGTGCAAGACTCTACACTTGCTTTTGTTGAACCTAATTTGGTTTCTCCCTGCTCAGCTTTCCAGCCTGTCCAGGTCTCTCTGGATGGCAGTGCAGTGTTCCTGCGTGTCAGTCACTCCTCCCAGCTTTGTATCATCAGTGTACTTGCTGAGGGTGGATGCTATTCCCTCATCAAGGTTGTTGATGAAGATATTAAACAGGACTGGACCCAACACCGAGCCCTGGGGAACACTGCTAGTCACAGGTTTCCAGTCAGATTCTGCTCCACTGATCACCACCCTCTGGGCTCGGTCCGACAGCCAGTTCTCAACCCACATCACTGTTGACTCATCTACCCCATACTTTCTCAGCTTTGCTATCAGGATGTCATGGGAGACAGTATCGAAAGCCTTGCTGAAGTCAAGGTAAACAACATCCACTGCTCTCCCTCCATCTATTCAGTTGGTGATGACATCATAGAAGGCTATGAGATTGGTCGAGCACAATCTCCCTTTGGTGAATTCATGCTGACTACTCCTCATGACCTTCTTCTCTTCCAGGTTGGCCATTTCAACTATACTGCACTTGAGGAATTTGCATATTTAAGGAAGCCTATCAGATTTTTCTTGTTTTAGTTTAACAGCATAAAGTACTGGGGGTTATTTACTGTAAAACTTTGAAGCACTGCCACGCTTCCTAGCTTAAAATAGTGTTGCTTAACGTAGCATTGCTTTCGTTAAAAATAAGTTTTACGTGTGTTCTTTTCTCTATTTCATTTTATTCTCTATTAAAGAAGAAAATATTTACCATGGTAACATGAACTACATAAAATACGTATAATTTGTTCTAAGAGTCATGGTGATGTGTAATGAAGTCTGTCCCTGAGATGTTCTTAAGAATGTTTTCATACCATGAAATATGGTCTTATTGCTAGTTGCGCAAGATTACCTGTGGGCAAAAAAGCAAAGCATTAGAGGAAGTCTAAACACTTGATTAGTTGTAATATCATACACTGAAGATGGACAGTCTGTATGACAGGTTGTCTTGTATGAAAGAATTGGCTTCTTAACACACTCTACTTCTATTATCACGTTCGGTAACAAAAAGAATACATGCAGAGCACATCTCAATGAATGTCTCAGATTCTGTTATGCAAACAGCACACACCATCTTTTCAGCACTGTAAGATTTTAGGAGAGGAGGGACCAAGGATAGATAAACATCAGTAATGCAACTTAAGAACAGGGCATGTTCCACTAGTAAGAAATTAATGGTAAGAAAAATGTAATAAGTAGATGCACTTACGAGTGCAGAATATAGTCCTCTGAAAAAATGGCTTAAGTCATTCAGTCACATATTCACTGAATTCTCTATCTGAAAGGTGTATATTAGCTGTCCACGTGATCTTGAATATGAATTCAGCTTTACGTTCCAATGTACGTAGCCACAGCTCAAGTTCCTAATATTAAGCAAGTCAATGAGCAATTCTGACACCTCAGAAGATTTTCTATGGATCTTAATGGGGTCAGGAATTTGCCCAGTATGTCTTCCATTTCTATGAAGGCTTGCAATAAACTTTTCACTCACATGGTATAACAGTCTGGAATTTTTTACACTTCTTTGACCTAGTGGTAAATAGCATTACCTCTGCATGTTCACCTGAAACAACTGAAAGCAGTACAGTATGTTCACATTTTCCATGCAAGCACTCCCATGAAACAGGTCATGTTTTCACATAAATCTGGAGCTAGCTTCTGAAAAAGCTAGTCTGGTATATATGCTTTATTGTATCCTTTGGGACCCAAATCCTAGGACGGAGCTAATGCAGCCAGGCTACAGAGGGAATCATTGTGCAAGAATTAGAAATGGAGGAACCCTCCCTTCTGTGCAGTGCAGTGCTAAATCAGATGCACCACATTGATGCTACAGGCACTTCCTCCACGAACTGCACTGCATGGTGGTGTGGGGATGTGGCAGATGAGTTGATTTAGTCGCAGACCAGTTGGACATGCTAGCTTTGCATGACATCTCAGAGTACCTGCTTAGATCTCCACATTTTGGACTTTACCTTGCCAATTTCTTCCAGAACTTCATCTACATTCAAGGCCAACTGATAAGAGCTCTTGGACTGTCTTCTCGGTACTACCATGGCCTCAGAGTGCTAAGACAAGCACCTGAAGATTCACTACTGGAGACAATCTAGACACCAAAAGTTGTAATGCTTCTAAGTAGTGGGAACATGAACACAATTGATAGAATGGACTTTGTTCACCCAGGAAGGAAACCAGCTACAGCCTTCCTGCTGCAGGAATGGAAGAACAGTATAGTCACCATGTCCTTTGTAGAAAGGGTAAGTAGTAAAGGGCTTAAATTCAGGAAAAAAAAAAATCAGATTAGGCTTTGGAAAAAATCTTTCAATAATAATAAAGACAGTGAAGGTCTGGAGAAGACTGTCTGGGGACATTTCAAAATTTTCTGGTTTTAAGAATGGGTTCAACAAATAACTGTCAGGAATAGTACAGGTATATTTGACCTTGTTTTAGGCAGTGGGTGAACTAGATGACTCTTGAAGCCCCTTCCAGCCCTACTTTTCTATCATTCTCTGATTTTAAAAGATGATCAGCAGAAAAAAAGAAATAAATTTCACTTAGGGCATGAACAGAATATATATACTGAACACAATGTAATGTGATATTTCAGAATACAGGAAGTAAACCATCTTGTGTATTTAGTGACAAAGACCAGTTGGTGATTAAATACAATTCATGATAAGTCACTTGGAAGATAATGAGGACATCTATGGGCTTCTTTACAAAGAAAACATTAGATATATGAAAGAGTATCCAATACTCAGGGACTTGAGGTTGCCTTCTGCTATACCTACTCAGACACCCTGTGTTTCCCAAGAACAGTTTGCGCTGCTAAATGCAGCACATAGTTCATCATTCAAGCTTTAAAGTGAATCATCTATTATGAAGATACTATAATATCGATCACTTACTAGAAAAAGAATTGATAGGATTAAAAAAATACATTATATCACTCTGTGTATTCTACTGTTTCTAAACATACTAATAATAAATATTAAAATATTAAGAAAATAGAAACCATCATTTAAAAAATGGCAAAATGTATTACAACCATTTTACTGACAAAACCACATTCATAGTAGGACTTCACATCAGAAATATAGCATTCTGAAATTCATCCTCAATTTCTTTTACTATAGGACTTACCTCCAAGCAGGAGCAGGACTTCACCATGCAATATGAAAGAAAGATAATAAGCATATCAGTTACAGCACTGTATAAGATGAAAAAAAGACACAAATACATGTAGGAGAGCATCAGAGCACAACGTGAGTAGCTAATGTAATGTGATTATGCATGAAAACAACTAATATTCAGTATTTTTTTATAAAAATGCAAATCTAATAACTAGATCACTCAGAAAAAACCAAAGACCAGAGGTCAGCAATTTTCAGCAATATTAGTGCTCTCCCTTTATGAGACTAAAATCAGTAGAAACTTAAAAAAAATAACATGAAAATTTACAGAAAGTCCATTAAAAATCTTTACATACCATGACAGATTTCCAGTAGCTGTTATATTTTAAACCTATCTATGTAGAACATTTGAGGTTATCTACTGTTACTACATGAATGGTGCTACATCATTCATTCTAAAAGCACTTGGAAAATGAAGTTTTGTAAATGTTTGACATATTATGTCAGTTCTGGCCATGGAAGATCTCAAGGCTTGACAAGTGACATAATGCTAGGAGATGAATGTTGTGTGCCAAAAATTAGCAAGTGCTTGTTCATCTTGAAGGAATGTAGTACCTCCCCCCACTAGCTCTTATTTTTAACACCCCCCAAAAAGGTCCTAAATATATCTTTTTTACCAGCATGAGTGTATAGAAATCAAGCATAGCAAAAAACCTAACAATACTAGCAAGTACTCTTAAAATGTACCTCGATGTCCTCACTAAAATATTTAAATCCCAGCACAAGAGACTAGATTCAAAATGAAATGTTTTAACATCCATAGTATAGAGGTTAAAGTCAGCAGCCACTGTAAAGCTGTAATACCGCTGCTTAAATTATTTGAATAGAACATATTCCAAAACCCACAGAAGATATTGGAAGAGCAAAATGATGCTTGTATAATGTATCCCTATTTCTATTAGCAGAATTGTCAATGCATGTGTGTATCTATATATATGTATATATCTATGTCTGTATATCTGGACATATTTAAAATACTATGTTATCCAAAGGGAATCTGGGAAGATGTTTTAAGTGTTATGACAGTGTTTGGTAAAGTAAGGGGGAACAGATCACCATGGAAAATATTTTGACAGAAAGGTTTTCCAACTTTTGTTTTAAATGCAAAAAATTAATTGAAAGCTCAATTAATCAGGACACAGTTGAAAACTCCAGAAAATTATACAGGTTAAACATTATTTATTATAATAATATGATGTTATTTGAATATGGCTTTTGCTGTTAGTGCAACTACTGAAGTTTTTAGGATTTTATCACTGAATATAATGGGGTATAAATGAAGGAAACTTGTAGAAAGAGAATAAAAATAAAATAAATTTGTTCTTCCCATTATTTGACCTGCTCTTGTGAATTCAGAAGATTTTCAGTTAGATAAACTAATGTAGAGAAAAAAAAAGCAGAGCTAAAGATGTTGAAAAAATAATTTTTCAAGTAAATAAGATATTTCAAGAATTTCTAAATCAATTCCATTTTTGGACAAACTGTGCTTTTAGAGGAAGAGGTTCTTCCACTGCAGAGGAACTACTAATTTAAGATGAATCAGCTGTAGCAGATAATAGCAGACAGTCTGTTGCTTATATTGTTCCTATCAGAAGGGGTTCAGTTTCAAAATCTGATAGGGCAGCAATGTGGAAGTTGTTTATGCACCACCATTAAATGCTCTAAGGATGGAGTAATTGGCTTTACTACTGAGACAGGTACAGTTGAATATAAGGGCAGGACTGCATACTCTAGGACCTCTTCTGATGAACATGTCAGGAAATCTGGTCAAACATGAGGTTGCATGTATTGCATGTAAGATGTCCAGAGCCCAAAACATCAGAAACAGGTTCCAGCTCTGTATACACATGTAAGGTACTGGAAATATGGCTTAACAATTGCCAACAGAACCATACCCTCTTTTTTCCTCTCACCTACCAAACCTCATTCCTACCACACCACCTCACCACCACGCATCAGGCTTAAAGTTGCTTGTGCCAAGGACCTAATGACTATGCAAGGAGCCACCCTGAAGACATCAGGAGAGCATTCCTTCCACATTCCACCCAAAAGATATCAGGAGAGACATCAGAAGCCATTCACACATCAGGAGACATTTGCACATCGGGCCTTTCTTTCATCCCTGAAGCATTCCCACAGCCAGGTGGAAGGTTGTGGCAAGGATGACTACAAAAAGGGAGCATTCTGCCATGGAAAGAGGAACCAAGCAACTGAGGAACAAGGAACCAAGAAGACATGGAGACATCGAAGAACGTTCCCCCCCATTGGACCTGAAGAATGCTCTGCCATCAGACCTGAGGTCATTGAACTGACAGGATGCCATAGCTCCATGGTGGTAGATACAGCCCCTCTCTCTCTCTCTTCCTTTTTTTCCACCCTTTTTTCTTTCTTCCCCCCTTCCCCTGTATGTTTGTTGTGGGCCAAATAAAGTACCTTGAACCTTGACTCTGTTTCAAGTCAAAATTCTATTCTCCAAGAACTGGAAGAACTGATCATGATAAAACACCTAATAATTGGACATCACTCGGGGGTTAAGCCCAGCCACCCAGAGTGATCTGAGGTTTGGTTGGAATGCAAGGGGGTTTAACCTCTGCCAGATTAAGTCTTGTCTAGGTTGTGGATTTTGACAACACAAAGTACAATTAAGCTGTTAAATTTGCACTAGTCATTTGTTTAAGGTGATCAAAACAAAGTCACTTTCAGCTACCTCTCTCACAAAGTTGTCTCCTGAAAATTTCAAACAAGTACAGGGCATTTGGTGGTGTTAATAAAGATGGTGGATTTTCCTTAACCCTCATAGTCAATTGTTTCTTTTGAGGTCATATTCTTCCTCTAGTTTTGATCAGAACTTTCATTTTCCTGCAAAGCCTCCTACCGAACGTCTCAGATTTGATAAAACCTGATTGGAAAGTGTCTTGTCAGATAATGGCTGAGTAGCGCTAATGTTTATTTCTTAGGCTATATGGAAGTGAAGTTGCCAGTGCTGAATATTCCCATCATATTGCTCAGTGTCAGATGCTTAAATTTTGCCAAAATGTGATTTGAAATTTCTTACGGTCTACAGGAAAAAATGTATCAGGAGGAATCTTTTCCTGAAACACGCAATGTTTCCAAAGAAATAGATTTTTTTAATTAGCCTTTCTTGATCTGATTTTGTATGTAAAAATTTATAGCTGATAAAACTAATACTGATGTTAGATTGAATTTCAGTTTTCACAGATCCATCTCTTAAATGGTTCCTTGAAGCTGATCATCTTTTTACGGTAAAAAACCTGGATGCTTACTACGTTCTTAGATGTGATAGGAAGCCATAAGCACAGGAGGTTGAAAAGAGCTGCAAATGAGCCAGGCATCCTTATCCAAGCAAGAGTTATTCATTGGTCTTGGCATAGACTGCAACAGCCTACGCACTGCTTTAATATATGCTAAATGGCTGTTGACCCGCAGTGTCATTTGGCAGCAAGCTACAGTTGCAGCATTGTGCATTCTGCCACAATCTCTGTCTCCCACAACTCCTCTTCCTAGGGTGAGGTGAGTTGACTAGTTTGTCCTCATTGCCCAAAAGAGGGACAGAAGCCCTAAGAATCCAGTCTCAGGAGTTTCAAGCATTATTTTAATTAGTAATTTTAAATATTAAAACATATATTTTAAGGCAAGAAGAAAAGATGTTTAACATGAATAATATTTAGGATAGGAAATGATTAATTGAAAGAAATTATCCTTTTCAGCACCATAAATTCAGTCCAGTAGCCTGCAGTAAAAATAATCTCTGAGTTGATTTGTAATGTATGGAAGCAATTAAGTGGATTTCTTCATGTAGTAGGTATTAAGAGAAGATTTTTTCTTTGTGTATGTAAATATCAGTATTAAAACTGGCAGATATCATCAAAAGTTTGCACAAATTTGTAAGCTGTAGCTATTCTACTAAAGAGCATGAGCAGGATATGCTGTATAGCCCAGTTACAGAAGCACCTTGGAAGAAAATTCTCATGGTCCACACAGTGGATTTTGCCTGATTGATTGCAGGAGAATCAACCATTATTTATCTTCACAGATGTAAAATGCAGTCTCACACTTCTTATATCTTGGTCAAAGGTCTGGTCCAGGTTAGCTTCTTAAGATTGGGAATAATAAGGGAGAAGAGTATTTTACTTTCATTCGGCTTTTGTTTTCTTCCAAGTCATCTGCTTTTCTCAAAAAGTCCAGCTGTAGCCCAGACTTTAAATCCAAAATTCATAATAAATAAATCACCAACTGCAGAAGTAGATTACTGACTTCGATTGATTAATATTTGCCATGAAGATAATGGTAGCATTCTAAATTGAAAGAGTTTATAAATGCTTTATTAATATTTACCAAATGATTGCTAAATGTCACAATGTACTTTAATAGTACTTCATAAAAGGTGTTATCAACTGCATTGTCAAAGCATTTTCAAGAAATTCTATTTTAAGGCCTTAAGCAGAGTGAGTTAAAACAAGCAAGACAAAACTATGCCTGGTTCTGCAGACGTTGTAGCATGTGATTACTCAAGTGAACAGTAGGTAGGTAAAGGTATGGACATGCACAAGCCTTATAGGGAAAAAGAGCCAAGCATAATATGAAGTTCCATTAAAACAATAAGGTGGATTAAATTACTTGGGAATTCATTGCATCTACACAACTTTTTAGAAGAGAAACATTGTAAATGCAATCTTGATATGAAATATAATTAGAAGGTGATATTTGTAATTCTTTAACACAAGCGTTTTGTCTGCTGTTTGCCCTGAAGGATAATAAAATGTAACAGACTATGTAGCTACCAAAATGAGATAATAATGACCTTGTGGCATACAGGTACAACCTTTAACCTTGAATCCCAATGGCAAATGAGCTCATGATAACCACTCCGTCTGAAACAGCTTTGTTGCTCTTAAAGCAGTGTTACTCTAGGGGGAAATGTCTTTTCTAGTGGAAAGATGAACTTGGCAAACTGAAATGTTAAATGATAATGTCAGCACTTTCATCAGAGTTGTGTGGCTTGTGTTAATAATTGTGTTTACCAGCCAGCCTGAATTTTGCCTCTAGTCTAAACAATTTAATGATTTTATTCTCTCAACTTAATTCTGCGCTAATTTTAAAACTAGCTTCAAAGGATACTCTCTGATTTTTGTGGAAGATAGTTTTGGTAGAGTGGACTTATTTTTTCATTTAACAGCCACTCAGATTAAGTCATCAGTAAGATGCAGAAAAACTAAGGACATTAATAACCTGGAATTACCAAAAATAACAATGCTAACAACCTAGTCATTAATGAGAATTACTAGTCTTGTTACTATAGAAACAGAACTGAAGCAAATAGAAATTATGTGTAATTTCTCATTCCCAAAAGTGACACATATTATGTCATTATCATAGTAATGATATTATTACCCCAAATGTAATAACTTAAAAGCTACTTACCATGAGAGGACACCTCCACACCTGAAAAAGCTGACATGTACATTCTGCCATTGATCTTCACTGAAACTCCACAAGTAAGTAACTGAACTGAACTGACAAATTTACAAAGCAGTGAAGATGGTGGAGTCATCTCAGGACACTTGCCAATAGTTTGAATTTTTTTACTTATGGCAAACCCAAATTAAGCTATCAACCACTGCAGATGATTAGAGAACAGAAGTAAGTGTCAGTCTAGCCTCATGTCCTTTTTTGGTATGATCAGCAGGAATAGTTGGCTCAGACTGGGAAACAAGACAAAACTGCACTTGCAAAAAGGTTGGCCATTACCACTGCAGACAGGACGAGGCAAAAGGAATGTCTGTTTGCTTGTTTGGTGTTGGGTGTTTCCGTAGGAATGAAAATATGTGTGTTGGATGTGCTGCAATAGATAAACACATAGGAAAAGATTTCTAAGATTGGAAATGAAAAAGATTGCATTGACAAAAGAAAACCACTGGAAACTTCTCTAGCAACCACAACTAGACATACCATTCCTCATCAGGCTAGATGTTTTCCTGCTTGGGATGAACTACCTTGCAGGTCAAACACTTTGAGAGTAGTATCTTTTACTATCAATCATGGCTATTACTTTTGTTGTCTTTGCAATCACTTTTTCAGTATCACATGTAGGATAAAACCCCTTAAATTAGGAAGCATCAGTAGTGTTACTGTGGCTAATGTTTGTGTCAACATCATCATTGTATCACAGAATCGTTTTGGTTGCAAAAGACCTTTAAGATCATCAAGTCCAACCATTAACCTGGCATGGCCAAGTCCACCACCAAACCTTGTCCTTAAGCACCACATCTACATATCTTTTAAATACCACCAGGGACAGTGACACAACCACTTTCCTGGGTAGCCTGTTCCAGGGCTTTACAACACTTTTGGTGAAGAAATTTTTCCTAATATCCAACTTAAACCTCCTCTGGCACAACTTGAGGCCATTTTCTCTTGGCCTATTGCTTGAAGAGACACCCGTCTGTCTATAACCTCCTTTCAGCAATAAGATTTCATCTCAGGCTCTTTTTCTCCAGGCTAAACAACCTCAGTTGCTTCACCTGCTCCTCATAAGAATTGTGGTCTAGACCCTTTAACAGCTTCATTTCTCTTCTCTGGACACACTCCAGCACCTCAATGTCCTTCTTGTAGTGAAGGACCCACAACTGAACAGACAACTGAGGTGCAACCTCACCAGTGTTGAGTACAAGAGGATGATCACTTCCCTTGTCCTTCTGGCCAGACTATTTCTGCTACAGACTGTGATGCTGTTGGGTACCTCAGCACGCTGATGACCTTTCTTAAAAGAAAAACATTTTTGTACTGCCAAGATGACTGAACACTGGCACAGATGCTGGGTTGTGTAGCCTCCATTCTTGGAGATTTTTATAAAATGTCTGGACATAGTCCTGGGAAACCTGTTCTAGGTGATCATGCTTAATAAGGAAGGGGCTGAACCAGATGATCTCGAGAAGTTCCTTCTGACCTCAACCATTGACATTCTGTGATATTTTAGGTTTCTCAAAGAACTGGAATAGTAGTTGATTAACTACCTAGATTTGCCTTTTGGAGTGCCTCAAAACATTGTGGTAACTCATGTCTCTTATTGACTTACGTTGGAAACTACTATTATTACTTTGGTAAAGCAGGCTGATTACGATTTTATGAACTAATATTTTTCCACAGAGACATGAAAAGTCCCTTGCTTGGAAACTGTTGCTTACAGGTAAGAGCAAGAAGGTAAGCAAGCCTGTAGAGCTGCTTGAAGGTAAAGGTATGGAAGAATTTTATGTCTTTATAAAAACTGTCAAAGTTGTTTGAAAGCACATTTGCAAGGGCCAATAATGAAGAATAAAAAGAATATAAATAGAATGTCATAACTGATGAATGCCTAAAGATATTTTAACAGTGACCAAATGACTTTACAGTGTCACTGCTTCTGTTGACACAATAGAGCTGTTACCAGGAGAAACCTGATTCTCATTCTTGCTTTCCATTACAAGTTTGCTTGTTGCTTCTATATAACCTAAGTAAATGTGCACTAAGAAGCCACCAATATGCTTAGAGAAATCATATGCAATACAATTCCATATGAAGACGTTGCATATGATGGTAGAAAGCAATTACACAAAGCATCCAGGTGTTTTCTGTTTCAATTGTGTGTCTTAAAATGCCAAAAGATTTAAATGCAACTACACATACCTCTTCTTTTATACGCATCTATTTGAACTAAAAAGTACAGGCCTTCTACTTTTATCAAATGCAACAAATGCTTAGTTAGCAAATACATAGCCTTATACCTTTGGTGCAAAACATTGCTCAGTTTCTAAGGGAATGCCTATAAACTTTATGTACACAGAAGTGTGGTTGCTTTCCTCAAGCTGTATGCTTAAAATTCATGCAAGACAGCTTTTGCTTACAGAGCCATGTTGATCTATCTTGTGGTTTGATGTGCTACCAAAACTGCAAATCATCTTCAGTGATAGCTCTGGCCCTGAAAAGCAAGAAGTAGAATGAATAAGAAAAATGTTGATTTTGCTCAGAGCACTGTAAGGGAAGCAGCCAACAATCCAGGCCTCAAACAAGCAATCAGTATTTAGAACTCACTGTGCATCACTGACTTACAAAAACAAGAAGAGGCATGATGAGTAAATAAGCATGAATGGAACTTGGAAAAAAGCCTTAATGACTGACAACACACATTATTTTAATGTTAATACTCCACTTCTGGTGCAAGTTGCATGAAGATATGTGATTGCAACATTCTTCTGTCACCATTCTTGGACACAGTGGATAGCTAATAGTTAATGAAGCAGCAATTCATGGCTAATGGCATAAACAGTTGGTTATTGCTTTGAATAAAAGTTTGAATTTGATTGACTCAGATCCACTGTTTGCAACCTCATAAAACCACAGTCACAAGTAATAATTGATTTATTCACGTCTCCAGTTGGCAATACTGTATATTGAGAAATACTCATATGGAGAAATGCTTCTGATTTACAGCTCAAAAACTGAATGAAGGCCATTACCTCTATTCATTAATCACAGGATAATGTTACATTATTAAATAATTCCCTTTTTCAGTTAAGGAATTCTGAGGAGACACAACTGAAATAGCATGAAGCACCCAGAATATTTGGGGTTTCTGCTAACCTGGGTATTTCAGTAACCAGTTACATATTTTGGGAAACATTTGAAACCTTTTGGTTTGGCTGGTCATGTGGAAAAGGGTCTGGTTAAAACAATGTTATAATATTTTACTTTTGTTGAGATTTTTCTAAAACACTGCTATATATGTATGTTAGTCAGCTGATTTATTGATCAATAGTTTAGATACTTTGCTATCTTTTGAAGGTTTTCATCAAATTCATGGATTTAAGGACTGCCATCTATATTAGTATCTTGCTGATGCCAAGGCACTGTAGCAAATTAATTGGGAAGGCCCACCTCTATGGAAGATGCAGCTGAGTGCATGTAAATACTTGTGTTTGATTGATGAATCAACTATCCACAGTCTGATTCTATAGCTCAAAGTGGGACACTTTTCTTTTATGGGCACGTGTAATTTTTCTCTACAAAGCTATTTAATGTGGTGTGTGAGCATATTTCCTCCTTGGGGCAGAATGTACAGTAGAAGTAATAAGGTAAGCAAATGTGAGCCAGAAGAAACAAGAAGAGTATGTGTTAAAAAAGGTGTGTCTGTATTATTCTTATCCATGTATGTCTGTCTTGCAAAACTATTGCAAAATTTTAACAAAGCAAGGCACAAATTCGTATTGCTCACCACAGTTTTGAATGAATAGGAGAAACAAAATGTCTTAAGACTTTTTTTAAAGAAAAAACAAACCACCAACAATTTCTGGGGAGAATGCCTTTTGCATCTTCAGTATCTTCAAGATTTTCAAGTCATTACTACAATTACTGAGATTGCAGAGTCTATTATTCTGGTGTTAGGAAATACCAGTTGTACAGCTGCATACTGAATGTGAATTATATTCCATGGTGTAATGCATTATTATGCAGGCTTTAATTACAGGATAATTGACTGGTCTTTTCCACAAAATACTGACCTCATTTACTTTGATTATAAATATTTGCAAAGCAGGCTTTGACATAATCATGACATATCTATGGTACTTTGAAGTGTATGACCTGAAGAAGGACTTGCATGACCCAAAAGGTTTACATTCTCTGGCTGGCTTATTTGGGCCATCTATTATTGTACTTTTGTTTACAAATCTGTTTTTGCCTATACACTTTGAAGATGTTGGAACAAAGAGACCTTCTTTTGCTGGAGTAATTGTCTTATCTTTGGTATAGAAAGCACCTTCAGCATTTGCTTAGTGTTTCATGTTATTTCCAATGCCCCATTTTACAATTGAGGCATTCTCTTAGACAAGTAGTAATCTTCTATTTCAATTTTATATTTGTTTTGTAGATAAATTCAGCCACTTCATTATATGGCTTTTAAACTGATGCTTTCCTTCAGGCTCCTAATATAGTACAGTTTTTAAAATTTATTTTTATTATTTAGGTTCTCTTTTCAAATTGCAGAATTGATTCCTTTCCCCTTTTGAACATGACAACTAGAATGATGAGTTTCAGTCATGCAAAATGTCATTAAAAGAAACTAAAACTAAGAATCCAGTTCTGGATGTAGCAATATTTAAAACTTCTTTTATACTCTTAAGTAATTGTGGTGGTTTGGCCCTGGCTAGAGGCCAAATGCCCACCAAAGCCACTTGCTCACTCCCCTTTTCAGATGAAAAGGGGAGAAAATATATATTGGGAGGCTTAGGACTTGAGATAAGCACAGAGAGATCACTCTCCAGGTAGTGCAATGGGCAAAACAGACAACACAGAATAAAAGAAAGAAAAGTGATTTATTGCTACTACAACTACACAACCAGTGAACCAGAGTCAGGTAATGAGAAGCACGGCCAGGTCTTAAAGCACCTTCCCCCCTCCCTTCCTTCTTAGCAGACTTCAACTTCATCATGATTTTACTCCCTTCTTCCCCCCGCCCCAGCATGGCACGGGGGGGGGGGGGGGGTGTGCAGGGAATGGGGAGTAAGGTTCTGGCAATTCCTCACAAGCTGCTTTCCTCCTCCAGATCTTAACACTTCTACTTCCCCACACCCCTCACCTCTTTGCACACTTGACTTTAATCATAAATTTGCTCCCTTCTTCCCCCCCATCACGGCATGGGGAGGGGCAGGGAATGGGGAATGGGGGTTTTCAGTCCATTCCTCCCGTGTTGTCTTCTGTCTTAGCTGGGGGGGGACAGAGATTCCACACACACACACTTCCCCTGCGGCACCATGGTGTCCCCCCCATGGGAGACAGTTGTCTCCACAAACTTCTCCAGTGTGAGTCCTCTATCCGGGAGTCATCTCCTCACCACAGGCCTCTCAGCAGGACTCCCTTCCATGGGTGCTGATGTTTGGGCCCAGACTCCCCCGGCCTGGTCCCCTGCAAAGTCACAAGTCCCCCAGCAAACCTGCTGTGGGGTGGATCAATCTCTTAACAGCCCATGGATGTCTCTGCTCCCCGTCCTTATCCATGGGCTGCGAGGGGACACCCGATCTACCATGGTCTTCTCCACGGGCTGTAAGGGAATCTCTCTTTCCGGCACCCAGAGGGCCTCATTCTTCCCCCCACTCCTTCTGGCCTGGCCATGGCATCCATGCAGCTTGTTACATCTTCTCACACCCTTCTCTGGTGGCAAAATACTTCTACTTGCAGTTTTTTTTCTCCTATGTGTGATTCACAGAGGCCCTGTGACCAGGCTCGGCCCTGGTCAGCAGCAATTTTGGCCTTGAATTGGCCCATGCTTACTTTCTGGGGCCTGCAGAGAGCTTCTAACTTCTTCTTGCAGAAGCCTTCTCAGCAGCACAGCTACGCAAAACTGCGATACTGGTTAAATATTTCTTTGCTGCAAAAATAATATTTTCACATTGCTGAGTGAATCAAAAATGTGTCTTATCTCTAATAATAACCCTTAAGTCAGCAATATTAGAAGTTTTTTTCCTACTGGTAGTCAGCACTGAGTTGGTCTTTTATTAAAGACACAAAACCCACTCTAATCTAGAAGAAGCCAAATAATATCAGACAACTAGCCAGATTAAGTTTTGGGTTTTTTTTAAAGTTTGAACTCAGGATGACAAGTAAGCTTGTTGAGAAAGGAGCTTAAACAAATCCTATTCCTTACATGGAGTCAGGAAAGCAAGTAATAACAGGGACATTAATAAAAAGTCATATTTGAAATATAGTTGAAGGAGCATATAGAACAGACTGGCTGGTCTTTAAAAGCAAAGAAAAGTAAAGTTAAGTAGAATGTCTGCAGTTACATTCCACTTTGAATATATTGAAATTTTCTTACAGGTTTATTGGAAACAGGATATTTACCTAAGTAATATATGTTCACATAAAACCTTATATTGTAAGAGCACCAAAACCCTAGATGGATTTTTAGGTTACAGCTAGAAAGAGATTGGCTCCAGAAACCTGTGTGTTGCATTTCCATATCCTCTGACCATTAAGTTTCTTTTTTTCTCTTTCAGAAAACTTTGAAAACTTCACTTTTTATTAATTAGAGCCGGTTCAGGGGTCCTCAGCAGAAGAGACAATGGAAATTTGCTTTTTCTGAGAAGGAGGATAAAATGGTTTGCATCATTCTCATTCTTGGAATCAGAAAATTCAAAATTGCTGTAGCAGAAGAGACATGCTGAGATGCTTAGGAGCAGGGACCAACAATCAGCAAAGGTATTTTGGGGGAAAGTGAGGAGCATTTGGATAATTAAGTTTGGGAAGGTCAGGAAGGTTTTGAAGGGCTGTTGGAAATGTGGGGCAGATGGTAAACCGTATGCTTTGTGCCTCAGTCTGTGCCTACCTTCCTTTCATTCCCAATAGACCTTCCCTGTTCAAACTCCTGTAGGGAGTGACATGGAAGGAAGTAGAAACAAGGAGATCCGGGCAAGGAAAGGAACACCTGAACAAGCCTGGCACAAGGTGAGGCTCAAGAGCAGGCTGGGCTCTGATAACGGTACAAGAGATTTCCAACACTGTTGCTTTCTTTAGTAGGAGCTATCACCTTAATCACCTTTGTTTTTCCCTTGCCAGGCTGACTGTCCCCAGCTCTTGAGAAATAAAGCGGGTATAAAGTGTTTGGCAGTGCACTACTTGAGTACTGGCAAAGTGGTCATCAGGGTTATAGGCACCTGTTAGCAGAGACCAGGAGACTGCTTATTTTGCAAACTTCTCAGGTTTGGAAGAGAGTTTCCCAACTGGCTTTTTAAAACTATGATGTGACAGCTGACCAAATACTATGCTGTTAAAAAATTTTAGCCACTAAGTAACATGTCCATATGGCCAGTGATCTAAACTGTTTAAATGGCTATGGCTGTAGCAGATCTCTACAAATGTATTACTCAGTGGAAAGCAATGTATACAGGAGCATTCTGTATAATCATTTTCATTGGAAATAATTTTTTAATCTATTAAAGAGCACATCCATGCAGATTAATAGAATGAATAAGCATTTTTTCTGCAAAATAAAATGCATACAAATATGACCTTATTGCTCTGGGGGGCAGGGGAGGGGGGAGAGAATTGCAGTTCAGTGCAAAAATCTGAGAAATTATCTTTAAGTTTTAAATAGAATTCTCTTGGTTCACTGAAACCGTGAAATGAAATGGAGGATATTTTTTTATGCTGTGATCTTCTCCCAGACAACTGTCCTCTCCTCCCACTTGCATCTTTTATGACCTACAGGAAGCTCAGCAGTGGCATACGTTGAAAACATTCATCTCTGACTCACAAAAGAAATCATACTCATTCATTTTCTTCCTGCCAAAAGAAAAATCCCCACAAATGACTATTTTCGTTTAGTCTTCTCTTTCCCTGTTGCTGAGTGCTGTTAGAAATACCATTACCACATCTCAATGGGAAAACATTCTGCCCATAGTTTTCAAAAGACATTATACTAATGACTTAGATGTCCTGTTGACTTTTCCCAGCTGTTTTTATTTATTTGTTTAAAATATTGTTATGGTGGATTTCATAATCACTCTTCCTGACAATCAGACATTAATTTGTAATTCGCACAAAAAACCAGATCTAAGTGGAGAGCAAATGCAGGCCATGTGTGAGTGAAGTATTTCAGAGTTTTGAGTAAAAAAAATAATTTTGCAGATATGTAACAACTTCCATTAAATTAAAATTCAATTAAAAAAATATTGTGAAACCTCAACATTTCAGTGGTCTTCTGAAAGCCCAAGTTACAACCTAGATTAAACAAATACGGGAGCTTAATTACAATTGTACACATTGCATAGGGCCAGACCCAGAGTCCTGGTTGTGAGAGGTGGTCAAGTCCTGCCTTTCCATCCTAATCTATATTTACTTCAAGATTTTGTATGTGTCCTCAGACCTTCAGATATACATGGATGTGTTTTATCAGGTATTAGATAATTTCCCTCACTAAGCCCAGAGCCGGACTGAACCAGAAAATTCAATGTGCCTGATTTATGCATTCACATTTTCCAATATAAAACTGCCTTCAAAGTGAAAGAAAACTATCTAAATGTCTTATTTACTTTTGTGTTTGGGACTAAAGATACGTGACTTTGTCATCAAAGGAACCTGTGATGTTGAAGTAAAATTAAATTTGTGCCTAAAATGCCTAGACAGTATACAAGATTTTCAAAAAAACAACCTGAAAAGTTTTCATTTCTTTCTTCTTTACTTGTGCTAAGGAGAAGTGACTTAGCTATCAATGCTGCTTATTAGAATCCTGTAATATAATGAAAATGAAATGCATTGTGCCCAATATGCCTTAGTTTTCATAATAATGACAACACATATGCTGTACTTCTTTCTTTGTTTTCTTTGTGTCAAGGATATAAACTGTCTTTCTGCCATCACAAACTGTGAATAATGTATGAAATAAATAACAAAAAAAAAAAAAGAAAAAGATGCAAAATGTGAATAGAAATAGGCTGCGCAGGAGACCCATATGTTCTACTTGGGGATGGGCTTGATTCGCAGCCTATCAAAGTCAATGCCAAGACTCCTATGGAAATTAACAGGCTTTGATCAGGCCCTATAGTCATATATTTGGGGCCCTGGATTGTTAAGTAATAAGAAAGGAAACAACTTGTCAATGAAAAGTATTCTTTTCCTTTGTGTTGCATTTCAGGTGCCAAGAGCTCTCTTGACACCTGAAGTTTGACTTTGTTGCAACTTCCTACACTTGGTCCTGCTACCTGTGGAATGTCTGGGTTTAAGGATAATGAGTAAATATTTAGATACGAGGTAGGGTAATAGAGTAGCTGTTATCAGACCAGCCACTGTGTTCAAGGATTCTTGATAGTTAAATGAGATACGTCTAACTTCGTGTTTATTAGGCAGATGAGTGCTTCTGTTTTGAGCTTTGATTTGCTAGTCCTTTGAATCATCACTTGATACAGAGTTGACATTTAAAAATAATACTTCTTGCACAAGGGGCCAGCTTGTGTACAGCGGGCCTGGAGAGCAACATGTCTGCTTTGAGCTCCCACCCACAGTTGTAACAAAGCTAATGAGTAAGACGTAGTAATGCCAGCTCCCATGAATTAATGATGCATAATGGGCTTTTGGCTGAGATTGCATGATGACATGGGAACCTCCAGGCCTCTGAAAAATTCTGGCTCTGTTACAAGGAAAGCCTTTCATATATTCCCGAGCTCTCCTGCTTCCTGAGGAAAGGAGCCAGTGAAGCGCCTGCTGTGGGAGGGCTTTTTCTTCTCCTCTTAGCAACCTGACGCTTCTGAGAAGACAGAAGAGAGATGAAAAAAAGCATATTGTGATAAGGTTTGTTTGCATCCTTCCCCACCTTCTACACACAGTGGGACAGGTTATTTGCTTCTTGCTATGCCTACTTGCTGGAAAAACAAAAATAAAGTCATTCTGCAATACTTTTGACTCGTCCAGAAGAGCTGATAAAAGGAAAAAAAAGACTCTACAAGGAGCAGAATAGGCCTAGTGTTCTGGAAAGGATTGACTGGAGGTTGGGAACAGGAGACTGAGAAAAAATTCAAGAGAAATATGAGCTGACAACAGAGCTGAAGACAAGAACTGGTGGTCCGCCTGGAACATGGGGGTGCAAGCAGAGCCAGTACGATGGAGGAGGGGACCAGGCATATGCAGGGCTGAGGGAGCTGAGAAAATGGTATTATTTGCTGAGAAGCTCAGCAGAGTGGAGGAAAGAGGAGATCATATAGTGCCAAATGCTTAAAAACACATTGTTTATTTATCCCTTGCAAGGATACAATCCAAAATGGGGAATTCGGAAAAAGAATACCAGGTCAAAATCTCCAGTACCATTATTTTTCTTATTTTAAATGAAGTATAACAACATCAAAGCACCTTTTTCTTGTTTTCAGAGGAGGCATATTAACTTAGAGGATGTCTTGGGTTTGTCATTAACGCGACCTTTTGTTTCTGAGAAAAATACAAAGACTCACCTTTTTTTTATATTTATGTGTATGTGTATTTATACTTTTGTATATTTATTATCTATCATTTTAAAATTGTTCTCACACAAAAAACGGGGTAGGTTGAGCTGTTAGCAGGAACTCTCACTCAATGTAAAGAAACCTTCTGAACAGTATAGTAAAAAGAAAGAACATCATAGCAGGACAAGGCAGACTGGACCCTCCCACCAGTCTGGAAGTGCTATTCAGATCATGAGAGAAATGGTACTAAAAAAAATCTCCATATCTGAAGCTATCCATACTATGGGTACACCATAGGTCTTGGAGAAGTCCTTTAAAATTTACTGAAAAATGTCAAAAAGGACGTCAGAAGATGAATCCTGTCATCCCAGAGTTGATCCCTTTTTTTGTTGGAGACAAGCATTCTTTCAGAAACTGATATTCATGACACCCAAGACAACAAGTTAAAGCAGTGCAAAACACTATTTAGAATATTGAATCCCATGAAGAAGACAGCTTACCTTCAAATGGTAATGTAGAGTGGAAACCATCCTACATAGTCTCATTTGTAGGTGAAATATGGTTTTTATTTCTAATGGAAACGTGGAGGAGAAAAATACCAGTGTGGATTTGTGCTATGTATGTAAGACAAACTAAGATTTTTCATCTTAAATATTTAAAAATACCTGCTCTGTCCCACATTTGCAGAGTTTCACCACTAGCGGTGATAAAAATAGAGAAATTTGTTTTCATGGAAATTAAGGAACAAAAAACTTACCAACTTTGCATTTTTTGTACCTGATTTGTTGCTTTTTAAATAGAAAGGGACCATTCAGTAACTGATAAAACTGCACTTTCTTTCCATCTGAGTAACATAGTGTCAATTACAACAAAATATGCCCAGGTAGCCAGCAGAAAAAAAAATAGACCAGAAAATAAAAAGGACATTCCTCAGGTATTTGCAGGAGATAACCATTCTTGTCCATTTTAGAAATGTGTACAAGAGCGTTGCTCAAATGCAAAGTAAAAAATACCCACATCAAAATAAATAAACCAAGTCTAATAAAAATGTTACTCCAAATCTCTAGGAATCTAGATCGAAAAGCTTTTTAAACCATTCTTTTTCTATCCAAACCAATCAATCTCTAGTCATACATATGCCCAGTTGTTGTCTAAAGCCACTGGTTTGGTGAAGCTATTTCTAGGAGCTTTTCGGATCACATCTAGTATTTACATGATACTATTGTAGAATGCATGCAAAATAAATACCAAGACAACACCTATAAGTGAAAACACTGCAAAATAATGGTGCTTACATTGCTGATTTGGCATTAGTTATGTGAGTAAGTGATTATAGCAAAGGAATAGAGAGAGGGTACAGGAGGAGAGACTACTGTCAGAAAGATGTCTGATAAAACACGTTTCAAACTTCATTCATCCTTATGCTGTCTGGGTAGAATAAAACTACAAGTGGGCTATATTTTTCTTTATTTTTTCAATTGAGGAAAAACCTTTGGCTGTATTTATCCATGCATAAATGGCTGACTGCATACTAATACACAGTAACACATGCAAATACCATAGGCATTCAGAGCTGACAAATTTATGAAAAGAAATATTGTTCAAATATTTATTACTCAAAAAGTACCGTGGAAGAGGTACACAATAATAAATACAGACTATTTTAACCATTTACAGTCAGTTGACAAGGGGAGCTGCTCTAGAGCTGGCCCAGTCTGCAGGGAAGCAGCATTTCTCAGTGTACATGAGGTTTCCTGAGGCCAGCAAATGCCAGGGGAGTGGAGAGACATCTGTCGGGAGCCAGCAGCTCTCACAAGAGACATTGAAACAGCCTGGGCACTGACAGACCCGCAGCAGCCACCCCATACCTCCCTAAGTCAGCCCAGGGAGCACCAGCCACCAAGTGGGCAGTGGCAGAGCATGGCGCAGCCAGGGCATGACCCATCAACCAGTACCATTCTGTGACAGGTTGACAGGCAGGCAGCCATCCCATATGGCACTCAAGGCAGAATGAGATTGAAGGGTCCTCTGAGAGCAAAGGCTGCAGGTCTCGTAGGGGTCCCTGCACCACTTACCCCAGCTGTGGCTGATGCCTCCACCCAGAAGGAAGGGCTGCAGTGCAGACCTCAAGGCTGCAGGAAAAGGCCAGACCTTTCTCCTGGAGCAGGGACAGGCAGCAGACCTGCCCGCAAAGACTGTGCCCAGGGGGAAAACCCTCTGCAGCAGGTGGCAGAGCTGCAGGAGTTGGTGAGAAGGCTGCATAACATCAGGGAGGCTAAGGAGGAGTTAGACAGCTGGTTCTGAATGCAGTCTGCAGGAGACTTACAGTCCACAGCCTACCAGCCCAAAGATCCCCCAACCAGCACACACAGAAGGGAAGGGGGCCAATAACGCAGAAGAATGGCAGGTTGCAGTAACAAGGACCAGAATGAGGAAGAGGTTTCTTCTGAAGCCTGAGGTGCCCTTGCAGAACTACTTTACCACTGTGCAGGCTCAAGAGGAAAGGCCCACCACATCAGGAGAGACACTGGAGCTGAGTAAAACAGCCCGATCCTCTCATCATATAACAACCAGCACAATGAATAGGCGGCAGGTGATAGGCAACTCTCTTCTGAGCAGTAAGTAGAGTTACCCATCTGCCAAACTGATGCACTCTCTAGGGAGATGTGCTGCTTACCAGGGACTCACCAAGATGTCACCAAGAGACTACCAAGCCTCATACAGTCCACTGTTACCTGCTGCTGTTGTTTCATATGAGCACCAGTGATACACCCAGGAACAGTCTGCGGAGTATCAAGAGTTACAGAGCCGTGGGAGCAACAGTAAGGGACTTTAGAACACAAGCAGTATTTCCATCAGTCCTCCTGGTCAAAGGGAAGGGTTTGAAAGGTACAGTTGAGTCTCATGAATCAACAAATGATTACAGGACTGGTGCCACAGCCGGGGGTTCAACTACTTCGACTGTGGGACTCCCTCTGAGAAACTTGGTCTACTGGGGGCTAATGGGGTCCATCTGTCAGAGAAGGGGAAGAACTTCTTTGGTCATAGGCTTACCAAGCTGATGAAGAGGACTTTAAACTGAAGTTGCAGGGGAGTGGAACATCAATCCATCTCAGTCCTACCAGTTTGATACCAATGCCAGAGAGGAACACCGGTCAGCAGGAGAGGAACAAAGGAATTCCAGGCCGCCCCAGACAGTAAGTCAGTTTCATCAGAAACCCAACATAAATACCCAACTCACCTAACATGGGCAGTTAGAGACATGCATGCACCTGCACGGCTATAATTTTATTGGTATCACAGAGATGTGGTGGGATAGCTCTTATGCCTGGAGTGCTTGAATGGAAGGATACAGGCATTTTAGGAAGGACAGGCAGGGGGGATGGGGAGGTGTCACCCTCTATCTCAATGGACAGCTGGAGTGCATGGATCTCCACCTGGGGATGGATGAGGAGCAGGCTGAGAGTTTCTGGTCAGGATTAAAGGGAGAGCAGGGACCAGTGACACTATAGTGGAGGTCTGCTCCAGGCTGCCCAATCAGGAAGACTGAGTGGATGAGGCCATCTATAGACAGGAACAATCTCCTTTCAAACCTAACACATTCCTTGATTCTATGATTCTAACCTGGTCTAGTGGAGTAGTAGAGGGTGTTCCTGCACACAGCAGGGTGGCTAGATAATCTTTAAGGTCTCTAAAAAAAAACCCCAAACCCAAGAAAGAGTATGTTAAAATCCATGAATGCTGATTGACAGTCATAAAATATGTCTGAATGCAGTCTATATAAGCATTTAAATTATTGCCCTTAGTTTAAATAAACAAAGGCTGTGAGTTAAACGTTCATACAGGGCAGGTTTCTCAATATTTAGACTAAGTGCAGAACATCCAGGCATGAGATACAAAATAGTAACTTTCCACCATGAATCTTAAGAGTGCCATATAGCAAATATCGGGTATGTCTAATGTTTTATGGTCTGAGTTGATTAATTCCATATTTGAGAAGGAGTACAAGCCAATTGTTTCCTATACACGGGCAGCATGGGTGCTGACATACAGTTGAATCCTATTTGATGAGTCTTGCACTTTTTGGTGGGCTGTGTGTTTTTCATTTGCGGCTATAAATGTGAGCTTGGAATGCAACCATTTGAAACTATGCTGCAAGATGTCTAAATTTTCTATTCTCACTTAGTACAAGCACAGTGAATATTTATCTCTTATAGATATTTTATATAAAAACGTAGAAAGATAAAATAAACAATCAGTAATTCATAAAAAAAAAACCCAAACACTAATATGCAAAATAGTCTTACTCTTATCAGGGATTGTAAGTACTAGATCTGGTTTACAGAAGGCAGCTTCTAAGTCATAACGGAAGTGGTGCATTGTTAAAAATAATCGATAACCCATCTATAACTGCATTTTTATTTTTATTTTAAAGTGAAAACTGTAAATTGTTTCTACTTAGCAAGCAAATATATACCCCATCTCCTGGTCCCCAGGTCACAAAAGAGGGTTATCCTGTCACCACCACTGATTTCTTAAAAGTGTGACATGTATTTAGTTGTCAGTTCCTATCAGCAGCGTTCACGAATCAACATTACATCAGCAGCAAAGCACACCATTTTATGCTCTTTTTGAAGATAATTAGAGTTCCCTTTTGTTGCAAATAAGATGTAAAACAGCTATAACTGCTGGTGAACGTGATTAAAGTAACCTCTATAGAACCCCATTATTCTAGACAGATTCCTTCAGATGCATAATTTCCCCATTTTAAGAAAACATAATGCATGCATATAAAATTCAAATTGTCGAGACACCTCTAACAAAAATTAGTTCTCTATTAAGGCATTCTTAGTAGCTGGTTAACATGTAAAACTCTTTAAGTGTATTTTAAAATAATCATGAAATAATAGTACGTGTCATTAAAGGTAAACATTTTACAGTGAGAGGTTTGTTCAGACAAGAGCTGTGTATTAAACTTTTTCTTACAAAACTCCCATTAGAAGTGCATGAAGAATATACCACATTTTTGTCTCTTTATCAGTTATGTGCTGGAACATCCCCCTTTCAACCCACTTCGTAACCATGCATCACTATACACAGACAAATTAGACAATGTCCTCTTTCTCCAGCCCATAAATTATAGCTGAAATGTCCTCATTAGACCTCACCTAATATTGTTCATGGAGAAAGTATTCATCTACTGTTGGACAACATATATAACTTATTTATTTGACACATATGGTCTGATCATCTACAACGATAGCTGAATAGTGGAAAGATCGTCCACAACTAATTATTTTTTTTAACAAGTGACACAAAAAATTAATCAAATGAACTAGTGAATACCAGTCCATAGGTTCTCAGTATAAACCCACTTACCGATTTTAGAAGGTACTTAAATAACCCCCCTAAATATCTAGCTTTCACATAAGTAATTGGGACCTTTTAGCCTAGGAAGCGAAACTCCAACAAATTATTTTAAAACATGTGGATGATGTTGCCAAATCTCCAGCAGACTGTTGATCTTTAGCAGAAAAAGTTGCATTACTCCTGAATGCACCTTTGTGCATATTAAGATCTCCAGTGTGGAGAGCTAGGTATTGAGGCCGGTTACCAAATGGTGCAGGACACCTTGAAGCAGCTGTCACGATATCTGATTTCAGAATTGTATGGATAGAGTTTGTCTCTAAAAACAGAAGGACCATACACAGTGTAGTTCCCAAAATTATGTCCTTGATGACAGTTTACCTTTGAATTATGTAACAGAAAATTGTTTATTTGAATTTTTCAGCAGATAATAAACAATTATGAAGAAATTAGGCAAAGATTGCCAATAGAGTGACCATTACTTTTGCTGAATAGTTATAATTATAAAATCAAATCCTGGTTTGGTCTGTTGGGTACCTCAACATCTAAAGGAAATGTTATTAAAGAAGCTTACAAATGAATAATCATTCCCAACAACTCACAGCAGCACTCACAGCATGAAAGTGTAAGAAATAGGGAAAGTTTTCAAGGAGGGAACTGATTAGGGTGAAGATGATTCTCTGTCAGAAGAATGTATTGTGCAAGTGTCCTCTAGAGAAAAAATTTTCACCTGAAAAGAAACAGCATTATGAACACTACAGATCTGTAGATTGCAGGACACTGATCTTATTAAGAACCAATGCTAATTTGCACACTGTCTCCTGCTGAACTAGAAGCAAGTTTACCACTGGGTTTGTTAATTTACGCAGGACACCATTATCTTTGGTTGGACTTAATGTATCAGAGTAGAGGTCATTAACTGCTGGGTTCATGATTATCTAGCATGAATTACAGACAGTATCACAAAAATACATTTGTTCTGAAGCTTCATTTCCCCTTGTAATTTTTTCCCTATTGGTGTTTAATTCCATTTTCAAAACCCTGGGCATTGTGTATTACACACACACACACACACACACACACACACACACACACACACACTCTGTTTTGTTTTGTTTTTTCTTCATTAACCATTCAAAAAAGAAATGCAATTTTAAATAAAAATAAAGTGCAATAGTATGTACTTTGCAGTTAATAGATATAATACACAGTCAGCTTGACTTTTTCAATACACAATAGTCAGCATAATTGTAATGTAAGCGCTAAGCTCCCCCATTGTAAGTAAATGAATGATTTAGGTGGCTCAGAGTAGGGGAAATACATGGATAAAATTCTGCCCTAGATCTTATACCACTAATTTATTTAAACTGTCCACTGGATTTATGAAGCTTTTCCTGTACCCTAAAATGTTTTTGGAGAGACTACAGTCTGCCATTGGAATGCTGTTTTCAAGTATAGCTCCATGAAATCATACATCCACAAGAAATCAGGAATTTGGAGTTAAACTTGAAAGCATATTTAATAGAAATATTTGTGTTTTCTGGTTAAGTAAACACATTTTCATAAAGATCTATGCTCAGTCTATTTTACTTAAATGGAGCCAACCATCTACAAATTCATTTACAATTTTTAGATCTGTACAAGCACATTCCTAATAGCAGGGAACACTTTTGTGTCTCGGCATGATATCTTTAGAAAGAGGTGAATTTTCATTTATTTAATGCAAATATTCATACAAGGTAAACTGCTTAGGCATATATGGAGCATGTTTTCATGGAAGCTTTGTGGCAACAGGAAAATAATATAACATAATTGTACAATAAATGGAATGCTGCAGTTTCAAAATTACTCATGCTATGGTGCAGTGACTGAAAAAGAATATAGGAAGAGAGATATTATTTGCTGGTTTTTTAAGCTGCTTTGCTTACAAATTATTTCATACTAGTTTTATGTGTATATTAGGAATATCTCTTCTTTTGTACTAGAAAAATACCAATGGGGAAGATATACCTGATCTCTGAATACTGTTTCAGCTCTGGATACTGAAAGCTGTTTGCATCATTATTAGAGCTTGGTGAACTACTTCATCTATGTAAACTGCTTGCAGCAGCTCTGTTTTTTTAATAAATTTAGCCCCTTTTCAGTTCACAGATTTTATACAAATAAGGATTTTGTGGTTTTGAAGTGATATTCATTCCAAGTTGTTGCTCCTTTTTATGCAAACAATTTAAATCTTATGGTTTGTCGTAAATTGCCTCCTATGACTATCATTTTGATTATTTCTGCCTGTTGTTATTCACTTGATGTTACTGGTTACTTGAATAATACTGTATTTTTTTTCCTTCTATCTGCATGGTTGAAATATTCATGAGGAAGAAAAAGACTTGAAAAGTGAAGCATGGTAAAACACGTGTGTGCAGGTATTCATGCACCTATAAACATTCTGAGAAACAAATAATATAAGAGTAGTTGTGAAAAGTAAAAAAAAGTGTTTATATATTTATCAAATAGAATTTGTGGCTCAACTTTATTCACCCATAGAATTCTGTGTTTAACTGGTGTAACTTTGATTTACGTAATACTTCAACTCTGTTCTGTCAGGTCACAGGTAGTGTAAGAACTACTGTTTTGTTAGAGTATGACCACAGCAAGCAGCAGCATTTAGGAAGATATTATTCCTGCTTCTTTATGCTGTCTATATCATTGTGACCATGCAGTGGAAGTAACTGTGAAGTCCTTTAAGTAGAGAAGTAGATCAGGAGGAATTCTGCTTCCTGAGAACACTAATCCTTTAATGTTAGGTAACAGCACAGGTATAAACTCCTACAGCCTTTGTTAGAAACTCTACTGCACTCAAGAAGAAATTCACTGATGTCCTAGATAATTCTCCAGATAATAGACATTATGGATATCTCAAATAGAGAATAATGGCTACAAAGCCAGTTAACCACTAGCTGAGGACGATGTCTTGTCCTTTTATGGACATGAAAACTAAACTTTCTTACTTGAAGATGTAATGGCAACGAGGGTGAAAAAAGAAAATTAAAGAAAGCATTGTCTACTTTATTTCATAACCTTTTTACAAGATCTGTTCAAATAATCTATGTTAATATGCCATTTTAATGGACCATTTCAAGACCAGTATCCTTTATATAAGATAAAAAAAAGATAAAACCAGTAAATTATGTGTTTACAGCATTTTCAGTGTTATAAAATGTCATATGCAGTTTTGAATAAGTTCTTACTACAAACTTATGCTCCAAATAATGAATTGAATTTGAAAAATCCATCACTTAAGAATTAAAATTGAAATCCACATTAATCACACATAATCTTCATGAACTTCATTCCTATTAATAAAAGGAGAATTTCACACAGCAAAATCAAAATAACATCACAACACTGAGTGAAAGGGGACAATTTGCGCACACAATCAACCCCTCATCCCTTCACCACAATTAGAACCAAAGAAATTCTCCACGGTTGTTCAATTCTCTAGCTGCACTTGGTCTGTCTTTTGCCTGTTATCTCTCCCAATCGCTGTCCTTATCTTGAATTTCTCAAGCCCCATGTTGGGCACCAAAAAGGACTGTGGTAGGTTGACCCTGGCTGGATGCCAGGTGCCCACCAAAGACATTGTCTCACTTCTGTTCCTCAGCTGCACAGGAAAGAGAAGATGTAACAAATGGCTCATGAGTCATGATAAGGACAAGGAGAGATCACTCACCAATTGTACCATGGGCAAAACAGACTCAACTTAGGAAAGTGAGTTTTGTTTCTTACTTACCAATAATAGAATAGTAAGAATTAAAACCAAATCTTAAAACACTTCCCCCTACCCCTCTCTTCTTACCAGGCTTAACATCACTCCTGATTTCTCTACCTCCTCCCCTCAAGCTGCACAAGAAGTGGGTGAATGGGAGGTTGCAGTCAGTTCATCACAAGTCTCTGCTGCTCCTTACTCCTCATGGAGAGGACTCCTCACACTCTTCCCCTGCTCCAGTGTGGGGTCCCTCCCACAAGGTCCAGTCCTTCAGCATGAACCCCTCCTAGGATCCCAAGTCCTGCCAACAACCTGCTCCAGCATGGGGTTCCTACAGTGTCACAGCCTCCTTTAGGCATCCACCTGCTCTGGCATAGGGTCCACAGGCTGCAGGTGGATATCTGGTCCACCACTAGGCTGCAGGAGAATCTTTGCTCCAGTGCTTGGAGTACCTCCTCCCTCTCCTTCACAGACCTCAGTGTTTGTTGAGTTGCTCCTCTCACATACTCTCTACTTTTCTCACTGACTGCAGTTGCTCTTGGTGTTTTTTTTTTTTTCTCTTCTTAACCACCTCAGTGGCACTATTGCTGGCGTTGAGGGCTCAGCCTTGGCCAGCAGTGGGTCCATCTTAGAGCTGTCTGGCATTGGCTCTGTCAGACATAGGGGAACCTTCTTGCAGCTTCTCACAGAAATAACCCCCGTAGCTTCCCTGCCCCCCAAAACCTTGCCACACAAACCCAGGACAGGCTGCCAAGGAAGAAAAGCAGTGAATGGAGGTAATGGTGCATGCAGTCACATGCTCCGATTTGGCTGGTTCTGTGTAGACCCAGGAATTGGACTTTATGAACCTTATGAGTCCCTTCCAACTCAAGGATATTCTATGATTCTGTGGTGCAGTACACATGGCATTAGATGGATGAAGATGAGACTGCTGAAGAAAAAAGTCAATCCTAAACTTTTTTATGTAGATTGAAAATTACTATTTGGCTTGCTTTCTACATTTGGAATAGTTCAGGTGGAGGAAGAAGAAAAAGAAGAAAAGAAGAAAAAAAAAGAAAAAAAGAAGAAAAAGATGAAAAAAGGCATTTCTTACCCTCAGAGCTCAGTCAGATACTTATTATTGGCACATACCCATTGGTTTAAGCAGTCTCTGTCTTTTTAATAACAACAATAAATTTTTTAGTCTTGAAAAAGATATTCAGAAAGCCCAGATATGTCCCCTCTCTACAGAGAGAGGGAATTCCTAGACTGTATTACTTATGTTGAACTGGTACTAAATATTCTAAGTGACCACAACTACCAGAATGCGGAAACATGTCCCAAGAAAGTCATTCACTCAAATCATCGACCTCAGGAGAAACAATGTAAAACTGAATTAGGAGAGGTCCTCCGGCAAAATATGAGACCTATTAGCAGCATTACATGATATACCACCTAAAATAACTACACTGGTAGAAATAGATTCCAATATTTCTGTGGTTATTTGGTATCATGAAGCATAAAATAGAGTGCTGACTTCTTTTCCATTTATGACCATTCTGTATTTGTTTTGCTGTAGATATCCAACCCAATAAAAATTCTTACTGCATTGTAATCCCAAAATTATTGCCAGGAGTGATTTATCTACCTTGTGGTTGCAGTTTTAAATAAGAGTCGAAGGTTATCAAAAATCATAGCGAATAAATTTGAGGAAGTGTTTATAAAAACTGGGGACTTTGTAGACAAGTTTTCACCTATTGTACAAGGACAAAAAAAAATAAATCATTTTCTGGCATAAAAACTGACAGATTGTGTTACTGGCCACAGTTGCAAAATTAAACTGAATTAAGCCAAATAGTGTAGCACACATACGTGACGTCATTCTTCACATCCAGAAGGAGGTCACTCTACCTGTGAGGGGAAGTGCTGACAGGATGTTTATGTGGGATTGAAGTCAGATATTTGGGCAAATGAGGGCGGGAAGAGGGTGTGTAAATAGGAAGTCCCTTGGATTTTGTTTGATTTCCTTCATTCTCTTTTTATTGCAACTTCTTTCATACCTGAAAAAATTAAGTTTTTTCCATGCAAGAATGATAAAAACATAAACCAAATTAATTGTCTTCATACACTTCAGCCAATTGCATAAACAGTCACTTTTTACCTTCTTTATTTATGTTATTTAGGAAAATGTAAGCATAAATACCACTGTCCTTTGGCTGTATTCATTTATTCTAAGTGGTGATGTAAGTTCACCAAATCTTTAATTGTGAGTTGACTAATTTTTTAAAAAGTATAAAAGATGACACTTCATACAGCATTATTAGCATTGCTGTTAAAAGATTCAATGGAAGATTTATTGAGAATGATTTTAACTCTAGTCACTTAGAAACTGATGCTTACTGACATATTGCCCTCGAGTAGTTACAGTATAAAACATGCAAATGTAATGATAGCTTTGTTATAGATGATGAGTTAGAGGGAAAAAGAGTTTTGTAATAATTGCAATACCTATAATGAAACCATAATGTTAGTTTATTCCCCATTTCTCCCTCCATTTCATTAATTTATTTATTTGAAATATACCAAAGGAAAA
Organism: Gallinula chloropus; assembly: GCF_964237585.1. Lineage (NCBI taxonomy): Eukaryota > Metazoa > Chordata > Aves > Gruiformes > Rallidae > Gallinula > Gallinula chloropus. The sequence goes on from NC_140088.1 coordinate 13,310,670, forward strand.
CAATGAAAGCAAGATAAGAATTTTAATGAATGTTTTCTTCTGCTTTCAGACAAGCATACAGAATGGCAATGTACATAATTGCTGAGTTACGTTACGAAAGAGCACAAAACAGGGAATAAAAGAGTTATTGTGTGACCCCTAATGGAGTTCTCTGACATACCACTGGAACTGGCCAAATTATTCCTTACAGATGCATTATCCACCATATCTCACCTTTTTAAATGCCCCTTATCCAAATTTTACTTCTGTAAATATCTATATTTGAAAATATTCAGAAAAAATATTGCAAAAATAAATTTCATAGTTCTTCATAGATTGTCCATATGAAAACACTGACATGTATTTCACTGACTAGTAAAACATTTGTAACAAAAACCTAAAAATATTACCTACACCAGATGGTGAGTAGTCAATAGAAAATACCTCTGCTACTGTGAAACTTTGGTGCATTGTCACTCTGCCTATCTTCATTTAAAAAAAAATAATTATTGCATACATAAACTAGAGAGGAAAAAGACAAGTAATGCAAAGGGAGACTGTAAACACAAGTATGTTCATAAATAGAAATCTGGTCTGGCTTCTTCTTTTCACTTTTTTTCTTCTTTTATTATTTATTTTCCTTACCCTGCCCTGACATCCCTTTGTTTCATTACAGGTTTCAGTAGAGAGAGAGATTTACATAAAAGTCCTTCATGATTTAATTCCTTTAAAACTGGATCTTGGTCCTGCAGTCAGTATGTTTCTGGACCCTGGCTGACTTCAGAATGTAAAAATTAGACTGCTTTCACAGCCTAATTGCAAGAGAATAGTTCGCTATGTTAGTGGAGAATATTCTACAGCAGAGGGAAACCTGTCAGAACTTTAATGACAAAGTTTAATCTTCCCACTTCACTAGACTGTATTATTTACAAACTTCTGTCTAACCACTGCATGTCTTTTAAAAAAAATATTATTTTGCTTCTATTTTGTCCATCCTTTCAGCATCAATGTAATTTACAGTATTTTGTCCACAACATCATTCATATTAACTTGCTCCCACTTTCTAATGGTTGTCTTTTAAAACTAAGATTTTTAAAAGAAGTTTGAAGATAGCTACTATTCCTTCTGAAAAATTCAGAAGACAATTTTCATCTGTCACCTCTTCTTTCATTATTTTTTTCAAGTTCCCTGAAGAATCTACTTCCAGGATGAAACAGCATTGAACAGCTACTTAGTAGCAGAGTCCACATTTCCAAAGCAGACCTCAGGCTTTCTGACCTGATGTATGCCAATACATATCCATCATCACTGAGGGTAGCTTCTCTGAAAATCAGCTCTTTTTCAATCAATATTCTGGTGGCTCACAAGGAAGTATGTATATTCTTCCACTGAAGAGTCTTAGCTTGAATTGTAGACCTCAAATTAGATTTGTAACCTCTTTCTTTAAAAGAGTAAGGGTCGGAGGTGAAGGGAAGTCATTCCCCACAATCAAAACACACCCACCTGAAATGTCAATGATGGCATCTCACTTCTACTTAAACAATAGTTTGATAGTTTGTGCAATCATCCAGGGCAGATAACTCTGTTCAGTGCCCCATCGCTTCAACAGGTGCCTTATGCCACAAATTCTTCTCAAAGGTGGGGACTTCAGTCTAGCTGAATCTTCTCTGCTTTTCACGCAGCACTTCTCATCCAGAGACTGAATGTTTTTCTTTAGCCTCATGACTACAACACTCACCATGCAGAGAGGAGACTGACATTCAGTTCTTTTGCTAATTAGTTCATTTTCCCCAGTGAAAACTTCCAACCTGTGAGTTGTGTTTTCTTTCAGTTTTTCCCTCTCTTACCTCTTACCAACTGCAATTCATCAAGATAAAAAGGGTACTGAGAGTCATCATCTTGAGCAGGTATGTGCTGCATGTACCGTGGCAGCAGGTCCAGGCAGGCTATAGTCAGATCAGCCACAAAATTGTCCAGTACTACTGTATCACTGTACAGCAATGCCCTGGCACCTGGGGAAGTGATCAAATCACAGCGAGGAACAGTATGCTCACTATGAAGCAACCAGTCTCTAAGTCAAAAATTACCTAAAAAACTTGTACCAATGATCTGACATTCCTGGCAAAAAATGGTTGGAATGCTTATTACCAAAACTAGGAAAATTAGCAATTAATACTATTTCAAAGGTGTGTTCATCTTTATATATGTGCTTGAAGGCTCTATTTGACACACCATAGTGTGAATAGAAACACAGTGCTGCTGGGCCCCATGCTAATATTAAGGGATAATTATTGCTATACTATTGCAATAAACGTTATATTAAAGATGGTGAATCTGATGCACTTCAGACTACACGAGAAATGTACATCTATTTGTTTTGTCATTGTTTATGAAATCTGACCTGGAATTAAATATTGCCTTTTGGTAGTTTCTACTGATGACTACATACACAAGTAAAATTCCTCATAACTTCATTGCAGAATTAATCCTGAATCAATAAACAAAAAGTTTAAACGAGATGTGCCTTGAGCTAGATTACAGAAAAAATATCTCATGTCAACCCTGCTTCGTTCATTCATGCATATACGTTTCTATTTAAAATAATGGTGTTATACTTGAATGAACAGGACTTGCCCCTGCCAGAGGATCTGATTATTAAAAATGAGCTGAAAGGAACAAGATCTGCAACATTAGAAGTACACCCGAAGTAACTGAAATCAGTGAAACTAGCAACATAAACAAGAGCTTGCAAATTCAGATGCTTTGTTTTTGAGAAAAAGAAGAAAAATAGAAAAGAAAAGTAAAATAATAGAATCTTTACTGTTCCTTTAATGAGAATAAATATGCTTTGGAAAGAAAGCAGTTTCCCTATATCTGGTTTATCCGGCATGGCAGAAGGATTTACACAACAAAAGACAAAACCATTCTATAAAATTGGATGCTGTGTGTGTTTACAAAGTGGACATTTCCTCTTGTCCCAGTGAATAACATAAAGATCTTGCATGCCATTTTAGTTCACAACACCTGTGATGAATTATTTGTAAATGCAATGAATAACATTACTGGGAACATGTCAAATTATACGTTGATAATGAATTTTTGGATGCATCTGCTATGTAATTGTTCCCAGCGGATGTGTATTCATCTTCACCTGGCATTATTTTCCTGATTTTGGGGTTTGTTTTTTATTATGCATTTTCATTTCTATCATAATTGTTACGGTGATCCCTGTTCCTTTGTTCTAATCAGGTCCCTTTAATGGTGTTGCACATTCTGAACAAAAGAGGAGGGGAAAACACACCAAGCTATTGGCAAAACAAAACACTGGTCTTTATTTGTGACTTTCTAAGTGCCTGCTTGGCCTCAGAAGGTTGGGTGGTGTTGACAGGGACCAGTTGTTTCCCTGAATGTGTCTGCCAGCTGCTCCAGGCATGTGTTCTGCAGAATAGGAGGTGAATAAACGCTAAAGCCTGCACTGCTGACAGACAGGTACATGCTGCTTTTCCTAAGCACATCTGAGATTTTTTTTAAAAAAAGGTAAATAAAGCAAATTAGCAGCATTAGACGGTATGTTTTTTTCCCCAACACTCTGATATATAGAAATGCTTGCAATGAAAATATCTGTCATCAGTTTATGGTTTCAATAAGCAGTCCTACATTAATTGTGTTTGCACAAACTTTCCATACAACCTACTGTTTATCATCCAGAGGTCATTTTTTCTTCACAGAGTATATTTGTCTCTTGATATGAGTCATTTCAAAAAGCTGCCAAAACCAACTGATCAAATACTGAATCTATGTGTGCAGAACTTAGGCTTTTATTAAAATTTTACTTATTTTCTTATTCAGTAAATCATTTACAACATCTGCCTGAAACTGTTGTCCACACAGAAATATTTGCTCTACACTTCACACCCCTTTGACTTCCGTATCAGTACATGCGGCAGCTGACATTTCTGTCTCCCTGGGTAGTGGAGTGAAGTACATGAAAAATTGTGGCCATGGTCAAAAGAACTGTGGTTCTGGTCTTTTCCAGAGGTTTGGAGTTTCTCTTCCAGGGATATTTTTGAGAGAGGGAATCACTGAACTGTGTATGTACACTTGATTTTTTTGTTTGTTGATTTGTATTTTTGAGGTTTTTTTTGTTTTGTTCTCCTCTGAATTCACAAGGATGGGTTTGGCCCCATCTATGAAAAATATCAAGTGGATTTTTTTTAAAAAAAACTTAATAAGAAACCCCAACAAAGCCTGAAACAGGCTATTTCCTTCCTTCCTTCCTTCCTTCCTTCCTTCCTTCCTTCCTTCCTTCCTTCCTTCCTTCCTTCCTTCCTTCCTTCCTTCCTTCCTTCCTTCCTTCCTTCCTTCCTTCCTTCCTTCCTTCCTTCCTTCCTTCCTTCCTTCCTTCCTTCCTTCCTTCCTTCCTTCCTTCCTTCCTTCCTTCCTTCCTTCCTTCCTTCCTTCCTTCCTTCCTTCCTTCCTTCCTCCCTCCCTCCCTCCCTCCCTCCCTCCCTCCCATCCAGCAATAATGACAAGGTTTATGGCTGCTATTTAGCAAAATATTCCTTTCTCTTTTGTGGAAGACTACACTGGAAGGTGCTCTCAGCTGAGCTGCCTGGTTTTGAAACACTCTGGCATTCTAGATTTTTTAATGTTTGTTTTAAACATTTGTAGACTGCTATATTCAGTCCAACAGTTCCATGAGGCATTGTTATAATAATTCTTTACAGTGGTATGTTCCTAAAACACCTCAAACATAAATATTTGATTTTGTGAAAGGGGATATAATATGAACGTAAAATACAACTGGCCTTTTTGATCAACCGGGAAATGTTTGTATTGAAAATATTTTTAAACTATCTTTCCCCCAGTGTTTTAAGATCAGTCTCCCTGCATGCATCATGGCATGCAACTACACAGTATCCACCTAGATTTTTTTTCTTTAATAGCAAAGGTGAAAAAAAAACAACTTTGCAGTAATTTTTACAGGGTACAGAACATGCCTTTAAAAAGAGCACTGCATGAATGCAGATTATATTGCATTTATTCAGATTAAATAATTAGAAAGGGAACATTAAATTGACAGTAATGTAGAAAGATGTTTATTTATAAGGCTTAATAACTACAACACCGTACCAATACTTTGTATGTGGACAGCACCTTTTAACAAGGAGTATTTTCAAAAACATTAATGAGCTAAATGTTAGGAACGATTGGAACTAAATTCTTCTCTTTATTATGCTGGCCTGAACTAAAGAAATAGATGTATTTAACCTCATAGTTACTTTAGGAAATCTGGGAGCAGAATCCAGTCAAATATGAGCTGTTTAATATTGATGCTTTGTGGATATATTGCAATAGAATTTGTTTTGTACTTAGATTTCACACGCAGATATAATTGTTTTTCTCTTTGCTATCACTTTGTGTCAGTAGGTCTAATATAGTTGACAACACAAATGTCTATTCACAGTGATTTAATAATTTACACAGTCTTTTCCTGTTGAAATCTGGACTTCGGATTTCTTCAGAAAAACTATATGCAGTCACTGTATGATACATATTTGGGATTTTGCCCAAATTGCAGCAATAGTGATACATAGCAAAATATTTAATTTAATCATTCATTAGGATAATATATCTGTTCCTCCTCTGATTCTGCAAATTTCTAACAAGGCAATAGAACAGCCTCAGTTTTTGTTCCTCTGGGATTTTTTCATCTGTCAAGAGAATTTTACCCGACTATTTCTAGAAAATTATAAAAATGAAAATCAAGTGGCTCAGTTTACAATGGCTATAATAAAATAAATGCCACTTTCTCCATTATGCTAACCCAATTAAATCTAATTTCTCTTCTGTTTCCATACATAAGCAACAGCTGTACATGCCATCCATGGGTAATTAATTGCTCCCAACTGCCTGCCAGTGAAAGTGGTATTTCTTTACATTGGTGACACAACACAACATGTGTCCTCTAACTACGTCAGAGCACATTGTATCACACAATATGTGTGACATACTACAAGGCACATGTTTCTGCACATATGACTGAAGCCACCTTCAATCAGTAGGGAGCCATTGCTTCAGAAAAAGTGCCTTGCCATCACAGAAGGACAGATACAGGTCTTTTAGAGGTTCCATAAAAAATGGGGTGAATTGTGAAACAGAGACAGAAATCAGAGTCACAAATGTGCTTTATCAATTGATAATGTGCTTTATCAATTGCCCCCTCAATAGATAAGGTAAATTAGTTTCTTTTGGAAGAGGATGAACAGCCTACGAGCATACTGCGACAACTGGATTGTGTCTGGTCTGGGTTCTTATAGAAATGAGTTTATGTGCTCTGGAGACAGCAAGGTAGCCATGTGGCTCATAGTTAATAATAAATTACCTTTTTTTTTTTCCCTTTTTTGTTTTCTTTTTGAAAAATTCATTATAAAGGTTTCACATATCAAGAGATTTTTTCCAGCTCCATTAGGGACAAAATGAAGGATGTTCAGTGGGGGTGTGTGTGTGAGGGGTGGGAACAGCACACAGCAACTGTTTTTATTGTATAGTCTTGAAGCTCAAAAGAAGTGGTGTAGATGCCAAGCCTTTGTAAAAGAAAAGAATAAACAAACATTTTTCAGCATAAAAAGGAAAGAAATTGCAAGGGGGTTAAAAAAGATACATTGTTTTTTCAGGCTTAAGCAATTGACTTAAAGGTTTTAGTCTCCGATGTTCTTCTTTATTTGGATTTTCAGGGTTTGTGCTCCGTATGTACTGATATGAGTTCAACTTTAAAACTCTCTGTGTATGAGAGAGGTGAGGAGACATGATGCACCTTTTATGTGCACTGACAAAAAGTGGAAGGGAAAGCATGCAAATCCTTGAAACAAATGTATAACTGGAGTAAATGACAAGAAACATAGACATATGGAACAAAACAAAGACATGTTAAGAATATTAGAAGAGCCCTATTGGTTCAGATGCATAGTCAGCATAGCCCAGTATTCTGTCTACCACTAGTGCAGGAAATACTATTAGGGACAACACACAAGCCCGCAACTTTCTACAGACAATTCCCCTCATACTACCCCAGAGTCCAGAACTGCTGCATTAGGGATATTAGAAGATATGTCCTTGCCATTTACAGACCTGTTACTTTTCTCACTCCTTTCTAAACCTGTTTATACTGTCTGTCTTCCACAGCCTTCTGTAGAAGCAAGTTTCAGAAGTTATATACTCTTTGTGCAAATAACTTCTTTATTCCTCTCGGTAATAAAACTTGACCATGATTGTCCTCAGCCATCTTTTCAATCCCAGACTTTTAAGCCTCTCCATATGATCCATCTAGTTGATTCTTTTAATTGCCTCCTTTGTTCCTCTTCCCATTTCATGGCATCTCTCTTGAGACATGGAGACCAGAACCACACACAGTACTAAATATTTGGGCACACATTTCTGTATAGATGCAAAATAATATCTTCTATCTTGTTCTGAAGACCTTTTTCCAATGATGTCCTGCATTTTGTTGTTTTTGACTGCTACTGCACACTGAGCTCATGACCACCAAGACTTGTCAAGGATGACTCCAAGATGCTTTTCATGGATTCTGAATAGTCATTCTGAGTTCAGCATCAAGGTACATGGCTCTCATTCTTCTTTGCTTATACCTTGCCTGAAATTTGTCTACACTGAATGTCATTCACCATCTTCCTTCTCTGCTCAGGTTTGCCACCTTTCTTCTCAACTCTGAAGTTTTTTCAACCAGTTGGCAATGACATCTGACCACACAGAAGAGCTTGATACCATCCTCAAATTTGGAGATCTCACTGTACACTCTCTTCTGCAGATCACTGATTAAAATACGTACTAAAAACAGTGTCAGTGTTTATCCATCAGGGACCTTGCAACAGAAGATAAACTATCCATCCTGTAAAAAAACCAAAAAGCCATACCCTTTGCTTCTTGTTCTTTAACCACTTTGCAATCCATAAAAAAACTTTTTCTTAGCACCCATGGCAACTAGGTTTCTTTACTAGCCCTGTCAAAGGCTTTCTGAAAATCCAAATATATTATGTCCTCTGTATCCTCTTAAGCCACATGCTTACTGAAACCTTCACAGGATTCTAGCAGGTTATAGAGGCAGAATTTCCTGTTGTAGAAGTCATGCTGATTCTAGACAGTTTCCATCTGTGTATTCAGTGATCTTACTCTTTATTAGAGTCTACCCTCTTACAAGGAATAGAAGGATATGAGAACAGCTCATGACTCCTGAAAGGCTTAATGAAAGATCTGTACAATTTTTCTGTAAATCATGTCATGCACATGCTCTTTGTAATATGTCTGTGGAATACAGCTTTTTAATATCATAAGCATTATTTATTATTACAAATTCATTAAGAATGGAAGTTTTCTACTTGCCAGTTTTCATACCCTGCCACAGAATTATCAATTATTCAATAAACTCTGAAGGAAGAAATTGGAAAAAAAAGGTATGGACATGGAAAGAGCGTGGTTGTGTATTATGCTTCCGCCATGCACTTCAGGTCTTCTCCAGAACATAATATACATTGTCCAGAAATGGGAAATTTGTCCTGGGTAAGGAGACCAAGCACCCCTCACTTTTTTCACAGAAAGGCACAGTAGCATATTGGCTTTATCTTGATGAATTTTACCCTGGTTTTCCTATAATAAGGACTTGTCTAAAGAATTTCTATTAAATTCTACTTTCAAACCAGTATTCCTGATGAAGCTTATCGCTAGAGTTTTTGCCTTCACAATTCAAACACCAGGCTCAGTGTTTCCCCTTTAGTACAGGCAATAAAACAAATGCCTGACCTTCCCTGCTCAAGGCTCTGAAATACTAGTCTTCTTTAAACCAAAGAATGTGATCAATATTTTGTTAGTTTGCATGTGTCTATTATGAATATATTAAATACACTGCATATGCACAGTAAAAATATACTCGCTTCCTATAAATTGTATTCTGTGTACACATATAAACCACTGCAATTTAGTTATTTACTGGGTACTACAAGAGCTATAAAATGCCACTTTCTAAGAATACAACTGAGGCTTAAGTCAGCATTTTTATGATATCATCTGTACTGGGAAAACATTAAAGGCTCAATATTTAATAAACATAATAAACATCCCCATGAAACAAATTGTTCATAAACTACCTGTTTAATTTTTCAGGGTTCCTGAACCACATATTTTCTTATTAGTTGTGAGCCTGCTGGGTTGCAGGATAGATAGGGCCTGTCAGGGATAGAATATAATGTAGCGGTTTTATGAATTATTTCTGTGAGGAAAAGCCTATTACAGCTGACAAGAGGATGATGATATTAGCCCATCATCATTCAGATGGCACCACCCTTCCCCCTTTCATCCATCAGACCTCTTGTATGGAGGCTGAAAGCCATACAGTCTTTGCATAGCCAACACAAAGACAAATACTGCTCTTTTTCTGCGTCCATGAAACATTTAGTATTTCATTTTGAATCATGGCAGATGACAGTAACAAATGGCCTAATGAATCTCCCTTATTGTCCCTTGTGAATCTGAAGATGAGCTAAAAGTAAAATCTCTGTTTCTTTTTTTGGACATGCTCGTTTGGGGTTGAAAGGTTTTTGTTGCATTCCAAACAGCATTCCTCCCCAACTGAAAATTAGACCAATAAACAAACAAGCAACTTCCAAGCCACACAGCTCTACTGCTATAGACCATTCTTCACACTCTTCCTGACAAACAGTACTTTGGAGAAAGAGCTGTGATCAACTTTGGCACAATTATTTAAAAGAATGTACACATTAAAAAAAAAGGTAAAACCAGTAAAAAATTACCACCACTGTCTCCCAGCCTACAAACTCAACATCATTACACAGCTGTCTTGCCTTTATTTGCCCATGCAGGAAATTTTGCATGGAAAATTTCATAATGTGATTATATAAGCACTGTGTGATAAAGCTGCTTCTATCACAAGACCTCGGTGTCCTTGATTCAAGTGTTACATGAACTCTTCTTTCAGTTGCACAGGTAATGCTGTACTTGCATCTCTTTCCCTGCTGTAACTGTCTTGAGTGCAAGCGAACACCAGCTCAGTTCATGCTGGGCTGCATGGTGTTCCCCATGATGTCTTGTTATTCACTCAGGCACAACTGCATCCCAAACTTTATGCCAGCCATGTCTGCCCACCTGGGCAGGTATGTTTGTGGTGGGCCACATGGTTTTGGTTCCACGGCTGCATCCTGAGTCCGGCCCAGAAATAGAAATGTGACTGCAGTCCCTTAGTGTGCGTGCCTCCTTTTGGTGGACACCTAGATAGATAGCACAGAGGGCACTGCAATGCTCTGCAGTAAAGTCCACCACTCTGTATGAGGAGGAAACTAAAACTATGGACTGCATCTATCCTGTAACATAGACGCAGGAACCCTTGTTGTCATTGGCCCCATTTACACCCCATTTACAGCCTGACTCCAAGATGTTCTTTTGTTCCGATATGATGTACATGGATCTGTATCACCGTTAAAGCTGTGAGGGTGTAGCTTATTTGCTCATTCTTAACAAGGAGCTATTATATTCCTTTCATGGTTGTATATAATGATAGCAACCTCACATTTGCTCCCTTTTACTTGAAAAAGTCTTCCCTTCTATTTATTTCACTTTTATTTTCCCCTTTTAACCGGTTCCATCAATCCCCCAAACATTGTGATTCATTGAGCACTGCTGTTCAGTACTGTCTCTCCTGATTCTTTCTCATGCAACACACAGGTTTTCCTTTAGCAAAGCACAAGGCAGAGGAATGGCAGGAACTCCTTTTCATTTATTATGAAAAGTTGTGAAAGTACTTCAGCAGCAAATGCCTGTTTTGGTTTGTCAGGGAAGCTAACAAAAATGGCTTGCTTTATGTATGAAACTTTTTGCCCAGCTCTGTTTGTATCTACTGTAGGCACATGTGCATTTGTGACATGACAGATCATAATGGCTCTTTCAGAGCCATTACAGTTACCAAGTAAATCCTTCTTAGTTCAAGTACATATAATTGATTCCCATAGACTGTAATAGCTCCAAAACCAAGGCAATACCCTTACCAAACATAAAAGCAGTGGCAGGACTAATACATAATAGCAGTCAGTTTTTACCACCATGGTACTAGAAAATGATGCAGTGCTAACAACATGGCTTTTTTATTTGCTGATTTTTTGGCACAATAGAAAGGCAATAATTCCATGGTATTACAGTGGTATCATTCCTGCATAGTCCTGGTAAAGCTGTAAATCCTCAGGTATCACAGTATTCATCTCAGCCTCCATATGGAACGTAAATTAAGGGCTTGGCCATTCAACTTTTATGCATACAAATATTGCTGTTCAGTTTACTGGGGCAAGTGCATGAATAAGGATTGGGTTTGGGGTTTTCTTTTTCTTTTTTTTTCTTTTGTTTGTTTGTTTGTTTTATTTTTTTCCTCTGTAAATTAGGGATGTAGAAAAAAAAGCCATAAAACCAGTTAACTTTAAAAATGATACCGCAAATTATAATGTAACAATAATGTAAGCAACATTCAATACACTTCAAACTAAGAAAGAGGAGAATGACCTCAGTTACGCTCTACAGTCTTCTCCTGTACACAGAATGCTGCAGATCTGTATTGCTCACAGAGGAATCGTGCTAAACCCTTTCTCAAGCAGCCTGGTGAGCAGTGGTAATACAGAGCAGGCATTACATTCTTTAATGTAATAGTCTGCTCCTCCTCAACATGTCTGATAGATTCGATAAACAGCTTGGCTATATACATCCCTGCCTTCCCGCTGCATAAGGGTATGCGAAAGGATAATCTCTGTGCTCATGAACATGGATGACCAATGACCCTAAAAGGAAGGAGAGCACCAAATGATATATTGACAAGAAGGGCCATTTTCTTTCACGTACAGAAAATAAGTAGAGTGCAATAAGTACCCCATCCTTCTCTTTCTTTTCTTTTTTTTTTTAAATGACTTTTGAAGAAAAGACAAGTTTTTAACATTTTTTTTGTTCTGAAAGAGTTTGTATTACAATAGAAAAAGGTGCTGTAAACTTCAAGGAGCTAATGTACTTTCTGTAAAGAAGTCTCAGTAGAGATCATAGAAATTTCACATGACTCCCATATGTTAATAATGTCTTTGAATATAAAATCCAAATTAAAAACTGGAGCTGAATAAAATACTTTTGTTAAAAGTAACATTTTGAAATGCTGTCAGTAACTATCATAAATATTTGAGAAGTTAATATTTTAATCTTCAACTATAGCTCTGAAAACATTTTTAGTGACAGACAGTGCTTCATTAATAGAGTTCTGTATGTCTAATTGCTTTAGGCAAAGTGGGTTGCATTATTTTGACACATGACATGCAATTAGTACATGGTCACACGGCTAAAGGAAGATTTTACACCTTTTTTCATTCTACATTCAGAGCAGATAATTAGCATATTTTTTCTGCTTAGAATAATCATCAGAGCCTTAGATCAGAAATTGCCTAATGAGGTAAAATTCCAGTTGTTGACATTAATACATGTGACATTTTTTTTCCAGTTGTAAAAGTAAACCTACTGCTGCCATTTCATTTACTCTTTTCAGCATGTTCTTAAGATTCATCTGGGTTTTTTTAGCATCAAGCCATTGAATAATCATATCTTTCCAACAGAGAGAGATGAATGATGTCTTTATGTTTTAGCATACTTTCTTGATAGTGATATTTTAAGAAGATTAAATTTGGCTATAACCTGCAGCCATCCGCAGCAGATCGTGGTTCTCTTAACACAAGAAGTAAACCACAATCACAATATATGTGCTCCTTGCTTATGAAGTTTTTTTGATATACTATACAATAATGGAAATAATTTTGCTTAGTTATAAGACGCACTCTATAGGATGTGCATAATACTCCTGTAATAAAAATCTTTTTGCATAAGAACATATTTTGATTACCCTGTGTTGAAGAAATAATGAAGATTTATTATAGATAAGCTAATGCAATATAGTATACTTTGGCTGCAGAAATAAGTATTTTCCTAGAGAACAGATTTTCAAAATTTTAAAAAGGAATATTTTAGTTCTTTTTAAGGAGATTTTTTTTCTTGCATTTAGCACAATTGCATATAATCACCTTTTATATTCAATTTCTAAAGAGCGTATTCATTTGGGGCAAAGAAGTAGTTTGGCTTCTCATTCTTTCACTCCCTATTCAGGCAAACTTTCCTCTGAAAAATGTGCATGAGGTGTTGGATCTGCAGCTGAGACAGGTTTTTCTGGATCTCAGTTCTGCTAGCAGTTCTGAGCATAGAACATAAAAAAATACTCTTCAGAATCACATCAGACACTCAGTGCTACCTATTTCAAAGGCCTGAATTAACCATGAAGTGGAATTTTATTTTTGTACTTCTAATATCTGATGTAGATACACAGGGGTGAGGAAGCATAGAGCATGCTCTTATTTCAGATAGTGATATTTAGCAGGGTTGAAACAGCAGCAGGGTTAGCACTTAACATTTACAGAAAAACAAAAGTGCATACACATTTACCTTTTTTTCATAAATCAGGAGATAAATATATTAAAATGAAGCTTGCTCATTCCACAGGAAGAATGAGTTTTTAGAGTGACCTGACTACTTCATAGACATCACAGCAGATGAGGATCCCATCCTGCTTCAAGTATGGTCAAAAGTTATTTTTCCTGTTGGGCTTTATTATCAAGTTAATTAAAAATGAGGAGTATTAAGGTAATCATGTTTTTCTTCTGCATAGTTGTCTCTGGCATTCTTTTCCTGTTTCTACTTTGAGAGCAATGATTCCTCTAACATTACTTTCTGTATTACAGTTTTCAACTTCTCTCTACAAGTATGTCAGTCAGATTTTACATCTTAGTTGATGAAGAGCTGATGTTGTAAAGACCCCTGACAATGCTAGCCTGGTTTGTAAAACCTCCGTAAAAAACCTGAAGAAGTAAAAAAGAACAATGCAGAACCCTGTATTTCAGGTCATCGTGTTTGTGTGATGATGGCCAGTAAAGAAAGATACAAATGTAAGTTTTTAAAGAACGAAGGGATTCTATTGAATGGAACATAGCATCTCAAAACAATAAAGAAATAATATATGCCAGCAGCTGATAGGGAACAAAGTAAAGTAAGTCTCTTTTAGTCTCCAGATTTCATTCCTCTTTTTAAATCATTTCCAGGGAATAATGTAGACGTCAAAGAATAACAGGATCAAAGAAGAATCATAGAATAGTCTGGGTTGGAAGGGACCCCAAGGATCATACAGCTCCAACCACCCTGCAACAGGCAGGGCCACCAATCTCCAGGCCTGGATCTACAGAAGGTTGCTCAGAGCCCCATCCAACCTGGCCTTGAACACCTCCAGGGACGGGGCATCCACCACCTCTCTGGGCAGCCTGTTCCAGCACCTCACCACTCTCTGTAAAAACGTCCCCATAATATCAAATTTAAACCTTCCTTCCTTTAGCTTTAATCCATTCCCCTTGTCTTGCCATTGTCTACCCTTTTAAAAAGTTGAATCCCCTCCTGTTTATAAGCTCCCTTCAGGTATGGGAAGGCTGCAATGAGGCCCCCCCGCAGCCTTCACTACTGTAGGCTGAACAAGCCCAGCTTTCTCAGTGTCTCTTCGTAATACATATACATATACATACACATTTCACCTTCCTTTATCTTCTGCTGCCCATTTATCAGGCTAGATGGGCTACATATTCTAATCCAGCCTGACTGCTCTTCTATTGCATCCATAAAACTGTATTGAAATTGTTTAGAGATAAATTCTGATGAGTCTTAATTAGGGCTTATAAAATATTGCCTGTGACTATTTTTATTCTGAACACATGGTATACAGAATTATTTTATTAATATATTTTCTACCATCCCATTCAGCAGTCATGCATCCCTGGTGCTACAGGTGGAGTGTGGAGTTCTAAGAGCTCGTGCTGCTAGTAGGTATATGCAGCATTAGTTATTCCTTGCATCTTTCACTGCATTTTGGAATTATGTTGCACTGCTGTCTAACCATGTGGTTTCTGTTAAGGGAAAAAAACCCAAAAGCTTTTCTAAGCTACGGTTACAGTTACAACGAGATTGTGATAGTAGAACATAGTGGCAAGATGCAGTCATTCAGGAGCAAGTCAACGAGAAACCAATGTCCACAGATTATATTGCACTGCCACAAACTACCACGTCACAGTAAATCAATGAAGATCAAATTGGCAACCAGCAATATCCAGGAAATCAGAAACACCAAAGAGGGTGTCTGACATTTTTGTTTAAGCATACGTTCACTGATCTTACTCATTTTGTAAAAGCTAGAGAGACTAAATAAAACAGATTAGAAATTCCCAGACTAAACTCAGATGTAAAAAGATCCAAACTCCTCACAGCTAAAGAAATATTGCTACAAATCCTCAGAATTGCCTGAAACCAAATGGAACACACACCAGCAACATTTTTTTCAACCAGGCCTACGTGCAAAAAAAAGGAAAAAAATCTGCTCAAAATATTTAAGATGGAATTCAGCTAGGACCATGATATAAATAGTTAGACT
Organism: Gallinula chloropus; assembly: GCF_964237585.1. Lineage (NCBI taxonomy): Eukaryota > Metazoa > Chordata > Aves > Gruiformes > Rallidae > Gallinula > Gallinula chloropus. The sequence goes on from NC_140088.1 coordinate 13,326,211, forward strand.
TTTTTTTTTTTTGTAGTGTTGATCCTGATCCATTATTTCTTCATTCTCCTATTATTATCACTGGTACCAGCTGGTAGATATTTGAAATTAGAGATGAGCAAATAATTGGATGTTTTGGTTCACTGACATGACTGAAAAACTGGAAGTGGGGGGAGGGAATGATCATTTTAGATTGACTAGGAAGGATGGTTTGTTTGGTTTTGGTTCTTCCTACCCACAGAACAATCAGGAAAAAAACCCCTGCTTCTGGTGAGATAAAATTATTATTTCATTTTCAGGTTATGTGCTTTATTTTAAACATTAATATTAACTTAAATGAAAATATGAAACATTTCTTTAAAGGAGTGTTAAATTAATATTTTTTCCTATTTTTTTCCAATTTGTTGCTGACTGAGACTGTTCACCAAACATGGCATTATTTTTACAAGCATTTTTACTGACAGAAGTCTTTTTTATTTATTTATTGAATTCAATATACGATCACAAATGTTTGCCTAATTCTTCTTGAAATATCACTGGATTAATGCCTTCCAGATGATTAAGTTGGAATCACATAGGAATCATTTTGTGCCTCTCTTATTTTTAGTCTTCTTAAGAGAGTCAAGTCCCTGGGACACATTAGGGCAGCTCTGGGAACTGCCATAATATCTGCTTCCTATTCCCTGCCACAGTTCCAGAAGGCACGTAACAGAAGAATTGCTGAGACACATGGAAGACATTATACCTACACTATGACCCTTTTGGCCAGCTCTATCTGGCACAAAGAGCAGCAGGGCAATGCTGAATCTTAGTTTTTTGTAATCACATATAAACACTTCTCAGAAATATGATCAGTTGTGCTAGGCAATGTTTAATGTACTTGCATATTTTAGCCTTTTGAGAAGGAAATTAGGTGTGTGGGGAGATACTGCAGATGCTTTTGTGATTTTCTAACTTTGATGAGTTTTTTTTCTCTGACATCATCCATTTTAGGGTCACCACATGAATTCCTATACTCTCAGATTAATGCACAGGCAGTCACTCTGTTACTGGTTTGACTAAACTTTAAGCACTAGGAACAGAATTTCATTTCAGGAAAATTTTTCAGAGGAGTCTGAGATTAAAAGTGATCAGATTGCCTGATGACATTGCTTTCTACATACATAGTCTTCTAAAATGTACAGGTATAACTAAAATGGTACGATCCCTGTGAAAGAAATACAAAAAAGTCTCTTCTTGTATTTGTTTGTATTGTTGCTCTGAAAAGAATTTCTACATATGCTTGGCAGAGAGAAAATTAAGCATCCGTCTTGCAGAACACTCTGAATTATGTTACCTGCTTTGCTCTCAGCTGTCTTGCTCAGCAGAAAGATTCCTGTAATATGTAATATAACATGCATATGTCACTTCATTGCTTTCAAGCTGGTGCAATGGTTTCCCCTATATTAATGATCTTGTTCTCCCTACTCTATAGCTGGAGCACTTTTTGAACATATCATTCCTTATCTTTCATGACGAGAATGTGGTTTCCTTCACAGCCCCTTCTGTGCAACCTGGCCAACCTTATTTTACAATGTCAGATTGCACATTTTGAATGAAAACGATTCTTATGAAACAAGGTCAGCTTCTGTGTGTTCATGCACTAGGCATTATGTGCCTCAGAATATTGTTCAATGCCTACATCCTATTATAGAGAAGAGATGCACATGGATGCAGGGATACTAATTGAACAAGGTTACTGACTGGGCAAGAGCTCAGAAAAACAGAACTTTGTAACCAAAATTTACCTCAATTGTAGTCTTGTAGATCAGTCAAAATTAAAGATTTGTTTTTTCATTTAGAAACATATCAGTAAGAGGCATTTTGAACTCTGTTTTTGGTTTGATAACAGTGACTAGGTAGCCATGATGCAGAAAACAAAATCTTTTTATTTGGAATTTCAGAATATCTACTTCACTCCCTTTATTCTGCAATACTGCCAGAAATTTCTACAGAACAAACTTTAAGTACATATGAATGCATGCACACAAGTCCCTGCTCTTCAAAGGAAATCAATCCTCTAAAATAAGATTTAACCCCCCCCCCCCCTAAAAATTAGACTATAAGAATAAATATCTTGGAGGTCTTTTTAAATTTCATAGGTCAACCTTCTAATGAGAATTGGAAGATGGGAATTGGAATGCTCTCATAAAATTTAATAAGATCCACAACATTCAAATTATTGTCATATTTAAATAGGGACACTAAACGTAAATAGGTACATACTGTTGGCCTCCATTTCCACTCACAGAGACCAATGACAACTTCAGAAATGCTACCAATGTATGTGCACCAGCAAATCAAGCGTCTTTTGGCAGGATACACTACTATATTCCAAAAAATCCCAAATGCTTAATGTGGGGTCATAGAGACAGAAAAAACCCTACCCCATCAAAACACCATTAATAATGTTTATTTTAGTTCAATCTGGAGTTATAGCGTTAAAAAATCAATTGACAGCATGTTCATAATGTCAATGTTTCTCATTCCATGTTTTGATTCTGATCTGCCACAATTGTGAAATGAAATTAGTTTGCAGCTACCTCAACCAGAAACACAAAAGGTTATGACTTTTTTATTTCGAAAGTCAGAACTTATTGCTAAAGGGCCTATTCTTCTATCAAAGAGCATCCATAACACTAATTAGGGGAAATGGGAGTGACATGTCTCTATTAAGAGTAAAATGTAAATTTTCATTAAAATATTTGTTAGTAATAATGCCAATTATTAGAGATTATAGCCTCAATTTAGAAGAACTAGGTCATTTTGAGAACTTTTTTGTAGTACTACTTTTAACATTAAATTAGAAAAAAAATGTGCAAACCTTTTTAATAGTGGTGAGAAGGTAGGATGGGAAAAGGTATATATAGCCCAGAAATAAATGTTAGAAAAGATCTTTACAGCTATTTCACTGTGGAATTTATTTTTTCTGTAAATGATATCTCAGTATACTGCTCATTCATACAGATGTATCATTATAGCATATTCAAAATTTAATATTTTTCTTTTGTATAATCCAGTAGTCATTAATAAAATTAATCAGTTCATAATAATAAAAAGAATTTTAATATTTCAGTTTGTATTGAATGCTTAACTGCATCCTCAGTGCATCAGTGATGAAATTTTCTGCATCGTTTTTAATTTTACTTTACATGTCGCTTGGAGAAATATAAATGCTTGAAGCAACAAAATTTCAGTTAGTTCAGTTTTTAGTGTTTATTTTGTAATGCACGTAACTTGTTTAAAGGATGGGTTTTAAATTTTTCGCAATTAGGCACTTGGAAAGTTTTTGAAATACAGTATTTCAGTAAGTAAAAAACTTTTCTTATAAACCATATATAAATTATTTACTTCGATCATTTGGGAAACTAGCCATAATTATGATGACTATTTAATTAAGGCTTCTGCAGAACTTGACAACAATGCTAATAAAACAATTGAGGAGATACAAGTAGTTGATCTTAATTGGAAGAGATGACACTATTTACAAGAATAAATGACGGTAGCTAATCTCACATTCGTAATTATCAGTGATGGGCCTACTTCAAAAGATGTTGTGGTTCTTGTCTGCTTTAGCTGAGTCCCCCAAATATATGTGTTTATTCAGAGTTTATGTGTCTATCTGAATTGTAAATGTAGCAATTTTTCTTATGGGAGGCAGCTGAGTTGCCTCCTGGACCTGAATGCTTCAGTGACAGAACAAGAAAAAGCTTTTATATTTGCCACCCAATCTCTCTTCCCTTTTTCATCTTTTGGAATTGTAAGCTCTAGCCTTGCAGTTTTCCAATGAAGAATGCATTTGATTATCTGGAGCAAATGATGCCTGGCTGCTCTATAGGAATACACTGAGCATCCATATCCTCTGATACCATATGTCTGCACCTTGCCAGGTGGAGCTCCATGTGTCCTCGGGAGTACTGATCTCTCTCCCTTTCACAGGCCTGCCTGACAAGCCTCGTACATCAAGAATAGTGCCTTATAGCTCCTGGCATCCAGTCATTCCCTCTACATCAGCTCCAAAGCTGAGCAGAGATGCAGGAGATGATGCCATTGGGTCAGCATTTTTTTAAATGAGCTGTTTTGTTTATACTATTAGAATCAAGAATCTTATGTGACTATTTTTTTCATCACGAGTACAACCTTTATGCTGTGTGTTTAACAAGGTATTGAAACTACACATAATAAAGCAAACAGTAATCATACCTAGGCACTGATAGGAGTACAACAGTGCACAGTGAACAGCATGTATCACAGTACATATCATGTTTCCCTTTTTTTTTTCCCAAGAAAGTGTTTATGAGATTCTGCGGATGTTGACTGATCATTGCTGGGCATTTCGGAGTAGTTATCTGAAACATTTAAGACATCATTTTCTGTCACATTCTGGGCACAGATAGGCAGACTTTGCTTTGCAATAGGGTTTGTGGCAGCAGGGTAAAAGGTACGCTAGAACCAATAGCTGTCTTGTTTGCAGACCACCTCATGGCATTACAGGAAAAGGGAAGGAACAAGTTTAAATTTTCATATTTCGAAGTGGATACTATGCTTCCCATATTTACATGGGTCAGCAGGTACTAGAGCTGGCACCTGAAAAGAACCCTGGGAATGTATTTTCTTCTTGGAAAGGGTATGACATTTCTCCTTTGGATGACTATATCCTCTGCAATGAAACATGGCGGCAAAATGAGCAAACCCTAGTCTCACTTACTGGAGCTTTTAAGGTATTTAAAGATATTTAAGTTGTTTCTGGAAATCTCTGGTGATTGTCTCATTGGCACCTCATATCAGGATAACCTAGTCACTTTGTCTTTATACAGTCCCAGTTTACTTCTTGCTTGATGACATGCAAAGACCTGGGGGAGTAATAGTAGCAGTGCTGGCGTTTGATAAATAGTGACACAGTAGCAGTGAACTGTGACAAGTCTATTACAAAGCAAGAAGTACCATTGCCCTGCATGTACTAATTTTTCTTGTGCATTATACATATTATATACAACATTTTGATTTGCACTAAGGATATCTCCTACAACTATCAAAACCAGACCTAGGGTTATGGTGTGTCTTGTAGGAGAAGACATTGCAGCTGAAAGGAAGGTGCAATACTTACCTTAAAATTGGCTTACAACCTCATCAAAAATAAAAAAACCTCTTGAGAAAAGTTCTCCACGTAAGGAAATACTGACAGAAAACAAAAAAGGGCACACGGCAGTCTAAATGATCCTAAATGCATTTTCTCAGACTCGGGTCCCCAGTAAATAGCATGTGAAATTCTTTAAGAACTATGATCAAACAAATAACTTTTAACCCTTATAAATATGCCTATCAAGCAAGATAATTCTTAAGAGACTAATGGATCCACAGGCATTGCTGTTTCCCTTCCTCCTTATTAGACTACCTCTCCTTGGGTTCTTAAGAGTCAATTGCTTTTCCTCCATGGAATTTGTATGTCTCCCTTCTCTACATTTTTCTGTGGCTTGCATTATTGTTTTCTAAACACCTCATCACATGCTATTTATCATGGGAATGACTTTGATACCTTTGTGTGGGCTCCACAGACCCCCTTTTCTGATGATTAAATCATGGTGCATTTTCCCTTACATCATATTTATAGTGAATTACTTCATCCATCAATTATTGCAGTACTATTCTCACACCTTGTGATAAGAACATGGAAATTCCACACTATTCAAAACAGAGTGTGTAGCAAACAACCCTGCCATCAACTAAATATGAAAATGAAATTGAAACAGCAGAGCAGTCAGCAACTGTGACATCTGTGAACGTACTGCCAATAGTTACATCATTGTGAGAAATGACACACTTTCTTCCACCAACACAAATACTGCATAGCATATAATATGGGAACATGGCAAATCAAAAAGGCACAACACGCATCACACTAGATTCTACAGGTATTTGCCTCTTTTGAACCAAATTCTTCTAAGTTGTGTAGTGCTACAAGTTATTTCATTTTTAGATACAGTAAGTAGTTATTTAATAGAAGATCAGTTGGCAAAACGACTTTTACAGAGTTTTGGATTCTTCTACCCTTCAAGTGTTTTTGTTTAGCAGTTCTGAGTTAGAAGCAATTTAAGGATGTTTTCAGAAAACCAGAGAAATGCTGGGTTGACAGACAACATAGCAGTATCTAAGCCTTTCCTCTACTGTGAGCAAGTATATGTATACAAATGTTTGTCTACAATATTTCCCAAACTCTCTAGTTGACCTATCTGAATTAGATTTTCCTTTATGTCAAAATGTTTTTCCTTACATATTTACCCTAAAACTCTGCAGTTGCAGATTAGGTCTTCTATACTCTCATGCAACCTGTCTTTACAGGTCTTATATTCCAGTGTCCCTTGAATTTTCCTGCTGATTTCTAGAGTTTTTACCCCACTTTTAATTTTATTCTTTATACTTAATGCTGTGCCACTCAAAACTGCATGCAGAATTCCAGTTGAAAGCTCTCCAATGTTTAGCAGACAGTAATAATTGCTTCTAGTTTTGCACACAACTATCTCACTGGTACCTTACAGGTACCATTTTTCAATAGCATTATTTGTTTCTTCAGCTTGGATTTGGTTTCACTGTTGCTTCTAGTTTTCTCCCCATTTTTATTTATGCAGTCTGGTGAGGGTACGAGGGAGATTTCCCCTTAGCACTTTGCAGTTATTCGTACTGAATTACATCCTTATTGATTTCAGATCCTTCTTGCAATTTATCAAGATCTCTTTGAATTCTACCCATGTTCTCCAGAATACTCAACATTCTCCTTGGCTCAGTGCCATTTTCAAATTTACAAGTAAACTTTCCATTCAGTCACCCAAGTGATTAATCAGAACAGAAACACCTGGATAATGGGATAGATGGTCCCCTTTTTCTACAGATTAACCTTATTAAGTGCAATGCAATGGGGAATCAAACTGTGGCATAGATCGGAATTCCGTTTTGCTTTAACAGCCTTGTAAAAGGGATTTAAGACTTACATGTTCAGTGGTCAGTTATACTCTCCTGGTTGTTGCACCAACCTACAGTGAGTAGTCCTTCTCAGGGAGCCCCCTAAGTGTGCTTCATGCCAAAGGGGCTAAGCTTAACAGCACAATGAAGTTGAGTTTAGCACCATTGCATCCATTAAAAACAGTATCTATATTTTAGTAGGTGATAGCAACAGACATAATACTTGTCATTGATTTTATAGGTTGAGTTTGTATCATAATATATTGACATTGTACTTCTATACAAGACTTGCTTCAGGGTGTAGCTGCATTCAGCACTGAATAACAGGCTAATAAAAACTGTAGCAGAAACAGCTTTACGACCCTCCATTGACTTGTGTTTTACATTGTATTATCTTATTGCAGACATCTGAATTAAAGGTTAACAAACACTATTTAATGGGTTGTCGGAATGAATGTACAGTACATGAATACATGCCTAGCAATGTCTATCAGTTATCATACTGTACATGCATTGTGATTTGGGCAAAGACAAGACTGTAAATGGGTGATGGCTTCTGACTGACTCTTTTTAGTAGTATGAAATAGCACATTTTGTTATACTTCCTCCAATTAAGTGCATATCTACCATTAAAGCAATCTGTCATCATTTTAACAATGTCATTAACTTCTACAGTGTCTCACAGATGCTTTGTTCTTCCTTCAAAATTAGCAGCACATACATTTATATAGAAACTTCGAAATGCAAAATAGGGAAAACAAGTTTAAGAAGCCATCATCTGTAAATTATATAAATAATAAAAAGTGGTTACAGAGGAAATGTGACTGCTTTAAAAAGAAAAAGTACAAAGTACTTAATCTGCAGAAATTCTACAGTAATAAAAATGTACTAACCTATAAAAATATAAATTATTTTTCTCTCTCTGGTAATTATAAGGAAATATGGTTTACCATACTATAAAAATGTACTAACCCTATAAAAATATACTAAATTATTTGTCTATCTATAGTAATTATCAGGAAATATGGTTTACAATAGAACAAAATGTACTAAGCCTGTAAAAATACACTAAATTATGTTTCTATCTATAGTAATTATTAGGAAATACGGTTTACAACTCATAAAAGTAGCATTTTAAATATGATAAGGTTGGCTACAGGACTGCAGAATCAAAAATGAGAGTGATCCTTTTCCTATTTTATGCTCAGACAGGCTAAACTGAACTTTCGATGGCTCCAGTAAACACAGGAAGAGCTATTGAATGCCCTGCTCAGCAATGGGTGTTTAAAACAACTGATGGATAAAACATACACATAATAAAAAAAAAAGACAATGAAGGAGTTATTTATTTCCTGAAAGTTTCATATACGAGTTAATAGTGATATGTCAGGCTGATGAAGTATCAGCTCTAGAGAGTAGTTTTGTTAACACCACTGTATTTTTCTAAATATAGTTAAGTTGTTATCCTTTTAAATTTTATTTCAAACAATATAAATCAAGCATCTGATTTAGTTAAAAAATAAACCACAATAAATTAATCTGCATTGCTATTTTTAATTCCTTTCAGCTGAAATGGGGCAAAGATACCAAAGACTACTTAAAAATACATTGTACTGTGCCAATAAAGTGTATAACCCATAGAGAATATGAAGTATTTTTTTTCAAAAGCATCCAAATCACTTATGAACCTAAGTCCTAAGTTCAGAAGTGACTTAGCACTGGATCTTTATTAGTCCTTCATCATAGTTGCTTAAATGCTTTTAAAAAACCTTTAATACAGATAAGTGCAGAAATCTACTAGCTTTCAATGAAGCTTCTGCCATGCAGTGTTGTCACTTCAGACAATGGCACAGAGTCTTAGATCACTTTTGGGAACTTCTAAAATATTAGCCCTAGTTCCAATAGTAGCCAGTCTTTTGACTCAAAGGCCACTTTGTTGTTGTTGGCTTCCTTAAGTGCTCTCATCAAAAGGACTTTTATTCCTCGATACAATCTAATGTTGCACTCATTGCTGTCAGGAAACTGGTATTGTTACATCACTTTAAATGATTTTTTTTAGTATATATGTTTGTCTTGTCTATATTCAGAATCTTTCATAGTCTAAAATAATATTTTTCTTGAAAGCTCAGAAGAACTCAAAATATTCCGCAGTTACATAAAAAGCTTATAATAGTCTCCTCCTTCCATGAAATTATGATTTGATTAGAACATTGTGTTTTCTTAATTGCAACCTACAGATTTCACAGGACATGAAGAGGAATTTATATTAAACAAAATTTTCATAGAGCACATGTTAGGGATAGATTTCTCTTTATAACTCTGAGGAGAATAATTATCTCCATCTTATTTTAATAGCTTGGGTGTGGCATTATTCTTTATTCATGAGTGTAACTGTAGTTAGTTTCTACCAATTCATTTCAAGCAGTGGAAATAAGAAATGGATCTGGTAGAAAGTGATTAGAGAAGGTCTCAAACACCAGGGATGTGAGCATCCTGATATCTCCCTCCTTTCATGCCAACAGAAGTAATAAAAGTCTTGAATATAAGGAGAGTTACCCTGGTCAACACTGCAAATCCAGTGTTTGTTCCATTTCTGCCTTGTGTGAGATCCTCTGGAGGAGAGGAAAAAAGTAGGAATCTTTTGCTTGCTGCATTTCAATTTCTGCATAATAAAATGGATACCCTACCACATACTCTCCTCCACAGAAGCTAAGGGAAACAGAATGGCCTTGTCAGTATCTTGACATAAACCCAGAAAATTCAAGGGGATGTGCCAGCAATTCTACAAGAGCCTATTCCTTGGCTTTCATCCAGCTTGATCCTACAGAAGTTTTGACACCAGTCCAGCAAGACAGAAGGCCTGAGTCAGTTCTTCAGAGAGGCCTGTGCTTTGACATCACTGTGCTATTCAATATACTGATGAGCTGGTGACTTCAAGGACGCATGACAAAGTCTACCACTTTTAGAGCCACTAGGCTGGAGACCTCAGAGAAACTTATGCTTTCAAATCAGCATGGCAAGCTTATGTTTCTGACCCAGTCACTTCATTGTTACTCACCACTTGGCAATAGATCAGAAAATTACAGATAATAAGCCAGAGACTTCATAGTGTTTTTTCCTCGTTTCAGGCTGTTACTGCTTCTTCTGCTTCACTATCAGTTTGGGTAAGTTGTTGAAAGGGCTCTGATTTGTCTAACCTCCAAAACTCTAATTCTTTCCCATGTGGTCGACAAACTAGGGTTGCTGAATGAGACAGTGCATGAGAATCTATGCCTTCATGTGAGGCTAGTGAAACAGATTTGGGAACTGCTGTTCTATCAAGAAAAGACTCTTTCACATGGGAATTCAATATCTAGCATCCCTGGGCTATTATCCCAGGTACCCATGTGTGTTGAGCTACTGACTCTAGATTAAATGATTCAGCAATCTTCAGAATGCTCTTTGCAGGAGGACAGGAACTGATGACTGGCATAAAACTGATTCACATTTCTATTCTGTTCTTGCAAAAAGTACACATCCTTACTTTCAGCTCCTATATTTCTTTCCTGATTTGCCACCTTTGAGGCCAGTTAGATTAACAAAAACTGAGAGGATATGCCTTCCCTGATGATGAAGATTGCATTGTGGGGAAAAGGACATGGGGGAAGAAGGAAACAGGTAAGTGCAGAAGCTGCTGAGAATGATTCAATGCATGTAGATAGTAAGAGGCAGCTAGGACGTGGAGTAACAATAAAAAGGTGTCAGCCTGTTGGGTACACAGCAGGATTTGAGTGAGTCAGACTATATGATAAAAAGTCTCTCAGCATTGTGACTGTCTTCTATCCTGGTGTCTGTCCAAGATGAAGAAACGATGGCTGCCAGTTAGCAAGGACTCCCTCTTATCCCATTTTCTCTTCTGACAAGCTGAAGTCTTCTCAGAGCTGTTGTTTTCCTTAATTGCCTTTTCAAACAAGTTACTTTCTGACTCTGTGCAATACTTTCAGGTATCCTTAGAGATTATTTCATGCATGGTATGTCTCCAGGTTGAGAACCTTTTCATTCACAGTTCTCATGTTATGGAGAATAGTTACAATGTGAAAACTAGTATGCTGAGGGAGTGGGGATCAACTTGCCCCCCAGCCTGCTAATTCAGAGTAATGCCACATCCTGTTTCGTTCCTGAGCTTTCATCACTGGAAAGAACAGGTCTACAATCGTTGTCAATTTGGGAAAGAGTGCAATACAAGTGCAAGTGCTAGCTTCCAGACATTTCACTCTAACACATGTATCAAGATGTATCAGAAACTGAATTTAAAGGAATGGTAGATCCAGGGACTTTTTAGAAAGGCATATAGTGATAGGAAGAGGGGGAATGGTTTTGAATTGGAAGGGGGTAGATATAGACTGGACATTAGGAAGAAATTCTTCATTATGAGTGTGGTGAGGCACTGGAAAAGGTTGCCCAGGGAAGTGGTAGCTGCCCTCCTCGCTTGATGTGTTCAAGGCCAACTTGGATGGGAGCTTGAGCAGCCAGGTCTAGTGAGAGGTGTCCCTGCCCATGGCAGGGGGTTGTAACTTGATGATCTCTAAGGTCCCTTCCAGCCCAAACCATTCTATGATTCTATGGTTCTATTACCTTACTCAGCCATTCTTTGTCTTGGATTTGCCTGTAAAGGATTTGTTGCATTTTCTCAGCTGTGTTATAATGGTACCTTTTGAAAAGTTAGATCAGGGAACAAACATTTATCTGTTAATACTAGAAAGATTCACATTTCATCTTTGTTTATTGGCACTAACTCACTTGTGACAATTGAAAAAAATTACCTCTGTTCTAAATGAGTGAAGAAAATTACATAATTACAGGAAAGTGCATGGGGTGCAGAATATTTTTATTCTAATTATTTATTATGCTATTAATTATATGCATATGGCACTAGGAAGGAATAAGTTTCTATCCATTTTCCTAGCCATGTGACTGAAGTCACCTATAATACATTGCCCTGCTGAGGATATGGTGTGACAGTCAGTGCTAAATGATATATGATGAACTTCAAACACCCAGACATCATGTCCTATTGATTGACACACCAAGAGCATGGCAGCTTAAGAAATCGTAGACAATGCAAATTGCTGTCTTCCTGCAACTTCACTTAAATATCTCTCTGTTGATGTAATTAAACTGAAGTGGAATCTGAAATTTATCAAACAAATCATGGACTTAAAAGAAATTTTCTATAAAGATTTTAGATTATTTTTGAAGTTACCTTTTTGTGGCATTTTTTCCTCCAAATGTTGGTGAGTTCAGTGGATCAGATGCTTTTTTTTATTTTACAGATTTTTATTGTCCTCTGTTGCTAAATATTTTTAATATTGGTTAGATTTTAAGTGATGATATCACAGTTTTCCCTTAGTGGATTACTAAATGTTTTTCTGGTATGCGATTCAAACATCTGCTCTTATAAAAACCTTTCACAGATAACAGACATGAGTGATTACATGCAGAGGGCAAAAAGGAAGGACAAAGCCCTCTTACACTAGTTTTTTCTGAAGTTATTAAAGGAGATTACTACAGACTATCTTCTCAGGAGTTTCTGGAGTGGGGGCATGCCATGGCCAAGGCCCAGGAAACAAGATGTGTAACAAGTTGGGAAGGTGTGAAGCTTTACTGAAGCTTTACTTCCTTTACTGGGGGATTCTGCACAGAGTTACTTCCCTTGGCAGCTGGTAAAAGTTCTTACTTACAAATCCTTCAGCCCCCAAAGCTGACAGAAAAGCAGAGAACATGGAAGTATTTTACCGCAACTTGAATCCTGTTTCCCTAGGGTTTAGTGCTGCACTTCTTCCCACACAGCAACTTACTCAAGCTTCTAATTGTTATCCACAGTCAGATCTAAAACCACAGTATTGCTGTTGGAAGGAATAAGAGAACCATTTTTTTTTAAACTGAAACAATGAATATTATAGATAATAAGGAACTGGGACCAACTAACCAGAGCATCAAAGGCAGGTATGAAAACTGTTGAAGTTGAGGAAAGAAATAATTCCAAAGCTTTGTATTATATACTTGAATTTTTCTGTTCCACCTGTGGTGAAGGGTACTAGCTGCAATTCTGATAGAGAAAAGAAAGCCATGAGAGAATGAAGTGGGCCAGAAATAACCCTAGTTAGATACAGGAATGGTTTCAGCTGCACTGGAGGTGCATAGAATCACAGAATGGTCTGGATTGGAAGAGACCCCAAGGATCATAGAGTTCCAATACCCTGCCACAGGCAGGGCCACCAACCTCCAGGCCTGGATCTACACAAGGTTGCCCAGGGCCTCATCCAACCTGGCTTTGAACACCTCCAGGAATGGGGCATCCACCACCTTTCTGGGCAGCCTGTTCCAGCACCTCACCACTCTCTCTGTAAAAAACTTCCCCTTAATATCTAATCTAAACCTTCCCTCCTTTAGCTTTAATCCATTCCCGCTTGTCCAGCCATTGTCTACCCTTTTAAAAAGTTAAATCCCCTCCTGTTTATAACCTCCCTTCGTGTACTGGAAGGCTGCAAGGAGGTTCCCCCGCAGCCTTCACTACTCTAGGCTGAATGAGCCCAGCTCCCCGAGCCTGTCTTCGTAGGGGAGGTGCTCCAGCCCTCTAATGATCTTCATGGCTCTCCTTTGAACCCTCTTGAACAGTTTTGCATCTTTCTTGTACTGGGGACCCCAGATCTGGACACAGTACTCCAGATGGGGCCTCACAAGGGCAGAATAGAAGGGACAATCACCTCCCTGCCCCTGCTGGCCACCCCTCTTCTGATGGAGCCCAGGATACCATTGGCCTTGCGAGCTGCAAGAGCCCACTGCTGGCTCATGTTAAGTTTCTCATCCACCATGATACTCAGGTCCTTCTCATGTATAAGGCTGGGTAAATTTCTTAGTTGGCAAGCAACATATCACTGAGGGGGGACTACAGGAGAAATATTTTGCTGCCATGAGATGTCACATTATATCACACACAGAAAAAAATCTATGACTACCCAACTACTACTACTATTCAAGAGGGAGAAAAGGAGAAGAAGACAAAAAAGAATAAATCCTTCCAAGTTGAAACAAATTATGTTCATTTGGCAACACTATAAAAAATGGTTTGCATGTTAATTTTGAATTTTTGTATCCTGCTCTATACAAATTGTGTTGTAATTTCAGTCTGTTAAACTGCTCTACCTACCATAGTTTAGTTGGCCACAGGAGCACATCACAGTATTACGCAGAAGAACGAAAGCGTTTCTTTCTAATGTCTTCTTTCCACCATGCCATACATATATGTATTTATTGTCTGTATTGAGGGAGATGTAATGCCCTTCAAAGTCACAAAATCTTTCAAGTAAAGTTGATGGGCTTTGGTTCAAGGGCTTTGCTTATACTTTTAAAATTTCCAGTATATGTAAAGTAAAGATATTGTTTGCATTACCTTGCAATCAAACTTTAAAGCTTCCTTGTTCCTCTAAATTTGTCTTTAGATTAATCACATTATTACTGAACTGTCCTTCTTCTGTCGACTATGATAAGTGGCAATATGTCCTGTGAGAAAGAGTTAATTTTAATTTATCAGGAGAACTGTCTGACCTTCAATAGGAAAAATGAGGACCGTCACTGGCAAGACTTGTTTTGAAACTCCTTGCTCATAGTCCTGAAATGAGTCCAAGCATAGTGCAGTAGCAGGAAAGTTTAAGATGAAACAGGATGAGCAGAAATGGAACAGAATGGGTCAAAATTGAGGACTGAGGACGGAGTCAAATCTTCAGGTCTTAATTTTTCTACAGTATAGTGCTAAACAGAAGAGACTATTCAAAATGCCACAGATTCAATGGAAAAAACCTGCTCCTTAAATCCTTGAGTAAGGAGTATGTAGCTGACAGAACAATTGAGTATCTCATTTATGTCAATATACACTGTAATTTTGCAGGTTTTGTGCAAGTTGCTTTATTTTTTTTAGAAAACAAATTTGAATGCCTATGTGTAAGTGTGCAAATGTCTTTTTTATAAATTAAGAAAAGCACAATATACACAAACCATAAGTAAAAAATTTTGAGGTTCTTTTGTGAGAGTCCATCCATTCCCACTAAGACTGGTCGAGATAACTAACTTTTTAATTCACATTCCACCCCATAAGACCGTGAACTGTGCAGTAGTTTTGTTTTTGGTTCTTGTGTAGGAATGGTCCTTTCAAGCCACAGAATCTTTAGCAGACAATTTAATGTAGCAATTTTTAGACAAAAGGAAGTAGCTGGAACTATATTGAGGTACTTCTCCAAGATTATGCTATTAAACCAGCCACTTTCTTCATTTCCTGCAAAGTGATGCCAACTGTTCCCTGCCGAATGTAGGAAAAAGTATTCAGTTACTTAAGACGTGTTATTCCATTACATGATAGAGAAAAATGAAAAGGGAAATTGTATCAGTCCTTGTTTAAAAATCCCTCCTCAAGTATGTGGTCAGTGAAAACCTGCCCAGATGTTAGTTTATACACAAACATTTTGAATGCTGTTTCAGATGAATGGCATCTAGCCAGAGCACCTGCCCCATGGGGAAAATATACATGTGTAACTCAGTTAATTAACGAAAAAGTATGTAAACCGTGTCAAAGAGGGAAAAAGGCAATGTATCTAGCCTAGAGCAGTCTGACCCTGAAAGGCATCCCAAGGATTGATTAACAAAGAGGCCATCAAGCTGCTGTATAAATATACCCTTTCTGGCATTTTATCTACTATGCCACCAATCAGTTGGAATATCTCTTCAGCAGCAAGGAACAGTCGTTTCTGGCACCGTGTACTTACTCACTACTAAGGAAACAGTATTTTTGGAATAATAATAGCAACTGGTATCTGCCAAGACAGCAGAGTGTAGTCTTGATTTTAAAATGGCTACCCTAATCCCAGGCAAAACTGAGGGCAGTTAATCTACCTGATGGATGATTTATTTACTAAGAAATGCAGTTTCACAGTGCATTCAGCCTGTGTTCACAGAATGGGTTTGGATATTAAAAACTTGTTCTGGGACACATTTAGAGGGAAGGTGGCAGACTCCTATCACTGTCCACAACTGAGACAGCACACACCCCCTCAGATGCTGGAGCACCATCATCTCTATTCTTCTAATTGCCCTCTTTTCTCATGTGTAGGCCAGTCCCCAACCACAGTGCTGTGCAAGTTACTCTCAAGTCTTTCATACTAATGTATTTCGGACACACAAAACGCTATCGGGCTCAAACTTTCAAGACCATTTTCCCACTTTGCGGCCAGCAGGTAAATGAGGGAATGCCAGTGAAACCCATTTGTGGTGGGACCCCAGCCTGATCACAGTTTAGCAGAGGACCTGCCTCCACTTTCTGTAATCCAGGAGTTCCACACGGGTGACCAGGTGGCTTTCAGGCTCAGATCTTCCACTGCACCAGGGCACAAACAACAATGCTTCATCTTTTAAACTGAGCTGTAGCAGAGTGGGCCTGGCCCAGGCACTACCCTGCCTCATCCATCGGGGCAGCCCTGGCTCAGGTGAAGGCAGTAGTGGAGAAGCTGGTGTGCCTGGGAGAGCATGAGGAGCTTTGGATAGGTCAGTTGGAGCTTAACTTTCCTTTGGCTCTGGTGCAGTCAGGCCCGTATTGGGGTGGGGTTTTTCTGTGTGGTCTCTTGGTGGCTTCAAGCCAGTGGGGGAAGGAGACCCATGCTGTGACTGTGGGTTCGTAGAAGCGGGAGGACAGGGGCAGGCCAGCATCCACCTACTCCATCTCCAGTGGCTTTTGTGGATTTTACTTTTCACTTTTGGTTTGGACAGAAACTTTTTATAAACTCAAAATCTAATTTTCAGTTTGATGAGAAAATTTCTGATTCCTGACTATTATTTTTCTTTTCAGTTCAGTCCAGTCTCTCCATACTTCTCTGTGGAGTGACTACTGGTAAGTTACACATGAAGAGATGGACATACTACTAATATCAATTGTCATAGGTCTGCTGAATTCAATCAGGCCATTATAATTTACAGGCCCAGAAGACACAGACAAGTATCACTAGTCCCAGAAAAATGAATATTTTTCTAACCTCAAAATATAACAATGATATATTAGTTCAATGTGAAACCTTCATTTCATGTGTTTCTGCACTTGTCTGAGGACAAGATTCAGAAACTGAACTGTGGAATGAAAAAAAGTGCTGGTTTTCTTGCTTTACAATGGCCCAGATAGAAAGCCTTGATTAAAGTTTTGCTCATGGTTTATTTGCAAGGTGGGAACCAAATGTTGCAGCTGGTATTTATCTCTCTTTTTAAAGCAGAACAAGTTTAATAAGAGACAAGGTGTTAGCAAGATTACTGAAATTTGTGCCAGTTTAAAAATAACAGGTAAAACTGACCCACAGTTTTTGGAACAGTAGCATAAATTGAACTTTATTTGCAAAAAGTACCAATTGGCAAAGTGTTCTCAGTTTAATTTTAAAATATATTTATTTGGTCTACTGAGCTGTTACTAGTTGCCAGCTCTCTTTCAGCTGTATGACAACATTCCACCTCATCCCAGCAGGTATGATGCTGTGCTGTCAGAGCTGCCATGGAAATTGCCAGCGCCTAGGGGGACAGGTAAATAAATGCTGGTTTTTTAGTATATAACAGTTTTCCCAAGTGGTGTATCCTAGCAAAGTGGGAGACAGTAAGCTGCAATGCTGAAGGAATCTGAAGTGTGTACATTCAAAAACTCAAGGCTATCATTACTTTGTGTTCTGAACACCTTCCTCAGTATGGAAGAATTGGGTCTAATATATCTTTTCCAATTAATAATTCTTCTCTGATACTAAGTTATTAAGTATCATATTCTTTACCTATAACTACCAGCAATACCCCAAAGACTGAAACAATAACAATGTGCACGCGGTATCTGAAAAGTCTGGATTGCAGTTCCCAAGTATTGCATTTCCACCATAGAAATTTTGGTTACCTAGCTAGAACCAGTAGTATTGGTGTAGCCATGATGTTACAAAGAGCAGAGTAAAGATTATAGGGAAAAATCAATTATTTAATAAACATTTTTAAAAAATTAAGGTAGAGAAGAATCTGAAGAATGGCTTGTGCAACTGTAGGTTCATTTGCTTTCTATAGGCTATAGTCAGTGAGTCTGGTAGAAGAAATTATCTCTCTATAAATGATGCCTCATTAGATTCGAAGCTCTTTAAAAATATTGTCTGCCTTTAAATCCTCTGTTGTCTTAAAAATATTGTGTCCTAAACATGTCCAGTGATTCTGTGTTTTGGATTGTGACATCAGAGTGAATGGTGAGTTTAAGTAAATGAGTAGAGACTGTGGGATAAAGCACAAATTCTTCCAATTTAAAGTAAATGGGAAAGTAATCTTCAATATTAGACAATCTTTATTTTCCTTTAAAATTTTTTCTGTTTAAGAAAAAATGTCTTCATTTTTTAAAACAAATGCTTTTGCTAGTGTGTTTAACTTGACCAATATAAGAAGCTATGCTTACTCTTGTTTTCATGTGTTTGTGGAGACAGTGTGGAATATTAAGAAAATAAAAGTGATTCAACTGTGCTAGTTTGAAAAAGAATGTAAGTTTTCAAGTTCTTGAGGAATTTGATAAACTTAAAACTGTAGCTGAATAGAAAAGTTGATGAACAAGGAGCTGGGATAGCGTCTTTTGGAGATATAGCTGGTGCTGAGGACGTATCTATATCATAAAATGCTTTATGAAATTGTACTTTTGATTGCATATCACTTTCCATATGCCTTCTTCAAAAGGAAATAGACATGAATGTAAAATGGGTCTTCAGAACTTCACCAATCAAATCCTGAATGGCATATGTACCCCATTATGTTATACTTGGCCGTACCAATAGAAGTTGTGATACAGATTCAAGTTTTATCAGTGTTGTCCACTGTTTCTTCATGTGGTCAAGAAGGCATGATTGCCATTGTAAGACATGAAACAATTCCATCAATCCATCTAAGAAATGTGAGAAGAGAATAGAGAAAATTTTGTATTGGTAATAGGAAAAAAAATCAACTCAAATAAATTAATTAAAACCAGTTTAGAAGTTTGTTAATATTACTTTTAATTTGTCAGTTAACACTGTTGCTAAAGGGGGAAAGAAGGTGTAATCTGAGAGTCCCAGGCAAAGAGGAACCATCTCAGGTTCATGCTGATACACCTCCTCAACAGGCAGGTAAAATTTGACAGGGTGGGTATGGCTATGGTCTTTGAGTGTTACATGTAACCATAATGTGTAATGTTTACTTCTTGGAAAACATCAAACCATGGTGATTTCCTGTCTTAAGAAATTAGAGTGGGCGTGAATTGCTGCCAAATGCTGGAGGAGGTGAACTCGAGGGCTGCCTGTGAAGTGGTAGGGTTGTCCCAGGGACACCCACTGCCTGAGCTTCCTCTGCTTACATCCCCTCCAGATATCCCACCAATGCAAGAGGTAAGACTATCCTAAGAGCGTGTACTGCTATTTTGAGTTTCACAGCAATGTTTGCTGTCTCCAGGTTGTCCCTCCTGTATCAGCAGTTGGCAGCTTGCGGGGAGAGCAGGTGTGCTGCTCCCCCATGCAACAGGCAGCAGTGCCAGTCAGGGGAGCCAGCGATGGAGCTGCCACCCTGCCTGCCACAACAGACTCTGCCTGAATCCCTGCCACAACTGTGAAACCAAGAAGATATGTGTGGAATTAGGCTCAGTTTCTCAGTAGTGTATTTGAATCACTTGGAAGTGTAGATTTAAGCTGGCTACCACTATTCACACATAAGTGTAATTTCATAAAATTCTAAAATTCTGATTTAAAAAAAAAAAGTGGGAAAAAAATCCAAGAGACTTTTTTTTTAAATTTCGTAAAAAGATTACTGGAATATACTTTAGAGGATAAAAACTAATCTTTATGGCGGGAAAGCAGAAGAAGTTAGTTTTGAAGTTGCTTTTTTCTCTTGTAGCACTGCTTACAATGGCTGGTGATATGATTTTAATAGATTGTGAGGCAATGCACATCCTTTGGAAAACAACAGTCAGGATCATCTTTGTTTCTTCTTATGTCAGACTAACGTGAGCTACTACCATGACAAGACTATAATAGCAAATGCTACTCTGCAGTTGAGGTGTTTTCTCATTTCTGCAAATACAGTTGGGCTTTATAAAAAGTTTAGCAAGAACAAGCTCCTAAAGAGAACAACATGGGAAAATTCACTAAGCACACACTAAAGGAATTAATTTTAATTAGATTTAATACATAAATGAGTTTCTTGAAAAGTCTCTGAAGCTTAACTTTTGTTTAGAGATTCTGTACTACAGATTTGAACATGATAAATTGTATTTCCAGGAAAACAAAGAGGGTAAATTCTCTCTGCTTGAAAAAGTCTTCCTGTTCACACCCTGGATTTAGAGTTCATGTGAAAATTTGACATTAGTTTTGATGATTTATGAAACAAGTGACCTTTCTGTTGGGATATTTTCTTTCAATACTGTTGGGTCTTAGGTATCTTTGAATTAGGTGTGTGATATTTAACTTAATAGAAGCTTATTGAGGGATCTGTAAGGCAGCACAATGCTAAACATAGCAGGATTTAGCAAAAAATCTGTGCTTTAGCTTTCAGCTACTAAGGTGCTATTTTAAGGATCACATCAGCGTTACACAACTTCTTTCGTCAGTGCTAGATATCACAAGATCAAAATGAGCATGTAAATGTTAAAAAGTCATGCTTTTGGGATTCAGAGGCTGTTGTCATGCAAAGCAGATGAACACAAATTGGTGCTGCTTTAGGGACAGAAGAAGCAAATTCGCTTTTCAAGGCACTTTTCTAGAACTTTGGTTTCTTTTAAGTTCATCTTTGTTTTCAGTGTTAATATCACACAATATTTTGTGTTAAAAATCTATCGTAGCTGTATTAGCTTTTGGACATAAACCCCCAAAGAAAATCTCAGAAGACTTGGAAGTCAGCAGGGACAGGGAGGTGATTGTCTCTCTCTACTCTGCCCTCGTGAGGCCCCATCTGGAGTACTGTGTCCAGGTCTGGCGTGCGCAATACCAGAAAGATGTAGAACTGTTGGAGAGGGTTCAGAGGAGCCACAAAGGTAATTAGAGGGCTGGAGCACATCCCCAGAGGATGGGGGAGCTGGGCTTGTTCAGCCTGGAGAAGAGAAGGCTGCAGGTGCACCTCATTACAACCTTCCAGTACCTGAAGGGAGGTTATAAACAGGAGGGGATTCAACTTTTTAAAAGGATAGACAATGGCAGGACAAGAGGGAATGGATTAAAGCTAAACGAAGGAGGGTTTAGATTAGATATTAGGGGGAAGTTTTTTACAGAGAGAGTGGTGAGGTGCTGGAACAGAGAGGTGGTGGATGCCTCGTCCCTGGAAGTGTTCAAGGCCAGGCTGGATGAGGCCCTGGGCAACCTTGTGTAGATCCAGGCCTGGAGGTTGGTGGCCCTGCCTGTGGCAGGGGGTTTGGAGCTGTATGATCCTTGGGGTCCCTTCCAACCCAGACCATTCTATGATTCTAAGTTGCATCCAAAATCTTAGCTGATGGTGAGCTGGCTTGACCCATGGCACAGATAGTTGCTTATAGTGCATAACAGCACTGGCTCCTTGGTAGTGGCAGAGGTGCTGTGCCAGCCCCTGCCTGCTCCCTTCAGCAACGTGGAGCAGCTCCTTAGGCTCGCTGCTGTAGCCCTGCTTGCATTTGCTTCTCCAGCCTTCATTCCCAGGTGTTGGGGATACAGATTGTGAAAGGAGGGGAGGCAAAGGGAGGATCTGAGCTTCTTGCGTTTCCAATTATTTTCCCTCTCCTTGCAAATTTGTATCGGGGGTGTGTGTGTGTGTCTGTTTAAGGGCTCTGCTCTACTAATTTGTTTAGGGCGTTGCTCTGATAGGTATTCTGGTACCAATACTGCATCATTTTTGACATGCCAGCTCAGTGGTCCTAAAGTTTTTTCAGTCCTCTGTGTTGCACAATTTCTTTTACTCTAAGTAGGAAACAATTCCAAATGCATTTACTGAGTCCACCACCTAAGGTGACATGATATGGAAAGTTGCCACCACTAGCTGATGTAGATTTTATAGCAAACCCATGTTTCTCAAATGCTGTGTTGTTGTTTAAACTCCGGTGACAGTGACTGAAACTGGTGGATTGCCTTCTGGTAATATTTCTATTGGACAACATGACAAGTTGAATTACTGCTGTATAACAAATTCTACATACTACCACAGCTTTTAGAAAATTGTTTTTGTCAGCTAAGAAATTATTGATTGAGTAAAAAATATATTTAAAGTCAGGCAGTGAGACAACTGGTGAAAAGGTTAGGTATAGTGTACTTTCCCAAAAATCACCCCTTAAATTCTTCAGAGATCAACAGTAAAACTGTGATATCACCTAGACTTTCAGATAATCATTCCTAGCTACGGAATATATGCTTTAAGAGACTCAATTTTGGTTGTACAGAAGAGAAACCAATAAATACAATTTCTTGCTGAATTCAGATTATGTAAGTGAAATCTGTTTATGTCCTTCTAAGCTAAAGGAAAATGAAAAACCCCTACAGTAATTAATGTACAGGTAAATTGCAAAACTTATTTTATGTGGTAGGTCAGCAAAGTTAAAGAGGTGTAATTCAGTAAAGGTAGTAAATACTGGGCTTACAGAGACATAATTGTAACTTCATAAACACCCAAAATAATACTCCTGACAAAAAGCCTTATACAAAACAAAAGGAAAAGATGTGCTTTCTAAGCACAGTTGAGGGAGCTGGTTTAACTCCGTAGGTATGAAAAACTATGGAGCAGTGGTTTAGGGAAGACTGTGCAGCTTAATGGGAACTTGTATGCCTAGAAAAAGAAATAAAAGGAGCTCAGGTGATACAGAAGGAGAGGAGTTGATTTGTAAGGCATGACACAAGTGAGAGGCAGAGAGAGTCTATATTCAGACCCTTTGCATTGAATGCAACAGTGCACTCTGCTAAATGCAGAATGTAAGGATGGGAGCCTTAGTGAAGACAGCAGGATATTTTCAGTTGGAATATTTCATGAGTGTATTTTGTGGGCCACGTTACATATAAAAAATAATTTTTTACATAATGACATTAATTTGTAATTGTCCCATGTATACAATTGCTTGAGAGGCCCATAAACTCTCCCCTAGTTCCTGGAAAAAAGTATCTTACTGCTTTGAAGAAAACTTCATAGATAACTCCAGCCATCAAAAGCCCTCAATTTTCAGATGAATCCTCTTGCTTACTCTGTGTGGCCTGATAGTGCATTTACAAAAAGCTTAAATCTTCTATCAACTTCCATAGTAGCAGCAGGTATGCAAATACTGCTGGGCTGATACGCCACTGCTTTTTAAAGCTTTCCTTGTGTCTTTGCCCCTCCTCTGGGAGTCTCAGAGGTTTCTGAAATGGCGTGTATACAGATTGTGAGAGCTATAGGAGCAGTTTGAGTGTAATGTCTCTTCTAGCTTTGCTTGCTTTCACCAGCTAGAAATTTATTTAGTTGCATATTCTAGCCCCAGATTTTTTCTTTCTTTAACAATATGATAATATCAGGCTATCGGTGTAAATACACATGCAATTGTCGGTTAACCTTATGCTATTATTTCCAGAGTGCCTGCGGCACTGTATCAGTACTGTCAGAGGAAAAATACCACAGAACAAGGTATTTGCACATTCTTTTCCATGAGCCAAGACACAAAATGGGCTCATTACCAACATGTGGTTGTCTGCAGTTCAATATTAATATGTCTGCAGCTATCCAAAAAGTGTAGTGTATTTGTGTAATTCAGCAAAATGTAAACATGTGTTCCTGAAGAGACCAGGTGCTGCCAAAAAAAGACATTTCATTTCTTTTTAATCAGGCATGAAGAGTTTTTGTGTGAAGCTGTTCAGGAAGCCTTTGGACCAAGTTCAGCATTGGTGTAAACAGTTACAACTGTGACGGATTCAGAAAAACTGCAGCTGCTGATGGCAGATGAAGGTGCGGCCCTGAATTGCTTAAAATCATCAGGTAACATGTTGTTGTACTGGGTCTGAGGACTGAAGGGAGGAAACCCCAGGTTCCAGTTGTAGCTCTGCTGTGAACATGCAGAAAGGACTTGTTTAAAATTCTTTATGACACTTAACTAATCTGGCTAAATGTATCCCTACTGTAGCTCGTGTATGAAGCTGGCCTTCTGTGTCAGCTTCACCACCTGTAAATGGTGATGATTATAGACACTTACCTCACAGGGATGTTGTCAGGATTCATTAGTTAATGTCTGTGTGGTGCCTTGAAAATGTTAAATGCCACATGCTGCAAAGCAAGGTATCATTAGAATGGATTAAAGAGACCGTTTTAGAGATTTTTTTCTTGATTCGTATACATACTTCTGTTGATAATAGGGACTTCTCACGTGCCCCGAGAGGGGAATAAGACATGGGGGCTTAAATGGTGTTGGACCAATTCTCTTGTTGTAGAAGAATGAGCTAAAAATTTAGTCATAGGACATCTGGAGTCACTCTTGCTATTTATGACAGATTTTGAAGTTTAATCGTATCATATTGATTGCCATACCTACTGCCTGTTTAAAATGTCATTATCAATCAGTAGTATCCCTTTTTCATTGCTGTATGTCCTCACACTACGCATGTAGTTTTTGACCCTTCAATGTCATATGTGGTGTAATCACCTCTGATAAAAGGTGCTCCTCTTGTAAATGTTGACAGACTCTCATTGTTATGAAATGCATAGGTTTTCATGCTCAGTCATGGTGGTTAGGTTAATTCTTAGCAATTACATAGTACTGTAGGCCTCGTGATACTTTATGAAGTAAAAATCTCGCTTATATTTATGAGGTAGATGAGATAACAGAGGTCAGAAGTTCTACCTAAAAAGAGAGTGGATCTTCTGACTTTTGTCTAGTACTGTAGTCAATGATCACTGTTGTGAAGTTGGTGAAGTTACACCAATGCAGTACATGTAGCCCTTTGTATTTACATTTGTGTGTGTGATGTATTTTTCAGCTAAAAGCAGCCAGTAACTGCACTTAGATCTGGACTGTGAATGCAATGCACCAATGCAGTCTTTTCTGGGACAGGGTTTTTCTTGACAAAGCTGTAATTTCACATTTGGATTCAGTTACTATTGTGGTTAATCTGCTCTAAAGGTTGCCAGGATTATTCATACAGTTCATGGGAAGAGATAAACATTCCATTGTTCTGCCAGACATGCTATGATGACTTAATGAGTGAAGTTGTTTCCATTCTTTGCTTTCCAAAAACATTTCCAAGGTATAGAAGTCTGATCAATTCATTAATTGGTTCTCAAAGCATTTTAAGTTTAACTTGGTAGATTAAGAATTAGCACAAGACTAGCAGGAAAAACTTTTTCATCTGTCCAACTTTAATTTGTTACTGCCTATCTGTTGAGTCCTTACTCAAATGCACGAAAAAGCTGATGAACTGAACAAGAATCCACCCTGCTAGCAAGCAGGACATACTGAAGAAGACAAAGCTGGGTACTTAACAGATGCCTGAACTAAATCGTCTTTTCCTCATATTTAAAAAGGGAAGGACAAATCCAATAGTTACTCATACAAACAATTCCCAATGTCTTGTTACAAACAGTAATCCTGTTATGGATGAGACTTCACATTTAAGAATATGGAACAACAACTTGGAAAACATTTCACATGTCTGGGAATGTCAGACCCTCACATAATTTTCTAGCTGTTTTCTCTAAGTGCTTTCTATTGAACTGTTTACCTTCAATAAATTAATGTTATTTGGAATAAGAACCTTTATCTGAGGTTCATGTAGGCAGCAGAACCAATATTACTCTTCTCTCTTTTTGGACAGTGTAGTCATGTCAAAGGTATAGAGAGCTATATGGATATCTTTGTGGTAGAATTTCTCACTTACCTAAGTTTTTAGTGCTAAAGATCTGGCTGTCAAAACCAAACAACAAAGTTTGACAGGTGTGATACTGCCACTCTTGCCTCAGTGTTGGACTTGGATGACTAACATGACAGCAAAGTAGTGGTAATTTACCTATAGCTGTTGACTGCTGACTGGCTAAGTGTGGCTGTGTCCGCGCTCTTAAAGGGAAACGTGTACCCTTTATGCTTCCAAATAGAGGACTCCCATTTTAATGGTCAGAGTGCAATTTGTTCTCTGCTGTTTAAAAATAAAGCTTCTCATGATCAGGATGAGAAGACTCTCACGCCTCTGAGACAACATAACTTTGACTCTGTGAGCGCACTCAACTATGAATAGAAATACCCACCTGTCAGTCAAGGTAGTTTAAAATACCTGTGCTGCAAAAGCCTATGTGTCATTATAGATTTAGCAGTACGAGCAATGTTCTCTTTGTCAAACAATGAAGCAATATGACTAATTAACACTCACTGGGGAACCTGAAATAATGATCTCTCTCTCTCTCTTCCTAGAGCCAATTACTCCAAATATTCAGATTAGCTACCTACTATTTCTCTGAAAGAAATGTCTTGCTTTCTTTTTCTTTTTAATTTAAGGCATTATGTACCATGTAGCATCATGTTATAGGATGTTATGTCACATCCTGACAGCTTACAACTAGGGATATGCTGAATTTATTGGATAGTTAATACCTTCCTGAATTAACAAGATAACCAACTTTTCAGGAAAAGGAAATCTGGGAAATATTTGCAGTACCTCCTTCTATATCTGTAGGGAGAATTTACCTGGTTGATTTAATCAGCTGTAGTATTTTATTATGGCTTCTCACTAAGGCAATGTTTAAGTGCATATGTCTATTTATGCACTTTATTTATCTGATTTTACAAGTGACTACAATACTTACAAATATACATGCTGGTTCAGCATTACAACATAAAGTTATGATGTTTGAAAAACTGTTAATCAAGAAGATATTTCCAAGAATATTATTTTGGTCAATGTTAACTTCATAAACAATAAGACCACTTACAGAAGTCAATCATATCTTCATTATTCGGTAATTATAAAGCATTACATCAGAACCTTTCTGATTCTGCATAGAGAAGAGAAGAGTTTGCTATGCACCCTCTCTCAGTTAAAGAGAGAAACCAGAAAAGTAGTTAGGCATGGCAGTTCAGTCTGCAACAGTTAAGCCTTGGGCACCTGGATCTCATTTAAAAAGTACAACAGTGACTTCTGTAAAGGCTACCTGAGTTAATTAATGTAATTAATACAGAGCTAAGTGATACAATTAATAGAGAAAGTTAGATTTTACCATGTAGGATCTGTAATACATGGAATAAAGCCCTGAAACTGGAAACTGTTTTAAATATCACATCTTTCCAGGACTTAATCAGGCCTGAAGAAAAATGCTTTTTGTGAACCGACAGCTGAAGACCCTTTCCTGAAGGTAGAATTGTATGCTCTGGCTTACAGAAACGGAACATGTTTTGTTTTTTCCCCTCATGAGATGAGATTGGAGGGGTGTGTGGCCTGTGAAGCCTGGTAGTGTTAGTTGGGGGTTAGCAGTTTGGTTGAAAGCAAATTGTATCAAGGAATTCAAAACCTTTCACAGCTGTTCTGAGGTTGTTCTGACTGCAAGGGTGTTTAGAGATGTCCATGTTGTCAATCCTTTCCTATTAAAGGTTTTCCACTGGGTTGAAAAAAGCCCATCATAAATCACTGAGCTGAAAGGAGTGATGAGCATGCTAAAATTATTTGTAACTTATGAGTGAAAAAAAGGGCCAGAACTTGTCCTTGTTCTATTTTTCCCTTATTATATCTAATTCTTCTCTTATTTTATCTAATAATTGTTTTATGTGATTTGCAGAGTCTTTTGAGCCAAGAATGAGGTGAGTGCCATTACTACCAAATTATAGTCATGTTAATTTAATAAGTTGTGTATTTAAAAGGAAAATTTTATATTGCTATATTGCAGACTTTGCACATTCCCTTTCACAGAGTCACAGAATTATAAGGTTGGAAAAGACCTTTGAGATCACCAAGTCCAACTATTCCCATCCTAAGCTAAACCATATCCCTAAGTACCTGATCTGCCCTTTTTTAAACACATCCAGGGAAGGTGACTCAACCCCTTCCCTGGGCAGCCTGTTCCAGGCCCTGACAACTCTTTCAGTGAAAATTTTTTTCCTAACATCTAATCTGAACCTGCCCTGGCACAGCTTTGTGCCATTTCCCCTTGTCCTATCTCCTGCCACCTGGATGAAGAGACCATCACCCACCTCTCTACAACCCCCTTTCAGGTAGTTATAGACAGTGATAGGGTCTCCCCTCAGCTTCCTCTTCTCCAGGCTAAACATCCCCAGCTCCCTCAGCCGTTCCTCATGCGATTTGCCCTCCAGCCCCTTCACCAGCCTGGTTGCCTTTCTCTGGACTCGATAGAGGATCTCAATGTCCTCCTTGTGGTGAGGAGCTCAGAACTGGACACAGTACTCAAGGTGCAGCCTCACCAATGCCGAGTACAGGGGCACAATCACCTCCCCAGATCTACTGGCCACACTATTTCTGATACAAGCCAGGATGCCATTGGTTTTCCTGCACACCTGGGCACACTGCTGGCTCATATTCAGCCTGCACAGACCACACCCCCAGGTCCTTCTCTTCCTGACAGCTCTCCAGCCAGTCTCCCCCAAGCCTGTAGCACTGCATGGGGTTGTTATGTCCCATGTAAAGGACTCTACACTTGGCATTATTAAACCTTTTAAAAGTGGCAGAAATTCAATAAAAGAATGGCATTTTCTTTTATAACCACATGTCTGTATTTGCAAGTGCTAAAAACCAAGGAAACTAAGTTCGTAAAGTGATTGCCATCCGGTTTGTACTGAAGATTACTCTGAACCTACTGATGAAACCTAAATTTTAAACCATTTTCTTCAGTCTTTTATGCAACTTAAGAGAAGATCAGACTTGATTTCCAAATCAGATTTTCTTAAGATGGAAAGAATTAGGTGACAAGGGAAAATTTTTTTTGCAACATCGTACTTAGACAGCTGCTATACTAGCACACTGAAGTTGCATTGTAAAGGCTTTGAAAAATTTTAAGGACATGTCTTCCTTTTCACTGGTAAAATTGGAAAAGCTGTGTGATGCACGAGGGTTTCTTGTGCAAAGATTACTTTTTTTTTCTGATGAAAATACCTAGACTCATAAACATTCTTATTTCTACCACTGTTTTTTAATTACCATGTTACTGGTGCTTTCTGCATGTATTTAAACTTTACTGTCAATAGCTGGCCTGTAAAACCATTCTCTAGGCCAGAGGTTTGCATAACCAGCCTCAGCGGTGCATGACACTGATACACATGTAAAGATACAGAAAAATGCTGTTTATTTTCTCACATGTAAGAAGCCTAATCAAGGCTTGTCAGTTAACCAGCAGAAGTTAACCAGCTAAGGTTTGAGCATTTGTGCACTAACTACAAAAATAGTCTCTGTATCAAGCTTTGAAAAGAACATATGTGGACAGTTTTTTCTTTTACTTGTGGCTGACAAAAAAACTGGCTGTGATTGACAGAGGTAGTGACATCTAGGTGACATGGGGCTGTCAAGTAGGAAGTCAGTTTAAGACAAAACAACCAGGCCGCTTCCATTGACTTGACTGGAGTGTGCACTGTACCTTTAAGGGGGAAAAGTGTGTTATTCCTCAGTGTTTACAAACTGATTTAGGAGTAGAAAGTGCTTTTAAGTCAGATTTAAAACAGTTGTATAAGAAAAGCAGAAAGTATTTTGTCCTTTTAACTTGCGTCAAATTTAAGCAGAAAGTATTTTGTCCTTTTAACTTGAGTCAAATTTAAGTTATCTTGGTCATATCTACGCTCACCCTGCCTCTGATTTACCTAAATTTAGCACCCTAGAACTGATTGCATGTAGGGCAGATCTACAAAAAAATCAGCTTAGGTTTCTTCACTTGTGCCATTATGTTATACTTTTCTTATTTAGACAGACTTTTTTTATCAAAAACGTTGTGTCCACAAAGACCATTTAAAGTGGCAGCAGAAACCTGTTATGCAGAACCTAAGTTGCTGGCACTGAGGGGCAGCTACTGGCCTGTATTGCTGGCTTTCCACAGCTTGGATATTTCTGATGTTTACATAGAGTAACTAGTAGCAGCTAGTTTGGGGATTTTCGGCTATCATAGTACCAGAAATTGGTGGACATTGTAATATAGTTTATGATAGATATTTTCTGATCATTTTCATTGCCTCACTTCCCTCTTTGCCTGCCCCCCTCCCCCCCCCCCCCCCCCCCCTCCCCCCCTTGAAACAAGGTTTCTTAACTGTTTCTTTGCATACAGTGCTTTACTGAAAGCTGTTTGCTGGCTGGCGTTGTAAATGGAATACTGATTTGTTGCAGTTTCCATCCCTTACTAGTGCTCCTGCTGCTCTCCTCTTCTATCTTTAGAAACTTCCTTTTTAGACGATGAAAACAGGATAAAAAGACAGAAATGTACTTACTTTATTCATGCTCTTTCTTCAGGCTGCATCATATGCCCTATATTACAATGACTAATGTGATAAATTATATGGCATTGAGACTGAAACAAAGGTACTTAAAGGAATTGGAAATACAGCTCTACAAATAATTTTCCATTACCTTTTAAACTAATAGTTCTATAAAACTTCTTGAAGGTTCTTGGGATTCAACAGACTCCAGTTAATGCGTCTTTGTTCAGAGTTGTGTGGGGTTTTGCTGGCTTATTGCCCACATGGTTAGAAACTAAATTAAAAGTAACTCCTTAGGCCTTTCTACTATGTGTTCATGGGAACCTGCTGAACCACCTCACCGTTTCTGCGCTTGCTTTGAACCATATAACTACATATAACTACTGATCAGGTTTTCTAAGTGACTGTGGTAAGTTAGCACACTGAATAGCATAAGATGGCCCAAGAATCTTTTGTTGTATGCAGTGCTGCTCACTGCTCCCAGTAACATTTGCTGCCTCTAGTTTTCTGCTTGACTTCTGCAAAGGGAAGAAGACTGTCATTACTGACTAACCACACAAATGTTTTCTTAAATGGTTATTTAGCCTATTTTACCGAGCCTCAGAAACGGGAAGGCCGAAGAGCAAAAGCAGCTCAGAAGCAGCATATGAAACGTATAAAAATAATATTTCTGAATTTGGTATATGCTGATCTTCCTCAGTTCTTTTTGAACTTATTGCCATGGTCTTTTTAAAAGCACAAGCTTTTAGAACCATGACTCACTCAGATAGAAGTTAATTACTTGCGACTTTTGTGAGCAAGTATGAACAAAGGAGAGTAGAACAGGCACGGTCTTATGCAATTTAGAAAGAACATTCCTGCATTTTAGTTTGAAAAGCTGTGTTACTAAAAATGTTACTGCCAGTGAAGCTTTCCGGTATGATAGCACTGAGACTGCAACATTTTCCCTTGATAGCAGTCTAATCACTGCTGGATAGGAAATTATTTTTGAAACAGGTGTTTGCTGTCCTTTTCTTGTTGCTGTGCTTGCTAGCAGGGAATAACAGAGTGCAGGTCAAGCCAACTATTGTTGTTCTATTCTGAATGAGAAATAGCTGCTTCTAGCGATGATAATTTTAGAAATGACCACTATAGTAAGAAAATACACATCAGTGTTCAGCAGTTTGTGAATACATTTTGAATGACTGAACCTGGTTAAAAGGACATACAAAAAACATTGGGTGTTTTTCAGAGCAGCATCACCCTTGGTCGTGGTGCTTTTGGTATTACCTTTGGTATTGTCATTTGGCTTTCTAGCAAAGCATATTCAGTTGTGTCGAGTTGTAGTGATCTACTAGGAGTGTGCTGGATATGTGTCTTAAAAGTTGATATGTGTCTTAAAAGTCAATTGTGAAATGAAAATGTTGCTTTTTCTTCTCTTCCAGGCTGGAGTGTGTGGCAGATGGGCTGTGTGCACATGGACCTTTGGAGCTGCAGAGCTGTTGAGTTAGAAGGATCAGGTGCTCCCACTGCTGGCTCTAGTTAGCACAAAGCAGAGAGAGGAAACACCAAGAAAATTCAGTGCTGATTACAGCTATTGTTGAACTCTTGAGTCCCTGTCTCTGCTATCCCTGCTGGTGTGATTACAGTGTTTGCCCCTGCAACCTTTCTGGCTCTCACAGTTACCTCTGTGGTACTCTAGGGCAAACTTCCCCTGTTGGCTCGCGCTCCCTGAGGTGTCACTCCTCCTGGACTCGTTATAACATTCACAAAACAGAGTCTTTTGATTTATTTCCTCCCCCCATGCAACAGTATAAAGTCTCTGACAGAGTTTATGCTTCACGCTGTCACCCTGTGGAGTTTGCTTGCTCCTGGAGGTCATTGAATCCAACAGTTTAGCAGTATTTTGTTTTAGGGAATGAATACTTTTATTTGGGTTATGAATGCATGTATTTTTCCAGACACAATAACTGTAATGAGATGATGTGCTTCAGGGTATACATTTGCTACTACCTAGAGGAAGGAGAATGTTCCACTGACGGACACCATAAAAAATATGAGGACTAGAAGCTAAGGAGGGTGGCTCTTGACTAAGTATGTGCTAGTCATTGCATGATATAGGAGATCAGCGATAGAAAAGATACATGGTGGAGCTGAACTAATTTGTTCATATGGTTTGTCCTTATGTTCAGAATTATAAAAGTTAACTGTGTGTTCGTATCTGTGTGTAATTTTCATTATTTCATTGTAATTGCATGTTGATTAGTATCGTTTCAATAAAATATTTTAAAGAAAACTGTGCGCACAGTGGAGATGACAGATGGAGAGGCAAATAAAGTCCTGAATGATTTCAAGTTTTAAGTAATTTACTTTGCTAAGGGCTGCATACTTAGTGCAGGTAACCACTTCAGTTGGATTGATACAGTTGTTGTTTCAGAGCTTGTCCAAATAGCCTTTTATGTTGCAATCAAGTAATAGATGCAAGATTGACAAGTTACAAAGAAAAGGAGCTTTCAGTCAACAAACAGACTAAAATCCATTATTGTGGTGTGTACACTGTGTCCTGGACCTGTAAACACATCTTCATTGATCCCATAGAAAGATAGAAATATCTCCCCTTGTATGGTTCAATCAAGACCCTTTTCACAAAGGCAAAGTGCAAACAATATTGAAAAAGCAGAAAAAGACTGACATTACAGTCAAACAGTAAATAATGGTTGTGCTCAGGAAGCCTATCTATAACATTTCAAACTGCTGTCAGCTCAGATGAAATGTATAACCTCTCTATTACAACCTTAAGAAAGATCAAAACACAGGTACTGTACATTCCCCTTACTGTCATACCCTTTTTACCAACTGACCAAATCAATAAGAAAAAGAATCTCCTTTTTTTCAGTTTTGCATGTTTGTGGGTGTTTCAGATCTGGAAAAATCATAGAAAAAAAGCTTTGCTTTTTCTATATTTTTTAAATTTAATTTTTATTCTCATCGTTGCAGTGTCTGGCAAAAATTGTTGGAGTATTTTCAGTTGAGTTTCATGTGGGCTGGCGAAGGCGTATAAAACAGATTACATGATAAGACATTGTTCTTTTTATTGTTTTTTATAATATATTTTATCATCTATAATAAAGTTACATTCAAAATTATATGTACAGTCAGAATATATTTATGTAATTAATAAAGGCATATTCAATTACTTTGCATATTTAGGCCTAGAAACCACACACAATGAGTTCACAAGTGCACCACCCTGGCAAATGGTTGGCTTAGCCACCCCTTTCACTCCACATCCCAAAATCCCATCTAAATCCTTATTTGAAACCTTAAGTGGAATTGAAATCTAGCATAAGCTTTGGTCTGTCTCAACAGTGGCAGCAAATTTTATGCATATTGCACCAGGTGGTGCTAATAACTGTAAGGTTCTGCCCAAGGATTAAGCATGGTCTATAAAAAGATTAATTTGCTATTTAAAGTTAATATTGCTCATCTTGAACTGTCATCTAGATGGTAGGAAGCTGCTCCTCACTTTCTTGAGCACTGAAAAGGGGCCTTTATGTAATGAATAATTACAGCCTCTGGCTAAGGTCACTTGAAATCTGTCCTACAGGAAACTTGTGCAAATGCATGGAATTATGATATCTTTTGGAAATATTCTTTTATGAATTGGATTGCAGGGCAATAGTCATTGCTGGCTGACATCTTAGGAGGTGCTGCAGAAGGCTGTGATTACCCTGCTTTATTAATCTACTTCTGTAGAGGTACTGCCAGCACCTTTGCAAGGTCAAGATAAAAATTTGATTGGTGGTAGTTGGTAAGAAAGTAATAATGGCACGTACTTGGGCCAAGTACTCAAAGTGTTACAGAATCACAGAGTGGTTGAGGCTGGAAGGGACCTCTGAAGGATATTTGGTTCAGCCCCCTTGATCAAACTGGACTACCTGGAGCTGGTTACTTGGGACCATCACCGGACATCCTTTGAGTATCTCCATGAATGGAGATACACCTGCAGCCTCCCAGGGAAACCTGTGCCAGTGCTCAGGCACTCTCACAATTAAAAAAAATTGTTCCTGAGGAACATCCTGCATTTAATTTTGTGCCCACTGATTTTGGTCCTGTCACTGGGCACTATTCAGTCATTATCTTTTATCTCTTTTGCTTTCTATCTAGAAACAGTAAGTATGGGAAACCTTACGAGTCACTTTATTATGAATTCCTTTTTGTTTCACAATCAAAGTGATTCAACTGCTGAAGGAAATTTCACAGTAATGTCAGGGGTGAAATCCTGGCTACATTGACATTGAGGGTAATGACACTGTTTCCAAGGCTTCAATAGGGCTGAAAAGCTTTGTATCACCAGATCAGTCCTGCTTACCATTTGCTCTACAACATCTGACTTCCTCACAGGAATGAGGATATTGTGACCCTAGATTAAATTTTGAATATCTCCAGATAT
Source organism: Gallinula chloropus (assembly GCF_964237585.1). Taxonomy (NCBI): domain Eukaryota; kingdom Metazoa; phylum Chordata; class Aves; order Gruiformes; family Rallidae; genus Gallinula; species Gallinula chloropus. Next base: position 13,361,025 of record NC_140088.1, read on the forward strand.
TTAAAGTCCTTCTAGTAAAGCAAAAGGCAATCGTTATTTTTTATGATTATTGTAAATAGAAGATAAAATAGATTAAAGTATTTTCATTATGATATGCATAGGAAAAATGTTATAGGAAAATGGTAGTGCATGTTACATACTGCAGCTGTTTAGGGTGAGGGAGGGACAGAGAATGAGAAAGAAAGTTACCATTAAATAAACAGAAAGCTGTATGAACAGATGGATGGATGGTTAAATAACCATGTCAGGAATCTTGACCAAAAATTCCTTACCAGGTGTTGGATGAGTTTCTGGATGTGTTTGCTTGGTCTATGCTAGGTGGAAATCAGAGCAGACTGGACTTAATGGCTCAGCATCTATTCAGTTCCTTTTTACTGTTTATTCATGGATCAGTCATAACAGCTAAGTCTTCTGTTCAATAGTAACTCCAATTATGAAATTTATTCATTTTCTCCAGCACCTTTATACTGAAGTTCTGCAGTTTCTGCAGTTGCTTGCACAGCAAAGCTCTGGCTATTAAATTAAGGGAGTTAATACATGATGGCAACTCTTACTAAAAAAAAATTACATGGGAAATGTGAGGCTACTAGATAAAAGCTGGTAGCTTATAATATTAGAACCTTACAATAGGCTTCAAAAAAAAAAAAGTGCAAGTTTAGAACAACTCATAATATAGCTAAAAATTTGGCTGCTTGTTATGCGATATCTGGTAGATGGAAGACTGAAATTAAAGACCTTCTTCTTAATTAGTCTGACTAGGTCACCGACATTCTATGTAGGTGCAACAATATAATGAATCTTTAATATTTTACAAAATTGAGCTAATTGGAAAAGCTTAGTTCTACAACTGGGTAGTTAAAGAACTCCTCTAGAAAATGAGACCCTAAGGTTAACAAAGAGTTTGAACCAGCAACTCTCATACACTGTGTGGGTATAATGGGCACTGTCTTACTGACATTTGGAACTTGGTGGTCTTGGGGTTTTTTTGGGTTTTTTTTTTTTTTTCCTTTCTTTTCATGAAAGTCCTTGAAAAGTATGGGAAATTTCCTGTAGTGTACAAATGAGAAGAATATCTGTTTACCAGCAATGTCTTTTATGCTTTGGTTAAGGTGGTCTCATGAGAAACTGCTCATTTTTCAAAGTTTCTTTGCTTGGCCATTAAAATTCACTTATTGAATGATAATACAGATTGACCATTTTGGATTGCAAAGTGGAAAAGAAAGTGCTAAATATATATACATATATACAATATATATACAGTGTTTAAAGCATCTTACTCTCTGTGTTTTCATTTTATACTCCCTGTCTAGGAACCCCGTACCTCCTCATTTTAGGGCATTCCTCTGAGAGAACTCTACAGTCAATCTTTCTGGAAAAGCAAGAGAGAACCAAATATTCTTTCTGTACCATTAGGATATATGAATGTATACGGTGTTTGAAATGGAGAGAGGGCTACTTAACCATGAGTTCTTGAATTTACTGCATAAAGCTGTAACTAGTGGTTTAAAAGAAAACCCTCTTACAATGTTAAATTTGGGGTTTTCTTCTACAAGTATTAAAAAAAAAGTCCTGGATATTGTCAGATCTTTCAAACTTTGTAGTCCATCTCTGAAAATTGCATTAATTGTTAACCTGTTCATAGAACAGCAATTCCAATATTGAAAGTAAAAAGACAAAGTTGTCTATATGCTGTAGGACAGCAGCATCTCAGAAAACAAAAGTGGTCACACTGACTGTGTTGACATTAATGTTTTATTTTGGATAAGGAGTATATGAATATCCCAGTAGCCTCCTCTTATACTTTGGGTCACTTCTTGGTGTGGTTTCTGAGTCTCCTACTTTGACTCTTTTAGGGTGAATGCTAAAAATGCTGAGCTCCCTATGTGCTCCTACTGCACTCGTATTACTAATGAGCAGTAAGTACGAGAGAGCAGGCTAGAGACACACAACACACATATAGTATATGTAGTGGGTTAATGCAGGTTCAGACACTGGGTCCACAACATTTTCTCTGTAGGCAGCCAGTGGCAGGGGTGTCCAGAGGGGATACTAGGAGAAAGGTGAACATAGCAGTGCTTCTGTAATGTGCTTTCCCAGATACCAGCAGTGAATGTCTCAGTGATTTTTCTAATCCTCATCCTGATAGTTTAATTCATGCTTAGTAAAAAAGAAGGAATTTATGAGCTGTGATACCACTCAAGTTCTTGGTTCAAGTGCTTAACCTAGAAGATCATGGAACTGAGGTGCCTAAGAGGTGCTGCAAGTGCCTGGATCTGGGGTAAAGTCACACTCTGATTGCGTTTTCAAGGGTAAGAGTGGCACTTCCTTTGAGACTCAAATCCCTGCAATTAGGTGCCCTTCTGTACTTAGGTGCCCTTCTGTACTTAGGTGCCCAGGTTTCTACTTTCTAGGAAGTAAACAGGGATGGTATTTCCTTTAAATAGAAAGAATGGAGGAGATGGCACTTCTTAATGCGCTAATGCAGTGATTACAAGATGAACACAGTGGGGATGAATGTCTTGGTTTAGTTTCCTAACAATTTAATCAACAAGCAAGAGGTTACTCAGTGAGGGAGGGTTACTCAGCAAGTCAGGGAGATACTTTAGTTGGTATCAGTGAGATTTATACCTAGAAATTAAAGAAACAAATACACACCTTAGCTGCACTGAATGAAGAACAATTCTGAGGACTCAATATTTATCAGTCCTACCCATCACCCTAAGTAGATCTCCAAAATAAGATGCTTAATTGCCTTTTTGTAATATATGAATAGGAAAAGTACAGAAAAGTTCTCAGATAAGCTATTTGCCCATCCACAATGAAGGCATCTGGAACTGTTATGACAATGCCTCTAGACTACATGGAAAAAGAATAAAAGTTAAATTTATGAATGCCTGGGTATATAAGGTTGTAGAAATTTGATGTTCACTTGAGAAACAGTAGATGTTCAAGTACTTATAGGCTGAATTGTAACGGAATACTGAGAAAATTCAGGGCAAAGCTGGGATTTGGACACTGGAATTTGGTCAATTTGTTGATGACTTTGTAGACAGGAACTATTAGTATTCCAACATAGTATTATAATATTAAATATTCACAATTCAAAGATACATGTTTCCCCAGAATGTGACACCCCCAAATAACTGTTAAGCACTCATTTGGAACACTAGTATAGAAGGATGCTGACCCTAGGCTCCCTCTATGGAAAGTGGAGGCAGCAGGCATCCCAAAGGGTAGCTCCATTCCTCTGAGATCAGAATCATAGAATTACAGAATGGCATGGGTTGGAAGGGACCCCAAGGATCATAGAGTTCCAACCCCCCTGCCACAGGCAGGGACACCAACCTCCAGGCCTGGATCTACACAAGGTTGCCCAGGGCCCCATCCAACCTGGCCTTGAACACCTCCAGGGACGGGGCATCCACCACCTCTCTGGGCAGTCTGTTCCAGCACCTCACCCGCACTTTTGGCAGTGCTTATCAGTCTTCATTGACAGTACATAGAGCTTTGGGACAAATGTGCATCTAAATCCATCCACTTGACTTAGGTGTTCCAGCTACACACTGCATGTTAAGTGGCATAAACCTGAGCATAGTGAATTGTGTAAATTCTCACTGATATTTAATTCAGTCCTGTCATAGACCAAGGACATTATAATAATAAAAGTGAATTACAATCATTTTTCGGTAGACACCCATATCAGATGGCTTCAAGCAGTATTATGTATAATAATTAAACAGATACTAAAGAAAATAGCATATTCGGTTGGACAAACTAGTAATGCAATGTATGAGTAGTGTTGGCATCAGAAGGTTTTACATTATTTTTTAATTAAGAGAATAAGAAATAGACACAGATTTTAAAATGGAGTGTTTTATTTCTGGACTTTACACATAAGATATTTTTTAATCAAATGATAGGAATTGTTCCCCTCCATATTTTCTGCTATGATTTGTTTTTAATCAACTAACAATAAACCTTCCTATATCTCAGCTTTCATTCAGCTTCTTTCAGTAGCCTGTTCTTTATTGTTGTGTGGCATAAACCTAGATAATAGATTTAGGATTTTAGTGCTGGATCAGTGCTGAAAAATGCACAGTACAGCATGTTCAGCCTTTGGGAGACAGGCACTGACTTAAAATAATTGATAAACTATCTCTGCTGGGTGATCCTCGTTTGAGGTACACTCGCTGCTGCGTTCTCACAGAGAGAGTGGATGACTGTGAAAAAAGTACTTGAAAAATGGCTTGGATTTCCATATGACACCCAAGAACAATATGACTTCCAATAGTCAGTAATGCAGTAAGAATTTTGTAGCTTGCTTTCTGTAAAAAATATCAATCACTTGTGATTGAAAAATGAATCTGTAAAGTTAACCTACTCTGTCAAATTTGATTTATTCAGAGGTAAACAACATTCCAAGAGGATTTAGTGAGCCTGTGTTTGGCAAAGGGGTATGTTCAGGTTGTGGCACTACATAGATTGAATGTCCAAACATTTAAAAACTCTTTTATCATTGGCCTGAATACAAAAACGACAGCCTTCATTAGGTGACCTTAGAATGTCCCTGCTATTTGTTATGGGCTTTCTGTATTTAGCTTAACCTTCCATCATGCTGGGGTTAAATAAATGACAAGTTGTTATTTTTCTGATTTTTAGATTAATATTGAGCCATTAAGCTATAAACATATTGAGCAAGATCTCAAGCCAGTGTAAATCAGCGTAACTTCATTGTTTCCAGTGGAGCTTTGCTGAATTGCGTCAGCTGAAGAGCTATCCTGTTATTTGGAACAGTGCTGTATCTTGCTTTCCTACACAGCTTCTGGCTGGAATGTTTGATCTGTAAATCACAATGTTGTCACTATATTTCTTATCCTAAGCTCTGCCTGCTCCTTCAAACGTGTCTTTATTCTTACTTACAGTTGTTCTCCCCTTCTCTTTTCCTTCACTTCTGAATATTTGGAAACCGAATAACCACCCCGACGCATACTGATATTTATGAGGAACAGAATTTTTGAGCGGTAAATCTAACTGTGCTCTTATAAATGTGGACCACATTTAAAAAAAATAATCAAGGCCTGAGGTCAATTTCCCCACTATATTTACATTTGCAATTACCATAAGTGTGCATGCAAATGGGGTGACTGAATGCAAAACCAGTGAGATAGGTGTCTGTCTAAAATAGACAGATGGTAATTACATGCAGAAATGTCAGGGAGCAATTGCATACAGACCTTTAGACTCCCTTTCAGCTGAATTTAGCCTTTGAACCACTTCCCTCCTTTTGCAGGCCACAGTACACCCTTATAACTTCTTGTCTTGAGGAAAGCAAGCACAGACTCTGCATCCTTTCATTGATTATTTTTATTTGCAACAGGCATGTGGTTGCTGTTCCTATCAGCAGAAAAGTGGCAAAAAATTTCTGTACCAATATAGTTCTCTAAATATCTAGCAGAATGTATTTCTGTGTTTGGTATCTCCAAGCTTTTAAATACTGTTTCCAACTAACCTGGCCTTGTCTCAGATCACACAGAACCCATTACACTCTGACTGTATAAAAGCATATGCCTGGCTTGCTTCTCTGAAATTACAACACTCAGGTGGCTTTGGCCTTATGGTTCAGAGAACTGTGAAACTGGGCTGTTTCCATCAGACAAGTGGCAGTAGTCTGTGGTTGTGATGCTATAAAAGCCATTTAAACAATTACATCTAAAAATGAAATTGCCTTTGAAGGAACAGATAAGGAAATGTGGTGATTATTGTATGCATTTCATATTTGGGTGATTTAAGTCATTAATACCAACCAATAAAGAAAGAGAGCAACTTAAATTGATGTATTTCCATTTTTCCCTATATTTTTACAATTATGTTACAGTATTTTGGATAAATGATACATGTTTATGCTAAATTTAATTTCATCACATTTATAAGCTCTTTTTAAGACATAAAACCAATTTCCTTCTTAGAGAAGCATATTACAAGTTTCTGGTTTATTGTATTCCTTCTTTCCCTTTTTAGCTTTATTATAAAGCACACCCTTAATACCTTTTTGAATCTTATACAGGTTTAATACCTGATATAAATCTCTCAATATAAAAGGAAACACAACATAAACAACATATTTTTAATAAAAAGCCTTTCGCAGCTAAAATACACTAATACTACTACTGTAAAATTAACAGTTACTTCAAGAAAACTGTTTGGCATGGGCATGGCACATATTTATGGCAGACACTGCCCACCCCCTCCCCCCCCAATTCTGAGTATGTTTCTGTGAGCTTTAAAGAGTGCATAGTAAAGATGGGTGCTAATGCTTGCATGCAAAAAAAATTTAGAAGTTAGGCATTTACCAACTTTCTCACTTCTTTCTTTTTATTCTAGTAGATGCAGTCCTTTATCTGTCAAGCACTGTTCAGTAGGGAATGTGGTACACTGTATGTTTTCCATCACCATCCAATGAAGTGACAGAGCTTGGTCTGTGGACCTTCTGGAAAATGTCTTTTTAGATGTTAATCCCAACTAGAAGAAGTTGCCAGACATTGCTGTGCCACCTGCCTGCTTCCTTGGACAACAGATAAACTTACCTTTCTGTTTTCCCATTCAATGCACTCTTTTTACTTATTTTTCATCCAATCCTCCTACTCCTGAGCTGTCCACTCAGCACCATGGTGGACAGCACTCAGTAATGGTTACTGTGCTGCTAATTCCCCCCAGACCTTTAAAATACTTCAAAGTTAGCAAAATGTTTTTTGAGGAGTTCCCATATGCTGGATGATCTTACCATTGTCTATTTATGTGAGCTGTTAAAATGCCTTTAGTTATGCAACCTAATGCCAGATGCTTATGACTAAAAGTTGCCAGGCATGGGTGGAAGGTCCCATGGGGCAGCATGCTGCCTGGCTCTAGGATCTAACCCCGGTTTCCTAAAGATACGCTTAGCTTGCACATTGGTACAGTGTCATGTTATAGCTGTCATATTATCTGAAGAAAAAAACACACTTGAAAATGCCACTATTTCTTTCTTTTTGAAATTTTTTTGTTTGATGATGTGATAAAGAATATGCTTGCCATTAACATGCCATATTTCCCTCAGGTTTAGCTGTTCAGAGTTTTCTTCACTTTTTTTAAAAAAAAAAAAACAAACAAAAAAACCCCACATCTCAATATGCTGTTTATGGAAACTGTAGGATTGGTGATAGACAGGCATTCCAAGAAGATGGGTCCCTGAAAAGTATGTACTTTCTGACCTGTGATACTATTGTGGTTCACTTCCTGGCCCTTTCATATGGAAAAATAAGAAGAGACATCAAAATTCAATTTCAGTGCGACCTGAAAAAGGATTTGTATTGCAGTATTTCTTAAACAATGAATGGAGCCTGTACTAATTTATTCTGTCACTAAGTCCCTTTGCTCATTCTCTCATGTAAAATTATGCACAGGAATTCAGTTCTGCTGCCATTTCCTTTGGCAGCTTTAGTGTAGATGGCTGAGTTCAGCTGAGACCCTAAAACCGTTCTGGGTACAACACTTGCTCCACCATCACATGTGGTGATATGGCTTCTTGAAGCCACGTTCCTGAGAGCACTAAGGAACTGATAAGCCACTCACCTTGGAAATTCCTCGACATACCTGGGGAGCTCATGTTAAGATACGTTTCTATTAGAACCTGCAGTCCTGTTCAGCCAGTGTTTTCCAGTATGCAATCAGCCTCTTCTGAATATTTATTTCTCATCCTTCAGTGTGCAGTTTTGCATTTAGTTGTATTGATATTTTGCATGGAGGGGACGCAGTGCACTGTGCCATCCTGACTGCCAACCATGACTTCCCTGACATCTGTGTTACATGCCTAATTTGATCAGCCTTGATTGTTTATATTCTGCCATACAGCAAGTGTAAATTTTAAATAGAGTCAAGCCCAATGCCACTTTCACACTTTGACACTCCCATTTGATGAAAACTCCTCACTGAAACCACACATGGGACTTGTCAGCTGGCCAGTTCTTAGTCCACTTAACTACATACCTTGCCCTATCCTAAACCAAGTTTACTGGACAAAGCTTATTTAGATTACTATATATAAGTTATTGATGTAGTATTTGTTCTTCATGTTTGTTACAAGTGTGAAAAATTATCAAGCCAGGTTTCCTTTTGAAAAAACAGCTGTACTTGTCCCCAGCGTTCCGTCTTCTGTGTCCTCTGCTAATCACTTCTGAAACCAGTTGCTGATTTCCACTGAATTTCGTACACAGTAGATACCAGATAGGATACCAAATAAAGTAGAAACTGTATTTGAGGACCCAAGTGAAAAAGAAGGCTGCCCCAATCATTCACACCTTAGAGAATCAGGAAAACCCATCAGGGAGAGAGGCTCAGATAGCAGACACAGTGCAGCTGGGGGACTGCACTTTCTTTGGTAGCAGAGTCAATACTAAAGAAATGGATAGAAAAGTGAGTTTCATTGGTTCAGATGACGAATAGATTATTTGGATTTTTATCACTATTCACAAATACAAAAATAAATACCTTCCATAAATTATTCTTTGGAATGCTCCAGAGAGAGGGTGACACAAATGTTGATATGGGAATGTAGGATTCTGCAGAAAGATCTTTTCAAATCAGTCTGGGAAGTACAGACAGTTTGCCCACACTTGGCCCACACTTGACAGACTTGACAGATTTTTTGGCAAAGATACGGGTGGATCCATAGACAAGGGGAGAATCTTATCTATAGCAAACATTGCCACATTCTGCTAATACAGTTTGTATCTTCTGTGGTTTAGGTTGCAAGTATGATGCCTCTGTAGTGCAGTATAAAGCTGAGAGCTATAAAGGCAGAAATACTAAAAAGAAACTGCAGATTTCAAAATAGGCAGAAAAGTTTGTTGCCCATAAATCGGATCAGGCAGACTAAAGGCAGAAGTCCTGGATTTATACATGGTGATATATCTACCTGGTTCTCTTTATGTTTTAAGGGAGAATGTGCTTAGTGATTTAGCTGCTTTGATTCTTTAAGTTGCCGTTTGTTTCTACAAGAACCATTTAAAATAAACGTGAAATTACATAGCAGGTTGTTGCTTATCTTAGCTTGGATGATGTGTGGGGTATAAAAGGATCACTGGCCTTTTTGCCATTTCTCTGGCTTTCTGAATTCTCATCTGGCAACGGAACTTTCCATTAAGTAGAGTTGATGGAGAGGACCGTTCTCATCTGTCCCCTGAATAAGGAAGGCATTTCAACACATGGCCTGTCACAGGAGACAAAAAGGAAGTGCAACATAAATTTCAGAATGCCTTTGCAAGATTGTGTAAATATCTAAGTTTTCTATATAATTGCTCATTTTGGCTCTTATTCTGTCTTTTTTCCATTTGGACTGGACATAAGATGCATACTGTGGAGTATTTAGAAAAAAAACTTTAAAAATTATTCCCGAAATTGCTGAAGGTTGGTTGAGCACAAGACCAATCAGGGGCATAGGACACAGTAACTGGAGTCTCATTTCATTGTAACTTTTTCAGAGTAAATTTTTTTTGTTGGTTTTATTTGAACATAAGTCCATACATTTTCAAAGCATTATTTTTGGTATTGATTGTGCATTTTCAGCATTATCTTACTCTTATGATAATAAACTATCACATAATATCTAAATGGAAAAAAAGGTCAGAAATTAAGATACTAAATCTTGCTATACCAAAAAAGAAATTAATAAAAATTTTATTTTCACACAAAAGAGAACCCAGAAATATTTAATGATGTTCAAATTCAGTTCCTCTCATCAGAACTAACCAACCAGCCAGATTCCTTCTCCCATATTTTGAATTTTTTTTCTGACATTTTACAAAAAAAGAATTGATTGAGAATTGATGAATAACCTTGGCTAAAGATACTCAGCTGGTTTATTGAAACCTTTGCTTCATTTTAGAGTATAGCACTGTTTCTTAGCTTCTGAGTCTATCTATAAAACACTGTAAGAGTCAAAAATGGAATTCAGTGTTTCAGTATAAGAAATAACTACAAACTCAGATCTGTAGTCCAGTAATCTAAAATGCAGCTACTATACTCTTTTAATGGTCTTATTGAGACAGTTTTTATGACAGTATAGATCTCTTAATTTATAGTTAACTTTATCACATAATCTATATGTGCATACACAATGAGTTCAGTGTTTTCAACCCAGTCCCTCATGGACAATAATCTACATCACAAAGCCACTACATATAATTCACCTAAATTGGCAGTCTTTCCTCAAAAGAGTTTTGCTCATACTTGACCTGTAGCAGCAGAGGAGCTGAACTGCTTTTGCTTCACCCTTGTTGCTCCTTCTTTAAAGTGTGGTTTGCCCTGATTGAAGTTGAGGTCAGTGATAGGGCAGAGCTGGAGTAGATGCCGTTACTCAGCTTATCCATTCCCCCCCCTCTCGGTTTTGTGGCTGAATGTGCAACTTTCCATGTTGACAGACCCAGTCAAGGCATAGATATTGCAATGTTAAGAAATATAAAATACTTTTTCTGGTTATTATGTGTAACTGTGAGTTCTCATTCTTCGCATTGCAGTTATAAAGCAGGGGAAGAATGGTGAGTGTTACACAACTGTTGTGCTGTAGGTACTTTGTAGTTAATGAGGTCAATCAATGTACAAAATCCTTGTCCCTCACTTCTCAGTCTGCATCCCATTATTTTATATGTAGGAATGTGTATATTGCAATAACCTGCCAAACATTGGCACACTAGTATGTTATACGCTCTACTAGATTGTTACTACTGGATATGCCAAATTTTAAGCTCTATCCTTCACACTTCTTCATCTCACATTGCACAGGGCTCCGGTCTCTTTGACTGCTTCATGTATGTACCTGGTACAGGAGGGAGCATAAGGCCAGTTTTGACACCCACGGGCTTTGTTTCTTAGTCATGTCCTAGCCTAAGGCAGCACTAGGAGCCACTGTCCCCCACATATTCACATACAGTAGCCCTTCTACATTTGCATGAATGCATAAAGTACATTCCTTATGTCCATCCTCATGTGGTTGCAGGTTGTATTTGCCACTACTCATGTGACCTGGGGTCTCATGCCTTGGCAAGTTAGAAAGTTAAAAAGCTGCCTTCTGGGCTGTGGAAAACCATAGTTAATAACTTCCAAGACATCACTGGAGTGAGAGAAAGCCTCAGGTTTCAAGAGGACATGGGACTGAATGGGGAATGCAAAGTGGTGGGTCTACTGTGGAGGGACAGGCTGCAGAGCCACAGCACAGAGTACAGGCTCCTGAGCATGTCTATTAATGGTCTGGTTAATACAGCTCTGCTTGCTTGTTATGTCACCTAGGGCAGTAATGAAACACAACATGAAGCCCCCAAACCTGCAGGCAGAGATGGAACTATAACAATAGATGACAGGGTGTTCACCCCACCATGCTGCTTAGGGGATCTCTTCCAAATGCTAACATGTCTATCAAGGAAGCCATACTATAATTTACATGTTCTCTTTGGGGCTTATTGGTGAGGGACTAGAAGAGACACAAAGAGAGTAACAGTGGTTTTAGCTGAAACAGCTTCAGTAAAGAGTTTTTGGTGGGGAATAATAAGGAATATGCACAGAGGAAATCATATCCATCACCAGTAACCTACAGAGTACTAAAGGCATAAAAGAAACACCATGTTTGCTGCATCCTGATTTTCACCCCTTTTTGCTCTTTTTTCTGTGTCAATATGTAGAACAGAATATGTGCTTTAAAGGAGTCTACTTTGGTTTAGCTTCTGTTTCAAAAGGAATTTTTTTTCTGCTGTTTGTGAACTATATACATTACAACTTTCAAAGTACAATGCTTGCACACTGATGTAAACAGTAAATCTCTCATAGGCTTCAATAAAGTCACAATTCCAGTTTTATTTAGCTTGCAGGGTTTGTCATGTTGAAGGCTTTGTTTGGTTCAGTATTGGTTTTTAGTTTTGTATGCAAAATGGATCAAAAGTATGGTATGATCGAAGTAAAAATGTTGTGCAGATCTTTTTGTGGGAAAAATAAATGTGGACTGCCATCACCTCACTTTTTCCATATATAGACCACACCACCACTCTATAGAATATTTACAAAACACTCCTTGATCAATATTGTAACAATTACAGAAAATGCATTGTAAATATACTAGAGAAAGAGGCAACCAGATCATAAATTGAATGACTTTGTTTACTCGAATAGTCCCTGAGCAAATTGTAGTCCATGAGAAAAAAATCCATAATTTCAAGCCATTTTGCACAATTGACAGCCCCAGGAGAGGAAAAGATTAAGGAACAGAAAGATTCCCTACCTTGATAGTAGAGAAGACTCACTTGTTTTCCCTTTGCTTACCGTCATTAGCTTGGAGCTGCAGACTGTATTATTCAATTATTGTATATCTCTGGTAAATTACCTTGAAATGTCTCGATGTTTCAAAGCACTGTACAAACTGGATTTTGTGTTGCACAAGATAGTTGCTTATTATTGTACTTACCAAGTTTATGTGTGGCAGGACCCAATGTGCAGTACTTAGGAAAAATTATAGACTTAGCCTGACAATCTCTTGAGTGCATGGTGTAAGGGACGCGGATCAGGTGTATGGGCTTGGAGAATGAGCATGGTGAGCTGAGGAATTCTGTTTTTCTATTAATAGGACTTTCTGAAAGAAATATACCATTTTCTTTATTTTTGTAGTGGTTTCTTCTCAAGTAGATATATACTTTTAATCAAGCCAATGAATGTCTTTTTTAATACAAGAAGTACGTTCTTTCCTTTCAGATGTAGTATATTCTTCATCACTTTCTATTTCCGAGTCTGTAGAAACAAATCTACCTATACCCTGAGAGATAAAAGCAAGGGTCTACTTGTATAATCGAAATTGATTTGTGAACCTTCCAGATTTTGTTGCTGTTGGAATGTATATGCATTATCATTTTTATATTTTTATAAAAACTGGCTGAATATTGAATATGTCTGAAGATGTAAGTCTGAAACTTACGAAACTGTAAAATTCTCTTGTAATAAGGCATCTTATTTGCAGTTTTTGGGAAATGGAAAACATTGCAAATATTTGATTGTCATCACTTGTAAGCAGTGCAAAAGAAACATGGCATAAATGTTAGTCAAGTGTCAATACACAGCAGAGGAGACCACTTAATACATATTCAGGGACTACTTTGTGACTACAATATAACAGAAAATATGGAATAGTAGAGAATGTCATGAATAACTGCATTTGCATGAGGAAAATGCAGGTATGAACAAGTTCACCTGTCATTGGGTGTTCACTGTTTGGACCCTTTTAGTTTTATGTCCAAAAAAATTGAGCCATTAAAGGAGCTGGAGGGAAAAAATAAAATAAAATAAAAGGTGACTTGGATGACCAGTCACATCAAAGAATACACTGTGAGAGTCAAAATTAATATACTGCAAATAATCAGTAACCAGATTTTAATTTAAAATTTAAAATTGCTACAGATGAGGAAGTGGGTACCAGAAACCAGCATCTTCCTTAGGGCTGGTATAGAGGCCTATGTGACATGGATTATACACAATGAACAGTTCAAACCAAGTCTCATTTTTACACCCCTTGTTTTACACCATACCTTCTTGGAGAAGCTTGGTAGCTACAATGCTGCGACCTCAGCTGTGAAAAACACACAGAAAAGGTACATTTTTTCCTGCTGTTGGAGGTTCACAGAAGTTCCCTCTGTGCTGAAGGGATCATTGCTTTCAGATGAGAGATAGAGACAGTCTCTACAGAGTGATGGCTAGCTGGTAGGAGAAACACAGAACATAAGCACCTAAATTAGATGCCCAAACTGAGGTCTGATGAATCTAGGTTAAAATCCTCATATAATTTAAACATTTTGGAAGAGCTCTTTCCACCTGGTGGGCTTTCTTAAAGTCAATGTCAAGTTGCACAAATCAGATGTACTGACCTCAGAGGGGATATACAAGTTTATAGCAGCTGAGAATCTGGCCCTTTGTATGATAAAAATGGAATTAGATTAAGTTCATTATTCTAAATGTCACTTTTACAATAAAAAAAAGAACTTGAGAGTGATTGCATGACAAAACCTGCTATGAAAGGGTAACGAGGGGTAAAAGACAAAGGAACTCTAAATAAGTCCATTTACCACAAAACCAGAGAAGAATAAGCAGAAATGATAATGTATGTAGAGGAGAGAGAGAAATCTATATCGGGCAGGTTTTCTGCTTGGGAAGGATTTATTTAATTTAACAAGGATTAAACTGAGTACATTTCTGTGTAATCTATGCATGGTTCTTAAAGTTATTGGGGCGGGGGGGGGAAGCCACCTTAACACAAAGCATGTAAATTGACAATTGCCACTCATGAGGGCAGTAGCTTTGCTTTGCTTGCTCATTGTTTCTTTTCCCCCACTCCTAGCAGTATATTCACAGAAGTGGTAGGAGAATTTATTTCAGTACAGATACACTTCTATAGCTATCTTTAATCTCACTGGAGTGGCTGACATGAGCTAAGAAGCAGCAACTGCACTTCATTTTACAGGGTAGCCTCCTAAATAAATATGTTGTATTTTTGGTACACTGGAATGTTTCCCATGACTCCTCTACCCCCTGATTGTCACTTTTTTTTTTCCTTTTTAATGAAGAATGTCCTGTCTCCTAGCTGTTAGCCTCAACACCCACTAGTTGTGTTATTGTTTATTGTTACATTGTCTCACATCATCTATGGGAACCTGTGAATAGTGACAGAATAAAATAATTACAATATTTACCAGTAGAATTTATCTCACTTTTCCCTTCCTTAAAAATGTTATTAATGAAATCTAAAATAAGATTCCATGCTACCACAGCTAACTAGGATAATTGACATATTAGCATGCTGGATAGTAGAGAAGAATGCTTTGTATCTTGCTATTTATTACAACTTGCCCCAAACAATAGCTTAACAATATCTGCACATTGTTAAAAGAGAACAGGGAAAGCTAGGTAAGGGCAATATTATTTTCTGTTATTTGTATTTATTAGTTCCATATAGTTTCCATCATTTTGTGGGAGGGTGATCAGTTAAGATTAGTGGACTATTAAGCACCAGTGTACAAAAAGGGTAATATGGATTCCCCTTTGAGAAATAATGATTCCCATGATGAGTTCTTTATTTTAAGCCAGATGCTTAGATTATGGGCAATACATTGCTCATTGCAATGCCTATGGCATGGTTTGCATGTAATGCTGATAGAAAAGCCTACTATATCGTTCTGATGAAACCAACCTACAAATCAGTTTCCCAGAAATGAGAATTAATAGTACAAGCAATAACATCCTAATTTCTACACGACAGCTAGAGTAACACTTAAAAACATTCTGCATTACCAGATAAATACACCATTCATTTTCACAAATGGAGTCTGTTTCAATTCTCAGCTGTTGGATGATGATTTGACTTGGAGCAAAGGCAGCATAATTGGGTAACAGCTGAAATGTGCTTCATTGAAAAGGGTTGAAAGATCCATTGCTGGATTTCCAGGAGTGTGAATTACAATTCCAATAATATCAGAAGCAACTAATTCTATTCTTCAGAAGTGAGGACATAAAAGAAGTTTTAGGTTTTCTTATTTCAAGCTTTAATTGAGGACTAGGTTGTAACTCATTTTCATCCCTGAATGGGTGGTAAAAACATACACAGTAGGTAATTCACACTACCTCAAAAACTGTTAGTGCCATAAGAAGACTAATCAGGGTAAGCTTCCAGTAGCAAATTATCAGCTACAAATTAAAACCTTGCCGCGTGTCTGCTAAAAGCAACCTTTTTTCCCCCCACTAACATACGTTTGTCTAGATTAGTAACTGTTGGATTACTACAGGATATGAAGAATAGGGAGTGCTCTGAGCGAGCCTTCAAAACATTACATTTCAGAAGTGAACAGGGAACAGTTTTAAACTGTTGCTTTTGTTTGACTACCATATTTACTAGATTTTGAATTTTTTTTTTTAATAACACATATGAAAATAAGTCAGTTTTGGACTCCATGTATTTCTTTCATTTAATTTCTAATGTACCATTCTGGGCTATGAATTAAAAGAAAATATACATATATTTGGTAAAGCACCTACGTGTCTGTGGATACTTACTCAGGAAATGACCTATCCCATCCACCATTTCAACCCTTTGCCCTTTCCAGCTGCATGTTAACCAACAGTTTATCCTCAGGAGCCCTGAAATTTGCAGGTAGTTTCCATACCTAGCAGAGAGCTTTGCTCTCTTTGTGATAAACGTTGGGTAGATTTGGCCCCCGAATCTTCATTTCTAGCCCTCTGTTGTGTTTGTCATTGCACTGTCATCTTACATCAGATTTGAAGGTGAAAATACAATTCCTCAGACCCATCAATAAGGGAATGAAAACATCCAAGAGCAGGAAGTGATCAAGTTAAGCATCATGCATCATGTGTAATATCAAATGTCACTTTGATCTTCTACCTTTGAATATCTTTTCTGAAGTCATCCTATTTAATAATAATAATTAAAAAAAAAGGGTAGGGGGACATTACTGAATATTCTGTTTCACAATAGACTTACTGAATCCCATTTCATAGACCCAAATTCCACAAAGCGCTTAAGCCCATGCTTAACTGCAAATGGTCCACTCTTAGCTTTAACTAAGGTCATGTGCTGGTAGTCATGATGAACCTTTTTGGACTCTGCTGACAAAAGTAATGTAGTCTGTTGATGCCAGGTGACTTCTTATCAGTGGACAACTTGATAGCAATGAGAGCAGATAGAGGACCGCCATTATGGTGGGTGTTTTTAACTGAATATAGTTCATGTGCAAAAATTGCAACCTTTGCCCTTTGTGCAAAGCCTAATCAGAAAAAAATAATGGTTATATATGTATCACACAGGGAGGCTTTCTGTTGTGTATTTTATATTTTCAAGTGCTTTATTTTGTTCCTGAAAGAAAAAAAAAAGTAAAATTTAAAAACCCCAGGATATGGCTTATGCTCCTGCTGGTTCGTCTTTGTCTGGGAGTGGGTAATGCATAATTCCACTACAGTGAAGTGTACAGTGTATTTAAACAAGTTGAAGAGAACCTGAGCCAAAATAAATTAATTTATCATGTTTTTATACTTCCAGATGCTTCTTTTAATTAAGCTTCATAAGTGTTAGGACTTTTCATCAAACTAGTCATCATCCTGCATCAGGGTCTGGGTGAATCCCTCTTAACTAAGATAATACACAATACTTTTATTTTTGAGGTTCCTGACTGTTCCTCATATGTGTTAAGTTATACATGAATGCTCATTAAATCTACTAAGATAACTGTTTGATGTGTTACTCAATAGATGAAACATAAAACTGTTCTTTAAAAAATCAGCAAAATTGCTTGGAGGAACAACAAATTCATACATCAGCCCATTCTTTATGTTCTAAAGTGCAATTTACAGGACTGAACTAAAGCAAATGTCATACCTTTAATTTCGTAGAAAGTTATGTACAAGTCTATTATTCAAAATAATCACATAACTGGGAAATTCACTGAACAGCTACCTTTCTGCTCAGCAGGGTGCCATTTTATAGACTTTAAAATTCACTAAGTTCAAGCAGCTTTCGTACTCAATAATACATGTGCTAAATATGTCACATTAAAAGTGCTTTTGGCATGTAAATGATCCGTTTTCACATAGAAATGCTTTTAAAAGAATCTGAGCTCACTTTTTTGGAAATTATAAGTGCATTGAATTTCATTGTCCTACAGAACCATGTAGAGTTGATCGAAGTGAACTACAATGACAAACCAACCCTTGTCAGCCCTTATATTTATGTATCATTTGAGCTGTCAGAAGTATATATAGTTGCATTTTCTTCTACATATTTTCTACTCAGTTCAAAAAAATAATAAAAAAAAATTTGGTGTAAGGAGGGGGAGGTGGGTTTAGTTTTCTAGGCCTAAGTGCTCACAAGCACTTCTGTGTATAAAAAGTTAACATTTCACTGGAAGACTTGCAGCACGTTAAACTGATTTCCTAAGCTTGTTAATTTTTTCTTAGAACTCAGCAGTACTTCTACTACTGCTTTAATGTTGAAAGATAAGGCAAATGTTTTACAGGTGATTTAGGATGCTTATCCTCCAAAGAACGAATTCTGAATTCTTATGCATAATATGAATAAAACTGAAAGCATAATCTCTGTCTCTCACTGCTTCATTATACTGCTGCATACTGAACAAATTCTCCATACTCTGTATACTGCAGAGCAAGATTCTTTCATGATAAATTGATTGTACCTATTCCCATTCTCTGTAACTCCATGTAAGGGACCTTGATAATGTCAGACACATCCTGCTTTTAAAAGTCTTTTGTTCTTTCTTATTAGAATAAGTAAAGCATCTTGAATGCTGTTTGGAAGTCATTACGTTATTATTCTGGTTACCTATAATACAGTACATGGCTCCAGGGTTCTCACAGATGCTTGTTTAAGAAAACAAACTGTCAGAAATGTTCAATTCTTATTTTAAATACGGAAACAAAATTCATGAGATGACTCAAAAAAATTAAACTGGAAAGACTTGGTTTCAGGGAAGGAGGAGGAAGAGAAAAAAGAAAGGAAACATATGTATTGGTTTGCAAGGTCCAGCAGGAAATGAAGTAGAAGTTTTTAACTCAGTAGTGGAGTGGCTGTATATTGGAAACCCTATACAGGCCTGTAGGAGAGTACATGGCGTGTAGGTATTAATCCTGGGTGCCAAAACCAACGTGGAAGGAAAGCTGAAGAAATCCAAGACCCCTTTTTTGCCTATCCATACCTGAACTTTAAAGTCATAATCTATCAATCTAAGATGCATGTAGGATTTTGTTTAATTATCTTTCCATAAGTGCTGTGTGTCTTGATTATACATTATACATATATAGGTGAACATTTCTGCATTTCTGTTCTGTGTAATTCATAGTGTACATAGACAAAGAAGATTACAAATGAGGGGAAAAACATGTAACATAAAGTAAAATCAGAGGCTGTGTATCTGCGTTTAGTACATGTTCAATTAATATTTTAGATTTTTTTTGTACTTTTATAATATAATGCAATCTCAATCTTTTCAGCATTTTGGTTTTTGGTTAATGCAAAAAATTAAATATTTTTCTGTCTTTTGTTCTCTGAGACAATACAAGATGGAGACAAGGGATTTAGACTCACATTTCTCCTCTTTCTTAGAGACATTCCTTGTTTATTATGCTTTATCTGAAATTAATCTGAACGGAGAATACTGGTTGATCCTTTGAATATGGAATATCTGACAGAAAGACCTCCAAAAGCACTCAAGCACAAATTCTCCATCCTACTAATGGCTAGTTATTGGCTGGTTATAAACTGCCATCCACTCAGGAAAGTCTGCTTCTGCAGAAATAGTTGGCCAAGGCATCCTGAAAGTTGTCCATTTTACTGTGGTGATGTGTTTGCTAGATGTCAGTGGGCATTTTAAGCATTCAGGGCTTTTAGATTAGCTATTGTAGGTTTTTCTTACGAAGCATCAGATTGCTAGCTTTCTGCATGCTTTGGTAATACCCATTTAATAATGAGGAAAAGCATTGTATTGAAGTGGCAAATATTTGTTCTACCATCTTCCAGCCTTGTGTAATTATTTTAACATCAGCCATGACCTTATCTTTCAGATACTAAAACAAATAAGAAATGTAAAGGACATTAACCTGCTTCATCCTGGTGTTCCATCAAAAAATCGTTGATCAATGTTTCTTTAGGATTTGGGTCTGAACTCAGGGTGTCCACATATTCCTATCTCTTAAAAATAGATAAACTTCTACTTAAAGAAGTGCCTTTCAGCTTCCTTTCAAGAAACAGCTGTTGAAGAGTGACCTCTGAATGTGTCTGAGTATGTTCACAGCACCAAGACCCACTAAAATATCCTGAAATGTGACGTATTTTCTTCAAAAATACCACCCTTCTATGTGAGATATTTATAAATTCTATTTCTCAACAGCTGTAGCTCACTATGGGATATATCTTCTAGCTCACCTATATGTTCTCATATACCCTATAGAAATGCCATATAGAGATGCAGTCATTAAATTGACTTAGAATTTAAAGTTAAAGCCTTGTTGACTATTTTTTTAATCCTTGGCATAATATTTTATCATAAGTCCTGTTTCATTTTTTATCTCATGGGGCCAAGCAGGTTATTAAAATACAGAATGCAATTTTAAATAAATTCTGTAGAATTTTTTTACAAGGTTTTTTTAATCCAACTCAGACTTGGTGCCAACAAGAAGCATTCTGTTTAGTATATCTCTGACTTCATACAAACTCTAACTTTCTGTCTGGCATTCAAAGCCACTTATGGAAACTTTTGAATTACTGACATTTTTAGGCTTTTAGATGTTGTGGATAGAACACTGAAAGTACTGATTTACTTTTTGACTTTCTGAGGTATGTTTTAATAAAAAAGAGAGTGAAAAACATTGCCTAACTTTGAACATAAAAGAAATCTTGGTCTCATTAAGTCAACAGTAATGCTCTCCTTAACTTCAAAGGAGACCATGATTTCATCCAACATATCTAACAGTTCCATAAAACACACAATGAAAATCACTTTACAATATTGGCAGGCAGAGTATGCATTTTGTATGCATCTCAGTGAAGAAAAGGCACAAGCATTCTGACTTATTTACTAATGCATGCCAGCGAAAATTTAAAAGAGCCGAGGATTTCTTGAGAGACATTGTGTTATAACTCTCTGGGAGTGTGCACTGCCTTCATTTCAAACAAGACTTAAAGTCTACGCTGTGAAATTGCAATTATGTGGTCCTGAGTACTCCCTATGAAATGCAGTGCATGATTTCTCTTAGTGGGCGAAGAATGTTCAAGAGGTGAGTGAAATACACACGCCAGCAGCAAGCAACCCGGTGAAGTCAAAGCTGAAAACACTCCAGTAAAGGTGCTGGACCAGTGCAATAAATGCAAAGCTGAAAACACTCCAGTAAAGGTGCTGGACCAGTACAATAAATGCAAATAAAGGCTAAGCAAGTTAATGCATATTCTGTTAGCTACTTTCCTGTGATAATGACGAAGCAAATCTAAAGCCATACCATGGAAGGAAACTGCAAGAGCAGGGACAACACTGGATAGATGCATTTTAGTGACGTTTTCTGTTGATAAGTGTTAATACTTTAAAATGTATACCTTAGCTTAAACTGGAAGTGACAGAAAGGAATAGAGAGAGATAATTTCAAGGCTGCAGGAAAAAAAAAGTAGAATTTTTAAAATATTATATAGAAATAATGAGGAAAACTCACCATAAAGATAATATTGACTCTGATAGTAGCACACTTTCCTCATTGCTGAGAATAGCTTTCTAACAATGTAAGAATAGTTTGAGAGGATTAGTTGAATTCTTTGTGTTGTTGACCTTCTGGAACAAAATTTTACAGCTCTGCTCATGTGTCTGAAGATCTTAATTGTATATAAACAATTTATTTTTCATAAAAGGTTTCCAAAACTCTGGTGAATTATAGTAATCTTTATCAGATAATATTATCTGCTCTGAAAAATGTTAGGTATTTGGATATAACTTGATTTCAGTTGAATTCTTATATTGGTAATTGTTTCCAACCTTCCCTTCTCATAGAGAAAGAGAACTAACACTTCCACATTCTTACCTTTACAACAGAAGAGTCACCTGCTTATGAAAGCTTTTTTTTATTCTCTACTTACTGAGTACATTGGGTAAGAATTTTTCAGTGAGTGTGGAATAATATGATCATCATTCTCTTGTTCCTTACAAAAACTTTTTAAAAGTATTGCAAATAGTGACTGGAGATGGTACAAATGTGCCTTTGTTAGCGAGTGTGCTGACCAATGTGATATTGCTGCGGTCTCACCAGGTGTGTTAATACATACTCATTCTGTCCCAGTATCTCATCATTTGTGTAAGGCTTGCATTTCCATCTTAAGTCTCTCTATCTAAATCTAGTTTGTTTATAAGGAAGGAATTTTTAGGAATTCGCTCTTTCTCAGCTGTTACGTATCGCACTCAATCTGAGCCATGCTGTCTGCTTACATGAGCACTGCTAGGCTGTTTCAGCAGATGCCAAGCAGGTTACTTTAAAACATTGCTGAATCACGAAGTGTGGTTTAAGCTAACATGTTTATCTTCACATGGGAAAGGACAAGAAGTGCTGAGACCCAGGTATCACGTCACAGATGGTGAAAGTCAGAGGCAGAGTCCACATTCTTCCTTCTGTTGTGTTACTTATCTCTCGCTCAGCTCAATCCCTACTATGCATTAGTGTTTGATGTTCAGGTGATTCCCAGGGGCACTTCTAGGATTGAACATCACTGCAATTAAGTGTGCAGATATAGTTTTTTAAGGCTATTTGAAATTTTACAATAAGAATATAAAAAAGGTGCTGACATATATATATCCTGCTGGCATTAAAAGCCAAGTCTCCAAACTAGAGCATAAGGAAACAAAAAGGCCATCATTAGACAAGGGCACATAATTAATGGTGTATTCTGTGTTTCACTTGAGAAGGGGATCAAAGAAGACTGTATATACTTAAAACCACAGAACCTACCTTTAGACGATGAAATGAATTTTCTGATCTTTACAATAAAGCATCAAGAGTACTGCAGAAAATGGTGTTGGTACTTCCAAAGGTTGTGCTGTGATATGTGAAGAGTGTTGTATGTGTCTGTGGCATGGAGAAATTCTTTGTAATTATTTAAGCGACTCTAACAACTTCTTTATTCTGGGGTTTGGAGAGCTGAGAATTACTTTGGGGAAAACTTGTGGAATTCTGCAAAATCAGTATTTGGCACAGCAGCTACTCACTTGGACTGCAGTTTCCTCCAGACTCTCTTTTTCCTACACTTTGATAATGAAGTAACTAATCTCTGACTCATATCCAATAGCACTACTACAACATAAAACCTGCAAGTAATGCTTAGATGATGTCTGGATGTATTTTCACAAGCAACAATAGCTTAATCTAGGATGACTGTGATGTTCCTGTTCCCTCATGTTACTATTGCTCCTATCCTAGACATTCTTGCCTCCACTGTGCAAGACAGCTCATCTGCTCACACCACAGGTGCACCAGTGCATTTGAGATACTAATGTGTCAATGTGCCTTAGTTCTGATTTGGAATACTTTAATATTCTGGGATTTTTTGGCAATTGTGGATGCTCAGTGGGTAGATCAGTATTATAGATCCTGAAGTGAAAGCATATAGTCATCTCTGAGCCCTACTTACAGAGGGGCAGGAAAATTTACATGTTCCAGGATAAATTCCACTCTTGAATCAGAAAATGTCGGGACTTAGAACCACCCCACACATTGTACACATGAGAACTCAGACTATTATTTTTCAGGTGCTTCAGCTCCTGATGCCCCACATTGCTTGCAGTTGGTAAGTATCCTAGAATATTTCAGAAATAGCAGAATTTATTAAGCTTGCTATTCTGTGTGAATCTGAGTAATTTCCATAATACTGAAATTCAGAATATATTTTCTTTCTGTCTGAAAAATCTTTTACAGGTTTTTATTTATTAGAAAGCATAAGTTTCTTTTTCAGCAGTGTCAAATTTTAGTAGTATTGAACATAATCCCATACGGGTAACGTAAGGAAACAATGAGAGATACCTAATGGGACCCCAACACACACACTTTTAATGAAGAGGTATTTTTGCACTTATGATTCATCATTTTGTGCTTGCAAGGTTTGAAAATGTGGTTTGAATATATTTGGAGAAAGGGTGTGAAAAATAAGATCTTACACAATGTTTTTGTTTACTATGCAACTCCCTCCATACGCACACATTCAATTAGTAAGAGCACTAAACATTTTCTGGTGCTCCTGTTTTGCAATACAGGCTTTGCCTGCTTTCTGTTTGCTGCTTACAACATAATGACATCTGCTGGAAGAGGTCACTAGTAAAAAGGTGTTAGCAACTGAGAGAGAAGTTGAAATCCAATCTGGATAAACGTATGTTTGAATCTTTACTAGTTATCACCTAAACGTGTATTTACAGCAGATAGATAAGTAGGTGAAAACAGTATAAAATAGTGTATCTAAATAGTGATATTTAAAATCATAAGACATTAAAAAAAAGGGTGCTGAACTTAAAGGGATAGGGATGCAATGTAAAATGCAGTTCTATTGATTTGACTCATTTGGGAATACAGCTGATGAGCAAAAGCTGGTTTGTTTCATGTGAAATATCTTGGCTTCACTTAACGCAAGGAAGGGCTTCAGTAGAGTTTGCTTGGCTTCTTGGGAATTTCTGGAGCAGGCTCTTTCTACATTAGTAAGCAATTTGGTGCAATACCAGTTAATCACTAGATTGATACTGTTGCTGCTGAGGTCCTTCCCATCTCCATTACATGTGTTTCAAGGAAATCACATATCACATTTGGTCTGTTTACTGGACCAAGCATCTTTGGTACACATATGGTTTGAAGCTCTCTGAAAGGAAGAACCATTGTGTTCACCAGGGAGAGCCAGTACAGCCCCCACCCCCAGTGTGGAACCTACCTGGGGACTGTTGAAGTTGAGCTGCTAATGCAGCTTCTCCCAAAATAATCCTAGGTCACCAAAATCACCCTTTGAAGCAAACTAGCATGATGAATGGAGATGATCAAGGCAGAAGTTTAACTTCAATATTCAGTGTCAACCATACTGCTAATATAGACTTAGCTTTAGGAACTCAGAGTCTCAGGACGAGTTATAGTTTACTTAGAGTGACTGTAAAGTATCAGTAACTTAGAGGTTTATAGGAAATGTAATAACAAGTTTTAGGTAGGTTCAGAAGGAAAACATATATGAAATATCCTACAAATCAGAAGTCCTTCTTTCATATTTGGTTGTTTGGGCTTTTTCCTGGATACTTTTAGAAATAACCTGAGTTTCTGGGTTGTTTGAAAGGAGATGAAATAGCCTAACTGACTCAGGTAGATACCTATGACATGGATGTAATTCTTGACTTGCACACAAAATGTTGTTTGCTTCAATTTCTTTTCTTCTTTTCTGATGTTATTATTTTAATTTTGTCATTCATGTGGAAGAACTACCATTTAACCTTAAATGTGATAGATATGTAATTTCCATGCCTGAACTCTCTAAAGGTTAAAGAGTTAAGCTGCCTATTTAGGTAGCGTCTGAAGTTAGAAAATATTGGACCTCCCTTTACCACTAATATACTAGCATATCAGTTCTGCATATGAATGATTCTTCTTCCTACCTTTGAAAACCCTCCTTTTTTCATGTCTATCTGCATCCGTGATCTGTTCAACAGACAAATACTAACATAGATCTCTAAAAGCTTCAGTCTGCATTCTGAGGTGGGCCACACTCTTTGGTTGGCTCTAAGAAATGGACTTCTCTTTGGTGATCTTCAAGAGATTCTTCAGATTTCTCCACCCAGTTGGTATGGCTTGTTTACATTCAACATGCCACACATTCATACAATTACTTGTTTGAGAACTTTGCTATTTCTGGGACACTCAACAGAGACATGAAGAATTTTCTGCCTTAGGCCACAGAATAGCTCCAGAAGAGTCAGCGGGGAGTATTTCAGTCCAATAGCCAACTTCATCTTCATAATGCATTTATGGAGCTTCTTCAGCAGAGGAAATTAGAGCATTTGCCAAATAGCATATTCCCTTAGCATATTCTTGTCCAGGTCACTGTATGGATTATACATAATCTTCCCATAACTTAGTCTTTCTCGAGATGCCACCCTTTTTACCTAGGGAAAAAAAGGATCATATACTCCAAGAAAAGAAACAAGAAAATATTAATTTTGCCACCAACATCTGGGCTATACTGCCATTCTGAGACAGCAGAATTTCTTGCAAGAGTTGGTAGCAGTTTGCCCGAGTCCCTAGCTAGAGAGCAAAGGCTGTTTCCAAGGCTACTTAACTCTTCTGACTTCATGCTGTCAATCAACATTAGAATAGCTTTATGTTAAAGGTTTGAAAAAAACAGCAATATAGAAACAGGATGGAATCCATAATGAAGAAAAGAGTGAATTTAATAGAGCTGTAAATAAAACATTAGAGGTCAAAAATACACAGAAGGACAATAAACACCACAGTGATACAGGAAACTTTATAATGAACAGAATAAACACTGTACAAGCAGTTGAAGAGTAGTAAACACTACTGAGATATTAATCAAGAGGGAATGTGGTTTATGGCTGAATTTGCCTTGAGACAGAGTGAGATATAAACCAATTTATGTAATATATTTTTGTTTCTAATATTTTCACAGCCACCAGAATGAATATTTAATAAAACAATTAAAGACTTATCCTTTTTGATGTGATAAGAAACTCAGAAACAAAAGCCCATTGCTAATAGTTCATCTTTGTGGGAATACTTATCATTATTTTGACATGAAGCCTGAATTATTATTGAAAGCAAATAGAGAAACAAGGTCTCAAAGCTCTTGGATTTTTCTTTTATTGCTGTCATTGTCACCGTGTAGATAAATTAAGGTTCACAGTATCAGATAATCTCTAATGTTACTTATAAGAACATCTTTTTCTTACAAAACTATGCAAAGGATACATTTAATTTCCCCTTGTTCTTATATCTAGACTTTGGATACTTTGATGCCCTGGACTTGGAAGGATTTAACTAGGTGCTTTGAGTCTGTACTTCCTTTTCTACTCCTTATCAGTCATTTACAGAAGCTTTTTCCCCAAGGACTTGTTTTTATTCCGGGAGAAATGGACACCTCTAAGGAGAAAAAAAAAAAAAAGAAAAAGGCAAATAAACAACAAAACAGGACTTTTTCCCTTACAGAACTCAGGGGCAGGAAGTCTCTGAAACAATGGTTAAATAATACCGACCCTCAGCAGCACACAGCTGGCTGTGTTTAAAGAGCTGGAGGAAGTGAATCAGCATCTAACTGAAGCCAGGCATTCCCAAAGGCCAGAGGATGGGAAGTCTTTCCACAGTGGAAGATACCACTAAGAAGGTCAGGCAGCACTGTGATTCTGTAAATTGGCCTTCATCCTTTTACTTTAGGAAACACCTACAATATTTTAAGCCACCTAGAGATGGCAAAAAAGCAACTGGTCTGAATGTATTGCAGAAATAAAAGTCAGGTCATCTAAAGGAATTGCTGGTGTGAGATGACAGTTGTGCTGATTTTACATACCAAATGGAGAAGGAAGAAACAGAAAATTAACGCCAGTTAGAGCCAAGAAAATACTGTTTAAAATAAGCCATCCAGGTTTTGCATATGTACTTTGTAAATGACACAGCTGGACACTTAACCTCCAGTCAAGAGGTTTAGCCTTCAAAACGCAGGACATAACTTTCATCAGACCTTATCCTCCCTTTCCTAACTGGGCAACAAAGATGCCAAAAAAATAATTCTATATTTGTGATTTTTGTTCATGGCTCCTTATATACAACAAAAGTTAGTGGAAGAAATAGGCAGTGTTAGAGACAAGGAGTCTTTTTTTAATTTTGGAGAAAGTCACCTTAAATTCATGGTTGTTTGTATTATAAAAATATACATGCCAGCACACATTTGGAACCCCATATGACTATTTTCTTCCCAATAAGACAGTATGTTCAGAAGAGTATAATATTTGACAGTCGTTAGCATGCAGAGAAGTCCATTTTTCTTTACCAGTAATATCCTTTCACCTCATTATAAAACAAGAGTTGTCATACCAAAACTGAAGACTTGTCAACAGAGTGGGGAAAATCATTTTTAATTACTATATGGATAAAGCTTCAGGATGATAAGAAATGGGGAAGTGTGATAATTGAAAGAATTACAGGAAATTTTTGAATTAAATCTTGCATTTTTAGTTGTTAAATTTCTGTGTGTTTCTGTATTAAGAACAATCAAAAGATTCATTGGTAAGTGGGTGTGCAAGATACTTTTTAAAGTATTTCCATTGTTATTGTTCTTGCTATGTATGCTGCAGCCCTGAAGCAAGCTCTGGAATAAGTACACTTTGATTCCAGACTTCATCAAAGATTTAAGAGTCAGTCAGTAGTGCAAGTCATTCACCTAAAAATAAATACTCCAATTTGATTAAAAATCAGATGTGTAAACTATTGCCTTTTAATATATAGTTTTGGATACTGAAACTGTTGCCTCTGTGCTTCAGCAGGTCTTTTGATAAGATGCGCAATAAAAAGAGTATTACTATTAGGTAGAGCTATAGAAAGACAAAAGTAGTGGGAAAATTACGGTTTTCAAAATGGTTTTTACTGATAAGGGCATGTTTACCAAGGGAAATGTTGTTTTACCTTTTCTTTTTCAGGCACAAATTATTCAGTATTACTAAAGTACTTACTAAGTTGAAGAAATACCTATTAGTAACAATTAATAATAGTGCACTTACAGCCACATAAGTACAAAATCACTAATAGTTTCTTAATATCAACATCCAAATTTTATTATGTTCCATTAGTCTTTTATCTCAGTCTCCTCACTGTTCCTCCTTTAGAGTAGTCTATAGCATAAAGTAAGTGGGCCACATTAATATGCCATTTCCACCTGAGCCAGTGCAATTGCACTAGAGATAGCCATGGCTGGGTGCATTTTCACTAGAGCTGCTAGGCATAATTTAATCCTTTTTAATAATTTTATAGATATAACCTTTTACTCAACTACTCACTCTGTAACATTAATTATCTGTAAGTGAAAATATAATTTATACATGAGTCAATAATCTATGATAGATTTTTGTACATTTCCTTCTTAGGGTGCCCTACCTAATAACAACAATGAGATTTCCACAGTATTTTTGTGTACGGCTTAGCAAGAAAAGATGTAAATAGAGGACAAATACTAAGAAGAATACGTAGAGAAAAATCAAGTTAGTTTTCCAAGTACTGCATTCTTTGTGAAAGCCTGAGATAATGTGCATAAATTAAGACAATCTGTTAAGAAAAAATGATACTTTAAAATCCTCAAAACTTTAACAACAGACTATTTTAACATTCAATTAGCATCTTTCTAAAATTCAGTTTTTACAGTGCTCAGATATCCTGGAAGCATATAGTATACAGAAACATTGGCTTCCTTCAGAAAGGGAATAGAGTTTTTTTATCTTACAGAAAGTTGTGTCCATCCTTGCTCTGCAATCATTTCCCTTGCTTGCATTCAGGAGCCTAGACCTTTAAATTTCACTGAACCAAGGAACTAGGGCCCTGTGGTGGCTATTTTTAGCCTTTGTGCTGCTTGTTGTATTTTCCTTTCTATTAGCTTGTAAGATGCTGCTAGCTTTTGGTTTTTCTGTTTATTAGTTTTGTTTTCATTTGTTATTTCGGGAGATCTGACAGTCTTTCTTATGAGTTCAAAACATTTCACTTCATTTCTCAGAGCAGAGGAGAATTGAAGAGAAGTGAAGGATGATATTTTCAAACATAGCCCATAAGTCTGGATATTGAGTTGAGAAAATATCTAAACAGAGATATCCTATACTTGATTTTTTCATAGGCACGTTTTGCAATTCAGCCCAAGGTTATTAGGAACAGGTTGGTAGTTGGCATGACTGAATACAAATCCCATTTTTGAATCTGGACATGAAAGAGTAGAAAGGATTTTTGGAAAAAACGCCATTTTATTTGAAGGGGTACTAAGCACCTGCATTTCTCGTACTTTTACCAATTTCATATCAGTAAATGTATTCCATCTAATTAGTATTTTATGTCAAAAACATGAGTCCTTCGAGAGTGATCAGAATCCAGGTCTCTTCCCAGGGAAAAGCATTCATCCCACTCGCCATGAGAAGAGGGAATGAAATCTAGGTCTCCTACTTCCCAGCCTCCAGCCACCAAGATCTCGAAAAATGAGGCATTGCTGCCTTTTTATTATGCATATATTAAGGGAATTAGATGTGTAAAAGCAAGTCAGGCAAAGTCAAGCTGTAAGAATATTTATGGAATAAAATCTTTTGGGGAGCTTGGTCATTGAAGCAGTAATTTTGGTATCTGATCTGGGTTTGCATGAATAAAAACATTATGATTCAAAACTACCTAGATGTGGCATCCAGGCCCTGATTTTAGGATATTAACTGCAATGGCTGTGATACTGTGGTCTTTTCCATTAGCTGAGAGGAATGGAGGATCATGAGTTAGTCACATACACATCAGTCCTGCTTGTATTCTTGTTTCTTTGAAGTTCTTAAACTTAGAGCAGAAACCACCAAAGGTGCTGATAAAGAGCATCATGCTCCATAGACAGTCACTGAACAATGTAGGAAAGTGTGCTATAAAGATTAGATAATACAACTGATTGTTTGAAGGAGTGAGTGGGGAAGTTCAGCTATTCTGTAGATACAGAGAACTTCATAGAAAGGATAATGAAAAGAGTCTTCTTTAGTGGGTGAATAAGAATATCTTCTTTGTGCTTTTTCTGGACATAGTAAGAGGAAAATATCTGCACACCTGCTAGTCCTGCCCACACCTCAGCTGTGCTTGCATTGGGATCAGGGATAGAATTTCTCTCATGTTGGAGAAAATGTATTGCTTCAAAAGATGGATGGATGGGTGGATGGTTGGAGAGAACCACTGGATTCTTTATCAGCTAAAAAAAAATGCAGGAAGGAGAGAGCCAAGATTAATATGAAATTAGTAATCTTTAGTTGAAAACTAGTCTTACTGCTGAAAAAAGGCTGCTCGAGTGTTTAAAGCCAAAATTGAGACTCAAGAAGCAGTCAGATCAGAGGCTTTGTCTCTGGGAATTACAAGCACCAATGTGTGGACATGTATATTCCTTAATATGCAATTGCATCAACTAAATACATCAGTTGAATTAAATCCATTTAATCTATTAATTGCTTATTTTATCCATTTTTAACTAGCTGTATATTCTTTTTGATAAAGTCTATTGCTCTGAAAGGTGACTGAATATCTACATCCCATGTTAGTCTCTATTCCCATATCTCCTTCATGTTGTTTTTTTAATGTGTTCACATTTGTAAGGCACTTTACAAATTGCAATTACTTTCCACAACACTCATTTGATGAAGATAAAAATACCAATGGATGTATTTATGATGAGTGTCTCAAGGCCAAGAGGAGAACTTGAGCATTTCTGGCTCTTAGGGTCAGACCGCACCACCTGTTAATCAACTAAATGAAATTTTACTGTTAAATCATAAAGTAAACAAATATCTACTTCTTTTCCTGCTGACAAACATGGTCATAGGATAGGGTGCTGAGAGATTTGTAATGGTGGCTAGTTGAAAGGCAAAATGGGTCATATCTTCAACAGTACTAGTAGCATTCCCTGTCCTACCTTTAGCGAAAGCATTGTACAGAGGTAAGAGCTAACTGCAGGGCTTCCTGGTCTGAACAAATGTTTGCAGCATTTAGTTGTGTGGCATAAAGGTGCTGCTCTTTTTGCTGATGACAGGAAAGATGCTCAAGTGATCTGCTATATAAGTCTTCACTGGTAAGACAATGGAAGAGAAAACCCTCTTCTGAGAGATCATTACCTGCTGATATGCTCAAAACGAGTGTACTTTAGGTATCGTTATGCAACTCTGTTTCACTGAGTTTTGATCTTAAGACAAAGGTCAGGGTGGTAACTAACGTAGCTTTAAGCATAGGGAAATGAAATCTACTGATCCCTTGTATAATTACACTGGTCTTCACTGTTTTTTAAAGAAGTCAATCATCTAAAGGTCTTCTAAGTTTTGAAGCTAGCTTTAGGTTCTACAGGGCAGGAAGCTGGGCTCTGGTCTATAAGGAAGCAGTCTGGTCTGCTTGCGGTACTTGAGATGTGGGGGCAAATCGGCTACATGAATAAAAGGACACAGTCCGGATTGGAAGTGGGTAAAGGTGAAAGTTTCCAACCTGTGCAGTTACAAGCAGATTTCAGGGTAACCACCACACATCCTTTGGGGATAAAATGCGCTATACTGTTTTGCAGATCTATCAGTTCACATCAAACCTGTCCCATTTCTAAAGCACTGTACAGACCAAGACAAGTGCTATTCAGGATGCAACTGAGTCTGACAGCTATGAATGTTGACTACACTTCAGTTAAAAGAGTGAATAAATATCCTTTTTTTTTCCTGCTTTGTTCAGTCACATGGCACTTCCCGACATTCCAATTGTAACCTCACTGGACCTGAACAAAAGGTTACTTGCATAGGCTTGAGAGGTTTATAGGCCAAGTAGTGTTAATATAATTTGATAAATTTCTTCAGTGCATTCTTGCAAGTTTCTAGATTATGTGCATACCAGCATTATGTACAAAACCTTTGAATCTCTGTAAGCACTGATTAGTACTTGCTAGGTTTGAAGGATGAAATTCTGGGGGTTTTGGTTTGGGTTTTTTTTGTTTTTGTTGTAGAGTCCTTTTGTCCTAAGTCTATAACCACAAGATCTCTGTGCTATGAGAAATTAAAATAAAACTTGTGTTCACTGTAACTAGTCTGACATTATCTTCCAGTGATGGAATTTAAGAGGTACATCTTCCCCACATGACCCTTAATTGCGCTGAAACTCAATGCTTTGTTTTAAACCGACCAGTTTAGTAAAATAAGTAGCTACTAAGTACCTCTCATCATTTTTCTATTTTAACTGCACTGCAGGGTTGAATGACAGCTCATATTGATATGTGTCTTAATATTCTAGGAAAAATTCAGATGCAGTCTGTGTAAAGGACAGCCTTTCATGACCTTTATTACCCTTGATAAAGGCCATCAAAGGATGCTCTTTATTGGATGGTCCTTGAGCTTTGCATATATATCTAGAAAAAAAGAAGTACAGAGTGTGAAGCAAGATATTTGTCTGTATCTTTTGGCACTAGAAAGGTAAGGAATTAGAAGTACAACATATCTGCAAATTAACAATCAAATCAGAATAATAACGCATTATGAGTTTTTTTTGTAAATTAAGGTGTTTCCTCTGAATACATTTGTGTTGCAAAAGGATATTTGAGATTGTCACTGTTCTCACAGGCACATACCATGTTTCTGCACTTGTATTAAATAAGCATTCATCAACCTTTATGTAGAATTTTCATTCCAAATGAAAAAAAATTGTATGTTTTGGTATTCAGTTAGAATTTACAATGTGTAATCTGTTACCTCATTTTGTTTTCTACATAAAGCTGTGGTGCTATACCATACGTCTCTGAATATACTGATAGAAAGTTAAATTAATTTTTAGTTCCTTTGACTTCATTAGTATTACTTACAAAGGGTCACAGTATGCTTCTCTAAAAAGTGTCAGTTATTTCAAGGATCTTGTTCTACATTATTAATGGGCAACACTTGTACGTAGTTTGAAATTTAGGCACCTAGGTTTTATTTCATTGTAGATTTCCATCTCCTGTCCAAGAAAAGGAAGACTTCAAGTTTTTATTCATCACTAATTCATATTTAGTCTATTTGTGAATTGTTTAATGGTCACATATTTTTGATGAGGTAATGTTAAAAATCTGAAAACCTGTGTGTGAAAAGGTATGTTTTTGATGGCAGTCTACCTTGCCAGAACTTTTAAAGGAAAGCAACATGTTGTTGGTTAGTTTGGCTATGTCTTTGTGCTTTTCCATAGACTTTTAAGGTTAAGAATTGCATCATGACTGTTCATCAGCATCTCCTCCTTGCTCTGGTCATACAGCCCATCTTTCCTTCCTGTCAGGCACCAAGAAAAGGCATATTTCACTGTAGTTATGTCATAAGCCAGCCATTGTGCTCCTTCTTACTCTTGTCTACAAATGATCTTGCCCATATACCTTCTGACCTGCCATTTCTGCATCTCTACTAGCTAACTTCCTTGCATCTTCATGATTTCTGACTTTTCTCACCTGTTAAGGACTTCCTACTCAGAAGCTTTCTGTCCTCTCTTTCATCCCTTCTGTCCATTATTATTACCCTGTGGGATGTTGACACAATACAGTTAAATATGACAGTTTTTTTGGCACTAAAATAACACTTGCAGGTCTAAATCAGGAATATGGAAGCTACTGAGCCTGCAGATAAAAAAGCAAAAAACCCACCCCAGCTTCTAGCATGCTAACTTGTGATGTAGGCAAACAAGCAAGATGTAAACAAGAAAGTAAATGAGATGAGTAAGACAAGATAGCAGTGAAATTAGAATTTTTTTGTCTACGAAGCAAAAGTTCTCTCCCACTCTTACTTATGAATATTTAACTCCAAGGTGACTTTACCTTAACTTCTCAAATCAGAATCGGCTCTATAGGTTTTATATAAAGACATGTTATTTTAAATATAAAAAATTAAGATGTGCTTTCTTTTTTTTTTTTTTTGTATGAACAGTATTGACTCTCCATAACAGAGGTCTGTGGAATAAACAAAATTGTTCTTTTACACCTACACAATTTTTCAAAAGTTTTTTTTTACTGATTCAGCTAAGTAAATATTTCTATTGCTCTCTTCACTGTCGTAGCTGGATCCTTGGCTTACAACCAAATATTTGCTTATTTATTTATTTAAAATCTTACAGAAGAAATATTCCAAAACCTCAAAAGAAGTTTTATTTATATGAATATTTTACCGTAAATCTGTAAACATTTTATACAGAAATGAAAATGTTTTATGGGGCTCAAGTGCAATTTCTTAAGATTTTAACCTGTAAGAGACCATCTAGTCCAACCCCCTGCAGTAAGCAGGGACATCTTCACTAGTTCAGGTCACTGAGAGACCCATCAAACCTGACCTTGAATATCTCCAGGGATAGATTGGGTCTCCACTACCTCTGTGGGCAACCTGAAGTAGTGATCCACCACCCTCATATTGAAGATTTTTTTCGTAATATCCAACCTAAATCTCCCCTTTTCTAGCTTAAAACCATCACCCCTTGTTCTACTGCTGCATGGCCTTGTGAACAGTTCTTCCCCAGCTTTCTTATAGGCACCTTTCAGTTATTGGAAGGCTGCCACAAGGTCCCCCAGGAGCCTTCTCCAAACTGAACAAGCCGAACTCTCTCAGCTTATCTTCATGGGAGAGGTGCTCTAGCCCTTTGATCATTTTTGTGGCCCTCCTCTGGATGTGCTCCAACAGGTCCATGTCCTTCTTGTGTTGAGGGCTCCAGAGCTGGACACAACACTCCAGGTGAGGTCTCACCAGAGCAGAGTAGAGGGGCAGAATCATCTCTCTCAATCTGCTGGCCACACTTCTTTTGATGCAGCCGGCACATTGGTGGCTCATGTTCAGCTTCTCATCCACAAGTACTCCCAAGTCCTTTTCCTCAGGGCTGCTTTCAAGCACATCATCTCTTAAACTTTATGGATAACAGGGATTATCCCAATCCAGGTGCAGGGCTCTGCACTTGTCATTGTTGAACCTCATGAGGTTCAACTGGGACTGCTATTAGTTAAGTATAAGCATCTTTCAAAAGAACTTAGTATACATTGGCACTGAACATTCAAGTCCTGTTTCTTTTTTGTGCACTTCAAATATTTTTTTCATGATCAAAGTTTCATCATCAGGAACCGTTAAGGGGAAAATTTGTCTCTTTTTTATCTCTCAGTAAGGAAGACCCATGAAATATCATTGTCTGCTTTTGCATAATGCAAAGTAAAATTGCTTAAACTGAGAGAAATGTGCCTATTTTCATGCTCTTAAAATCAGTAAAAATAGCTTTATTTGTTTCAATTCTCTGAATGCTTCAGGTTGAATTAAAAGCACTGTTTTGAAGACATACAATGCACATGCTTGGATTTTCATTAATAAATACATTAATTGTAAAAAAGATGAGAAAGTATCAGAGGTTTGAAACTATTCAAGTATCAACTAAATCAGCTTGCAATTGTTCTCCAATACATTCTTGTACCCGTACTAAAGAAAGAAACCCTTGTTGCCCTGTAGACAAATGTTTATGTGATCTATACACATAGTGGAGATCTGGTTTTCTTACTATAACCTACAGAATTGACTTGCTTTGTCTAAAAGGCAAGGAAGTAATTTTGGCTTGCACTGGTAAATTATTTGGTCTACTGTGGGCCATATGGTCATGGCAGGGTTGTTGAGAAGTCATTTGGTTAAACCTCTCACTCCAAGTGGGACTGGTAACAGCATTAAATAAGGTAACCTCACCCTCTCTGGACTGAAAAACTGTAGAGAATCCAGGAGAACACTACCAAGATGGTAAGGGGACTAGTGAACATGTCTCCTTAGGAGTGGCAGAGGGTGATGAGCCTGTTGGAGAATAGGGAAAATCTAACAGGGAAAATCTGCAACTGCTTTAAGTGGAGTTACATGACAATATCCGAATCCTCTTAGTAGTGATAGATGGTGTAACACCAGGCATCAGCCTCAGAGATTTTCACTTTAGGAAGTTGTTTGATTATTAGGTAGTTATGAAGAATTTGAACTAAAAATTTGTGAAAATTTAATAATTTATTGTAATAGTAAATTATAATTTTGTTTCAGGTTTTGTTTACTCCCCTGGTCTTTATGCTGCTTCTCTGCAATGAAAAGTGGGTAGGTTGGCTCTGGGTGAAATCCTTGCCTGGGTCCAATTTTCAGTCCCACGGGTGAGTGACACAAAATAGTGTTCTAATTTTTATTACCTATGGAGGACAGTCCTGGTCTTTCATATCTCCTGATCTGTGTCTAGACATTGGTGGAAGAATGGAAACTGATTTGGTCTGGAACAGTGAAAAAGACTATGGGTGTATACTAAAATTAATGCCCATCTCTGGTGGGATTACCAGTATAGCTGTAGCACTGGGGACCTGGAACAGTACTCTAAGACACAACCTTAAGTGTCAGGGCCTAAATTCATTTCTACTAGTACTTTTTTAAAATTCAAATTAACTTTGTGACAGAGATCCAGACTCCTCCAAGCATAATGAATATATCTGAGCATAATGAATATATCTGAATGCATTTACGGATGATGCAAAAACAAATTTAGCGTCTTCAAATTATCTTCAGGTTTTCCATCCAATTTCCATTAATATAAATCATGTTTCTCTGATAAAAGATTGCAATTTTTTTTAGGCAGTTTAAGTATTGTCCTGTAGATTAGAGAAAGACAACAGTATTTACATTTGCAATGTGATTTTTATGTAGCAACTCTTCAGGTTATTGCTATAGAGAGAGTTACAGAACTATCTGAACAACACTATTCTCCTTTCTGATGAATGGTAATTAACCTTCAGGTTATGAACTCGTATAAAATATGTTAAGGTTGCTGTTATCCAAATAAAATACCAAAGCAATATGAACTTTCAAGGAAGAGGATCCAAGTGGTTCACCATAGAGAAAAAATAGTTTCTATTCCACTTCTAAGGCTGCTGTATTATTATCTGGTTTAGATTTCATCAGTTCATTTGCTCATATACAGGGACAGATTGTATTAATACCTGACAAAAGCAGGAGCATAAGGGTGGGGTTTTTACATATGTACTGTACTGGATTCATCTGTGTTAAAATGATTCAGTCTTTCACAAGGGGAAATGATAATGACTCCCTCATCATATATGCATAAACAAACTAATGCATCAGTAGTACTTACGTGTTTGAGGTGGCATCAGTTCTGTACTCAGAAATCTGTGCAGATTTTTCCTCAGAATGTGACTACTAACACTATTGACCATATACTGCCTTTACAAGGTGAGAATACAGGACCACAAATAAATGGACCAAAACCAGTGTGTATCTAGCACCTTATGTACTGTAATGTAAGGCCTTAACTGTCAAGTTTTTATAAGTTTGGGGTACAGTAACAGACACCAGGTCAGCTATAGGGATAAGTAATTTATCTCTAAATGTACAGTTAGGATTGTTAGACACTCAGGTATTTCTTCAGTAAATCTTCACAAAATTATATAGCATGGTGGTTTCCTGTAGTTGTGATACAGGCAGGAAGCTGAGCATTTATTGGCCTTTAAAATCCTACTTCAACTGCCTCAGAACAAACCTCTAACATTAAATATATATTAGCGATTAAAAAACTTTATTCTTTATGTTATGAAGTACTTGAAATTTTAAAAAAGCACATTATTTAATTGAATCTTTTTGGATCAACCTACCACTTTTTGGATACAGTAAAATGTCATTTGTGGTTGTTTTATGACATTTTTATACACAGACAGGTGTTGGGTTTCTTTATTTATTAGAGTGCAAAACAAGTATCACTTGTTCCATATTCCCACACTTAGAAATCCATTGTCAGTCACTTTTATTGTGCTCAGTATGTTTCATTAATATTGAGAAAAGTGATGTAGCAAGTGCTGTGTTGAAGAAGCCTAGAAGTGTACCTTAATCATCAGAAGAACTGTGAAGCCAGAGGAAGGCTGGAGGAACTCTATTACTCCCTGAAGAGAGTAACATGGAGAATTTCAAGGGGCAATTAGAAAGTAACATTACGCTTGCATAAAACTCATTCTTTAGAGATTTTGTCATACTAAAAAGGACTGAAAGAGAGATTTGAAGGAGACTCTCAGTTAATGTTCTCCTCTTTAGATCTAGGAAATGAGCTTTAAATTCAGACTGAAAAAGCAGTACATTGTTGCAAACATTGTGTAGATATGTAAGTATTTATTGACCATTTGCTAAATCTTGCCATGCTTTGGTAGAACTATCACATCTCTCAGGCTCAGTTAAAGTGCTCTCATAAAATCAAGAAGCTGGTAAGAGACAAGGAGAGAAAATATTTCATAGAGAAAAAATTAAGACCTTTAGACTGTTTTTACACCCTGTAAAATTGGGACACTGGGGACCAGGAAAGCAGCTACAGAGTCAAGTCACCATTAAGTACCTGCTGGGCCACAAACTTATTTTTCTGTCTCCTGTGGAAGTATCCTGAAAGATTTCTGTCTCTGTTAGCTTCCAGAGAAAGGGTCAAGAATGGTGCTGCTGATTACAGTGTGTTTGGCTTTCTGTGCTTGTTTTGTTTCACCTTGTGATAATACAATTACAACTAGGCCTTTTCCTACCTATTTATAAAGGTGTAGTTACTTTACAGGTACCAAGGGTTAGTGCTAGCCTGAAGATTTGTCTTCAGGCATGTTAAATTAAGAGAAGTATTATAGCCCTGTCATGAGGAAGAGTGGCTGCCTCTCCACAGTTAAAGCAAATAAATATTGTTGATAGCAGAATGTGAGTGTAAAGGCAACTTTGTTTGTCACAGCCTAATCAGTACTAGCAGATGACATCCTAGACAATATTGCTGCAGGTTAAGTAGTTTTAACGCTACCTTTTCCTTGGTTTCTATTATAAGGAGGGGTTTTTTTGTTCTTTGGGAGTTTACCTGCTGCATATGACTTCAAAATTTTGCCAAGTCTTTTTTCTTTTACTTTATCCTGTAGCCATTTCATCAAACCAAACATTCAGACATGGATCATTTACATGCTACCATGTGACTGTGGGTTTTTGCATAAGGATTCCCTTAGTGTAATCAGGATTTCCATAAATGAAACACAGGCAAAACTTATGTATGTAAGAGTTTAGGAATTTTGGCTATTAACTCTTACTAAAGCTGCTGGCTTTAAAATATTTTAAAGATGCCCTGGTTTCAGCAAGAATTGAGTTAAATTTTCTCCCTAACAGCTGGTATAGCGCTGTGGTTTCGATGTTGATAAGACACCAATGTTTTAGTTGTTGCAGGATTTTTCTGGTTTTCATGCTGGCCTGCCAACAAGAAAGTGAGGGCTGCCCAAGAAGCTGGGAGGGGGGACAGCCAGGACAGCTGACCCAAACTGACCAAAGGGGTATTCTCCATACCATAAGACAGCATGCTCAGTATATTACTGGATGGTTGTCCAGGAGGTGGTGTGGCTCAGGGATTAGATGAGCATTTGTTCTGGGTGGTAAGCAATTGTTCCGTGCATCACTTGTTTTGTATATTTTTTCATAATCATTATTATTATTGTTGTTATTGTTGCTATTATTCTCTTCCTTTTCTGCCCTATTAAACTGTTTTTATGTTAACTCACACGTCTTTTGGATTCTCTCTCCCACGCCATGACGTGTAAGGGGAGGCATAGAGTGAGTGAACGACTGTGTGGTTGTTTTAGCTGCCTGCTGGGTTAAAACACAAGTGACAATTTGGTATTCATTGTCCAAAACGACGCAAATAATAAGCAGACCTTTGTTCAAATACCAAATGTCTGTTTGGTTTATTTCTTTTGTTCGGTGTTCAGGATTGCTTATACTGCCAGATGACTGCCCACGTGTAGCTCTCTTCCCTATATATTTACTGAGTGGCAGCAGCACTGCCTTCACATGAAGAATGATGGTGTCAGGTGATGAGGGAGAAGGCTGCACTTGGAAATGGATGTGGTACATTGTTACCAGTACCATGGCGAGTAATCCCGTTCTGACCAGTATAATGCTGTAAGGATGCACCAGTTTAATTTGAGCTAGCGCCTGGCCACGTTAGGCTGGCACTGCATTCAGGCTGGTGAGCTCAGTAGAATTGACAAAGCTGGTTTGGTAAGTTCAGGATCAGACCTGTGCAGCTTTGGGTGGATGGTTTATTTGTATATTTATTGTGCTACATGCATGTTTGGGTATGTTACTAGTATGTATGCAAGCCTGCCAGGCCCCATCTCTTTGCAGTGTACTGCCATGCAGTAGCTGAAGACAGCGAGTTGCAGGTGTTTCAAGAGACTTAATCTAAGTACAAGACTGCATGGGAAAACTTACTGAACTGGAAATCAAGTTGTGTGCACAATGTTCTAAGGCAGAACATAAACATCACTGGCAACAGTGATGTTGTTAATCCTGAACTGCAAATGTTCCATCAGAATGGGTAACACAAGCTTTGTCTTTCAGTGTCAGATAGAGATAGTTGTACCTGTTTCTATGTCATAGAATCACAGGCCGGTTTGGGTTGGAAGGGACCTCAAAGACCATCTAGTTCCAATCCCCTACCATGGGTACAGAGACCCTCCATTAGCCCAGGTTGGCCAAAGTCCCATCCAACCTGGCCTTGAACACTGCCAGGGAGGGAGCAGCCACAGCTTCTCAGAAACATATTCAAGTGTCTCACCATCTTCACAGTAAAGAATTTCTTTGTAATCTAAATCTACACTCTTTCAGCCTCTATATTACACCTGTGTTAAAATAGGTAAGGGTATCTTTAAACATTAACATGGTCATGTTATGTTAACAGTTTGATATATAAGTCTTTGGAATAAATATGCTGAACAGAACAAGCTTATAAAGGACTAGATCTTCGATGATAAATTTAATTGAATTTCTCATGAGTTTTTTAATTGCCTTTAACAACAGCTGAATGAGACCAAATATGGAAAGTTAGGAAATAAATTAGAAAAAGCCAAATATACTCTCTTTGTTTTTTCTTTTTGTTTCCATTGCAGTTTTCAAAGATTTAATACTTGTAGCTTTAGCACATGAAATATGTATGCAGTGTCCTATCGTTCTTTACAAGGTCATTCTTCTTTCTGTGTGCTTACTGAGCATTTCCTTGACATACACCCCCTGCCATGGTCTTGGATCTCGGACCAGAAGGAAGTACAAAAAGTCCTCTCAATTTTTTTTTTCCAAGTGAACGAAAATGACATAGGTAGTCATACAATAGATATTTTCCTACACTCATGGATGTTCACAACCTTTCACAAATAGTCCAGTAATCACTTGATAACAATGAATGTGAGAGTTTGACTGTCCCAATGTGAATGTGAATATTAGGCTATCCCAAAAATAGCTTAGCAAGTCAAGTCTAGTGAGATCTAACCTGAACAGTGACCAGGTCAAATCAGTTAACTGAAACAAGAACCACTGCAGGACAGGCCAGTGAACACAGGGAGTTAGCTTGAACAGAGAAGTATTTAAATATTATGGAGTCTCAAATAGTGTTTATGTTTCTCACCTTTCTTTTTCCATTTGCATTCTTATGCTAAGATAAAAGAAGGAACTAAAACAGAACTGTAAAGAAATAATTGTTACTGTTATGTCTGGAATGTTAGTATTATGTTGCAATCCAAAAAATTTTAAAAATAAATTCTTTTCTTACTGCCAATAAGTTGCACATTATTCTGTTGATTATTCCTGCACCTCTGCTATCATCAGTTTAAGACAAACAGACATATCTGCTTACACAGTGGCTCATCAGTAGAATTATGATAAAGAGAAAGGACTTGCAGTTGCAGAGGTCCAGGCAGGAATACGCATATAAACTCTCAACTGTTCTGCTAAAAAACCCAGACTAGTGATGGACTACGTACTAGTTAATATACCTGTCTATACGTCTGTGTCACTGCAGCTGAAAACAAATTACTTGCTAGTTCTGAAGAATGGACTTGAAATTCCTGCTCCAAAATGAACTAGGCAGGCTAGAGGGCAGCACCATCATGGTGGCACTCCTCCCCAGCTGCCTGGGACAAGAGGTTTCTGGTAAAATTTATTGTCACTCAAGTCTGCATGTCATGTCCCCGTAACTGACTTTTAAAGAGGGCTCAGCAGCAGCATGAGAGGGCACAGCCCAGTGGACCATAGGAGAAAAAATAAATGCAAGCAGCTGCATTTGCCACCAGAAAGGGGAGTGAGAAGATGTAAGGAACTGTGCAGACATCAAGGCTGGTGAAGGGGAGGGAGGGGAGGAGGCTCCACAGGTGCCGGAGAGAAATTCTCCCAGTCCCTGCCCCTCCCTGTGCCACAATGGGGGACATTTTGTATTTTCTTGTTTTGAAATGCCACAAAATTCAGCTTTACACATCAAATTAAATTAGGGCAATGAAAAGAAAGAAGAAATTAAACCAATCACCAATTGTTATACAAATACCTTTAGGTGTCTTTTCTGTTAAGAGAGTCACTCTGCTTTTACAACAAAACGTGGAGAGAGGATTTGCCCTTCAAGTCAACCAAAAGTCTATTGCTTTAATTCCTTATTGCTGCCTTTTTTTGGCCTTCAGCATCAGTCACAGTGTTTACCAGTCAAAGTCCCAAACCATACAGCAAATATCAATTCAAGAGCTGCTTAATCTATGGAAAAGTAACTGAGTCTGTCTTTGTATTTGACTGAAGCACTGTGGGGAACTAAGAACTGGATTGACAAATTAGACAAAAGATATTACTAATCCTATTCACTGTATACTGTTAAATATGTATGAAGAGGATTTATAACCAGTTCCTGAAGAGTTACTTTATCATCAGTTTCATTTGCAAAGAAAAAACTTGAACTATTTTGCAGCAGACTTTTCCCCCGTGTTTTGCT
Organism: Gallinula chloropus; assembly: GCF_964237585.1. NCBI lineage: Eukaryota > Metazoa > Chordata > Aves > Gruiformes > Rallidae > Gallinula > Gallinula chloropus. The sequence continues at coordinate 13,404,156 of NC_140088.1, forward strand.
TTGCGAGACTGCTTACCTGTGCCTTCCCTTTACTTGACAAAGAATCATTTGCAAGGGATCTGCCAAGGAGTAGTTTATTCACTCTCTGGGTATCTTAGGAGGGTTCTTGTAGTAACTTTTAGTATCACCTTTTTCAAGTTTAATTCTACTGCCTAAATGACACCTTATTCATATGATCTTGAAATCAACCATCTTTTAGCTTGGGTGCATTAAATAAGCACAGGCAAAAATAGACAGTCTTTTGTTGTTATGTGGTTTCATCAAATACTGTGGTGCTGTAAGCATCCATTTCAGTTTACCATCTAAATATCCAAGTACCAGGAGGAAAAGAGCAGGTACTGTAAGATTAATATACTTATGAATGTGATTGTGAAGAGGAGAGAAAGCACGCTGGAAGCGTGACCTGATGGTTTTAGTTCACTTCTGGACGTATCCTGCAGTTCTCACTCCGCCAAAACAGCTATTGAAGGAATTCAGACCTGCTTGAAAAAGGAGTAAAAAAAGCCAATGGAAGACAGCAGAAAGATTATTTTTATTATTATTATTTTGAAGATTTGGCCTCTGCATTTTAAAAACACACAAAGAAAAAAGAAAGACGTGTTTGTACAGAAGAAGTTAAGGGACTTAAAAATCAAAGTCTCATTGAAAGTCAGCAGGACCTAAGTGTCTGAATAATTTTGAACCTTAAATATGAGCGAACTCCCTATCTGATTCCACGTGAAGTGCTTAGAACTGCTTTTATCATTACATATTCCAACAACATTTTAATTGGTACCTGCCACAAGGTTCAGCCAGATGAATTAAAGTCATTAATGCAAACACATTATTCATAAACCAGGATTTTTTTCCTTACCCAAATCAATCATTAAACCAGAAATAATTTAGCTCCTAGGAAGCAACCCCTACTTGCTTCATCTCAAAGAATATTAGTGTTATATGCACTGTTGCCAAAACAGTCCACTGTTTTGCGTACTTTTCTAAGGCATTTCCCTGAAAACCATCAGAACATTAAATTTCAAGACCAAATTTTTTTGGAGCTGCTCTATTCTGCTGAGGGAGCATCTCTATTTGAACATACACGAATGAATGTGGGTTGTCTCGATGCTACTGTGAATCTGCTCAAGAAATGAAAAGAATGCTCTCCTTTTGTCTCCTGAATAGCTTAGGTAAGGCTTATTATAAGCATGGCATATCATCCCCTCGTTATGAAATACTGAGGAATATTGGAAGTTTTTGTCCAACCAGGATACCTGTGTACACACACATATACATCTTTCATTGTTGTGTCTCCAAGATGCGTGAAAACATTTGCAGTTTCTTTTGTTTTCCTGATAATAGTTTCATTCCAAAGTTTTGATAATTTTTTTCTCACTCTTTTTGTTCCCCCACCCCCCATGTATTTCTTTCTAGGTAGCCTAGATGAATTAAGTGAAGAATTAAACTATATAATACAGCCTTATTATAGGCAGAACAAAATGAAGATGATCTGATGAGATAAATCGCTGAAGGTTAATAGCTTTTTTAAAATCAATCTTCCTTACAAAGGAAAAGGGTAAATGGCTTAGTGGATGAAGACTTGGCCTCTCACCTTTCTGACCATAGTTCAAGTCTAAACTGTGAGGGTCCCGAGTTACATGCTTTATTGGGCTGAGATCAGTCTCTAGTGGGCAGGAGTCTGTATTACAAGATTCATGGATGCATTTTGCCATACAGGCGGTAGCAGCACGCGAGGCTGATACAAGACTACTCTATCATCTCCTCAGCAGTGAGGCTGATGGACTGAAGTTGGTGTCACCCTGAGCAAAGCATGAGGACGTTCTGGCTTGCAGCCCTCTGCGGTGTGTCCATACCAGGCACAGATTAAGGGGACAGGCTTCCAAGCACCTTGCAGCCCTTTGTCAATGATAAACTTAATAGTGTCCATGTAACAAACAAAAACAAGGTGACTTTTTTCATAACAATTAACAGATTACTAGGGAGCTTTAATAATTATAATTGATTATTTTTCATATCGAGTTCAGGCAAAGAAATAATTTATCTCAGCTGTTATTCATAAGGAAGGCAAAATTTCAGAGAACAAAATAATTGAAGTGTCAATTAGGAAGTTTAAGTAAAAGTGGGGAAATTAAAAAACCCCAACATTTCTAGCATAATTTATTAGCATGTTAATCAAGTTTTAATCAGATATTAGTCTGATAATTTATGTATTCCCATCAGTCATGTGCATGAAATGACTATTAAATAAGCTTCCTTCTGATTTAGTTTTAATAATATGTTTTAATAGAAAAGCACGCTGCATTCTGAGCAGCAAAGTGAGCAACCCAAACTGTCTACTGAATAAACACACAAGGCACACACATAAAAAAAGCTTTCAGTTAAGGAAGCTGTTGTAAGCGTGATTTTTTGTAAGCAAAGATATATTCCCTTGGGACCCAACTAAAAGCAGAATTTCTTAATCTTACGGGAAATTTTATTTTCTAAGGCAAAACAATGTAGGGAAAAGCCTGTTATTTAAATGTGAAAGGAAAGTGTTTTGGTTTACCTGTTTGGCCTTTGCAGGAAGATACGTAGAGTCTTGTCTGAAAGTACTCAGCTGTGCATTTGTGTATTGTGAATGTTGTACATAAGCTTAAATACAGATATATAAAGCGTGTATTCTTGCTACTAAAAACTCCTGCCTGCAAAGATTAATAATTAATATACAAATATAATTTGAAAGTAACGTGTACACTCAAACCCAGGAATGGAGCGTATGTTAAGATGTGCATACATTCATGACAACGTAGTCATCCCAGTGATTTTTAATGTTTATTGCTTACCGTTAATTCAAAACACCTGCAAGTCCCTTTGTTTTGATCAAAGCACTTTTCCTCCCTTGAGACTGATGGATAGGTTTGTAATTTGTGAGGTAATATGTTAAAGGTCATGAGTTAATATGTCCTATGGAACTTGCTCTTCTTCTTGGCTTCATTTCCCAAATGGGCAAAGGGAATAGCTTTATTTTTCTGCATCTGTGGAACTCCTGTTCACATGTACACTAAATGTATGTGTGCTTACAGTTATGTTTATATGTGTATATGTCAGTGTGTATACATACATACAAATGCACAGATTCACCTTTAATACAATCTTATGCAATGCTTCTTTTTGTAACAATCTATCGCTGCCTGAATCAAGTATTATTATTATCCTTTTTTTAAAATTAAACTACCCACAAAACATGCATTTACTTTCAGCTATAGAAAATGCTAATAATGCTTTTAGAATGGTCTTTAAAAAGTCTAATTATATCATTTAAAAATGGAGAGACCAAAGGGCAAGCTAAATTCTCCTAACATAAATCAGACTTTTTTATTTCAATGACTTTAAAAACCTCAAATGCAGTAATTTTAATAGCAATGAAAGAATGAATAAGTCATAACTCCGCCTGATCACATAACTGTCTATAACTGTTATTAAATGCTCCAAAATAAGTGAACTCATTATGTTTCTGCACTGCTTTTAGCTAATCTAAGATTCTGCTCACTTAATCATGCAGAAAAGGCTTTAGCACAGTTTTAGACCCTCAGCAAGGTCACTTCAATGCCTTTTTCTTCTGTTCTGCACTGATCATTTAAGAACAGCACTTTGACCCGAAACTGATGATCTCTCATATAAGCTTGAATGCTTAACCCCGAAAGGGCTGTGTTTCAGATGTACATTTGCACAGCCTATTGTCATATTTGCTGCAAACTGAGCCAGACTCTCTTTTCAGGGAAGGAGGAAATGCCAATCAGAATTTGTAGATGTCGTGCACATGATGAAAGTACATTTTATGATACCTTCATAGACTGAAGTAGCAATTTTTAAAACACATGCTCCTGCTATGAACTCTTTAATGAGTTCTAATTGGCTCTAGAAGTATGGAATTAAATACTGTTTTTTACTATGTGTTTCTGTCAGAATATATATAAATTTTACATGTAGAATTTTCATAGAAATCTAATTCATTTAGGCATGATAATCCAGCTAGACAACTCTTTCCTACAGTAAAACTATAATCACATCCAAAAGCTAGGGAGCAAGTGTTGTCCCTTCTTCTCTTCAAGGTGTCTGCGCTACAAAACAAAGTGCTGTTTAATGTCAGTAAAGCATCTTCAGAGTTCAGGAGTAGAGGCCAAGTCCTAGACGAGTGTAACAAATGGAAAAACTCTTTTATTGATTCAGTGGCAGTAGGCTTGGGCTTTGAATCGCAAATGAAGGCTGTAATTCTCAAATGCTGGTGTGCAGGCAGAACATTATCCACCCAGTTTGTGCTGTTGATATCAACAGGATTACTTCATCTAAGTAAAGTTAGAGAAAACTTCATCCTGCAGGCATTTCTTTCCCGACTTGCACTTTCCTTTCTCTCCCCATCTGCGTGAGCAGTCAGAGGGATGCATAACACAGCTGTAGTACATATGCAGAGTGGTTCTCAGGTCTGTTATAAAGGTAATCGGCATCCAGTACCCTTGTCTTCTTTATGCATGAAGAACAAAGGTGTTCTTTATTCATGCTATAAGGCTGTTTCAAAATACTGTCTTTTTTTCTCCTTTTACTATTTTATGCTTTAAAGGGACAATGTAGCAGATGAGAAACCATTGCTGTGTACATCTCCCTTTTCTGAGACTTAGCAATGCAAAAGCAAATTTTTTTTAATTACATTTCATTACAAATGAGGATAAAAAATAAAAGGAAATAAATCCCAAGAAAGGTGTTCAATCCATTCTGTATTGTCCAGTGAAGCTTTTCCAGCTGTCATGGAAAAGCTATAGCTGCGCTTACCTGATATGGAGAGCCAAGCACTGGTCTCTCACACTTTCCTGGGAGATGAAATTATCTTCTTTTCTACAGATATAAAATATACTTTGCAATTGTATAATTTCTGGCCATTCAATGCTGCCTGGGGTAAGTCATAAAATCTAGATTGTAGATCTATTATGGTTCTTTCCCAGAGTCAATGTCAGTCTCCTCCCCCCTGTCCCTGGGATGGGGAATGGGAGCAGTACGCAAAGGCATTTATACTTCATGGCAGTGCATTTGTTTCTCAGACTACTTGAAGAATAGCAAGGACGTGTAAAATGGTGTCATCACTCCCTCAGACTGTGGGATGATGGGTGCATTTACAAAGGAGGTGTGCTTTTCAGCTCTATGGAGAGATAGTTTTCCCTGTACTGCCATAAATCTTAGGGCTATCACTGCTCCTCTGGGCCTTGCATTGGTCATGGCTGTTAGGGACCTGCAGCCAATTGTTTAGAGTCGGTCTGTGGTGTTAAAACTATAAGCTCTTCAAGTCACAGACTGTTCAATGTTTTTATTGTATCTAAGCAAAACTTGTCCTGGGCCTATAGGCACTACTGTGTTGTTCCTGATGTAATGCAACAGTAATTCCCAATGTCACATCCTAGCTCTTGATGCTTTTACAATACTTGGATTCCTAAGAGAAGAAAAAGCTTTAGAATTGCAGAATGTTAAAAAAATAGCATATGTGTTTCTTGTATTAAATTGGCATATAATAAATGAGTATTCATTGCATTTTCTGGGAAAATCAACAGAAGAATTATGTGATAAGTATTCCACCCATGGACCAGCAAGTTCATGAAAAAGAGAAACAAAAAACAAACCAAAACCAATAAATAATGGAAGAACCCTTCAGCTGGACATAGAAGAACAAAATAATATTATATTTTAATATTGTTTGCTTGAGGACAATTAATATTTAATTAAAATGTAAATTTTGGTTCATGCTATTTAGATAAATGATTGAGCCTTGAATCGGTGCTCTATTTCTCATTTTAGATAAGAAAGTGTACAAATAGAGGTTTGAGGGAGACAAGCTCGAATATGCCTGAAGAGCAGGAAGGAATTTGCCCAGTTCCCAGTGGAGTGGTGTTGTAGTCAGTGCCCCATTTTTCTGTCTGTTTTCTCATGTCCATTCAGGAACTTCAGAAAACATGCTTGGTGAATTGTGCAGCCAGGGGTTTGTAGGGCCCTTTGCAGTTGTTGTGCCCTGTCCCACATTCTGTCTAGGAAATAAGGCCACTGAAGCACTTAAACAAGTCAGATTCATCCTGCCCTGTTCTGCACATGATAAATTGTTGTGACACCATGGTACTGCCACTGGGCAGTGGCACAGAAGCACTGCTGCAAGGAGAATCTCTACTGTTTTTCTAAGTCTGTGCTCTCATCTAAGCAGGCTAGCTCCTCACTGGGAAAACAAAATCCAGCTGCTTAGCAGCAAGAAAAGTCACATCTTGGTCTGAATAAATAGAAGCTAAATAATACTATGAGAATTGCAAGCGCAAAGCAAAATCACATTCTAAACATTCCAGAATATAGGCAATATCTGCATCCAAATCAGAATTGCATAAATGTTGATTCACTAAGTCTGAATCCCAAAATCTGACGAGTGTGTGTGTGTGTCTGCATGTGTGCATGTGTGTGTGATATGGATGGGTGAGGAGGAATTCTACCACATTTTTATCTCCTTTTTTGCTGCTTGAGTCCATTTAGATTTAGGAAATCTTTTAGGGCCGGTCAATGAGCATTTCTGCAAGCAAAATTACTAAATTCATATGCTTATGATTTATGAGGACATAGCATTATTTATGCATATTTGGGTAAGTGCTGTGTATTAGCAATCATGTTTATCACCCCCGATGTTTAGCACATTTTAGCATGAATTATTATGTATGTGAAATACTGTGAAGTTGTTTTAGAATGTTATAAAGTATTTCCTTCTAATAAACATGTTTGCAAATACCCAGCCTGGCCAGTGAATTAAAGCAGGGTGAGTGGCATGAATCTGTAGTTATTAAAGTCAGTGTGACTCCAAAACCACATCAAACTCTAAAATTCCCACAGTTTTCAGCTGTAAAGCTGAAACTTGCTAAACTGAAAACATCATACAATAAAAATAAATCCAGTCATGCTAAATTCTGACTATAATCAGTTGTCACTTTTTTCCTGCTAGTCTTGTTCATAGTGTTGGACCACCAGAGGTGAATAGACAGCTGCTAGGATTTTGCCCCAGAGGCTATGTAGGATTTTTAGCTGGTAGTTTCCAAGTGTGTTTTTTAGCAGAAATTCTTTTTATTTACCTTTTCTCTCCAAATGTTTTCCATGCTCTGCTGGAGCACAGAGAATTATGGTTTGAAGGTCTTATTTGAAATAGGGAGTCTTATTTAGTATGTGAATCCATGCAAAATTTAGTTTGTATAAAACACATTGATTTCAAATCTGCCAGCAACATAGAGCATGGACATCCATGTTTGTAAATATTCCAATTGAATTATAAACAAATTTGTGTTGGTTCAAGGTTTTTCCATGGGAATCGCTAAAACTCCATTAAAAGGATGTTTTCATTGTGGTTCACAATTTGTTTCCTGAAAATACTTCTGAATCTTCTGTATCTGGTGTAACACTAGCATGAAAATGAAGGAACTCTACAGAGCCCTATATAACACATAACTGAGTTAAATTATTTGTGTTTGTAGAGTTTTATAATATAGCACAGTACAGTGCAGATACCATTATAGCCTGCTGGTGTCCGGAACCTTTTAAATCATATTACAGATAAGCCCAATTGGAAAATGGCAGTATGCTAAGGTAAGGCAAGAATGGACAGGGATGTTTGCAGTCCAAATGATTGAATGGATTTGAGGAGTAACAGAGATCTGCTGGAGGTAAAAGACAAAGGTGGCTGAGAAACACACTGAAGCCCACAGTGTAAATGTAATAGGTAGACATAGCTTCCTCTCCATGTATAGAGACACAATTTTAAAACCTGTACAGTACAAAGTAAAAATGCATTTGAAAAGTCAGTAAAACAATCAAGAAAAGACAAAAGGAATGTGCTTTCAATAGTACCCTGAGGTTGCTAGGTGTGTTCTATCAGCTTCAGTGAAAGGGAGTGACATTTTTAGAGGTATCTGGAGAAAGAAAACACTAATTTTTGTACTTACATTAAAAAAAAATGAGTAGGCTTTCTCTTCAAAAGCAATTTTTTTTTGCTAGACATCATTTTGATGAAAGCTAATTTTATCTACATTTTTGACTAATTTATCAGTCTGCTACAAATATTTCTTTCAAAATCATATGTATGCACAATGACCTTTTTATCACACAAGAGTCTAAGAGGGATTTGAAGATCATTCCATATAGTCAAGATGCTGTAGTACTTAGAAGCGCTAAGTACTGCTCAGACAGCATAAAAATTATCAAAAGTTGGCTTAACATCACCCCAAGGTCACTTTGATGCTGAAGGTATATTTAAGTAAAATCAACTCTGAACTCTGTGTTACCCCTTTTCATAACACATAAGCGGCATAGCCAAGATGACCTTCTGCCAGGCAGATCAGGGAGCAGAATGCAGCCAGGCTATTCTGGTAGGTGTAATGCAGAACAGCTTTTAGATTAATTTAATTTTTATTTTGCACTGGACCAATATCAGCAAGCTTCAACTCGGGGGGTATTTCTAAATCAACTTTAAATCGTCTTTTCATGTTCACCTTATGGCTTTTCCTATTCTAAAAAGATGAGAGATATTTCCAGTTCTGCCTCTGTTCCTGTAAGGAAAAGGATGAATGGATTCTGTCCTTCACACAACAAGTAGTCTTTATATAATGAGTGTACCAGTAGTATTTTTGTCCCTGGAAAGTAGAAAGAAAATATTTTGATAGCATGAAGTTAGTATAGGATTCTTTTCCCCCCACTCCAAAAAAAAGAGGGAATAGAAGTGACTTTTCCTCAAGCCCATTTTGAGTATCATCAAATATCATCAAAACAAGTGGCTGATCTTAATAGATATAAGGAAAAAAAGCAATTACTAATCCAAGCCTCTGACCAATGATGTTGTCAAACTCATAGCTTTCTAAAATTTGGTATGAGCATTAGAGAAAAAAAGAGAGCCTAGAGGCTTTTCTATGTTTAATTTCAAAGCAGACAGCATTTTCTAGCTTCCAGTCATTTTATTGAGCTTCCACTTAAATTTCCGTATTTCGATAAAACAGAAGTTATTCAAGTACTTGCAACCACAAGAGTGTGAAGAGACCTAAGATCAATGTAGATTAAACTTTATGTGAAATTTATGAAGACTCATTGACCCGAAGCCCAAGTCCTCAGTTTTGAGGATCTTCACTGAAATCTCTTTCACATTGTAGATCGCAGTGATTTCTCTTCACAAGTTAAGTCACTGGTTCTCTACAGACCACAATTATTTTTCATATATGTATTCTTTTTTCTCTATATAATTAGTGTGGCACAAGGACAGACAATAACAGATTTAGCGTGTCCATAGGAAGGGGATAGTACTTTGAGCAGAATATCATTAGTCATGTCATTTTTTTTCTGTTTCAGGAGGAGTGTGATTGTTCCTATACCACATTGTTATCAAAATAACCATAAATTTTAAATATTGTAGTAAAGATCTTCCCTCAGCATGAAAACATTTTAAGCAGCTATTATACATGAAAGTGTTGCTATAATTCTCAACATCTCCTCACCAATTTGTCCCAAACTCCTTGATGATTCAACGAGCTGCAGGTGAAAGAATAATTTAGTGTCCTCTCTTCCACCTATTCTGACTTGACTTTCCCAGTTTGTCCAAGGATGGTCACTTGAGTAAATTGTGATCAAGTAATTTTTTGACAATATTATCACTCTGAAAATAATCCACCTGTACAATTCTTTCCCAGTTGGTCTCTGAAAATCTGTAAAGTATGTATACTAATCTTAAACAGGACCTTAATTCATCCTCTGGGATGGATATTTTTATTTACTTCTTCCCTTCTTGCAACATACCTGCTTATTTGGATTAATTTAACACAGTAGACAGAAGCAGCTATTTATATCTAAAACGTGTCATTGACTTTTATTTTATTTTATGGATAAGGTGTGATTTTCAAGTCAAAAATCATTTTCACAGACATAGGATGTTGTCAAAGGGTTACTTTACTTAACAGCAAACACACATCTCTGCTGGTGTGGTCATAGTGCTACCAAACTTTAATTTAGGCCCTGTAGTGGAAAGTAGACTTAACCATATTCAAGTGGATAACAGGAATCAAGATATTCCAGGTTAGCCAGCATGACAATGTCCAGTCTCTTTGGCAATAGTGGTCCTCTTGCATACATGACAAGAAAGGTTAAATGCTGCCATCACAAGTTAAAACATGGTAAATAGTATATTCTACTATGAATAAATTGTGCTTTGTAAAACAAAGTTTAATTTGTTTGCTTTAAATTCAACTGAGTTGTTAGAGGAAGTGACCAACAGGACATCACACAGCCTATGCTGTGAGCCAGATTCACAGAGCATTATTCTATGTGTGCCTTGCAGACAAAGGTGCTAACCAATGGGAACAGGTTTCTGACACGTACAGTGCTTTCAAAGGAAAGACAGTATCAAAAACTTCTTATGAGAATTTCTCTTTGCTTTCCTACCAACAGATTTTTAGCCAGATACACATGATAAAAACCATGGACAAGGATTCTCTCTAATTGGTAGAAACTAATTGTTTATCCATATGTTTTAGATAGCATGTATATCGACTATTTTTAACACCTATTTGGAACGTAAAACTCTCTCCTTTTCTCCCTCTTCTGACCTCTTTTCTTTTGTAAGAGACAGGCCAGCTTCCCTTGCACATCCCTTGCTTATTAAATTCATTCATCCTGCTAGGCTTAGCTAGTGTCCTTAGACATAAGATCGTATTATGCATATTTTAAGCAATGATTTGCCTGTCTTAGTAACATCACTAACTTGGTTTGTCTTTAGGAATATATGGGACCAAATATTACAGTAACAGAAAATGGAATTAAAAATGAGGTGCCAGGACTGTATCTCTTTGTTAGATTAAGGAAGTCCTGGTTTTGTCATGTTTTCTCCTTAACCCTCCCCTCCCTGACTCACCAGAATTGTCAGCACTGTTTCAGAACAGTATAAATAGTCCCTTTGTGAGACACTAATGATCTTTTTGTTAATTTTGAGACTTGCCAGGACTTAAGCAATTTGTGAATGCACATGTGCATCTGCTGATAATATCAATCAGGTTTCTCCAGTGAAATATTATGCAATCTTTAACCATTATTCCTATTTTGCAAGATTATCAATAAAACTTATTATAATGTTTAAAAAAAGGCATTCAGAATGAAACCATCGGTGGAAGTGTATATAAAAAAGTGGCAGTTTATGGCTGTGAGAGGAGGAATCCATTCAAACTGGATGCAAATGGCTAACAAGTTAGAGTATTTACAAACGCCTTGGATATTTTAACACTCACACTCTTTCTACCTGCCATAGCAAATTTGAACTCAACATTCTAGCTGCTGTCAGATCCAAAACCAGGAGTGTCCTTCATCATGAGCACCCCTACCAGGAATCCTTGGCAATACGTGCCTATCTTTCCTGTGTATTCTCAGCCCTGTAGCCTGCAACTAGTTGATAGAGTAGATGAGGAATGACTGCAGAATGATGGAAGTGCTGATGGTTTGCCTCACCTGGTGGGGTATGAGGGTCTTCAGAGGTAAGTTGGATGTCAAAATCTCCCTCTGGGAGAAGGTGTGCATGTTCAGCTTTAGGCATATAGTTATGTAATAGACTACAGTGACGACTAACAGCTTGTATTTTGGTGTGGCAGAGGGAATCTAGTACAATGATTAAAAATGTTTTTTTCCCGATCCCATCCTGAACCGCTTTGCACTTCATGCAGCCATTCTGATCAGGCAGCATGTTCTTCCTACTTTCAGTAGTCGTTATAACAACTTGAAGAGTAATATCTAAATTAGGCTCAGAACCAGTTTTTACACCCATAGGATTCTGATGGTAAGCATGATTGCCTTAATACCTCGTACTTTTCCTAGTAATTGTTTGGGTTCTGGGAGGATCCTTATTTTCAACCAAAACAATCTTGGCTTCAGTACTTTTTTAAGCACTCCCAACAGTTTTGCTACTTTTGACACATACCATCAGAACCTTTTGCTGTTGGTAAACTATCTTTTAATGAAACATGGATGAAAGCACTGTAACATTCATTTAAATGAATCTCTCATACCTAAATGGGTAATATTGAAACACAAATATTTTTGTGTTTGGGAGAGCTTCCCTCGAGACAAGCATACATAAAATGGAAGCTGTGTGAGTAATGAGTGACAGTTTCTTAAAGGTTAATATTTTCTTTAATCTGTTTCCATAACAGGAGTTGAGAAGAAAATACTGTGCTAAGCATAAGGTGTACTTTTGGGATTAGCGAAACAATCTCCACTAGTATGTATATCTCAGACCATAGGGAACAATATGCACACCACAAACATATTTTTATTTCATTTAATCAAATATAGAAGTGCCTTAAATATTTTTTCCACGTTATTAAAAGGATTGAGGATTCCTTAGATTTTCCCTTTTCCACTTCTTTTTTTCTTCTTTTTAAAGAAAAGTAAAACTGCCCTTAATGCCGGACTAGACTCTGTGATTGTCATGTAAGGTAATGAAACCATTAAATGCACAGTATTAAGAAGAGACGAGATGCAATTAGCCAAGAAATTACTCTGATCTCAGTGACATTTTCAAAAAATCATAATACAATATACATTGCAGGACATGATTGACAGTCTAATCCAGTTTTGATGGAACGTAGTCCACATACTGAGAGTAAAGCAGTACACGGCCAGATAAAGCTCACAGCTGTGAATCCCTGATATGTCCTTACAGTCTTGTCACCCAGGAAATTCCTCAGGTTTAAAAGATGATGAAAGTATCGACCATTAATGACAGGATCATCTCCTACCCTGAAATAAAATGTACTAATCCCTTTTGCTAGGTCTATGAATTCCTAATATAAATTATATAAACTGTAGTAATTCATCTCTGTTAGCACAGTTGTGTTTGGAAATTGTACAGCAGTCTTTGCCCTATTTGAAATGCTAGATGAAAGCAAGACATGTTCGTTTAAGCTGCAGCATAAAGTAATTTAACACAGGGGACAGAATAACTTCTGGATAATGAGCAGTAGATATGTAAAAGAAGGAAGTTCTGAAGTTCTAAAGTGGCCTGATGGATTTATGCCTGATCTTAGAAAGAGGCCAAAAATGTAAATATAGAAAGTATGGTTAAATGCAGGTGCTTTGTTAGACATTTGTAAGATGATTTAATGATTGAGTCATACAGAATACATGCTCTGACTTCAAAGAGACACACAATGGTCATTTATGTCTTACAAATAATTTGGATGGTAACCTATCCATCATTTTAAAATACAGTAATGTGGATCATACTGGATTATGCTGCAAGGAGAAAAAAGTTAAAAATGAATTTGAAGTGACATTAAAAACACATTTGAATTTCTGTAATCCATTTTTGATAATACATAGTCTGCACATATCTATCAAGCAGGACTTGCAGCCTTGTGCTTATATGTCATTGACACCTGCAACATCACATAGACAAACAGTCATTGATGAAGTCAGATAGTTTAGCCTCCTAAAGGACTTTGAACGCATCTGCAAATACTGCAAAGCACAAAGCTGGAACCTGAATATTTTTCACACATGTAATGACAGCCCAAAAATGCAAGGTTATTAAATGAAAGATCTGGGATGTAAAGTAAAGGCATTTAATAAAATATATGCATGTTTCCGCTGTATCATGCTAGTGCATAACAACTAGTTTTAAGAATAAATATAACACAGAGAGAATATTACTAATAAATCATGATTACATTTTCAAAAGCTGTATTTGTTGTAGAGGTAACTGCTCAAAGAGATTCTGCGTTTGGTAGCCTTTCTGTATTCTGAGTCCAGTGGAAGCCTGCAGTGGAAATCACTGTATTGCGCACACACACACAAAGCAAAGCCTAATGCTATTCAGGGCTCTGAGAACACTTTAGGAAGCAGAACAAGGGAGAGTCAATTCTTTTATGTCTGACTAGCATTTCTTTTGCCAGTTATGTTCAGAATTATTGTAGTAAGATCAAAAGCGAACAGTATACCTAAGTTCCCACAACTTGTGGGATTAAAGATATCCCACAGGTATGATGGGTTACAACTGATTCAAACTCTTCAAATTTCAGCAGGTTTCAGCATAGTTTGAAATATGAGCCAAACCACAACTGAGTGCATGCCATTCTGAAATCGTCTCAAAGAACCCCCCAAAATCCCCCAAAACAGCAGAAGTCCACTTTGTATTAGTCATTTGAAATGTTCAAATATGGATTCAATAGATAATGTCAGACCAAAAAACAGAAGTCAGCTTTGAACATCTACCCTGGCATACATGCGAGGAGGTGAATAATGGATTATGCCACTTGATGAGTCAGACTTAAAGAAATACTACATTTACATCCTAAGAATTTGATTTATTCAAGATGGGTGGTACTGGAGATTAATATCACATGGCTTGTAAAAACCCTATCTAAAATTCAGGGGATTTGTTTGGGTTGCTTTTTGGGGTTTTTTTTTAAGTTTACTAGAAATTGCAATTTAACTCTAAATCCTGTTTAAAAGATGTTTGAATCCCAGATAGCCTCTGGATAATTTTCATTTGTCTATGTTCTATTTATAGGACTCAACATAGATACATTGGCTTTTTACAGTCTTATCTAACAAGGTCTCAAACATTTGGAAATACTATTGACATAAGGCAGAATTAGAAAGCACAAAACACAGCATTTAATGACAAGATTTTGTTGCAGTAGTGCACATGAGAGACTAGAGTTTAGATTGCTATCATAACTAATAAAATGCAATGCTGATAAGAAAATATGAGAAAAAGAATGCTTCATAAATTAGCAGCTTGAAATTGGCAATGTGACAAGTACCTTTGATTTCACGAAATTTGGGAGTAATCAAGGGCTCTCAGTGACTCCCAGAAGGAGCTTTGCACCCTACAGCATCTGATCCTAAGCCAGAAACATTGTAAGAAGTAGGAAAGCGTATTATAAAGCAGGGCTGCTTCTACTGCTGCACAGTAACTTCCATAAGCCTTCTGCGAATTACTTAAAACTCGGAGCAGCCTCCTCAGGGAAGATTCTTCCATTCCTGTTCCAAGTCAGATACTGTGCAGTCTTTACTCACAGATATAAATTGGCATTGAATGTATCTTGCCTACACAGCTTCATGTGACTAGGTTCTGTCTTTCCTCTTCTTTTTTTTTTAATGAGCAAAAAGAGAAGTATATTTCATTTAAAATCAGGGAAAAAGGAAAGAACGCCTACTTTTCAAGGGCTAGTTTGTTCCTATTATATGGGTTTTCCCAAGAAGAGGTGCTGTGGAATGAACAAGAATGTTTTTTGTGTTTCTATAGTAAGTATTTCTACGTTCAACAACAGTACAATTCTATTCTTTGTTTTTACGTATGACTGCCTTTGAGGTAACTGAAGATTATTGGCCCCAATTGTTTCAAATTGTTTTTGATTACCTATTCTCTAATCTTTAGATGAACAGATACTCAGAACTGCCTTTGCCTTTTCCCATGTGCACAATGTGATCATGGTTTTCTATTTTTATTATTACTTAGGGAATATAATAAAAGAAGATGGCTTCAATTTTAACTGTTTTAAAAGTAAACAAATATGTTGAGCTTTTTAAAAATAACAAATACATTGACATTTTTGGATGTCTTCCTAGGTTTCAGTACTTTGCCATTTACATTCAATTTTTAAGCAATCAGCTTCAATTTTGTCATAGTAATTTATTAGAGATCCCGGATTCCTTCGAGAAAAATCAAAACTGATGATGCCAGCAGGCTCAACATGAGAGTATAATGCAAATGCTGTTACTTTGCTGTATGAATGTTTAAAGGGAGGGATGGGAAAGATGTTACTGGAAAAAAGAATACTTTAGCCGGTAATCTGCTAACCATACAAACTTTGCTCTTCACATTCTTCCTTGGACTCTTAGGTTTTTAATACACATAAAACTACAGGATGCCTAAGATCCAAAGGTTTTAAAAATAGAATTATGCGCACTGAAATTTAAATGGATGAATATAATTTTGTCTGTTTAATTCCAGCACTAGATATCCATTTATACTTTTCTGCTTTTATGATTATTTTTATCTGAGGTTATTTCTGAAGCAAAACCACAATAACAAAAGCCTTTAATTGTTAGAATTTTTGTAAGACCTACATTTGTGATATCAATAGTCTAATAATAAAGATTGTAGATGCTCCTACTACCGGTGGTTGGAGTGACTGAATTTGCTCTAATACAGGGTGATGAGAAATGCTCTTTATACTTCATTCAGAAGGCTCTGCACAATGTTTCTCTTTGGCCCAAACTCCTAAGTAACTCCCCACAAATGTTATTATTTTCCTTTAAAAAAAAAAGCAGCACTGAGGTTAATGTATTCTGAACTGTCAAGGGTAGTAGATAAATTACTGCACAGACTTGTTGATGTTATATTCAAGGAGAGAAAAAGACTAGTGATGGTCTCAAGCCAACACTACATAGTAATAGTTCACAGTCTATAGTGCTTTATATTTTCAAAGCTCAGTATATTCATATGAAACACATCAGAAAAATATGAAAAGAATAAATCACTCTCAGTCTGAAAGGATTCTGCATGCTTCTGCAATTAAAAGGATGTAGTAGAAGACTAGAATCCTGTTTTTGGAGAATACATGTGTGGGGGGCAGGAAACCTTGTTCACTTGAAGGCAATGTTAAATATTTTTCAAGATTTGAAATCACTTTCTGACAGATCTGTTATGGTTAATTAATTACTTTCATTTGCTTTAAGTTGTATACTTGAAGATGAAGAGTGCATGATAACAAGGCTAGACTGTGCGAGGAAGACCTTTGGTAGTCTATACAGTGTGCTGCCTCATTACAGAGCTAGCTATCTGCAGGAAGCCTGACATTGAAAGGTACCGCACATCCCATAACGCCCTCCCTTAACTGTGATGATTGTAGCTTCTTCCTAAAAGTGATGATTAGGAGAGAGAAAAGCAAAACTGAATGCTGTATGAATATTTCATGTAAATGTAAGCAGGCACTTACTGGACGTGGACCTTGATTGATGCTAGAGTGCCTCTAAATGCCTTGACATTGAAGGGTTTAGACTCCTCTTTCCACAATGACTGCTTCAAGAGCTGCAGTTAATAGTGGAATATAGCTGTATTTAGCTGAAGAGCTCTTTATTACCGGCTGATATTAAACAAGACCACAGGACTTGGGTTTGAGTAAGTGAATCTAGATAAAAGAGTTAGTGGATATCTAAATGAGGTAAGATACTTAAGGCTTCTTCTCCTTTTGCCTTCCCCTTCTGTAGCTAAACTGCTTACATCACTTTAAAATTTTTTTCTATGCTGAATTGAATTGGCTACACACTAGAAGAATCAGCCATAAATTGTTTCACAATACCTCATTTCAATGAAGCACCAATCAGAAATGTCCAAACAATTTCTTATAATGAGGCATTTTTAAAAAGGTACTAAAACGAACATAATTATTCAGATTATAAAAAGTTATAATTTTAATCTTTCCCAACAAGCATTTCAAACTACATTGAAACACTGTTAAAGAGAAAAATATCTGTTTTCTCTTTAATTTCATAAGGACTCTGCTGCATTTAGGCAGAAATTTTAATTGATAGTGAAGGAAGTGGAATGATTCCTCACCGTAAGTCGAAGAAAGGTGAATATATCCACATCCAAAATGCTTTTGGCAATGGTTTGTATCTACTGAAAGACATTGCCTTTGAAATCTACGTAAATAAGACTTCATATCAACCACTAGTTTTCATTAATTGCAAATCTTAAAAGAAAATACTGAGGCTGAAAAGATAAAATAAATAGAGCTATAATTCCCATAGGAGTGGGAAGGCTAGAACCAGTGTGAGTAATTTCCTCAGCCATTCCATGTATTTGTGAGTAGTTGGTAGTGCCACTCATAATGTCTCTGCAGGAGGAGTAGGGGTTATATATATCCACATGACTTCCTTCTCTGTGCCACCACGCTTCTAATGTTTTACACATCAGAAAAGAAGTTATACCTACCTTTTTTTTTATACCAGCCATCTGAAACCCGATACACCATAAATAAGAAGACCATGGGACCACCTGTTCATTCCTCACACAGGTTCCCTTGGATGTAGAGAGGACTGAATGGGCCCTTCTCAAGCATCAATGTGTGTGTCTTCTGTTCTGCAGAGCTGGAAGTAAGATAATTCCTCAAGTAGTTTGAATCAAGACTAAGCTCATTATGTCCATCATTATCACAAAATTTTGAGTGAGTTTGCCATAGATATTTTTTCCACCAAATTACTAACTATATCAGCAGAAGAGAAAGAAAAGCAGCAGCATTTTTTTAAAATCGTTACAGCAGTAATCCTTGCTATAGACTTAGGCACTTTCACTTAACTTGTGTTTTGCCAGATGTCCACTATATAAAAATAAAATAGAATTAAAAATACTTTTAATTTCTCTTTTTCTCGTGCCACACTGGAAAAAAAAACCAAAAACACAAAAGTGAAATAATCAGAGTTACTTCCAAAAGAACGTGTTACACCTTGATTGTTTATATGATAATAAGCTACAAGTGAGCTAAGATTTTTCATCCCCTTCATCATATAGATCGCATCTAAGTATGTTTTCTCATGAAATAAAGGGTCTAGATTAATTTTCTGTTAAAGTCTGTGGGACTTTTAGCTATTGACTCTAACAGTAAGTGGATTAAGCCTAATATATTTTTCAGTTTCCTACATATTTGTTTTTTACTTTAGGAGCTTATGTATTGCGTTAAGCATAATGTGAAGAAAAGTGAATAGTAGCTGTAAGGGAAAATTGTAGGAGCTGCCACAGGAGAGCCACTGCAATGTGATTTCATTTTTTCCAATAATAAGATAAAATTGCTGCTAACTGTGTGCTAGTTAATAAGGTTCTGAGCACTTTCCAGCTGTGAATAGTCCTTCCGTGCTTGCTCATGCCCACAACTGATTTTGCACGTTACTGATCTGACCATGTATTTTAAGAACACTAAAGCCCATATGCACCCTTATGCCTGTATAAAGATTTCTTACGACGCTGGAGTTAAGCTTGTACAGGTAGATCATGGCAACAAAGTGAACTAGCAGAGCTAAAGTAAGCTTCATAATGCTACAGTTCTGCTTGATTCTGAAGTGGAGTGGTGTGACAGTATTATGCGCTAGAGACAGGGAAGACAAGACCAGGAATACAAAGGTGCATAGAGGGACCTGCAGAAAAAAACAAGTTAATGAATACTAGATGCCTTTGTTATTAAAAATAAATACAGATTTAAACTTAACATTTCATAGTCAGTCATGCATCTGAGTTTAATAGCTGTAAACTTGGGCTCACATTTTTGTACACTAAAACTAATGCTCTAATTACCTACGGATGCAGCCTGTTCCCATGTCTCTTGAGCACATGAGTGAAACCACTCTGCTACCGGCTGGAACGACGGTAGATGGTTATTCAGGCAAGAGCAGTAGAATTTTGATGCCACAGTTAGATATTTATGAAAAGAGATGCATTGAATTTTATCTCAGTATTATAGATCAATTTTCAGGACAGAGTTCCTAACAGTGTATTCATAGGCTAGGTACAAAACCAATTTTATCTGCTTCAGTGGTGTGTGAACTGTATAAGGAAAGACATCTCTTTACTCTCTGATAGCTTATCTTCCCTGGTGACCATTTATGCGTGCTCTTGTAAATATACATATTTTTACAGAAAAAGCTCTTTAAACTATCCTTTGAGATGACCTTGAAATAGGAGTATTTGAATCTTCCAGGAAATTAACAGCAAAGTCTGTTTTGATAATGATTGGTAGGGTGGGAAGTGCCACTCAAAGCAGAAGTAATAATCAGTGCAGCAAGCTATTTAATAGTACAGGTCTATTACGAGGTAAGTTTTTATTACTAGGAAATACACAAAAAGAAAAATGCACCCACTCTGAAAGATTTCTTAGGAACTGGGAAATCTGGAAAAAAAACTTCTGGCAAAGTGGGGATACCGTTTAAAAATAATTAAAGTAAACAACAGGAAAAATAACATAACCACTATCATTTTTTCTCCTGCTGGGCACATAATTACTGACCAAACTTCAATGATATCAGTAGAGAAAATGATGCCTTTCCAAGGGATACACTGAAAGCATAAAAATTTTGATCATGTGTAGTTTATTATTTTTATTTTCATTTCCCTTCCCTTCTTTGTATTTTGTTTTCCTGCTTTTCCACCAATTCAAGATTCTTCAAGATACATCCTCCCAATAAAATTTTTAGGACCATACACTGTAAATATATATATATGGAGTGGAGATTGATACCATGTCACTTGTGTCCACTACCCTATTGTATATACAAATCCAAACATTCTCCTTTCACCTGTACCATAAAGGCTTGCAACTCCATGGCCAAATTCCCTCACAGAGATGAGCTCACCATACTGATACTCTTCTCTAGAAATGCCTTCAGGTGTATGCAATTTTGTCCCTAAAATATGCATGCCTTCCATGTGCACATTTCCCAGAGCACGCTTTCCTGCATTCCTTGCCAGCCCACATCAAATGCCTCTCTTTGCTTCTTCTCATGCTGTTTCTTCAAAGAGGCCTATATAAAAACTCCCTCCTCGCATTATGCCTATAACCAGTATGATACATAGATGTGTTCATTTTCTATACCCAAGCACACACAGCCCTTATAGCGTTCGGTATAAGTATATGCAACCTTGTGTGGTAGCAGCCTGATTGACCACAAGCTGACGGTAGGTTTTCTGCATAAGGCTCTGAAAAATACCTCTATTGCAATGTTACAAGGTATTTTAACTTCGCTGACAAATTAATTCACATGGAGATTTGCAAATGCTTAGGAAAGAAACTAGCAAATCAGGTGACACAGCAAGAACTTATTTTTGCAATTTGAACTTTTGCTCATTGAGATTGTTATTGTGCATTTTGCTCATTCTTAACATTTATGAAAGTACAAGGAACCACAGATA
Organism: Gallinula chloropus; assembly: GCF_964237585.1. Lineage (NCBI taxonomy): Eukaryota > Metazoa > Chordata > Aves > Gruiformes > Rallidae > Gallinula > Gallinula chloropus. The sequence goes on from NC_140088.1 coordinate 13,425,130, forward strand.
GGTGTCAATTCTGGACACAAATGTAAGGTATCGAACAGTGACTCTAGGACAGAGTCCCAGAGAGGAACACAAAAATATTGCTTGGAGGTACAGAGGAGGCAGAAGATAGCTGAACTTCAAATCGGCAAAGAGATGCCAGGAATAACAAGAAAGGTGTAAGTATTTGAGCAGCAAACAGAAGTACAAGGAAAGGGCAGGTCCACTACTGAGCAAGGTAGTTAAATATGATACAGAAAAGGCTGATATATGAAATACTTTCTGTGGCTTGCTGTTCAAAACTAAACTTAGCGCCTCAGTGCCAAGAAGCTGCAATAAAAGAGAGCGCCATTGAGTGAAGAGAGTCAAGAACTGCCTGTATATATTGGCCATATGCAAGTCTATGGGACCTGGTGGGATGGGTCTGAGAGTGCTAAGACTGTTGGCTGACAATACCACAAAATCACAGAATCATAGAATCTCCTGAGTTGAAAGAGACCCATAAGGATCATCAAGCCCAACTCCTGGCTCCACACAGGGCCAGCCAAGTCAGAGCATGTGACTGAGCACATTGTCCAGATACTTCTTGAACTCCACCAAGCTTGGCACAGTGACCACTTCCCTGGAGAGCCTGTTCCAGTGGCTGACCAGAGCCTCTTCCTAACATCCACCCTAAACCTCCCCTGTCTCAACTTCATACCATCTTTGAAAGGTCATGGAAATCAGGGAGTGCAGATCAGGGAGATTCAGGAGGTGACTACAGAAGTGTAAATATATATCCATCTCCCAAAGATTAGATCTGGGAAACTACAGATTGGTCAGCCTCAAGTCAGTCCCTGAAAAAATAACAAAATGAGCCCTCGTGGAGGCAGCTGCCATGACTATGAAAGACAATAAAACGATTAGGAAGTGCCGACATGGATTTACCAGTGGTAAATGCTTGACCAACTGATTGCCATCTGTGACACCACCACTTGCTCAGTGGATGAGGGCAGAGCAGTGGTTATCATCCTACTTCATGGTAGCAACACAGTTGAGCAACTCTCCTGTACCTGATTTAGAAAATTACACTGTGATACCTGACAGGGTTGGAGTAGAGCATGGGATTCTTAATCCTAGGGTCACAGGACTGGCGTTGGGCACCAAAAAGGACTGTGGTGGTTCAGCCCCAAGCAGTGGCTGAGCACCACACGCAGTTCACTCCCAGAGGGGAAACAGACAAAGCCTCCCTGGATTGGGATAAGGACAGTTTACTGACAAAATCACCATGAAAAGGGAACAATGACAGCCCATGGCAAATTACACTTACACCTGACGAAAACACAGAGTGCCTTACCAACCTGACAATAACACAGCGTACTGCACAACCACACCCCATCAAGACTGCCCTGGAAGCACGCAGGGCCCCTCTCCCTGACCAGTCCCTTTTATGGGGTAGTGATGTCAGGTGGTGTGGCAAACAGCCCAGGCTAACTCAGCTGAGGAGGTTAACTCTGGCCTGGCCAGAACCAGAATAAATGGATTCTAGTCTGTAAGGACCACATCTATCAGGCAAAAGGCAATAAAATACATGTATTTGTTTCAGATATGGTATCACTGACATTAAATGTACCTAAATAATTTGATATCTTTTTAAAAATGTTCTCTTTTTTATTTTTATGAAAATCTTTGAAGCTTTTTCCACAGTATTCATGAATACACATACTACAGGATTTAATAGCAAAAAAAAAAAAGTTGGGGCGAAGTAATCTGAGAAGTCAAGGACTCAGGTTTACGTTCTTGTGTCAAATCAGTCAGAACAAGGCCTTTTATTTCTGTGTAGTGTACATCAATTACATTTACTGTCTATAAATATATACTCAGAAATAATAACATTATGTTTCAATTGTCTTCTTTTAACTACAATAATTTCATAGGAGAGGTAATGATAGCCCCATCTCAAAGGCTAGGTGAACAGCAACCCTACTGTGAAAAAAGACACAAGGGGAAAGTGTTTAGGCTGTGATGTCTACCTCATTCAATTACAAATACCTATTTCTACTGATCATGTGTCTACTCTCAAAAATATTTATTAAAATCTCTCTTACTCTCTTGTCAGTTGTCACTGTTTCTCCAAACTCCTGAAGTAAAATCCTTACTTTAGCTGTACCAGTGATAAAACTTGTTGACCTTCAATGAAGAGTTCAGCTCCGTTGAGTCCAATGAATTTAAACTGGACTCTATAAACTATTGTCATTTAACTCCAGATGGTGACTGAGCACCACACAGGCACTCACTCACACCTCCCCACTCATGGGGATGGAGAGGAGAATGGGAAAGGAAAACTCATGAATTGAGATTAAAACAGTTATAAGGACAACAAAGAGAATAATAATAACAATAATGACAACTAAAAAGTGATGGACAAATGCAATTGCTCATTGCATGCAAAAAAAAAAACCCCAAACCTGATGTCTGGTCTATCTAGAGCGTGATGTTACATAGTATGGCATATCCCTTTGGCCAGGATGGGTCAGCTGTCCTAGCTATTTTCTCCCAGCTTCTTGTGCATCTGTCAGGGGGTGGGAAGCTGAAAAATCCTTGACTTTGTGTAGGTGCTACACCTATCTAGCAAGAGCTAAAAACATCAGTGTGTTATCGACATTATTCTCATACTATATCCAAATCACAGTGTTATAACTGCTACTAAAAAGATAATAAATTCTATCCTGTCTGAAAAAAGGGCAGGTTTGCAAGAATATTTTGATGCTGATCTCAGACTAGGCTTACATTGTGTAATGCAAGAGTAGATTTTAGATCAGTCAGCCTAATTTAAAAAATGTAGGGACTACACATGGGAGCTACATCTAAACAAAGGTGGATTGATTCTAGAGGCAACCAGGGTAAATAAGAGTATTTTATCTCTAGAACTAAATTCTGAAATATTTTATATTTATAATAATTATGAAAGCCCATATTTATAAGTTCTGGGTTGCCTGAATTTCAGAAGAGTATTACATTTGCAAAGGCAACATGAATCAACATAGTTTTAAAGTATTAAAAAAATACTGCTTTTTGACATCTCCATGTCCAGAAACCTTTAACAAATATTCAGGTAGGGAGGCAAAACAGGTTTCGTTCATTAGCAATTGTATGGATTACCACAGACCAACTATCATTGCTGTGTTATTTGGAAATTTGTTTTTAATCCAGCAGCACCATATTGCTAATGATTGAAACATCTACCCGCGGCATCTTTTCTAACAGCAGAGAAATGCTGTGGAATTTATTTTAATTAGCCTTTGGAAAAAAAAAAGTCAAATTATGTAGAATTCAAAATCCACTGTTTGAGTCATATGCCAGCCAAGCTGTTGAAGAGGTTTATACAGCTAACTGGACATTAGGGACTCATGTCTGTGTTCAGAAATGTACTAACCATTTAATAGAAAAATATAAGGGATATGTTCACTTACAGGGTATCTATCTAGGTAGCGATTTAAATATGATTATAATTGCAAATGAGAATCAGAGGTAAAAAACAGAGGCCAAATTCTTTTCTCCAGAGCAAAGTTCAAAAGGACTATAGGGATTTTTTTAGAGATGAAGAACATGTGTCTGCATCATATGTTTAATATGCCTGCATCGATGCATATGAGCATTTTACTAAAATATGGTTGTGATGTTCTTAAAATTAGGTCCATTCTCTGCTGAAAAATACAAATCACAAAACAAGTTGTTGACTGATATACCATGCCAGATCCTAGGAAACCAAAGCCAGATACTCTCATGTATTTTAATTTTTGTTAGTAGTCTATGAGGACATCTAGCAAATAGCCATAAAAAATGTTTTTTCTTCAATTAAATGAAATGCTTTTTTAGGATCTAAAAACGTTGACATCACAAGCTGAACAGGCATAGACTTTCCTTGCTGATCTACAGGTTTTTGGATAATCTGACCACACAGAGTACAACATAATGAACTCCGGGCTTACAAAATTTTAGGTTTCTGAGTAACATTTCAAAAAAGCTCTGAAATTTCATTTCAAAAATACAATAGAGTACATATTGAATTTATGCAAATATTTATGAATTGCAATAGGACCACCAGTTCACTGCTGTTTATTTCATTGAAATGTCATTGTTTTGTAGGAGAAAGCACAGAAGCACTTGTTAAATTTATTGCAGTTATGCTTAAACAATTATTCCCATTTCTGATAGTTCAGATGTATGGGGGTTTTCTGCATTCTCCGAGAAGGGGTCTTACTGGAGCTATGAAGGGGTTTTGTTTCAGATGCCCAAAGCTGTTTGTCTGAGTTCAAGATTTATTATGTTTATTAACCATAGTTGATGATAATAAAATGTCGAAGTCGATTATGTAAGAATTCTGTTTTCAGATCTGGTTAATTTATGATTTTTAATTTTTTTTTTTAAAGAATACTTAGGGAAAAAAAAAGGAAAGGGAAAAGATTAGACAAGGACAGCAGGAGACTAAGAAACAGAAGGCCCAGCTAGAGGCTAAAATCATCACCTGGTATACCAAGGACCCAAGTAATTTAATATGACTTTTCTAATTGTAGCTCCTTCTTATCTGGAAAGGCAATTCTGTACTGGGACTAAAAGAAGGAATTTTGGTTTTAAAGGATCATAATTTTTACAGTTTTCACAGACTACTCTAGCCACTAGGCTAATATCTCATCAACACATCAGCAGAGATATTCTCAGTTCCTTTAAACCTGGGTGGAAGGGATTTCTGGAAGTCACCAAGCACTCCAACTCAAAGCATGGCTAAGTTCAAAGTTAAATGAGATTGTTCAAAGCCTTTTGTGATCAGGTTTTGAACATCCCAAGGATGCTGTGCCTCTCTATATAACCCGTTCCAGTACTTAATTTCTGTCATTGAGGGTTTGCTCTTCATTTTTTTTTTTTAATTGTTTTCTTTTTTGAATGCCTTTTCCTGCTCTTTCCAGTTGTTCCATGAATACCTCTGAGAAGAGTTTTGCTCCCTCTTCTCCATAACTCCCCTACAGGTACAAAAGACTGCAAACAGAAACCCATCAACCTTCTTACCGGAAAGCTGAACAAGCCAAGTTGCATCAGCTTCTATGTATATCTATGTGAATGATGTATATATGTGTGTGTATATTATGTACCCCAGTAAAACACCCATCTTGGTTGCTTTCCGCTAGGCTCTCCAATTTTTAACTTTCAGGGGAACAAAAGAGGACACTACATTCCAGGTTCAGTCTCACAGGTGCTAGGCAAAAGGGAATAATCATTTCCTTTGGACCACTGACTATATCCTTGCCAACAAAACCTGTTGGTGCCTTGGTATCACCTCAACAGCACATCCCTGTCTCATCACCAGGTTGTTGTCCACCAGTGCCCCCAAACTGCGGACCTGCTGGGTTGTTGATTAGTCTGCAACCTGTACTGTTGGATGGGATCATTCCATCCCAGGAATGATTTTGTATTTGTCTTTCTCTTCTTTATATGACTGGAAAAGGCTTCAATGAGGACTTCCTCCTTAATCTACCCATCTTTTTTCTTTAAAGAGTCCTAGAATATCCTTGAATTAAGATAACAACAAGGACCCATATGGACTCAGCACTTAAAAATATTCAGAGCAAATACGTTTCACCTCTTTCTACAAACTTTGCAAACAATAGTCTTTCTATCGTTTTGATTTTTTATCTAGTAAAGCTCTGGAAGGAACGCAACAGAAGCAATGTCTGATTTTACATCTGTCCAGTATTTTTCCTCTTTTCATAGTTAAAGCTGCCCTCTTACAAAAGCATTTCATCCAATATTCCAATCAAGGGTAGCCCTTTTAAATATAATACAGTCAGGCAGCTGCTGTCTTAAAACACAAGTTTTAAAACCATCTGCTATCAGTGACATCTGCCTGTGTTCCAACTGGTAAATGTTCTTCCTTTTTTTCCTGGAATGATGCTGCTTTCTCTCACCTATTTCAGAAATATCACACAAGCCAGGCAATATTAGAAGACTCTCCCATTCGTTTCTATAGCAAGCCCACAGAAACCCGTGGATAATGTCACTGTTTGGCAGCTGGCTTTGCATATTTACATATATATGGATGGACGGATTTTCTTTTCAGTGTTAATTTGAAAAGGATTTCATAGGACTGCCACACGGAACTTTGGTGCTACTTTAATTGAAATTGTTAAGGAAAAATAATATCTATCAAGACCGTTCTGTTAGGTGTACTTTTTCTTAGAGCAAAAATAACCATCTTGGGAAGAGTCAAGAAGACAGGTCGCATGTTGGTCTATGCAGTCTCTTAGGAAACAGCCTTGTTAAATAGATGAGATTGAGACACATTTTGGACAAAAAACCCACCCCTTTTAAGAAAACTGCTTTGCCAGTGTTGCACTGCACCGTAATATAGGACAGAACACCTTTTTGTTGCAGGGCTTCTGTCAGTATGACCTCTCCAAGTCTGCAGAATTAATTTAGTCCAACAACGTTAGCATGAAAAACCACGTAAATCACTGAAAGGAGGAAGGGAAGAAATGTCAAATACTGTAGACCAGACTATATCCATAGTCATGTTATAAATGAAGAAAAAGAGGCAAAAATCAGTGAGAAAACAGGATCTTTAAATTGATTGCATGGTCCAAAAATGTTTGTATCATATATAACGAACACTTTGCCATTGAAGCATTTTACCTTATGAAACAGCTGAGAAATTAATCTGTACAAATCATGAGTATTTCACACAGAAAAGATGATCAAAAGCTGTGATATCAAGATCCCCCCAGGCTACTTTTGGAAACCACTGGGAAGATTACTTACTGGCCTATCTCATATTTTCAAGACTGAATTTTCTAAGTTGCTCTACCTTTTAAAGAACTTTCAAAGAACTTTCTTCCATTTGTTACTTCGCAAATCAAAGTTATGAGCAAGTATATTCTTCTCACTTTTCCCCTGTGTGTCCTACCTCACACTGGAAAGAGTGCAATCAGAGGTGAGTAGAGTATACAAACGTTTTCAAAAAGAAACTGTTTGGGCCTAAATTTAGACCTTAAAAGGACCCTTGAGTATTTTGTACTATGTAACAAATTACAACTTCTACTTTGTTGACCTGACAAAGGTAAATTATGATCAAGTTCAGAAAAGAAGAATGCATAGCAGAAAAGATGAAAGACCCATGATTGGGAGAAGTACTAATGGCCTTTACAGTAATGCAGCATCAAGAAACTTAATTCCAGAGGGCTTTCCACAATTCTTTTAATATTTCTTTTTCTTTATTATAACATAATACCTGGCTTGACAACACAAATGTCAACAGTTAGGGCTCTATTCTTCAAATCGTCATGCTCTATTAATGCTGTTTTTCTGTGGGATTTACCCTGTCAAAGAAGGAATCACCAAGGAGTAAGGTCTATGGTCGTCTTATTCACTAAATCCCTCTTCTCAGTGATGCACAAATGACCAAATACTTTTGGTGCCACTGCAAGACAGAAAGTTAAAACAGGTCAGTCTTGGATTAGGGTCACAGGATGTTTGTCCTGCCCATGCCAGATGCTTCATATGCAAAAGAAACACAAAAATCTCAGGTGTTTTACAAAAAAAAAAAGCAGGTAAGGAATAAGTGCATGAGGACAACTCCTCCTACTGCCATCTCATTGAAAGGGACTCGACTACGTGTCACTGTACACAAGGTTGCTCACCCATGCTTGTACTACTCTTCCTGCTGATGCATGGTAGCATGCAAGTTGTTTCTTCAGTTCTTTCCAGAATGTGCAGCTGTGCTTTGCTATTGTTCTTCACCATGCAGTGATGCAGGGTGGGCCTGGAGTCTGGGAAAAGAATGACATGAGTCCCCTTAGCAGATCACTGCTGAGGAACATTGCCTCATGGGTTCCCGTGAAGCTGCACTGCCTCTCCGTTGACACAGTTACATACCTTATCTGTACGCACTGTAAGGCTTCTGAGGAAACCTGCTATGACACTCTACTACTGAGGAGTATTTCCATGTCAGCAAAGTGAAGGCTGAGGTTAGGCACTTGCTGGACTTTGCAAGGATGGTGGGAGGCTGGAGGCTGTTTTTTCCTGTTTTGTCATGCCCTGCACCTCCCGCATTTGGACTGGCTACTCAGGCTGAGAGCTTAATTTGTTCCACAGTGCACATAGTCTGTGGGAAAAAAAAAACCCACAGTAGAAGTCAAATGAGGAGGGGCTTATTATCAATGTAGAATTGTTTTATAGAATGACCTCTCCACTGCTGAGCAAATATTGGTTTTGGAAAATGAAGTGTGAAGTTTTACTACTATTGTAATTTGACTGAATTGTATGGCATCATGTTTGGACAGAGTCTCTTGTGCTGCCTTGGATAGTTTATGAATGTGAAGAAGAATGGGAAATGCAGATGTTAACTGGCAAAGGGTGGGGGGGAGGAGGGGCATAAAACCTGTGTGAGCAGCTACAAATGAAGATGACCTTCTTCAATTTTCTAGTAGTAACTTATAGCTAAATTTTGCCCTATAAAAACTTTAGAACATAACCATCAGTGTAGCACACACATTTAATTTTCCATCCTTCAAAATATTTCTTCCCCTTAAAAAAAATCTCTTCCGATAGAATCTATGATTTAATAGCTACATGGAGGCTTTAAAGATGAGGTTTTGGTCATTTTGTTTTCCCTACAAACTATTGGCAAGGGTCTCTTCCTTACAACAGTTTTATGCTGGAAGAGTGCTGAGCAACAGTCAGAGTGCTTCCTGTTTTCTACAAGTAAGAAGCAAATTAGACCAGCTATTTAGATGCTAAGATACATCTTAAGGAGAATATATTGGAATAAATGGAGAGATTTTTAATAAGGGAAGAGGGGGTGCACTTAATAGAAAGAGCATGTAGAGACCCTGACTGTGGCTAATGTGCATAAAAAATTCAGCCTGTCAGATCCTCACTTTTCTAATTCAGTAATCTAAATAATTTATTTGACATTTTAGCTCAAGATGACCTTTCTTGGGAAAAAATTACTGTTTTAAACTTTTAGCAAGTGCAACCACTGCAGAGGATTGCTGTTGAAGTCTGCATTTTCCCAAACGAGTAAAGGTTAATCTTGTACAGCTCAAACACATTTCTGACCCTTTTAAACAAGTTCACAAAAAGTCATCTAATTTTTTTTACTATAATTTCAATTATATTGCAATATTTGTGTTAAACGAGCCTCCTCCCCTCCTCCCCTTTTATTTCTGTTGCTTGGAAGCCATTTCCCATGTGTTCAGATGGATTTAGGCAAAGGACTTGTTTTGAATGACTAAAGGTACCATTCTACCAAATGTTACTTGTAAGGACAGTCCCATAAATCAAGTGAAAATACATGGTAGATTAATAGGTGAGTAGGTTAAAACAGCCACTAGTAATAGCAAGAAAATGACTGTCCAGAGGTTCACAGTTCCCAGATTGGTCACTTGACTCAAGTAATCAGCCTCAGAGCTATGCCACAAAAAATGATCATGTCTGTCCCTGGATTCTCTTCCTCTAACTAAACAATCCCATATTTTGCAGAGGGCATTTCAGTGGTTCTACTAAAGGACATTTAGTGTAATTTTACGTTGCTATTTCTGATAATTTATCTAACTTTCCGACAGGTCACTAAAAAAATCTTTCAATGTAAGGATTAATATACCCCCAATTGTACATAATAAAGGCTATAATTCTCTCAGGGTGTTCAGGTGACTTTATAGGGGTACATTATTTATTATTGAAAATGTGAATTTGCTAGAATGGCTGAAATATCACAAAGGTTTCAGAGTCCGTGCAAATGCTGCAGTGCAGCTGCCAGCTATGAGAGGACCTAGCTATCAAAGAAATGGATGACCACTTCAGCCACATGTGAGGTGAAAATGCAGGGCCTAGTATTGTCTTCAAATTGGATTTTTTTTCCCCATGTTATTTTTTCCCCTTAATTTGCATCATTTCTGTGGTTCCAGACCAGAGTATTACTCATATCATTGTGCAGCTGGAAGAACTTCAGTATAGTCAGTATGAAGCCAGTGTAAGTTTGATGTCAGAGGAGGAGTACACTCGTCTCTGCTGTGATATTCTCTCCTCGTGCCTCCACTGATGTCAGTTAGTGCTTTCTTTCCTGACATAACAGTGGGGGTTTGATCTGATACGCCCACACATACCAGTCAAAAACTGCTACAAAAACAGGGAGCTGAATGATCACTGAGGCTTATGCTCCTAAGGCATTTTGGCAGCTTTGAAATCCAGCCTAAGTGCAAAGCTTTTCAGTATTATTAACTCTTAATTATCAGTAGTGGGATTACCTACCTTGCAGATAGTGTTAGAATTGCAGATGCAACTTAGTTTGCAAGAGTTTAGTAGATGAGGTGTGATAGTACGTGAAAAACCCTTCATTACTTCCAGGGACAACTTGTCACTGGAAGTGGCACGGCAATCCTTGCACCACACAGGAATTAAACCAGCGAACTCTTTCCCTCTTGGAACCAAGCTAAAACATGGAAATCCGGCCCATGCTGTTCTGCCAGCCTGTGCTGCTCTGCCCTGCAATCCAGTCACTGCCAGCACTGGGCAAAAACACTCTGACATGGGCGTGGTTTTAATAGTTTTAACCGACAAATTAGCAATTAGAATGTGGCAGGTACATGTATTATATTAACTACAGTTTTGCCCTTAACCAGTAAAATGGAGTCTGGACTCATGTTGGAGCTACCCATATTCACATAAGGCAGGACAACGGCTACTTTAAGGCATCCAAGTTGGCAGAAGATGACCTGGAGATGCTGGATAGGCAGCATTTTATACACCGCTTGTATTTGCCCACCTGACATGCTTTTTTCAGCTCTCAGCCTTCTCAGGTAGATGACCAAAGAACGTCACCTTGTGTGGTGAAACACTACAGGGGACATCATTTGTGCTGAAGGGGTGTATTGCAGCATATTCATGCGATGTGGATGGTTTTCACTTTTTAAAATGTCCCAGCAAAATAGGAATAGTAAAGCTCACAACAATATTAGACAGGGGTTGCACCAATCTTAAACTTGTCCAAATAGAGAAAAGCTTCCATTTCACAGTTCTCGTCTAACTACCATAAGGCAAGATGTTAGGAAATACACCTCAATTTATATTATTCAGTCTGAAAACTGTTAAAAAGGGGTTGACTTTGAGTAAATTAAATTTGACTAATAGGATTAAATTGAGAATTCAAAGCTGGACATGTTGAAAATGTGAACTATTACCAAGAGGAAAAAATGATTTCAGCACTTTACCAGGTAAAGCTAATGAAGGGGACTGGCAAGCCATAAGTTGCACACAGTCATATGAATTTTATTGCTTTTTGGCATGACTGCAAAGGTATTGGCTGTATTAAAAAGCACTGGTATATGAACACTGGGGTGAGGGGAATCCTACTGCATTGCTAAAAATGGTCTGAAGATAATGTCATTCATTACATGTTTCTAGTCCTGGTTATTTGTTCTGTTAACCTTGTCCTAGTTTTACATCTTCATTCCTACTTGTACCCTAAAGAAGTATCAGCTATATTAGATGATAAGAGGGGCAGAGTTTGTAGAGAGATGTAGTATTATTTCTTAAACCAGTGTTTAGTATTAAATGGTATTGGAAGTCTCATTAAGTTTTAGTTAAGTGTTCATAACCAAACAGTTCGTCTTGGACAAGGTTTAGCTCTGAAATTATTTGTTCTCTATCTTTAATTTTAGAAATGTGTTTTTTGCACATGATTGAAGTATAAAGTGGCTGTAGCTCTCTGTTCAGAGAATACCTTGAGGAAAGAGGGACCACTCAATTTTTCTCATAGTTTGGGAGGGGGTCTTCTCTTATCTAAATTGTTGCCCTGTAACACACAGGCTGAGGTAACAGCCAGATCCTAATGACTTCTAAGGAACTTGGTTCTGGATTTAAATTAGTAATCTAAAAATGAGAGGTTTGTTCCTCCCACTAACGGTTCTCTAACATCTAGATTTTCTGTGTTGTAAACCTGTTGCTGTTGTGTGCAGTACTGAGGCTCTGTGAATGTCATTGAGATAAAATTGTAATGAAATTATGTTTAAATCTTTTTCCTTGTTTTCATCCTCAATATACAAATTACATGTCTTTAAACTGTCTATCTATAAGTTATAAGTTTGGCTGGTGCTCATATTATTTTTTTTTCTGAAAAGATGTTTCTAAATATTTTTTCAAAATTTATTATCTTTACCCTTATTTTTTTTCCTATGCATCTTTGATGTCCATGAGTTAAGTAAAAATGCCTTAGCACTTTGGTGGTGATGTGGTAGATGGCAATCTTTGTTCTAAAGTTATTTAATAGATATCTTGGCCATTTTCACATGGAGAAAAAATACCAAGATACAGAAGGGCTGGTCTGCTGTCCTTCTGGATACTGATACTGAAGGGCACTTCTTGGTATTCCTACCTCCAATTCCCTTAGCTGTGAAACCACACTGTATTGAGGAAGATAGCATTATTTCTTGTGTGCATTTCCAACACACAATGAAAATACAGAATTCTCAATTGACCAACCATTAGTTTCCATGCAGCACTGAGACCCTTTTCCCTTCATTAAAGCAGTTAATAAGAAACACTGTTAAAGCCACTTGTCAATTCAAAGAAGCAAAAAGAAAATGTTACCAGATATTATATGAACCCATGAGAAGAAAGTTAACAAATCTCCTTCTCCCCACTGCATAAGATGGCTTCTTAATACTTGCCTGTGCTTTTGGGAGACCCCTCAGAACAAAGAAAATTTGCAGGTATTTGTCTCACTCACTGTCACTGCCTTACGTGAATTCCTGATGTGAATGCACTTTTCTCCTTTGGGTTTATCTGGCCTGCATAGCCGGGCATACAGTCCTGGTTGCAGCAGGGCACCATGTGTTTCTGAACATCCATGAAAATCTCTATTGTTCCTTGGGTGTAGGGCAGAGATATGACCTTACATTCAAGGTCAGTATAGTACTCAAAAGGTCTGGCTTGAAGAATGATAGAATTCGCCCAATAGATTGCTATCTGCTGCTCTCCAGCTCACTTGTTTATGGTCAAGAAGCTGCTTATAAAAACACGGTATGATATCCTAAAGATGCACCTTGTTCTTTTTCCCCCTGAGTGGCACTGTGACACATAAAGAGCAACCTTAGTGACCATTCAACGAGCAGCTACTTAAAAGTAAAGAAAAGGCAAGACTGATTTCTAGATGCATCTGGGAAAAGGTTGGAACCAAAAAACTCCAAACAGTCCTGATGTCGAGGAAACACAAGGTCTTAATCAGATGCTGAATCCTAACAGTGTGATTTGAGCTATGCATCGCATGCCTGCATTTCTGCTTCAAAGAGCTTACCAGGTTAATACTGCATGGTATTAAAAATGCAGTTCCGTGTTAAAACGGTTGTAAATGTGATAGGGGTCTGAAAATTGAATGAGATCCAAATTTGTGTTATGACTCCATTTCCCATAATGTGAAAATGCAACAAAAGAATATAATACTGTTCAATTTCTAGTTGCTGTGTTGTTTTTATAAAAACATAGTAAAACTACATTTGTAGCTCAGATTACCAGAATATTCACAGGTAACTTTTTTGTGGAGTAGAATAGGGACATTCTTACATTGGTGCTTTTCATCAGCAAAGCATACTGTCATAATGTCTCTGTTTGGTGAGCTGAAGTGGGGCAAGGTGTGTATAGGAAGCCTTACTAGTGATCTAATTCCTACCAGTGGTCTAAAATCTCAGTCCTCTCATGCAGCCCACATTTAGGTTATTGGCCCCACTACCTCAGCCAACTGAAGAGAACCAGCTAAGAGTATCCAACTTTCCAAAGGAGTTCTAGAGTAAGAACTCTTCTCAGTAATAGTGCAATATGATTGCGGCCAGACAAGAGCCTGCTAGACCAGGTGCCTAAAATTTGTTTAACTGCTAGAGGTTTTAGTCTAAAGCTGAGCTAAATACCCCCTAAAGCTATGTGTCATTGGTTAAAACTTTTGCCTCTCTGATGCACATAGGAGTTCTTAGATGTGTGTTGTCACTAAAGAAGCAGGAATTGTTGAATATTTGCTGTTTCTGACCCATGATGGATGAGAGTGGTTGCAATTTTTTTGTTATGACCATCACAGCTTGAGGCTGTGGCACACAAAACATTAACCTCAAGCCCTGTCTGAAAGTTATTTACAAGATACTTACACCTCTATAAATTGAGGAAATCTCAAAACCCGATTTTGTATCAGAAGGCTGAATTGTAGTTCTGTATATGAAAGGAAAAAAATGAGGGGTTTCAGCCTCTAAATGGCATTACTCAAAATGCATGAGAGGTGGAATGAGCCATCTCCTATATAAAATAGAGTGTGGGGATAATTAGACAAGAGAATTTAAGGTCTCGTATCTCTATAACATGTTTAAGTTCAGTCCATACTGGTAGCAACACCAAGTTACTATAAACTGTTGGCTGCTTGGTAAGCTCTGCAAAATAAATGTGGTGACCTCTGTCCAATTTACACTGCCAAAAAAAAATCTTCCTTTTTCAGTGGGAGTCACACCACTTTTAAGTACTTGTTGGCATCCTTCTTGGAAATCTCCTTGTGGCACAGGACTGGAAAGAGCCGGGCTGCCTAATAGTACGTGAAAGTGCTTCCTCTCTTTCTAGCCATCTTGATAGGAATGTCTGTCTGTGAAAGATGCAAGCGACACAGTACATAAGTTTTCTTTCCCCAGGGATATCAATCTGACCCTTTTCAAAGCTACTCAGCTTTCAGTTTTTTTCTGTATGTTGAGTACATGTCAGGCCCCGTGTTCAAACATAGATGCTCCAGCTGGAAATGTTTCATTTTTTCCTGGGAATTATTTTTTCATTATTTCCCTGTCATCACTACTCCTCCTTTCTTATTTAACGAGAGTGTGGTGGGACATATAGGTTCATCTGAAGTTAATCTTGAGGCTGAAGCCAACTTTTGGCTTAAAATTCTTCTCCAAGAAAAGAAACAGAAGAAATAATATCTTCACTTCAGCTCATATGTCTGCATGGGCTTTTGTGCAGCTGTACTAAATTATTCACTAATTTACTTGTAATCAGACTATTTGATCTGCTATTTGATGGGTAGCCCAGTAGGTAAAGAAAACCACAGAAATGGAGCACTGCATTCAAACTTGTTACAACAGGACAGGGCCCAAAAATGGGAATGACCATGTGATTTCTGTTAAAGTGCAAACACCAACGTTCCATTGTGCTATACCATTATATACATCATTAAAACCATTTATGATACAAAATTAAAATAGCTGTCACCTACATCTAGCTGATGTTAACTTGTTTCCTTTGTAGTTTACTGAGTGGGAAAGAAACGCAGGAAGGAGAAAAAATTTTACAGGCTTAGTGATTACTAAAGAATCAAAACAAAACAAAAAGGCACACATATGCACACACACACATATATGCACACACACACATATGCACACACACACATATGCACACACACACAGACACACACACCCCCCAAATACCTTCCATTTCCCTTCCTTTTTTTTTCCCACTCCTGTCTTTTCTTATGTGGCTATTTGATTTGATGTGAGAGATGGAACTGTCCTGTAGATTATAAAGAAGTCAGGGATTTTAACCATGAGCTGAAGGAAACCAAGGACATTTCTGAAAAAAGTTTTACTGGGTGACTTGCTCAAGTCCTCCCAAAAACTCACCTACAAAGCAGTGTCTGTTTGCAGTGCATTTCCTCTGGGGAAAAAAACAAAACAAAACAAAACAAAAACCCCAAACCAACACAAACAACCCCAAAAAACCCATATGGCAAAAATGAGCAAGCAACTGAAGTTTCAACACAGGTTTGGAGATGACAGTTTTCACCTGAGGACAACAGAGTGTTCCTAGGCTGAAGGCATTCAGCCTATTTCTTTTAATTCAGAAAGAAAGAGTAATATTTCTGGTCCAGCCTGCAAGCTGCTTCTCTTCAGCATGGCATTCCCCACTCCTGCTCCCCACCCCCACCCCAGTCACACTTTGCTTAAAAACAATTCATTGAGGTTTGCTGTTTTATTTTATTTTTCCAGCCAGAAAATGTACTGTTATTCTGTAAATGTTTTCTTGCTGTCATACTTCGCAGACGATTTTCTTCCTATTTTTGGAGGCCTGAATCTGCCTTTGGTCACACTATTTGCTCCTCTATGGTCACCTCTGAGAAGATTAACCCTTTCATTAAAAAAGCTTGGCCAGGGTCAAACTACCGCCTGGCTCTGGACTCTTACATCCCTTTGATCTCCCAGCTATGGAGAAATTATTAGCAAATTCTAAGCCTTCCCATGTGATTTGTTTTTGTAAATTTGTAGAAATTATTCCTAATCCTATTACGTGGCCGAGGGCAAACCTGCATTAAATATATGAGACTTTTTGTTATGTGGCAGATGGATAATAAAGGAATGCTGAATGAAGCCCATTCCAAGTTATGGGAATCTGGACACTTCATCAGCATTCACTTAATCCTCTGCCATGGCCTACGCCTTTGATGAATGCTCTCATTTATGACCACTGATGCCACTCACTTAATTTCAGAGAAGAAAAATAATACCTAGCTGTTAATGTGAATATTTGAGTTTATGGCTGCACAATGAATAATTGTGACATTATCAAGGGAACATCTTCTTATACATTATTCACTTGTATAGACCACATTAACCAGAGAGAGGAAACTTGCAGTTTTGCATCTTCCATCTTCTTTGGAAGGTAGACACCATGCAGACAAAAGTCAGTGTCTTAACCCAAATTCTAGCTGACAGTCCGTATCAGCCCTCACTATATTTTGCTCATTGTGGTGCCAATCTCCTATCTCACCAATGACATTTTTTCAAAGAAAGAGTGGATTTCCTAGAGACTCTACCCTATGCGACTTCCATGGCTTTTTATTGAATAGGAAAATGTATCCCTCCTTTTTGCTTTAATACTGTTGCCATGTAGTATGTCTGCAAATTTAAGCTGAAAATTAAGACAGCACAGAGTTTTCAGTTGTGCTTTATAAAAAGGTGCGTCCCGTATTCTTACTGTTCTCTAAATGCTTTCGAAAACAAAACTAAAATTCATAAATAAAATCTCTAAAATAGAAACTTCAGAGCTTCTGACTTGTTAGCTTGCAACTTTCTCATTCAGATTCACAAATATTAAGGTGTGGAAAATGTATTCACTTGTTGTACAGAAATCCAAGTTATCAGAGGTAGGTGGGTTTTTTAAGCATGCTTGTGTTATATCTGATGTCTCTTCAAGTTTTCTTATTTCACTGGAGAGAAAATGAGATTACATTCGGAGTGTAAATATTATTTTTTAATTGGAAACACTTCCACATTTTAAAGTGTGTTTATTTACTTTTCTGAGGGTATAGCAATATTTAAGAGTAGGAGTTTGCTACATTTTTATCCTCCTTTTCTGCAAGTGTAGTAATTTTAGTTGGTATTTAATGGTGCTAAAATTCTAAAAGTAGAACCCTGCTGTCCCTTTTGGTTTGTATGTATAAAATTCAGAGGTAAATTGAAGTTCTGGTAAATCATCAGTGTGAGAAACGTGTCTGGATTTAGTAAACTGTAATATAAAACCCCCAAACAGTTAAGCATCTTTTCCCGGTGGGAGTTTTCACACACTGTAACTAATTTGCTGGAATAAACTAGAATATTCAACGAGACTAAAAATATGTAGTTTATTTATTTATAGTATGTTTATTGATCACTACTTTGAAATGTAGTGTAGCAGCCTATCAGGACACCCTGGGCTGACTGCTCAAAAATGAATATGGATAAGGTTCCCGTGCGGAGTAGTTGCTTCAGTTAGCCTCTTCCATACTGTCCCCTAACTTAGCACACATGCTGTACGGGGCACATGCGAGCTTCTGCACATGGGTTTTGTTTGGTATTTGCTGTATGTAGTGAGGTACCTGTTTGAACCTGGAACACTGTCAAGGTGGAAGGTTTTAGTTGGGAAAGTGTAATACCTCGTGCAGTGTGTCCAGACTATTAGAGTGATCCGAACCCTAATTTTTTTTTAGGGAGGAAGAAATGCAAACTCTTCTGTGACTGTAAAATGATACAATGATGAAAGATTACAACTTAGTTGACTTCAGGGAGGGCAAGGCATGGCCTTAATTTAACATTATAATGTGCTGAGCTAAAAACTCACCCGCTCGGATCTTTACACTGAGTTCAGATGCTTTTTCCCCCAAGAATCACTAATCTAAACATTTCTGCAGAGTCACATTATTATTTCTAAAATAGTCTATTCCCTGTTAAACAAAGTGTTTGGTAAAAAAAAAAAAAAAAAAAAGCCATAGATTTACAAAAGTAAAAGACAAGAATAAACAGCCTATTAACAGTGGGTCAAATGTTCCAATTCACCTTCTGATGAAAATCTCCATCATAACAATAACCCAAAAATTAAAGTGACCCCCCAAAAGTTATGGTATAGACCACAGTAGAAATTTTGCTGAAGGAAATGTAAACTTGAAACCCAGAAACTAAAAGACAAAAAAATACACATTTATGGACTGCAAATAGTTTTATAGATAGATGGATTAGATAGGAGGAATGGATGGATGGATATATTAGTTTAGATAGATTGATTCATTCATTGGAATAAGTAATGAGCAATTAAGGACCAACTTTTGGAACACCTTCATGCATATGGGGTTTGAGAACTATGGTCACAATATGTATTCCTCAGCAGGATAATGTCAATGGAAACACGTAGCATTCACCTGTGGTGTGGCCAATCTACTTTGGCAGTTGACTTTCCAAAATCATCCTTTATTACTATAAGAAGAAAATAAAAGTTTCATGATACATAATATACGATCAACATCTGAGGATTGCTTGCTATAGTAGTTAAGGGTCTACTAATCAGTCAGCTAGTGGTCAAACTGCCCATTTACTCCTAAGTACAGATCACTCTACAATCATGCTGGTAAATGTAAAATGTACAAAATGTCTTTCAGAAGCTATAAATTGGAGAGTATTATAAAAGAGAGCAGGGGAGGTATAAATATTTTTGTTGTTGTTTACTAGCATGAGGCCTGACAGCTAGAACATTTTATTTTTCAGAAAGTGTTTCATGGGGGGTTACTTTTACAAGCAAGTTGATACAGCCTGGTAGGTTGCTCAGTGAGTTTTGCCTTACATTTTAAAAGCTCCTCTTACTTGGTCTCTTAGAAGAATTGCCTAAACGAGTCTAAACAATGCCTTTGCTTAATATAATATTACTGTAAGACAATGCATTCTTTTCATACCTGGGATGAGGAGGTACTGACAGCTCACTGGTGGTGAGGCTCCAATCTTGCAATCAGAGGAACTTGCTTTAGTATAAAGCGTAAGAAGAAGGAAAGGTAAGCTGCAGAAGAGAAATCTCACCTAACAAGGCACAGGCTGTTCAGTACTGGGCACTGAAAACAAAGCAAATACAGGCTCCTGGACACCACTGTGGGCTTCATGATCGCAGATTCTGATTCACAGAGTAATCCTCCAAAGCCAGACACTGAAAATATGCTTTTACTGGAAAGTGAGACACACTCATGGCTTCTATTTCGTGAGTCTGAATCTTTTCCAGTGTGATTGTCTTTGAAGCATATAGAATATATCATGGGTGATAAATTATACTTTGCTAAAATATGCTAAGAAAGCTCTGAGCAATATTTACAAATAGTTTAAGTGTCACCAAAATACACCCACTGCTCAGGCTTCCATTGAATTTTCTGTAATAAGAGTTGTAATAAATGATACCGCTTTTTAGTATTGTGAAAGTATTCTTAACAAAGAAATATAATTGGGACAAAAAATACCTAAAATATATAGCAAAACATTGTTGCAGATTCTGCAATCACAGCTGTCAGAAAAAGCCACCACCATCTCTCTTGTCTAAGAGGAATCACCTGTTTCCATGCTGTTGCTGCTCATCTTTCTGTTTGTCCCATGTAAGTCGTTAGTTTACTTATAAAGCTCAAAACTCAGCTACTGCCACTCTTGAAAAAAAACATGAAACAGTTGCCTTAAATTAAGTTGAGTGGTGTTACTGGAAATAACAGCATCCTTGGTTTCCTGTTCAGGATAAGCTTCAGTCCTGTACACCAAGTGTTAAATTCTGCTGCCTGTTCCATGAATGTAAAACTGGTGTAATTCCACTGCCACCAAAGGAAGCCATTCAAATTTACATCCATCTGAAAGAAGGAAGAACTAGACCTTCCCCTGAGCATTTGAAAATCACTCCAATATATTAATGAATACTTCTCTTGCATCCAACTCTATGTTTTTAAGATCTTCCTTAGGGAAGGTAAGAAAGGCATTCAAAAACAAGCTTAGCCTCTTTTTTTCCTATCTACCTTTATCTTTATTTGTTATTTTTAATGGAGTGTGGAATATGCCTGCTATGTTTGTCAGTCACAAGGGCCCGTTTCACCCACTGGCATCAATGAGTGACACGGGGGTGAATTTAGCTTAGTTAGTTTTGTTTTAGCGGGTTACTATAGCTGTCGATCCACACCACTTAGGTCTTGACAGAAACATAATCATGTTATATGGGCATATATGGAAGAAGTAGTTAAAGTATATTAGAAAACATATACACTGAAGTGGATCATTTTTTTTCAGCCTAAGCAAGCAAGGCACAAGCTGAAGGCTGTTTCTCTAGTTGGAGCTTGCTGCTGTTTGGTTAACCGAAAGGAAACACAGTGTAATCTAGAGAACTTGTGCTCTACCTCCCAAACACATTGTCCTGTTTTCTACTAAAATGGATCTATGGCTTCAGTGACTTCTTGAACCCTTTCTCTCACACTGAAAGTAGTGTTTGTGAAAAGAAAAGCTGAAACACCCCGACCACACCGGTGTCAGGATCTGAAGTCTGGCGCTGCCAATACGCATTACATTCTAGCTGCATTTTTAGCATAGCAACTGGGGATAACACAGTCAGGTGAAATCTAAACTAATTTAACTCACCATCATTTTTTTTTCCAAAGACCAATCTGCATTTTCTTATTAACAGCAATGCTTAGACCTGCTGCCCCCCTGCCATGAAACTCCTATATCTATGGAGAGCTTTCAGTATTTTTTTATTTTTTCCCCCAAGGCAAAAGCAAGCAAAGTCCTATAACCCATGTTTTGTTTTACAAATTAGATATACAAGTAGGTTTACATGCAGATAGTTGAACTTTCAAAAGGAACTAGTCCTTAACATTGAGTAACAAGCACACAGGAAATGTCCAGTGAATTCCAGGGCGGAGTATTTGTTCAGATGAGCTACAAAGCAAACTGGGTTAGAAGGGAACTTGTGGGTCCCTGTTTAGTATTAAATTTTCGGTCTTGATGTGATTGTATTATTTTATCTCCATGAATTCAGCACATTTGATATACGGTTATAGCCTAATAAATGTAACGGTAAATATCACATTTGTATTCAATTTCAGAGGTCTCCTTCCCTCCCTCCCACCAGCGGCAATGGGTGTAATCTCACATGGGTCTGACTGTAAATAATCTGGTTAAATACAAGGTTACTGATGCACTGACAACATAGAGAGTCACAGAGGCTGTGGTAAGAGTCAAGCCCCCAGATGTGTCTCCTCGCCTCAGTCAAAGCAGATGTATTTGATTTAGAAAAAGCAATGCATAATCTGTTTTTGTTTGTTCAATAAAGGAACTGTATATTTACCATATCTTTAGGGATTACTTTTTTGTTGTTTTCAGGGAAATAATTTCAATGCTTACAAATTGTTGGATGACATTCCCTTGTACATTTTTAAATATGATATGCAGGGAAAATATTTCTAGTTCTAATCTTTTTATTTAGAATAGAAAAGCTATGTGTAATCTAGGAGATGAAATATGATATCTTTATTAAAGTGGCACATGCTAGCTCTATTACACTTACAGGTCTGCCAGTATATCCATTAAGGAATCCATTTTTCAGACTTTTAACACTTGTCTGTATTCATACTGGAGTGAAACTTGGCACTCAGGTTTATAGCCCAGGAGCAATTTGTGCTGCTATTTACAAATGTCTCTTGGTATTCATTTAAAAAAATGTTTTTCTATTAAATGCCTGAAAACCATTTGGTTATTTAAAATGCAAATTGGGAATGGTATTAAAGAGAGTACTGTTCACTGCTCTAAGACTCCCATGCTGTAGCCTGATGATGCTTCTGCAGTACAAAGTTTATCACATTAAGCCATTTTGGAATGAGCTGAAAGTTAGGAGATGGGGCATCTTTTGAGATTAGAGAGTTTAGATACGCCCGAGAGATGCTTTGGTTTATTATTTAGCTATTATATCCTTTTAAAATTGTGCATGCCCTCATTTGTTCATTGTAATGCTCTAAAGGTCCTTATGCTCAGGTAAATAACATGCTTTGTAAAAAAAGCCCCAGAGCATGAATTTATGTATTTCATGAGTTTATTTCACTACTGGATCTATTAATAGTCCATCACTGTGGCATAGTGATGTTTATTATAGTGGGTTTTTTTCTTAAAATAAGAAAGTATTTCTGCCTAAGTATGCCATTTTTCCTTTGGTGAAATGTGGTGGGCAAAAAAGATAGCACATCCAACTACAATCCAGTGCTATCCTCCACTGTCTTACTGTTCAAATGTAAATTTACAGGGCTTAATTCAAATATACTTTTGCGTCTTTGTTTATACATTATCATTTCTATTGGCTCTTTTGATAAAAGTTCAGTTCTTCTGAAATGAAAATAACTATCACCACTTTATTCTGAAAAATGGCTTTATCCTCAACTGATGTAAGTCAACAGCTCTGTTGACTTTGTACTGTTTTACATCAATTGAGAGATTACCCTGAACCGATAATAAATGCATAAAAAGTTCTTAAATAATTTGAGCAAAGTTGGAAATGTAACATCTATAAACCATTGACATCAAACCTCATCATAAATACAGATCTATTCCTACTTTGTCATTTGGATTCCTTTTTTGACAATAAATAAACTTAAGATGATGAATAGAATTTTAATAGCTCCTTATCAGACTGAGTTTCTTAATTTTGTGTAAACTACTGTAGTCTGAGCTGGAAGCACTGAAGAAAATGTTACCAATAAAAGAAATCTGAAGTCAAGTGCTCTTTACATATTCAGGTCATTTCAAATTTTAGAAGTTTAGAAAAGCCCCATCAAGCTCCATTTAGACTTCAGGAATAATTCCTTAAAGCAGTTCTGTAAACAAAATGATTCACAGCGTAGATTTTTTTTGTTCATTTTTGTAGCTGCTGTTCCCCAGTTGTGAAAAGTGTATAGGGTTTTTTTCAAGACTGTACTTTTCACTTCTGCAAACCTAATTTTTAGTCTTGGGTTCTGAAAAATCAGAGGCTATTTAGAATACAATAAAGAATAAAAATGTGATCAATTGTAAGAAGTATTTCTGTGAAGTCTGAACAAAGTGGGAATCTGAATTGCAGCCCCAAGTATTTAAATAAGCTATTACAAAAGGAGTGCTAGGAACCATTATATTGCATGATTTCTTGTGAATAATAGAAATGCTCTCTATCAGGTATTTTTACTTAAATGGAATAAATGTTTGAGAGAGATGGTGTTCATCCATTGTAACCTTTCACGCCACTACTGTTGGTATTGTTATAACTTCATCTATTAAAAATATGCTTTGAAGCTATTAAAAATACTCTAAAACTTAGAAGGAAGTGTAGTTTTAACCACCATACATTAGTATCTCCATCTTTTGGTAGTGTGTCATTTATGCATTAATGACATCAGTGTAGAATTTCAGCATTCTTATACTGAAAATGCCTGTCATATACAAACAACATTATGGCACTTTTAGTATAATATGCCTATAGTAGTGCTATTATTTAATGGTGTGCTTTTATATTGCTCAAGCAAGTTTTTAAGGATAAATGTGCCTACATCACATACTAGTCCGGGGGCTAGTAAATGGGCTTACTTGCTGTTAATAAGGTGAGCAGGCTTTCAACGCTAGTTATGACGGTCCTGATCCAGTTTCCCTGAAGGAGAAAGAAGTGTCACATTTATGGCTTTAATAAGAGCACAAGCAATCTCTGAGCACCCCCATTCATCAAACCTCCTGTTCTGGTGTGACACGCCCATGTGCTATAAGAGCTTGGCAGAATGGGGCTGGGTTTGCTCAACCGTCACTTGGGAGTATGGGTCTGTTCTCTGATGGGGCATAACTCTAGCTGGTACCCACACTCCTCTTCCCTTCGCCCAAGGGACATCCAAATTAAGTATCATATCAGATTTTTAAAGTTAAATTTAGGAAGTCTGATCCTTGCCCACACTGTAGGCAAAGATGCTGCTTAGATACAGATAAGAATTTAGCAAGGGGAGGGTCAGCCAAGAAACAAAGTGAGGATTTCTGTTTGTTCCCAAACACACAGAGTGGCTTTACAAACCCTGTGTGCCATTGCCACTTCCATGCAGCAGTACTGCATGAAATGAGAGTAACAATGCACATTGGGCCACTATCGATTGCATTTGCTCAGATCTAGTACCCCAGATACGTCCGCTTTCCGTTCATGCAACATGACCAATGCCTATGAACTAATGAAAAAATATTCCTTTTACTCTGAGTAATTTGTCTAAATGCCAGACATATCCTGAAGTGGATTTTTTGGATGGAAAATAGGCCAGTGGAAAGAATTGTTTTGGCTGTTTTACTAGTGAGTAGGACAAAAAATATACATTGTCTTTCTAGTAATGGGCACTTCATTTACAGTTTTATTTTCTGATGTAAGATATGGTTTTATGAAAGTGTTTTTTTGATACTGCATTATATACTTATGAAAGTGTTTGTAATACTGTGAGAGTTTTTTTAAATTTAGCATTATATCTACTCTTTCATATTCTATACAGTCATGGTTTGCATACCCTTTTGACTATGCATGAATTTCCTCACTGAAACTACAAACCAAGTGGCTTTCCAACTAAAACACGAGCTGCATTCTCTGGGCTCACATAACCAGTAAATATCCTCTTCAAAAAGTAAATACTTGAATAAAAGCTCAATGGGAGAATAAAAAGATTCATCACCATTAAAACCTCTGATAAATTACGTTTTTTAATATACTGATTGCCTGAATTTAAACTGGATGCGTAAGGAGTCTCATGGCTACTGTGAAATTTAAAAATAGGGGATAGGTGAAGATATCACGTTGCAAGGGAACATATCCTTTAATAATGACATCAGTTTCACGTCCACTAATGTAGTTCGAGTGCTGTAGGTTATTTAATTCCAATGGACCAAGATTTCAAATCCAGTTAAATGGCACGGTCTTGGGAAAACAGAGCCCTTTTAATCCTGCTGACTTCCATCACAGTCGGAATCCACCACTTCCAGGTCAGTCCTGGCACCTGCCGTGGGAGTTCTCGTCACGACGTTGCTTATGGAAATATCTGGTCACTGCAGCAGATGTGTTTTGCATCTACAGGCTGTATGATTCTTAAAAGAAAGTCTTGAAGCTGTGGCTCTGGCTTGACATTAAATCTTGCTTAGTTTTGATAAGAAGTATTAACTGTGGCATGTTTTCACTGATTGTAGGGAAATCTGTTTTCATAAACCAGGGGATGATAACTTCCTAGTTAGCGTACAGTAAAGCTCTTTTGTTCTTCATTTAGATTAACACATATAACTTAAAAGTGCAAGCTTGTCACTCTTAAGAAATCATTTTATATACGTTTGGAAGAAGATGCTGGTTGTTCAGGGAAAACAGACGCTTCAACTGAGATGCTGGGATACTGATCCCATGACACTCAGAACTAGTTACTAACTAGACACGCAACAAAAGCAGGAACAGTTTTGGTACATTTAAACCCTCGTTTCACCTTCCAACATCGTTACTGGTCTTTAAGCTGAACCAGGTGGGATATTCAGGCAAATAGGAGCCCTTCAGCTAACGTGCATTGTTCAGCACACACCTGTCTGTGTATTTGGAAAAGAAATTCTCTCTTGTTTTGCCGCTGAGGCAGCCACGAAATGTCAAGATAATCTTAATTTATCCATTAAAAATGTAGGCCCATATTTAAGAGTCATCAGCAATAAAGGAAAATATACTGAATCATTTCAAGTGCATGCTAATCATTTAATGTAATAAATGGAGCAACTCTAATTATCTCCCGAGGAAATGATTTCACACTAAAACAATGGAAATGAAGAGGTTACTTTGGGAGCATTATACACAGCTGAAAATTACTCATGTGAATCTAGAGGATATTTCAAATAAATAGAAAGGATTGCTTATGCCTTTTCAGTAATCATTTAATGCTATGAGAGAAACACTAAACGATGGTGAAGATATTTAGTAATTTGCACTCAGCCGGCGAGGCTTTCACAGGTACCGTTACACAACCAAACACTGCTCCTTTCCACTGAGACACTGGTTAGCACAAGATCAATGTCATAACTATATAGGTTTGTAATGCAGAATAGTTGAACAGTGAACAGAAAAATGCATACATTTGTCTTTTCCCTTTATTAATTCCAGTCAGCAATAGAATTTATAGATCTGTAATTGACAATCTCTGTGAGCCTCCTTTGAGGTCTCTGGGTTTCTTTATTTTTAAAAGGATAAATAATATTTTTTTCTTCCTCCCTCCCCTCCCCCCCAACTAAATCCCATGAAAGCTTATTTTGGAAATTCAGCACATTTTTAGCCAACAAAGAAGACAATGAAAAGCAAACTTTTGAATAAGATGTAAAAATTTCTCAAGGAGTGGGGTTAAAATTGAGTTTAATGATTCAGTCCATTCCCTCCAAGGGAACTGATTTCACTGCAAGCTAAAATGTTTTGTTAAATTATGTACTTCAGTTGCTTGGGTGTTATGTCTCTCTTGGAGAAGCACATGAAATGAGCACTATCCTCCTAGGCATTTTAAAAACACATCCACATTAAATAGAATATATATACAGTGGTTGAGCATACAGTCTTTTTAAACTAGATAACAAAATGATTTTGACTTGTTTTAAAATCTTTTTCCTTAAATGGCTCTAAAGCTAAGACTAAAAGATAGATAATGTGGACTGAAAATTTTCCCCTTTGCTTTCAGTTTCGTAGAGAACAGCACATTATAGGTACTTTCCTTTGTGCAAGAATCACATCAAATGCCAGGAAAAATACATCTGTTTTGGCTACATATTTAACAGCATGCTTTCCAGAACCATCAATTTGTCTTTATTAATACATCAAGTGCGGTTTGTTTAAAATGTTTGTCCATTCCACTGCCACGCTACTACAGATATTATTAGCTTATACTTATTACTAAAATCGGGAAAGATAGAAGGGAATACGGCTCTTCTACATAGTGAGAGATATGACCTAGTTCAAGACAAATTAATGCACGGCGATTCTAAAAGCATAAACAGACGACTGCAACTTTTTGAAGGTCTGCATTTATTCTGCAGCTGACATGAGCATTTCACAAGAGACCAGACAATTGTTTTTTTTTTATCATAAGATTACTGTTCATCATGTACCAGAAAACAATTGTTATCAGGTATGAACTTAATTGGAATCA
The DNA here is from genome assembly GCF_964237585.1 of Gallinula chloropus. Classification (NCBI taxonomy): domain Eukaryota; kingdom Metazoa; phylum Chordata; class Aves; order Gruiformes; family Rallidae; genus Gallinula; species Gallinula chloropus. The sequence continues at coordinate 13,452,602 of NC_140088.1, forward strand.
ACTGCAGCAGTCTTTACAGGAATTTACCGAAATGTCTGCCATTCAGAGCTGGCTTACCATAATATTCTCTATGGAATAGTTGACCACAGGATTCTCATTCACAAACAGCCAGGTTAAACAGTTAAATGCTAGCAAATCCTGCATAGCCCTGTGGGAAATTTCACTTTAATCCCGAACTTATAAGAGGACAATCAAAGCCCAAAGCCTGGGTAACAAATCTGATCCTCTGTTGCAATCTGTGTCCTCATGGGAAGGGGAGAGATGCTCCCTGTACAAGCTTGAGATGGATAAATACCTAAATGATGAGATAGATGGGGAATGCAGAAGAAGCGTCTGGCTTCAGCCATTCGCTTCCAATTTCACATTACATTGTGAAAGGCAATTCTTGTGCAGCTCGGGAACAGCCAGTCCTGATTACTATAAGTTGAAGTGTGGCTTAAGGAATGATTAATGACAGTGTCAGGAGAAAACAAAGCACAATGAGAGTTATCTCTAATCCACCTGCTTGCAGATGCTATAGTAAGGGAATGAAAATGGCCCCGGCGAGCCCTGATAATAAAAAAATCAAAATAGAAAGGTGCAAAGCTGTAGATATGTATTAATCTGATATATAAAAACTAGGTCTTAGCTTGAATAAAGCATTAGGCATGAATGGAGCCCCATAGGTGATAGATATTAGAGCATAGTGGACTTCACATTGTCTGTATTTTTTAAATCAAACAGAACTGTTCCCTTCAGTATTGCCTTTGACATTAATAGGTTGGTATTTGAAAAGTCACAGTTCACTAGATGAGCAGGCTTGTGAGTTCAAGCTCATTAAACAAAACCTCTTTTTGTTGTTGTTTAAAAAAAAAGTGACGCCACACCACCACCTTGTGGCTTGGCGATGCAGAAGCCCGGGGAGGAGACCAGCCGCTCTCCCCAGTTCCAAACAAGATGCAGCCAGATAAAGCGTAATTACAAGATCTCCTTTCTTTTTGAAACGCAAGGAGCTTAGGAGCCCCTTCGGCTAGCACAAGGCACCCGAAAGGCTGCTAGGCCGTTTCAAAGGGGCTCTTGGTTAGTTCTCCCGCCGTGCCCAGTGCTCTGGTTCAAGACCGCAGCTATTGCAGAAGTAAGGGGGGGGTCACTGCTCTCAGCTCTGCCGGAATATGCACATTATGGTAGTTCCCTTCAACTGGATTGCAGCCGCTCAGCCTCTCTCCCTTTCCTGATCTATCCATCTTCCTAAACTTCACGTCTGCTGGGAAATCTTGCACGAGCTGCGTAGTGAGCTGAGACTAGGGAAGATTCAGGACATGGAGCTCTGAGACACCCCCCCCTCCCTCTTGCTGCTGGGTGCTCTGTGGTGTTCATCAGACAGGGTTCGTCTCTCCAGATGCGTAGCAGTGACAGTCTGCTGTTTGAAATAAATTACAGTGCTCACATTCGAACTACTTGCTTGCTTTGCAGGTTTCATATGCTGAAAACTAGATTGCGCATGGTACAAGAGAGAATGCCACTGCATCTTTTCGCGAGGAGGAATTGTTCACGTTCAAGGCACACCGCAACGTTTCCTAAAACACCTAAGCTACCCAGGAATCTGAACTTTTTCTTTTGCTCTTGTTGGGATGTAGATTCCCCCCATGTTGCCACAGATACTTGAAAAATTTTAAGCATCCTGATGCAAGTCAGGAATATAGACTGAAACAGAATACTTCTTGAGATCTGTCTGCTCCTGTGTTAGATTTAAAGCTACTGCCTCTTGTTGCCAACACGGAGAGAATTATTTGGCCCCACTGAATTGAGAAACAAAAAGTCTCATTGATTTAAATGGGTCCGGATTTCATCCCAATTTCACACACACACACACACACACACACACACACACACACACACACACACACACACACATTTTCCTTACTATGACCAGCAACAAGTTAAATGTTAATTTATATTTCATAGAAGTATTTTAATATTGAAAAATCTAATGAAGATTTAGCACTCCGTTTTTAATGAGGCTGACATAACTGTCGAAAGAAAGCAAATACATTATTTTAATTAATATCAATTCATAAGTGCTCCTGATTTATATATTAAACAAAAAAGAAAGTGTCTTGTCATACACTACAATTTATTCTGTATTCACCCATCATTTACTCAGAATCTTTTCCTCTTTTTTTTCATGTGAAGGGTATGATGGAAGCTGCCATGTAGAATTGTACAGCTGCTGCATGTGCTATAAGTACTGTGATCACATCACCCTTATTTTCTGATGACGCGCCTCAAATCAATTCTATCCGTGTGTCTTTGTCTCCACCTGACACCTCCTGCTATCATAATAATCATGCTGTATGGTTTAAAGCTTAAAGCTTTTGTATACTGTATTTTCTTAATAACACCAGGGAGCCAGACAGTTTCTGTGCTCTGAAGATACATTGTTAGAGGCAGCAAAGGCTCTCAGTATTTTGATCAAGTTATTGAAACCAGCAAAAATCAGGTGTGTTGATTAGTCCATTTTATAATCTGACAAAAAAAAAAACAAAAACCAGCAGAAGAAGAAATGTGCTCTGGCTACATTTTTGGGTCCTGATCTCTTTACCAGGCTTTAGGGCTTTGAGGTATTTATTTAAGCTAAGGTTTGAAGTGGAACAGAACAGAGTGGAATAGGTTATGAATGCATTTGGAAATGTTTTTACCTGTGTAACAGAGGAGAACAGGTGGATGATTTAACCAAGAAAAAGTAGCACTGTAACTACAGTGTTTTAGGTAGTCACAAAAGATGAGTTAAAATTTGAAAAGTAATGTGTCAGCATCATTAGAGAGACATTTCATTGTGAAGATGCAATAGGTCGAAGATCACTTTTGGATAAATGCAAAAGCATTTAAGGGTTAACTTCTGTGCTAGCTTCACAGCATTGAAAATGTGAAGGTATCATTGTCAGATAGTTGTCTGAGATGCTTTTATACTCGTCTCATACTCCTCCCTGCTTCTCTGTTTTTCTCTTCTTTCCAATCAAATGTTTCATTCCCTTCAACCTCATCCTCCCTTCCCATGACACTAGTTTCTCCCTTGATCCTGAGCAACCCTCAGGAACCTGAAAGGTTTCCTTTAAAAGACTGCACAGAGCTTTCAAATGTCTCCTCACAAATGTGCTACCTTTGGATGAAATTCTGGTCTCGATGCATGCTCTATTTTAGGCCTGTCTTCCTGCTTTCTTTACATCGTGCGCACCCAGGGATTTTCAAGCAGGATTCCGTTCTGAATGTACAGCTCCTGAAAAACATTGAATCCTTGCATCACACCCTGTAAGATCTGAAGGCAGCAGCAATCTCAGCAGAGATTTACAGACTATCACAAAATGTATTTTAACGGAAGCTCAGAATCCTGTTATGTGGCTTTAAAGGCAAGGGATGAGAAAAGGTAGAGGATTAGAAGATCAAACTCCTAAAAAAGGGGGTTCAGATTGATTTTGGACAACTGACAGAGATTTAAACTTGCTCTTTCTAAGCTGTTTTTGTGCAAGCAGATTCATCTCTGAGCTGCTAGGAGTGATGTCTTCTTCTATTCAGAAAGCTCCTTAACCAGTTATTTCAAAAGATTTTGCATGACTGTTCATTTTATCAAAAACTCATTCCACCCTCCAAAGCTAGAAACCAGTCAAAAGCAAGAATGAATAATTTACAAAGGGCAGCTGGCCTGGTTCTTGCAAAATCAAACCAAAATTTTGGTTCCAGCCCTTCCTTAAGTTACTAGATCCAAAGCAGATCAAAACTATTCCTACATCTGTATTACACATGTGCCTAAATTCCCCATCTTCTACTGCGTGTGCACCTTGGGTAAGGTACTCTTTTTTTAATGTCTTCCTATCTCTAACTTACATAGTGCTGATGATTCAATCAGTTATTTGTGATAATATGCTTGAAGAGTATGTGAATATTATATGTCACCTAGCAAGGACAGTCAGTTATGCTATTAAACTCCAATGGACCGAGCTTTCAAATCCAGTTAAATACCTCCTTAGTGTCTTTTGGGAATGACATGGCATGGTCTTGGGGAAACGGAGCCTTTTTGATTTTGCTGACTTCTGCTATAGTCAGTGTCCACCAATTCCAGGTCAGTCTTAGCAGTAATCCGTTGACTCACTACTGTCACCATTCTGAGATGGGCAATACTATGGTACCTTGCCTTGGTTAAAAATCCTAGCAGCTGAAGTGAGATCCCTATCTAAATTACATGCTGGGACTGTTATTTCAAAAGACTCAAACATATTTTCAGGATACCATACAGTGACTTTTAAGCTGTCTCCTTTGACATATGCTAACCTACAGCAAAACAAAGATTTCTCTGTAGAGCTTAGCTAGCTAGAGAACACAATATCAAGCTCTGTTGAATTTACCTTAATTAACAATAATTCCAGCCATTTACGTGGACGCAGCTCCTGCTGTGATGGCATAAAACAATAATAAAGAGCCATACAAACATTTGGAAATGGGATCACTCCTCGGCATTCAGTTAGTGTTGAAAGTCGGTGTGCTTCAATTTTAATTTGAGAGCTTGTTCTTTGTAGCTTGAGGTCGCCTGTGCGACTGTTTGTGACAAAGTATCTGCCACTGCAGTGCTGCCTTCAGGATTGTTGTGAAAGAATCCCAACACCAACAGCTGGTCCATTCGCAGTTTACGATAGACTGAATGTCTTGGCTGGATGTGTGATTTTCTTTAGCAGTACATCCACAACATGTACAGCAGTCATCAACGAAGTGTCAGAATAAGGCCTGGTATACTGCTCAAGGGAATCACCTACACCAGTATAAACACATTTCTGCTGATAACCTAGTCCATGCTGTAGCCCTTTGTGTGTTCAGAACATTCAGAAGATGCTACATTTTTATGAAGTGAACTGAGGTGCATAGTCTGGAAAAGAAGCAGAAACAGAGATTGAGATGAGGGTAGCTCAGATGCATTTAGCATCTGCAAACAAAAATCAGCGTTCACTCAGATAAATGGATTTCCATGTGATGTTCCTTCCTTCTCTCTTTGTTAAGCATGAAGATTCCCCCCCCCCGGTCTTTTTTTTTTTTTTTCTTTATAAAGCTAGTGGTATATCTGCTCCTGGCAGTATGTTATGTTCAACCATTAGTTTATTTTTTAAGACTAAGAAGAGATATTTCTACATTATAAATTATTTATAAACATAAGAACAAAGGGAGGCTGTCAGGGCTCCTGGTACTTTGAGAAAACAACAAAAAAAAAAAGACTATGAATTTATGAAGAATACAATTTTATGAAGCGGGGGGGGTGGGGGGGGGGAACACGCAACTACTAATTATTAACATTCATCTGCAGACAAAGACCTGAAAGGATAGGATTAGAGGGATACATTTACATCTGTCTGTCACAAAAAGAAATCTCATTAAAGGTTTACCAGACTGTCACAAAACTTCTTCTAATGTTAAACTTGAGGGTCTCATGGGGGAGAAGAATATCTCACTTTTGACCCATTCAATAAACAGATACTAAAAAAAATAATAAAAAAACCCAAACTAATAACACCACTTCCATTCTTAGTAGGAGCTCCAACTGAATCTCCTTAGGTGACACAAAGGTTCATATGCCATGGAAAAAGTTTTACATGTCAGTACAAGTTTCAGTAGTTTCTATTTACACAGCCATGTGTACTTTGAGACATGATATGACTGCCACAGCAATCACTTTGTGAATAGCATTCATCATCTGGACGCTTCTTTTCATCTATAAAAAGAAATCTGCAATAGGTTGCTTTGACAATTCAAGATGCTGAGCCACAGTTTCTCTGCTTTAAAGAAGCAGACATTAAGGTTAAATACATTAAAAGTGCACAAAAATAAACACGCTGTGTATGTACAATATGTTGACAATAGCAAAACTTCAATCTACTGTAGTTTTTGATCAAAGAACTGAATCTGTGGAAAAGAAATCCTGAATCTAGCTAAACCTGTCATTTTATTTTTCATAGCAAACTAATTTATATTGAACACACATCACCGAGGAAAAATCTAGAACACTTTTATATTACTTGAGCCGTTCTATGTGGGTGTTATAGTAAGGTATACAGACAGCTACCCCTGGGGTCATGCATGTCTTTTTCTAGAATTGTTTTCTAGTTGATTGTATCGTGATTTATACACTGGTTTTGTTAATGTAGGTGATGGCTTGCAAGGGAGAAAGTTTTCATTTTGAGCATTTTGCAAGAGGTTATCAAAACCATCTGAGATTCCTCTAGATCCATCCCTTGCCATGTAAGGACAGTCCTCTGCAGTGTACAAACCAAAGCCACGTTAAACCTTTGAGATTCAGCTGTTCTAGCTAGTAAGGTTTTCTTCTGGGGTTTGGGGTCAGATTTAAAGAAAACCTAGAACTCTAACCTCTGATTTTCCACTTGTTTGTTTTTCTAAGTCCTGAGTGGAGAATATTCTCCAGTCTCTATATTTCAAGCCGGTGATTACCAGTGTCTACTTTTATAAGCAAAAGTTGAGACAGCGTAAAAAAGTCCTGATTTTCAGGGGCTAGTTCCCAAGGTCTGAGGAAGTTTCAGCTCTCTAGGTCTCTCAGCTTGGGCACCCAAAACAGATGCATCCAAATGTAGGCCCATATGTTTGAGCATGTTGCACCACTATATATGCACTCCCTGGCACTGTTGAAAGGCATACATTCCCTGCAACCCTCCTACGCTCCTCCCTCTGTTCTGCTCCATTTAGGTCTGTGCACATAATCTAGATTTCAGGTAACCCGAATGAAAAAGTTCTTTTTTTTCCAGTAGCTGAAAAATAAGATGGTCATGACCAGAGCCTAGGCAGTAGCCCAGCTCTCAGCATGTGAATTCCCTGTGTGCTCTGTATTTGGTTACCTGCGAAGGGGACTGCCACTGAAAGGAGATGCAGGAACGATGGCTTTTAAAACAGGAGTAGCACAGGCAGTAAAACCAAGATATTTTGCTCTGAATACACCTAGAAGCAGTAATAACAAAATATGATACTTAATATATCTAGTTCCACATTTTCCTTTACTTAAAGCTTCCCTTACTGAATGCATCTGTATAATCCGCCTGAGCTATGAAGGTAACAAAGCAAAACTGTCATTGCAACTTTAGGAAATACCTTCATACATTCTTGAATGACTGTTGAAAACATAAGCAAAATCCACACAGTGGTGTCCAGAAGACAAGCCTTGAAGATGCAGAAAAAGAATGCCAGTAAAAATGCCCAAGAAATGTGAAATTATAGATGTCAAAAGCAATTGGACTCTTATTTCCCTTTTCTAATCACATATCTTCCAGACAGCTCTTTTTTACGTCCTTTTGGCAGTTCTTTCTTGATATTTTAGAGGAGAATAACTCTGGTTCGATAAAGGGTATTATTTAAGAGAGCAAAAAGATTTTTCTTTCTTGTTTTTCCTATCAAACAGTACACTAGCACTAATCACATTCTAAACCGCAGTAAAAAATATACAGTCATTTAATAGGGGATTAAGCTTCACATCTTTATAGTTGGAAGTCTATTTTCTGTTACTCGTAAGGCAGGCAAAGGAAGCCAATTTAAGAAGTGAATGGTGAGAGATTAAAAAAGCTACACTAAAGCTACAGTTGAATATTTGCTTTGCACCTGTTTTCTAATACACACACACACATTTGCTGTATGTATTAAAGGCAAGTGGCAAAGAAAATCTTTGCTTCTTTTCAATTTAATTTTTTACCTGGGAATTATATGGGTTGCATTTTTGCATCTGAAATAATCATGTCTGGGAAGGCTAACTGCATGAAATACCTTTCCAGTCTCCAGACAGAGCAGAGGTAGTGAAAAGCCACTTACAACTGAGGATTTCTGATAAACATGAATTATTGTAGTTAATGGTTATATCAATATGAAAAGTATAATACACTCCTGTGCATTGCTAATGTTTGCTATTATAACAAACATTGCTAGAAATAACACCTCAAACAAGTTTTCTACGTGCCTTAAAGTAATACATGATTCAAGTGTTCTTATTTTTATATAATAGGAAAATTTGCAGTGCAGACAGGCAGGTAACAAAACTATTGCTGAAAATCATCAAAGGCAGGATTTTCACAAGGCAGTTATTTAATCTAATCAAAGTCTGGAATCTGACTCTGGAAAGATCTGTTTTCAAGTGCATGTGCCGGACTCCTCCACTGTGCAAGGGCAAGATACACAGCCCTAGAATTCCCTTTCTGTTTGCAAGGAAGCCAAAGCTTGTGGGCACATCACCCAGCCTGCCGTGTTCAAGCCTGACTCCGCAGCAGTGGTAACTGCCATTACGAAGCTACTACACGTGTATGGTGCTACGCTGATTCCAGACAGTCCACTTCCCTGCTAGGCAGAAGTCTGCACATCTGTGGTGCTCAGCCACCTTTTCTGACTCCTGCCACCGATTACTTTTGGTGAATTTTTATCACAGTTTTCATAAACAGTATACTTGCTCCTGCATCTTGTTCTACACTTTACATTATTTTCTGTATTGCATTCAAAGAGATAAGTTGTGAGGTGGAGATACTGATGTTCCTAAATAGAGACATCAGGGTGTTGGTAAGGGCAGCAAGTAGTTAGTTTTCCTGATATACATAGCCAGGGTGGGAGAATAAACAGTGAATTGTTATTTGACACCAACATCTTTAAGAATCTGTCCATAAAGGTCTATTTTGTGATTTGTATTTGGCCTTGAACAAGGAAACAAGGGAGTAGCCCTGAATGGGTATAAAAATAGATGTAAGAAAACCAAAAGTAATCAGTCGAATTCTGGCAGATGTCTGCAAAGTGAAGACAGGAGCAAGGATCACATGTGTAAGACGGGGGCATTTGGGCGTGAGGCAGCCAGTGAAATAACAGGGTTTGAAGTTTGGATTCTGGAGCTGCTCATATATGCACACAGCCTGGCTAGTGAACACTCCTGCTCCGGATTTGACTCCTGACAACACTTTGGCACAACATGGAGTAGGTAAGGCTCTGTTTTTGCTTACTTGTCAGATATTCTAAGAGGTTGTAATTCAATGCCTGGAGCTCGAATTTGGAGAAAGGCTGAACCAGTTCTGCAGTTTGGGAGACTGGGTATAAGCTCTTAGATAAATTCCAGGGTTGTGATGGACATGAACAGAACGTTCTGTGTGTTCTAGTAGTAACATTTTTCCTCCTGGAAAAGGAAATACGGTTCCTAATCCTTTCAAGAATATCTAAATTATAGCATGATTTTCCAGTGGGGCCTTAACTCGGCTCCAGACTGCAATTCGGGAGATGCAAACCAACAAAGAACTTCATATGACTGCTGACTCTCTCTCATTCTGCTTAGGGATTCCAGAAAATTTCTAAAACCAGGTCCATTTTGCAGACAAGGAAATGGAGGCACTGAATAGTGCAATAAATTGCCAGAGGTTCAACTACAAGCAAACAGTCAAGCTGTAATCAGAAGACAAACTTTTTGTGCCTTTCAGCTACTAGACACACTAGGATAAGCCAGCTGTCAGTCACTGCTTCAAAGTATCTCGGATGTCCCAAATTGTGCACCTTACTGCAGGCTTGATTTTTATTTAATTATCAACAGACTACAAAGGCACTTAGTTCTTAAAAGTTAACGGAGCTATCCAACAATAAGAACTTGACACCAAAAATGAGTTAGGAATTTGAGCTACCTTTACAATGCATAATTAAATGCATTGTTTACAGCCTGTAAACACTGGCAATTCTAATGTCGGGTTAGGAAATTCACCTAATGTGAATGATCCCATTCAGAAAGAAATTTACACAGGATACTGTAGAGGAAGTCAAACTAGGTGACCACAATTTTCCTTTCTGGCTGCACAACTTATAAATAACGTGGGTATGTGAATACACTGACATGTCTTTTTCGCTTAAAAATAACTATATACATTTTGCATTTTATATCGCATTGTCTAGTGACAGACTTTATATTTCTGCTTAGAGTGCTGTAAAGTGGGAGAGGATTTCTAAAATATTGTCGGAAAGTAATCCAAGTTCCGGCAGATTTCCCAGGGCTTTGTACTGAAAGCTTTAGGTGCCCTCTCTTGACGTACCGCAGGAATTGCAACCAGGCTTTGTTTTCTAAAGGAACCTTTTGAGGGGAAGGACCAACATACAAATTACGGGAATCCTACGGTGAATGTTGTACACATGGAAGTTTCCCACAGAAAAGAAGCATTGCACTTTTTATGAAGTCCTATTCTATGGTGCACTTCAGTATTGATATTGAGTATACAATCAGTTCATGCCTTGCTATTAAATTCTCAAAGTGTTTGGTTTCAAATGTGATGCTTCAAGATTTATGCTTAAAGGCAATATACCCGAAATGTATATATGGAAGGAAAGCTGAGTTGTAATTCACAGAACACTTTCTGCTGACTCGAACATTTCAGTTAGGGCATCGTGTCACTGCGGCTTCCTGTAGCACAGGGACTCACCAACACTAGCTGAGCTCTAGTTCCAGCATCTACAATGCAGTAAAAGGTCAAAATAATTTCTTTTAAGAATATACAGGTACAAATGTGGAGATTGTGTAAGTATAGCTGATATCTCTGTGTTGGGCCATCTGGCTGTATGTAGTATACTTCTATCCATGTTTCTGCCTGTCTAGAACAGTGGTGTTCTAATCAGTGTAACCTTCCTTTCTGCTGGTTTCCTTTCTGCTTTTAGTTTGTGTCCTTAACCTGTCTTGCAAACTATCTATCTTATAATTTCTTCTTCCTCAGTAGCACTTGCTTTTATGATATTTTGAAATATATTCAGAGTTATTGCTAGTAGTTAACTCCAAATTTGTACTGTGTGAGTATGAATCTCAGCTGTAGTTAACAAAGTAGTTAATGTCAGTTTTAAGTAATGTTTTCTGCCAAGTACATTAAGAAAATCCGTAGAAATTGTTGATTTAGAGGTCATCAAGAGGACAGTGTTTTTTTCCTTAAATTTTAGCTTTCTGTTAATGGGACGTTGTCACTGAAGGAAAGAAAAGGTGTACTGAAAGTACGTGCACAACAAATACAGAAAGAAACTACAAAGGAGTGCTCAACAAGTTTTGTACAGAGCCTTAGATATTCTTCACAGATGTTCTTACATCCTTCTCCACAAGTCAACCTCTGTCTCTGATCATATCAGCACTGACCAAGAGATAAATGATTCCGCTTTTTCCTTAGCTACTTAGTCCTAATTTCTGTTCCTATGAGGGATATTTGAATGAAAAATCCTTTTCAAACAGGTAAAAGTATGAAGATTTTAGTAGGAAGTGAATATGGCTCACAACATCTGTTTCCAGCCTCTCATCATAAAACGAATGGTCTTTGTGTTGGCTTATTGCTCTTGATACAATAAAGCATGAGCTTCAATTTTAAGTGCAACTAGCTCAACAGCAGTTGAATATGAAAGACTGTAACTTTGCAGACATAATATCAGTTCCAGCTTTACGTGCAGACCGAGGGCAATAGGGCACATTGTCACATCAATTTTTAATCAGGATTCTCCAATTAAATCAATGGACAGTACTGTTTAAAAGTCAATAGTACAGTAAAGCCCCATACTTGGCTGAAATCGACAGATTTAGAGGATAGTCAAATTCAGGCTGACTCTAACGTAAATAATGGCAGTTGCTGTCAAGTGCTCTCAATCATTGGGCTTATTCTAAGATGCAAAGTTACAAACTGCATGATGTCGTTAGAGTCCATTTATAAATAAATTTCCTATAATGTGGGATGTAATGTATTATTCATAATGTGATGAAGAGCCATATTATCGAGCAAAAATGGCAGAGTTTTGTAAGCAGGTAGGAGACAGAAGTCTTTTCTGATATTCCTCTGCAACAAAACTTTTTTTAAATAAAAAATATTAATAAGATATTTCCTGGCTTTGCATGCTAATGAGGCAAAGAATGAGAGGACTATTCTATGACAATGTTACCTAGTGTTAGGCAAAATCAGAAAATATTAAACATATCTATCCCATAATACGGAAATTGCTGGAAAGAGAAATAATGATGCTATCGGGGATGTAACAGAGTTAAATATTCCTCAAGCAAAGTGGAAACTAGCAAAGAACAAAAGGGGCAGTTCTGATAAGGAGAATTTATTCGTGCCTACCTAGAGATGTATTTATGAGCACACTAACATTTTAAAAATAGTTTTATTCAAGAGGTAAGAGCACTCAAGAACGGTTGAAGTTAAGGTGTTAAGAAGATGTTTTAGACCACATTCATTACCAGTAGGTTTGTGCTCTCAACAAACAATTCAGCCCTTAAAAGTGGGAATAACCAGAGCATTTGCTGGCAGACAAAGGAGCAGCATGTTTCAGCAATTAACTGAAGCCAAAAAGAAAAAAAAAGTGATCTTGAGTTTTAGTGTCTCCAACGTAAATTGAAAAATTATTAAACATTAAAAATCATTAAACAATTATTAAACAGGTTTTCTCAAAGGGCTGCATTCCTGTGAAAAGGAGTGTGGAGCTGTTCAGAGGAATCTGTATTGGCCTAGAAACTGTTCTCCTGAAATGAGGGGTAATCTAGAACTGACATATTAAAGCTAGGTGGACTACACATGCTTCCTTTTGTATTTCAGAAGATACAAAATTCTTTATAGTTTCCAATTCACTGTCAGAGACCTGAATCATTCAACCCCATAGAAACAAACAGATAGTCTGTAAAACAGATTCTACAAGAATCAGTGAGTTTGGGGGTCAGATCTGCTGATTTTGCAGAGACTGACAAAATTTGTATTCACTTGTTTTGGAAGCAGGATTTGTTTTACCTACACTGGTGGATGTTCTTAAAACACAGTCTTGATTAGTACTGAGTGCTTGACTGCATCACCCTTAGTTCTTGTCCTCTGAAACTGATGATTGGGCAGTGTTGGCTACTCCAACTACTCAAAAATCTTGATCAACCACCCAAAGCTATTGCTATTGTTTCAGGAATGACATTTACAAAAATATCACATTCAGAGGTTTAGTTCTGTTCTGGGTCCAAAGTGTTAAGGGTTCACATTCTCAATCTCTTTTGGCAACTGTGAGGCCTAACAATTTTTAGTTGGAGTGAATGAAAGCCAAGGATCTCATTTAAGTTAGTTTCCAGGATTTGATATTTTAATAAAATAATGACATGAACTTTTGATTTTGGTGAAGTCCATGAAGATTTTGGCACTAATGTCTGTCTCACTGGCCAAGATCACTCATATACCCATCAGATCTGTGAGCAATTTACAAAGGTGGAAAACATGTCTGAAGGTAAATGTGGTTAAAGGCCAGAATTAGTTGTTCTCTGCGGTTCATATGAGTTGGCTTTCTCTATGGCACCATGGGGTTCATGGGGTCCTGTAGTGTATTTCAGTGGATTATTAGCAAAGACCAGAATCAAATCCAGAGTTCAAACACTGAAGAGAGCATTAAAATTATCTAGACTGTGTTTTAGAGAGTGAATATTTACTCATTATTTAGCGTTTGGCAAGATATTGTCACCCTGTATAAAGATTCATAGTTGGGCAGGAGAATGACATACCTAAATTCCTTACTTGCTCCCAGGGTTCATCAAAGGGGGGCTACAGGCTTAGGTATCCTGAGAAAGGGGACTGCAGTTGCATGCAGCAGTGATTATAAAAAGACTGATGACAAGAAGGAAGGAGGGACACTTAAGAGAAGACAGAAGGACTTAACACTACAAGCCTTTTTGGTTTTATAATGAATAAGACAATATGAGAAAATTGTGCTTTGCATTTTATGAAGTCAAGAAAGAAAGACAGTGCAATAATAATGAAGAAAATTATGAAAGTGAGTAGGCATCATTCACATATACAACATCATCCCAAATCAGGGCTGATGGCATTCAAATGCAATAGCACTTCTTTGTAACTCCAACCACACTTCATCAGATCTCCAGAGATCCCCAGTGCTTCCCAGTATCACCTCAGCATCACTAATTTAGGTCTTAGATGATCATCCAGAGCCATGGTTCCAAAGTTCTTCTGATGCTGCCATCCCTTTACCAGAGAATCCTACATCCTTCATAGTATTCTTTTAAACATCCCACATCTTTCTTAGCCCATGGTCTTTCCAAATTAGACTCCATTCTTCCTTATCTATGGATTTATTAGCCTCCAGTCCATCCTGTAAACCTTCTCCATTCTCCCAACTTTACCTCTCTAATCTAATTTGAACTCTGATCAGAATTCACCTACAAGAACATGCAGCATCATCCTGTGGAAGTAGAATTATTTTTGCGAGAGTTTGATGAAGCTGAACACAGAGTGTACTTATCATAAATCCATCTCCAGAAAACTTTCCTGGAGCTAGAGAAGAACAATTCCTAGAAAATAGAAATGTGTGGTAGTTATAGCTCAGAAATGATGGGTTTGTTACAAATCCTTCTTTTCAGCAAAGACTTAATCTTCTTTTGTCCCTTCTCATATCCCTACAGTGAATAAGTACAGTAATTTGAAGTCCTTTGTCCAATAATTAGTATTGCTCCATCTCCAAACCTCAAAATCAATCCTGCTTCCCAGGCTCCACATCAGTTGTGACCCATTCCCATCACTGTGATGCCATTTCAGATCAAAACCAGCAGAGTCACAGCTAACCTCCTAGTGATCTGGCTATCAATGAGATATGGGAAACCCAGTCTTCAATTTGAATTAAAGGTAGGAGGGGGTTGAATTTCCATACAATAGATTGGGAGTTTCAGCCACTGGGAAGGCTCTTACAGATTTCATTGGTCTGAGGAAAATTCTTGAAATCTCAACCATTTTACCAGGCTGGGAAAATTGTTTTCCACTCAGTTCTAATTAGATCTTAGGCTCAATGGAAATTGTAATAATTTCTGACTTTGAAAAATGCAATGTCTCATTGGCTTGAACAGTTAATCAATGATTGAATTCACTCAATATAAGTTTACTTAAGAAACCAGAAAACAGATGTTATGTCTCGTTCATTTTGTTATACGGGCTCAGAAAGGTAATTACTACCAAAACTTGGGAATCCTGATCTCTGACAACTGAGTTCAGTTTCCATGACTATATACCGTGTGCTATAAAATGTCCAGGAGTTGAGAGTTACACATTCAGGAGCTGGCCTCAGGGAAACTTTCAGGACTTTTGAGATTTCTGCAGGGGTCAAAAGTTTACTCACAACTCTGACTAGTTAAGTGCTTCATGTGAAATAAAAAGAAGGTAAGCAAGTTGTTTTACAGAGAATCAAAGTGGAGATGTAAAAATTAGTACAAAGAAAATGTCTGCTAAGATACATTACCAAAGATATTTCTGGATCTGTAAATGTTTTTTATTATCATTTACTGCTTACATAATCAATAATTTTACTCTCAAAATCTGAGACCGGACACTGAATATACTGCAACGTGGACATTAATGAGTGATCACAGAAAATGTAAAAAATAACAAATAAATAATTATTTCCATATAAAAACTCTGTTCCTCAGCACAAGTATGACAAATTTCCCTAATGCAATACTAGCCTCGAAGGGCCTTCTAGGAAAAAGGAAAATAAAATCTTGTTTGGAAGGGAATCTACATTGTTACATATCTGAAGTTAATAGAGCAGTGATTAATTCAAGGTCTATGTAGAAAAATAAAAATCACTGTTTGCCAGTGTTGATGTGAAACAAATCTTTTGTCAGTCTGGAAACTGAATTCTTTGCTTTATATGAAGCTTTAAAGGTTATTTCACTAGATGACTTTTAACACACCAGTTACATTTAGTTCCTGCTTGACAATTCCAATGATGTATGAGCCACAATAGCTGTTATGATTCTTTTCCTTTGCCGAGCAGTTTCGAAAAGTGGCTTGAAAAGGCGGGGGGGGGGTGGGGGGGGGAAGTATTTTTGGCACTCTAGTGAATAGATAAATTGAGTAAGAAGTTGCTTTTACACATAGGGTTTTTTTAAGCATCAATCTGATCCAAAACCATAACATTAGTTCAAAAACGTTCATTTGTATTGGAAAGGACTGGGAATCTAGAAAGTCCACAGTAACTTAGAATGACTTCCTGAATTAGCACCAAGTCTTCATTAAGTCAGCTACTGCTTAATCTTGTTTATAGAGACAGTCCTCTGATCCTGTTGGAATTTCAAGCAAAAGGACATTGTCCAGAGTCTTAAGTCATTCTGAGATGGGTAGACTCAGAATTACATCATGATGCTTGGCAAATCCTATGACCTTCTTAACTCTTTCATTGCCTTCGGATATTTGATTTTCTTCCAGGAAAGTACATCTAACTCACTCACTTAGTCTAAGGTGAAATACCACTTCATTTATGAATCTGGCACAGACAGAATTATAGCACAAGATAAGTGGCCCTTGTCAGCCCTCCAAAGAAGAATGTGCTTTTAGCGAGGGAGCTGATGCACATTTTATCATGTGGTAAAACACCCCTCCTTGAGGCTAGCTAGCTAGGAAAGGCTGTTGTACATCAAACGGTCTGAAACTGTACTTCAGCAGTGTTGAGTTTGTATCATTTTATTTTATTCCATTGATAAAGATATGCAAGATTAAAAACTTACATTTTACTAAGAATATTTGGTCCAGAATCTAGTCAAAACCAAGAGGTGATTAAAAAGTTAACGTTGGCTTATATCACCATGATATTGAAATAGTACAGCTAGAGAATGCATAAGGGAGATTTTTAATTGGGCATCTGACATATGTCATTAAAACATAAAAAGCTCTGCATCAGAATGGAACAAAAAAAAAATACACCTGACAAGTTTAGCCTTTTTTCTTACCAGTGTAGGGTTCTCTATTATATAAGGAAATACACAGATTTAGGTGATAATCAAAGGTTTTCAGAGCCTTTATTTTAATAGTTGAATACCTCCATACTAGTCACACATTTCTGCAAATATTTGGTGTTTTCTATCTGTATCATTTTTCTGAGGTGTTGGTGACACCATTGTGGTACCTAACTAGGTGGTAGTGCTCAAACAGACCTGATTGAAGCTCACACCAGTCCAGTCATGTCCTGAGTAGATGGTGCTGTAGATTCTTACAAGAAATGTTATAAGCTAAAGTTAATGATACAAACATTGTAAGGAAAAGTATCTGCAAAGTGAATCAAGTATTTTTAAAGGTGGGGGAGAGGGAAGGTGGTGGTGTGTGCGACCTTTTCTGCTAGAGAAGTCACATTCCACGAATTGTGATTTCTGCAATGTCCAATATCGGCTGGTTGTCTCCACAAAAGCTCAGTTTTGGGCCCTTAAAGAGGCTTCTGTGGTAGTTGTTGTGTTTTGACTGGCATTTGCTGACTGAAAACCAAGACAGTCAAGTTTTCCCACAGAGTCTCTTCCAGCTTGGGCAACATTCAGCAAATTGGAAAGGCAGGAACCAGAAACTGTTGTCCTAGCACCTTTTGAAAACTTTTGCTAATGCTTCAATACCTTTCAGAACCTTGCTCTGAGCCATGCAAGGCTGAAAGTCTTAGCGCAGCTGAGGTCACATCATCCTCCTTGCCATCACAGTAAATGAAGTCTTTCTGTAATCTACATTGACACAATCAATCTTTTCCCAGTGTCAGGTGAAGAGTGCTATTTCTACGGTCTCTTCATTATTATCTCTTAGTGCATGTTACCTGTCCCTCAGATCTATCACCTAAATTACTGGTGGGAGGACTCCCTCATATGCTGGGATAGCTCCATCGGCTAACTTGTTCTTGGGAAGTGCTTTGGCACAGGAGAGCTCAGTTGGCAGACCTAAGGACAGCAATAATCAGGGGAGGGCAGTAATAATGGGGTGGAAACTGACATTTCTTTGTCTGGCAGAGATGGAGGTAGAAGAGAACATGCACGCACAGTCTAAGTTTCTCTGTCATTCTCAGAAAGGCTAGGCTATACATAAAGTTGTGTAGCTGCTATCATTTCCACCACAAAAATTCTGGCTCTTTAACTTAAACAAGAAAAAGTCATGGGTTTTTTTCTTTTTCTTTTAGAAATGAAAAGGCACCGCATGTGATCCAAACATGAGCACTGTGACATTTAGCTGTGCTGTCTGTAGACACTAAACCGCAATCTGCCATGAGCAGAAACTGAAACACTGAATTGTTCCACTGCTGTCTGACAAGCACCCATGGAGCGAGTGGCAGAATATGGGCTCAGTCTCCTTCCACAGGCTCACTGCCCCTGCAGTCTCTTCAGTATTCCTCAGTATTGAATTGTAGGTAAGGCAGAAGAGGTTAACAGTAAGAATTTGAGGGGTTTAGACAAAAATATATAAAAATTGGGTGAGGAACTTAGAGTTATCATTAGAAGAATTCAGTTTTATTGCACAGTATTTTATTTAAGTAAAACTTTAATTTTACTTTTCTGACTTTAGTACTCCAATTTATTCAAACCTCACTGCTCCCTTAAAAACAGAATAGGGCAGCTATTAATGGCTCTGTTTCAAGAAGATTAGAAGCAGCATGCGGGAAATTCTGTTTTTAAACGAGAGTCACTGTTGTAAGGGTATTTGGAAGGTGAGAGCATCTGCTTCATTAAGGTTATTCAGTCAAGGACCTTTCAATGCAGAAAGGTCTAACAAGAACTCAGACACAGATCTTGTAGACAAGGGATGACAAGGCAGTACCAAAGACCAAAATTCTTCAGTCACTAATTGATGGGCCATAAAGAAACTTCCAGACATTGCTTCAGAAGAAGAAAACTTGGACTTTGTAACTGAGGAGAAAACAATATGTACACGAGAATTTGGGATATTTAAGGGATACTTGTGGGAATATGCAAAATTCATGCAGAAATGTGTAGGGAAAATGGACTTGGGAGGAACAAAGTGTAGAAGAGACCAAAAGTGATATAAAAGGGGGCTGATACATGTAAATCGTTCCTGTTCAGTATGCTTGTCTGACTGAGCCCTGCACCTTATCAATACAGTCTGTCCTCTCCTGTTGATGAATACTTTCTTAACTACCTTTCAGAGTAATCTCACTCTGTTCTGCAGGAGTGTGCTGTAAGGGCTAAGTGGCAGCTACTGGAGGAACACACTTAGAGTGCATTTGGTGCCAGCAACTGAAGTCAGACTCCATGTGTCCCTCACCTGTGGTGCCAGCAGCTGGAGCAAGTGTGGACCTCAGTGGTCCTATTGGGATGGCAACGGTGTGTCCTGAGTGCCAGCTACCATGGGGACCAGCCCAAACGAAGTTTGTAAGGTTCTTGGCACTGTTGGCTGGAGTCACAGCCCAAGTGCCTGGTGCCATCAAGAGGGTCAGGGAGCAATGTTTGTATCTTTCCCAGAACTGGTGCATGTAGAACTGCACAGGTGTAATTTGCTAGGAAACTTACAGAGAAATACTGGGAGAGTAGAGGACCTGGGATATAAAACAGTGTTGGTATTAAGGGTGACCCACCAGTGTGGGGGTGCCTGTCAGGCAGGCATGTGTGTGCATGTGAGAATAGTGAGAATCAAGCTGGACTTGCTGGGGAGTAGGAGATCTGTAAAGCAAGTAAGAGGGCTCAGCATCTAGCCTGAAGAAACTGTCTCTTACCTGCAGAACCTACACTCAAAGATCCTAATCGTGCAGCTGGATCCTTGCATGTATATCTATAGATATTCAGAATTTGACGTGATTAACTTCACTTTAAGATCAGAACATAGGACTCACAATGTCACAGTTTTGCGTAGCTGGATTCTAATGGAGAAGGGAGTGCCACAGAGATGGCTTCTGCAAGAAGGAGCTAGAAGCTTCCTGCAGGCCCCAGAAAGTAAACATTGGCCAATTCAAGGCCAGACTTGCTGACCAAGGCTGAGCCAATTGGCGATGGTTGCAGTGCCTCTGTGAATCACATATAGGAGGAAAAAAACCCGCAGGCAGCTGCATTTTGCCACCAGAGAAGGGAGTGAGATCTTAGAAGCCATGCAGACACCAAGGCCAGGGAAAAAGGGCAGGGAGGGGGCACGGTAAGAATGAGGCGCTCCAGGTGCTGGAGAGAGATCCCCTTGCAGCCTGTGGAGAAGACCATGGTGAAGCAGACTGTCCTACTGCAGCCAATGGATAGTGACTGGGAGCAGAGTTTCCATCTACAGCCTATGGAGCGACTGACCCATGCCGCAGCAGGTTTCCCCAGGGACTTGGGACTCTGTTGGGGACCAGGCGGGAGCAGACTGGGCCCAAAGGTCAGCACCCCATGGAAGGGAGCCCTGCTGAGGCAATTGGTAAGGAGATGACACGCCAATAGAAAGGACTCACGTTGGAGAAGTCCATGGAGGACTGTCTCCCATGGGTGGGACCTCACTGTGCAGCAGGGGAAGGGGGTGTGGAATGAATGCACCCCCCCTCCAGCTAAGAAGGAAGACAACTCAGGAGGAACTGACTGAAAACCCCCATTCCCTATTCCCCGCCCCTCCCCATATCATGATGGGGGGATAGAAGGCAGTGAAATTATGACTAAAGTCTGCTAAGAAGGGAGGGGTGGGGAAAGGTGATTTAAGACCTGGCCACACTTCTCATTACTAATCATTACTAATTGCAGAGTGATCTCTCCCTGTCCTTATCTCAAATCCTAAGCCTCTCAACATAGATTTTCTCCCCTTTTCAGCTGAAAAGGGGAGTGGTAGAGTGGCTTTGGTGGACATTTGGCCTCTAGCCAGGGCCAAACCATTTCAGTCCTTTTTGGCACCCACTGTGGGGCTCAAAGAATTTGAGATAAGGACAATAATTGGACGAGGGAATGAATAGAACAGACTGAACATAGCTGGGTAGTGGAATAATTGTAGAGAATTTCTGTTGGGATGGCGATTTTAAGGACGATTCTCAAATATGTGATTTGCAGAGGCAAGTGGTGGAAATGGTCTTATCCATGGGCTTCATGTGGGCCCCATGTTGGGCACCAAAAAGGACTGTGGTGGTTCAGTCCCAGACAGTGGCTGAGCACCACACACCGTTCACTCACTCCCACAGGAGAGAGAGATAAAGCCTCTGTGGGTTGGGATAAGGACAGTTTACTGACAAAAATCACCATGAACATATAAAAATAATAGCAAATTACACTCACACCAAGTGCTAACACAAAGTACCTTATTGACCTAACAATTACAGAGTGCTGCCTGACAGCAAGGACCAACCGACCGACCGACCAACCTGACACCCTGGCCACACTCAGACTGTCCTGGACACACCAAGCCCCTGTCCTTCCCCAGCCACCTGCTATTATGGGGAAGTGGTGTCAGGTAATGTGGAAAACAGCCCAGGCTAACTCAGTTCACCTGGGCTGGCTGCATGGGGAGGTTAACTCTGACCTGGCCAGAACCAGGACATGCAAAAATAGGAACTCCACAAGAAAAGAATAATTTCAGTGTATTGCCATTGCAAGATGTAAAAGAGGTATTTTTAAGGGTTCATCATCATTCAAGTGAGGTAGTATTTTTTGGGTTTGTGGTTTTTTTTATATTTTAAGATCATTAAAAGGCATAATACTAAAGCAATTAGATTTTTTTAAATAGAACTTAAGGAAGGACAAAAAGTATTGTATACACATGTGTACTGCCTACTGGGAAAAAATATCTTGCTTTCAGGGAGATTAGATTAATAAAGCAAACAATTTCATTACATCTCTTCTGCAATAATTTATCTAGGACTTTGGAGAGAATATTTATTTTTAAAACCATAAATATTATTTAAATATTAAATCTCTATTCAGTACTTCTAAATATTGGCAAATGAAAGATGAAACCCAAGAAAATCCAGCTGTTTATATCATCTCAGTGTTTCTTTGAATGAGATCACAGTATAATTGAATAAAATATGTATCTAGAAGGGCATTAATTAGCCAGCATGTAATAGTTTGCAAGACCTGCTAATATATGGGACTTCTGGGAGCTTTTTCAGATTACAGCAATTGATTTTGTCACAGAGCCAAAACATGGAGAGGAGTTTTAATATTTCTTTTTTTCTCTTCCAGAAACATACCTGATAAATCTGGCAGTGGCTTTTCTTTTCTTACCCTCTGTTCAAATCAGACCATAATTACTCTGGCATCAAGGTCAGGCAACTTGGCTAGCTCTGAAAGATATCAGCTGTTTTTCTCATGCTTGCTGAACCTCTCTTAGACAAATTTTGCATTGTTTTTTGTGTCAGTTTTATCATAGAACATCGTGCTGCCATCTGGGAAGAAAAACACCATGGTACAGGAGCAGCTGGTGAATGAGAATGGCCAAATAAACATTGGCACTCACTCTGCCATTAGGTGAGATAAGAGGGCTGAGGCCAAGCCAAAAGAGACAGCCCAAACTGCTGCCATTATCCTTCACTGTCCCCTCTCCCCTTATCTCTGTTTAAAAACACAGCTATCATTCATTTTAGAAAAGGGAAACCAAACCTAGCTATCAGGTGTTGGGCATACCCTTCTGAAGCCTGGAAAACAGAGATATTCACAGTCAAAAGCATCTGAAGTGCCTTGCCAATTGGCTGAGTGACTGGATACTTTTATTTCTCTGGAAAAATAACAAGAACATTTCATATTTCTGTAATGGCTCCTGTCATAGGAGCTCAAACCACTTCAGATGTAAATTAATTCTCTAAGCACTTTGTGAATGGGCAAGAAGCTATTAGCTTCACTATTACAGGCAGGGAAGTTGAGGCACAAAGACTCAAATACCCGTTTTTTTTAGATTAGTTTGTTTTAATACCAGAGATAAACCCTAATTCTGAATTCTTTTGCTTTTTTCCCTAGCAGCAACCAAATTTTCCTTCCAGAGACTTGAGACCAGCCCAGAAATTCAGTGGACTTATCCAACTTTAATCTACAGAAATGAAAAGTAAAAATGCAACTCTGCATCATGGTTATCTGGTGGAGAGCTGAGTTACCTTTAGGGGGTACCTTATTTGCAGACACATGTCAAGGTAGTGGACAGAGGAACTACACCCAGCTATCCATGGCACAGACTTTCTAAAAGGCATAAGGGGCTGATTCTTAACACCTAGAGTTTCTGCAACCTTCTCCATTGATGTCAGAGCATGTGTGCTCACATTTGCAGCTTGGATCAGTTGGGAATCTATTTACATTTGGCACAGACTGGATTTATACAGACATTAACAGTGCCTAAGATTGTCAATCAGCTAATAGTTTGGGGAAGTTTTACTTAAAATATGGATTCTTTTTTTTTATAATTGGTATGATTGGTTATGAGACAAAAAGGTTGAAATATGAAATTGAGTAGTAGTCTGTATGATATTAAAAATTAAGGCTGAATTATTCCTTATCATCCATTATGTGTGTCTTGCTGTACCAAATAAAGACTCAGTTGTCCACTCGAGCTTGACTGCCAGTAGTCTTTACTGGCTGATGGCTGTTTGGGGGAGAGTTTAGTAATCTCAATACACTTTCCAGTGATAACAGCTGTCTTCCTCACAAAATCACATATGGCACTAACTGGCATGCCCATCAGCCCTAGTAAAGCTAACATCATGGTGTTAGCATTGTCCTTCCTTTGCTAAGGACACTGTCAATAAGGTACACACCAGTGAGGCCTTCTAGAGCAACCAAAAAAGCACTGATCTGAAAATGCCTTCTCTGACCCAGCATCCCTCAGTGCTATAGAAGAGCAAAGATTAGTCCAATCCAAAATTAGCTTGTTTTGCTTTCTTATGTGTTCTGAGCAACTGCAAAAGCCCAGACAACCACAGTTCATGGGCTCTTAATAGCAGGGAGAACTATCATCAGCTCTGACCTCCTGCAGTAGCACAGGCCACAAAACTTCACATCATTTATATGGAGAAGGAGCAAAACCAGGTTGTTATTGCTTCCTCTCAGTCTGTAACACCCATTTGCAATCCAACCCCTTCTCAGCTCCTTCCACTTCCAGTGGCAATTCTTTGTAGCGGTTCCCTGTGAGGGACTCTAAGGCCACATCTATTACTAAGACTGATTCAAAGTTCCCTGTAAACGTGCAGGATGTTTGGCTGCTGACACTCTAATTGGCTACAATGGTCTGAGTTCTGCCTGTCTTTCTCTCAGGCAAAGCACTAGTTTAGGTGTCACTCCTCCATTGCTCTCTATTCATATTCATAAGCTGGTGTCATTGCGCCTTTACAAAGTTGCTGGAAGAAGCAGGAAACCTTGCAGATGCGTGCAGTGTGCTGTCATAACAACCTCATTTCTTTAAAAAGGTAAGCTGTTTACCAAACACCGACAGCTTTGGGCACAACCACAGTCATGGAGAGTGCTGGCAGCCCCAGAAGATGCGAACATGGGGCAGTGCTTTTAAGGTGATCAGCTGTCCTGTTAGACTGTCCTTACTACAAGAGATTTGTTCTGCCTATTGCTTCCCCCACCCCCCAGAACCATGTTTGTACACCATGGAGAATGCTGATATTGTCAGCTATTAAACTTTCCTACCAAAAGAGAAAGAAGAAAAATTAGACAGTGAAAGATGTAAAAGGCAATGAAAGAAAACAGAAACTAAATTAGGTACTTTCAATAAACTGTTTAAATTTAAAATGCTGTAAATAATTGATTAGGCTCTCACAAAACACTCCAAGGCATTTTACCAGCCTTGAACTCCCCCCACCAAAAACTTCAAATCCAAAATATAAAATGCCTAAAAATCTTTACAAATCAAAAAAAAACCCAATAAAAAAAAACGCCTGTAATGTAGTCAGTGCTTGTGATTGAGGCAGTTCCATGTTCCAAGTGTAAACTCAGAATTTTAGTAGGCTAATACTGGTTTTGTGTGGAAACTACTCACGCTAGTTATTATACTACCTTAAAAATGTGTCAATTCCACAGAGTAGAGAACATCCCAGCAGGAATGTGCTGTGGCCATCTGGTACAGTACAGCACCATGAAAAGATCATTTCAGGTCCTGAAAGAAATTTAAGTTTATCAGATTAGTATTACACCCAGATCAACTAGCCTTAATAATGTTAATAATAAACTTAATAAAGCTAGCCCTAATATTATCTAATTTCTCCTTCTGGGTACAATATTAACTGCAACCCCTTTTAGTAAAAAAAAAAAAAAAATACTTTTGCTAAAGTAATTCAGTTGGCATCAATTGCCAAGACAAAGTGATGGTAGCCAGCAATGACTGAAAAACATGATTTCTACTTTGGACTCTAGAAAGCTCTAGGTTTTCTACTACAGAGTTGGAAAGTCTGAAATTTTGTTTTGCAGGAAAACTATGTATCTTCCTTCACTGAGCAATCCTTTGAAACTTCCCTTCCATGTTTTACTGTGTTCTCAAGCTTTCTTTTGAATTTAGTGCCTGATTGAACTCAGTACCTCAAAGAAATCAGCACTACAATGGTTTCTGAGCCAAACTCATGCAAAGTTTGAAAAAACCAAACAGTTCAGAAATACACCAAACACAACCCTGCTGTGGTGATAACACCTTAACTGTATGGTGTAACAGCATCAGGTCAGAGGACAGAGAGAGGTTATGAGGAAGTTATGTCTTGGTTAAATACAGCTTTGGACTTTCAGATCATGTGAAATGCAGGTGCAGTGGTTGCAAATCATCAAGTGGGGGCCAGAAGAAGAAATAGATGCTTCCCATGCAAGACACACAGGTCCACAGTGAGTATAAAAGCACTTAAAGGAAGTGAGATGCCATGGATGCTATTTCATTTTGACATTTGTGTTCTGGATAATTCTAGGCAAATCACCACATCTCCATGTTGAGTCCCAGCATTTGTAAAACAAGAATAGCTTCAGTACCAACCCTGATAAAATGCTGCACATAAAAACGCGTTGAGGTAGTTTTTTTTCTTTTTTTTTTTGCCTTTAAAAGTTGCATGCAAGACCCAGGTCTTGCATACATACTATTCAGTGCATCCAATGTCTTATGGTTGTGGTGCTTCAGGCCCAACCAGTGGCTGAGCACCACACACCGCTTAGTCACTCCCAGAGGAGAAAAAGGACAGAGCCTCCATGGGTTGGAACAAGGACAGCTTACTGACAACAGCACCGTGAATGTAGAACAATAACAACCAGTTACACTTACACCTGATGATAACACAGAGTACCATACCAACAAACAACTACAGAGTGCTGCATGATATGAGGACCAACCCTACACCCCGGTCACGCTCAGACTGCCCTGCAGGCACCCAGAAGCACCCCTCCCAGACCAGCCTTTTTTATAGGGGAGTGATGTCAGGTGTGGGAAACAGTCCAGGCTAACTCAGCTCACCTGGGCTGGCTGCCTGGGGAGGTTAGCTCTGGCCTGGCAGGAACCAGGACACTGGTGAGTTATCAACCTGCTTTTCCACCAATTGTGTATCACAACTCCAGCAATTAATCCCATGGACAGGTTTTACTAAGAAAGTATTAAACTTACTTTTAGATATTTTTAATATAACCATGAGAAACAAAGATAAAGAGCCGGCACTGTGTACCTGTTCTCAGCAGGCTGCTGATCAGTGTCTTCCAGGGCCATAGCTTGTCAACCACTCTTTTGAAAAAAATAAACCCAAAAATCTTACTCTAGGTTCTGTCATGGCAGAAAATCCAGAAGCTCCAGTATCTTTGTGTGGTAACTCAAGGCTGGGTTGTTTGACATGAGCTCAGATAAGTCATGCTGATGCAAAAGAGCCCTTTAGAAAAAAAGTTTAAAGTGCAGCTCTGCAAATACAGCCAGTGTAGGGTACCTGGAACATACTTTGCCCTGTTCCATTTTGTTTCCTGGCGATACCCTCCACAGAGAGTGAAGGAATGGATGCATAAGAGGAAGGAAATTGTAGGGACAGAGAAACAAACTAATTTCTGTAAGCAAAATGACTTTGTTGGAAAGATCAATACTAGTCTGCCCTTCTGCAGTGAATGAACTGAGGTCTTTCCTTTAGCTGGCTATTCCATCAGGAAGATGTCACAACTGTGCATCATCTTAAGCTCCTACACACTATTTTGCTCTTGTTTCTGGAGCTGTCTTGTATAGTAGTGTCCCGCTTAGTTTACCCACAGTAACTTAGGTGCTAATAGAATTCTAACTGCAGCAGCAATTTTCCAAACGACATAGATAAATATTAAAATGTTTTCCTTCAGAAGACATCCATGCTATTCTGCGTACAATATTCTCAGTATCAAGCTAGGTAGTGTGAACTCTGTATGTCCCCACTCCGTTTCTATTGCTGCAATGTATCCTGGCAGCAGGTGCTGATATGTTATATTCTTTTTGTCCACAAGATGTCAATGCGTCCTAAGAATTCTAGTGTGCATAGCCTTGTTTATAAAATGAAGCCTAAGTATTCGTGTTTTAAGTGTTTTGTGTAACTACAGTGCCTACCCCATCATAAGCATGATTCTTACTGGGTCCATCGAGCAAATGTCACTGCTAACAACTAAGAGGAAGAATAGTGAGAATAACAACAACAAAGGTAATTCTGTGCAGCAGAAGTAATCTTTGAGAAGGGTGCATACATCCCTGAAGATCTATGCCACACCATCTCCTGCTTATTCTGTTTGGACACCTGGAGGGGAATACACCAGGATGTGGTGGTTAGGAGTGCATACATGCCAGGAGAAGCAAAGTCCCAAATGGGAGCTGCTCAACATCTGACTTGATCAGAGCATGGGTGGAATGAGTCTATATGTATCAACAGCTGCCCATGTTTAACGATACATTTCAGTATTAAAATGCATTACAGTTAGACTTACGGAAATCCCTGTTACTGCCCATCTTTACAAAAACCTTTAATTTTGCTCTCATTTACATAAGAATATTATTGGATTAACATGAATGCACTGAAGTAAAATGAACAGGTGTAGGAGTAGAGGTTGTTTCTGAGCTCCTCAGATGATAGGCGTTAGGGGTATGTGAGTTTTTACTGTGTTTTACTGATTTTCTTTTTCTTTATTTTTTTTCTTTTTGGGTACTCTGTAAACTTAGCTGAAGGTCAGAATATACCTGTCTGGTATTTGAAGTCACACTTTACAATGAGTATTTATATATTTCAGCAAGACCTGAGAGAATGTGGAATTGGTGTCTCTGGAAAGGGAGACGCCAGGGTGGGTACTTTACTGGCATTCCTCCAGGGATGAAGCAGCCAGCATTTATGAATGTGTTTTAGTAATGCCGTAACTGCTGCCAGTTTGTCAGAAGCCAAGTTTTGCCAAATGCCTGTTCATTTTTTCCATAGACCTTTAATATTTTCTTTCAAAAGAGAATGGAAAATGAACGGAATGTCATTTTTTTTTAGAACAGATGAGCTAAACTTGTTCTTTCCTGAATCTTTTAGAAAAATATATAATTGTTTATGGTTAATTATAAGTAGTATGAGGTACAATTTAAACATTGTCATTTTCTCATGTTTTGAGTAGGCCAAAGCCAAAAATGCCAAAAATGCCAAAAAGCCCAGGGGGAGCTCTTTTCTGAGCTGAACTGGTAGAAAATCTGTTTGACAGAACAAAATGGAAAATTGGCTGAAGAAGAATTACAAACTATGAAATAGGAGTTAAACTGGTTTTCTTTTGATTCTTTGATAGCAATTTAATCAACACTACCTTAATCTGTTCTAACTAGGAGCATCCTTAGATCCAGGTCTGGCAATCTCTCTTTGTTCTCAGTCTCTGTCTCCTCTCTCCCTTTTTCCCATCCTTGATGTGCAGGAATATTTCTCACAAGTCATCACAATAACAAATTTTTCCTTTTATTTCTTTTGTTACTCTGATAAAAGGTGAAATAACAATGTGTTGTTCTTCAAAAACCATTATCTTCAGTATGAGGTGACAGCTAATGGCACAGCTAATCTCTTAGATTTGTAGTTCCAGGCTTTAAGCAAATTCAGGCATTCTTACATCTTCTGGACTATTATTTTCTTTTTTAAGTGAAAGCTGAGTGTCTAAACAGCAGTTAAAACAAGGCCTTTTTCCCCCCTAATCTCGTACAAGGATTTTGTTCCTCATTCCTCAGGCATGTGCCTTTCCCTGCATCTTTGCAAGTAAAAAGGGAGGTAATGTAGTTTACTAAATAGAAGTGGGAAGACTCTATGTTGAATAGGGAAGGCAGCTGGGGAGTCACATAGTGACACAACAAAATTCCCGTTTCAAACACAGCATAATACAATTAAAACGAGAAGCAGACTACAAATGGCCTCCTCTCATCGCGAGAATAATCTTAAGGAAGCTTTAAAGATGTTGTTTTCATAGGACAGTGAAAGACAAGGATAGCTTCAAACCCCCTTGTTAGACTGCTCCATAGGGCACAGGCATGCATGATTTCACTTCCTTCCTGTAATAAATCATTGAGACTTTTTTATTTAACAAAAAGACCTTCTGTATGCAGTGCCTGAATTTGTGGCAATTACAATGTTTATTCATTTCCACCAGACTGGTAGGGAAGACAGATCAATAGACAACATTTTGACCTGAGGCCTGTGAGATGCAGACTTTGTGTCTGTACTGTGTGAGACCTCAAACAAATCACTTTAACATAGATATATGCAAAGATACCTGGGAGTAGCTACCAACTGTAGTTAGTTTCAGGTGACCAACGACCTCTGTGGATCTTGCTTTCAGCCTGGGTATGTCCATATTGTCTTTTGGTGGAAGTTTCAAACTAGGGCATGAGATTGTCTGACCAGGTGTACATTGCTCCATCCAAATAATTGTCTAGATTTTCTACAGCCAAGGAAGAGAAATAGGCATTGGAGAGTGTGATTCATCTGTTCTTTAAGCAGATGATTCATGCCCTAGATTTGTCTTTTACTCTCCATTGACTTGTAAGGAACCTCAGTCTTCACTACAGCGGTAGTTGGATGAGAGGCTGTGGGCAGCAGATCTGAAAGCATGGCCCCTGGAACATTCTGGAATGGCCACGTTTAAAGTACATAATGTATCACCTAGTGGATCTTATGTGGCTTGCTATGGTCACCCAGGGTCAGCAGATGCCTGAAGCTCCACAGATTTACAAGACAGTTATGAAGACATGAGAAAAGGGGGACCACCATGTTCATAGCCATGCTTGATGCCATTCTTAAAGAACAGTGCAGGAGACGGCGCTTCTGTATTTCACCAAAGCATTGAGGGCAAATGCCCAAAAGATTGTGAGGAACTTAGCTCCTATAGTGCAGAGGGCCATATAAGGGCCAGCTGAGATAGATAAAGCTTGCTATTTGGAACTATGTGTTTTTGTACATCCTGATCTTCTGCACAGTGGTGCCTGCCAAATGTACTACAAAAGCATTTCAAGTACTGAGACATTAAGAAAGCCACTCCGGAAGCAACAAAATTGTTGCTGAGCAGATATATACACCCTGAGAATTAAAATCCTTTTTATGTTTTGGGGTTGTTACTAGTTTGGGGTTTTTTTTTGGGGGTGGGGGGGGTGGGGGGGGTGGTTCTCCCCTTACCACCCCCCTCCATAGTCTTTCTTTCTCTAGATTTTTTTCAGATTAACAGAAAACTGTTCAGCATGTAAGCAGTGATCCAGAACCATTATTAAACATCTGTTAAATCAGGCAAGAGCCAGTAAAAACTTCAGCTGGATTACAATTGTTCTTGAGAGGGTCAGCAAGGGAATGAGAAAGCACACAGAGCACAGGAGGCAGCCAGAGTCTACTCTGAGTTGGTTTCTTTTTCTTTCCTTCCCCCTACCCCAGCCATTACTGTTAGGAGGAAGCAAATGGCTGAGGCTTTCGTATCCCAAGGGGTAGGGTCAGGCAACTAACTTGTGTTCCACCCCTCCTGCAGTTTGCCATTTTGTGAAGTGCAGAAGATCTGGAGAGAGTTAGAGAGCATAGTATCTGATGTTCCTGAGTGTTTTGACAAAATGGCTAATTAACATATTTCCTATCCAAAGTGGTAACACTACATTAGCTGTCCACTGGTCTAGAAACTGCTTTCATCTCTGTAGAAGGAAGCTATTAAGATTTAGAATCTGAGAAGCAAATTCTGGCTAATACTTCTTCTGAAATGAAAGATGTTTCTGCCTCCAGCTGTCCATCCCATTCCTCTGCCAGGTGTTACCACAGAGTTGGTAGAGGGAAACATGTATAGCTGAAAAAGCCCAATGTCTGACAATAAACCACTGTAAAGATGGATGTCAGTTGGCATCATCTACATGGAGCAGTTAAGATACAGGCGTGGTTTTTTCTGCTAACTTTGACCCCGGAACTATGACTTTTGGCGGGGGTAGACCACTATGGGCAGTAATGTCTCAACTCTGAAGCAGCTCAGCTATTTCAGCTCCAACTAACTTGACACTTTAGTAATGGAAACTACCATGAAATCTCCGTACACTAATGCGTAGAGCTGTAAATGTTATTTGCTTTCATAATGGCACACTGTCTGCCCAAGTGTGAAATCTGAATGAAGCTATTGCAATATAAACTGGAAGCGCGTAGCTTTTCATTCAGAGGAGCTGGGGCAGAATGCTATCAGTCGGCTGAATCTGTTCAAATGGAGTTGCCATCTGTTATCACAATGCCATGTTGCCCAATTAAAACAATATTACTGGATTACAACATTTTCAATAGTATTTTTTGCTAGATTGTCCCTGATTCTAAAAAAACTTACCATTCCTTCTGACTGCCTCTGCACCTGATAATGCAGACAGTGTCAAGAAATTGCAAACTTCTCATTTATTAACCATATGGTCATAACCTGAAAATATTTCTGCCTTTTAAACTTTGGCTGACTTTGTCCAGAAGTCATTTCTCCATTTTTTGAGGAAGTCCATAAATTTGGGTATGAGAAAAATTTCTGCAGAGCTTCTTTATACACATGGCCCGTAGCTACTTAGAATATAAATTATTGAAGGTAGATGAAAATATGTTTTTAAAAAATAATTATTTTTACTTTTAAATAAGATTTTTACATGTAATGTTCTTCATTTCCTTCCCGTTTTAGAGTCCTAAACTGATAGTTATGAATGCAATGTTTAACTCATTCTGACAGAATTTCTGACTTCAGAGAAGTCATTATTTATCATCTTTCTGTAGCATGCAGATGGACGTGTATTTTGGGCTTAGTTTTGTTTCCATTTTTGTATTGGATTCTTTAAAAGACAGATCATAGCAAATGCAAAGTGGATACCAGCATCTGAAATCGGTGTTTTCAAGAACAGAAACAACTACTGATGTGAGAAGTAACATGATAACTAAGACTAACTCGAGCCTTTTAATCAAAGACTCTATCTTTGTATCTCTGAAGCATATTTATTTTACTTAAATGAAATGTTCACTTTGATACCTGCAAAATTATATCAGTACAGGACAAAAGGCCTTTCAACACAAGCTTTTATAACCATAGTTACGGTTTTTAATTTAAGGAAGCTAGAACACTTACCAGTTGGATTTTTGAGTTGCTCTCTGCTCTTGGATGTCACCCTGAATACATAGGTCCTTGATTTCTCACCCAGATTAAGCACACTTGCATGTTGTAGTGTAGTCTTTGGGAATTGATAGGTTGGTATACAATTGCAATAGCCGCCCTTGGACCAAGCAGAGGGATGGATTGCATGCCCATAAAACACCCTGTTCTGTGATTCTGAAAGGGCATCATACCACATCAAGTTAGGTGTCAATACTGCCACTGTTCTTCATGGAGTTGGCCATGGCATTCACTTTGTACCCTACCCTACGGCATCTTCCTTATTCTGAATCTACTTTGCACCCTGCTGTACTTTTGCTTTTGCTCTCTTTCTATCGCCTTTATTAATCCTCAGTGTTACTTGTGTGGTTTTACTATTTTAGTACAGAGAGGGAAAGGAAGCAAAGTTTGTTCATGCTCCCAGGACGGTCAACAATCCTTTAGAGCTGCCACAGACATGGGTTATGTGAGTCCCGGGTAAGACTGAATGAGGAAAGGGGAAATGATAAAGTATTTCTCTGCTTCCTGGGCTGTGAAGCATGCACTTTGCTCTGAAATCCCCCCAAGATGGATTTTGGCCTCCAATGAAATAGTAATATGCTTAGATTAGTAAGGAATGAGAAAGATCCCCATTCATGATTGAGTTTTTCCACCCCTTCTAAACACCACTAACCTTTTATTCAAAATGTGTAGGATTAAAATATGAACTTTGTATTCTGAAAAGATTCACATGGTGTCACCAACCACTAGTCCACTACAGTTTTTAAGCCCCATTTACCTATCTTTTATTTTTAGGATGCAACCTTTTTGTGGTTCCTTTCAACTAGTATTTCTCCGTATTCCACCAGCACAGAACTGCTATTTTGTTTTGAGAGTTCTAGACAAAAAATAAGTAATGAAGCAAAAGTGACAAGTCTGGAGTGAAACCTGAGTCCTGAACTTCCTTCCCACTTAAAGGGGCTCTGGTTAATATTTGCCTTAAGGGATTTTATTTTTTAATTTTTATTTTGTAGTACCAACTTACAGTTCAACCATTGCATCTTAGTGGATAGTGCAGACTTGTGAGGACTTTTAAACCTGGGGTGAGTACTTAATTGAGAATGCTTTAACTTTTTTCTAATTACATTTCACCTTTGGAGAAAAGCACCTTGCATATGCCAGACCTTTCTGAAATCACTTTCAGTGCCACTAAATACTTTAGTGTGCAGCTTTGTTTTAATTTTGGATCTTCATTGTGGTTCATTCAGGTAGAAGTTATCAGTCATGATTAGTGACAGCCAACCTGGCTTCACTAAAGGCAAATCATGCCTGATAAATTTGGTGGCCTTCTATGATAGGATTACGGTGTTGGTGGATGAGGGAAGAGCAACTGATGTCATCTACCTGGGCTTAAGCAAAACATTTGACACTGTCCCATGCGATAACCTTGTCTCTAAATTGGGAAGACATGGAATCAACAGATGGACCACTCAGTGCCTAAGAAATTGGCTGGGTGGTCACACTCAGAGAGTTGTGGTCAACGGCTTGATGTCTGAGTGGACAGCAGGGATTGGTATTGGGAGTGGCACTGTTTAACATCTTTGTCAGCAACAGGGACACTGGGATCAAATGCATCCTCAGCACGTTTGGTGATGACACCAAGCTGTGTGGTGAGGTCGACATGCTGGAGGGAAGGGATGCCACCCAGAGAGCCCCTGACAGGCTTGTGAGGTGAGCCCATGTGAACTGCACAACACTTAACAAGGTCAAGCACAAAGTCCTGCACTAGGGTCAGAGAAATCCCAAGCACAACTACAGGCTGAGCAGAGAATGGATTGAGAGTGGCCCTGAGGAGAAGGATTTGGGAATGTTGGTGGATGATAAACTCAACATGACCCAGCAATGTGCGCTTGCAGCCCAGAAGGCCAACTGTAGCCTTGGCTATATCAAAAGAAACAGGACCAACAAGTTGAGAGAAGTGATCCTTCCCTTCTACTCCACTCTCATGAGACCCCACCTGGAGGATGGTGTCCTAAGGAAACTGCTTATAAAGAAGAACTCCTATTTCAGATAAATCTTTTCATCTGGTTTCTTCTCTTCTGTGTGGGTTCTGTTCACATACATTCCTAAATATTTCCTGTTACTCTGAATCTTATTAACATGAAATGGCTTGGCTGATGATGCTGCTTGCATCATTAATCTTTGATAGAAGAGTGGTTTTCAAAAGTTCATAATGGGCCATCTAGACAAAGTTATAACCTGACTTTTCAGCAAACATAGAATCAGAAGGTGTCAGTGCAGTCGTTTCTGTCAAAAGGGTAAGGATTCAAGTATTTCTTAAGAAGAAATTCAAGTTTCATATCAGAATATACTTTCCAGAACATACTAATAGCCACTCATAGAACTGCTAGTAGGAGATATTTATTTAAATAATGAAGAGGAATGTAGCTCTTAATCACTTTCAGTAGATTAAACATGACATAGTAAGTCAAATTTAAAGGATCATAAACTTGGACAGTTTTTCTTGGTTCTACTCAGACTCTTCTACCCACACATGAAGTAATTTCCTCTGTCACCTACTTAAGCTTCCCAGGCATCCCAGCATACTTTGAAACCCATAGTAATTGCCTTCTAACCACTCCTGCTTCAAAGACATCATCTATTTTATTTTCATATGTCCCATCTACCTTCTATGACTACTTATCTCAAAATCTACTTCCTTCCATCTAAGCAGTAGTACCATGAACACTTGAATTTTCCACAGAAAATTACCAAAGTTCTCATGTCCATCATCCTGCTTACCAGAAAGTATATCTTCTTTATATATAAAAAGAGATGATTTATAGATTAACTGAAAATGGCAAAGGCACTGAAGAAAAATAGCTGTCCAGTGAATCAAGACGTACTTCCAAAGTAGCTACTTGACATCAGCTGTGGCCTACAGCATTTTAGAAGTCTGCTTTTGCTACTCAGATCATCATCATTGAAAAATGTTCTAGTTACAGTGGTACATGCACTTGAAGCATAGCTGACCTCTTTGTTTATTCTCCCCACTACCCATGAGGAGATATAGTTACTGCCCAGTCTTGTAACCCATACATAGATATAGCAAATGCCATTTCTCTTCCTGTAGTAAGTCAAAGGAGCAAAGGTGCAAAAAAAGAAAGGGATTTCTAAAATCATGAGAAAATGGTAAGAATTTTTCATCATGAATTACTACTAAGGAATTACAGTCTTCAGAAGCTCATTTTCTGTGATTTGGCTGCTATTCTTAAAACACATGTGAATGATGTCACTGACTCATCACTTTACTGTAAAGTTATATAATATCTGGCATTTATACTAAAGATATACCTTCTGAATTTAAATATCTTGAGAATCTCAGTTTTCTTTTGAAAACAAGGAGTTCTGAGCCTGCATGGTTATGCAGAAAACTTCAAAACCAAATAACCTTAGCAGCTAAATGAGAAAAATCTATTTATTTATCTCCTTCCAAGTGACATGATAATTAAACTAATCTCAAGGTGTCTGTGAATCATTGTCTTGATTTTTTTTCAATGACCCATGACTTTTAGGTGATCTTCTAGGGAAGAAATCTTCCAGTCTCCCTGCTGGGCAACACTGGGTTTAGTGTTCCTCCCAAATTCCCAAGCTAACCAGTGACACTGAGAATAAAATACTCTTTTACCAGCAACTTCTGAATCCCAGTGTTATCAAAGGACTGGAAAGAATCAGGAAAAGTTATGTACTCTGGACTTACAGCCATAGGACAGAATCCAATGTACTGTATATAGAGGAAGAAAACCATTTTGATCTTATTTCAAAATTTCTTCCAAATTTGTAGTTCTTTACCAAATTGTAGTGAAATTTCCTAAGTGGGAAATAATCTGCAAAATGTAGCTGGCTAACAAATCTATCTTGAAACTTCTAAGAAAATTTTTGTGTTGATACTGTAAATTGAAAACAGTAACAACAGTTAAAAACTGTTTAAAACTATTTCAGTGCCAAATCTTGAAAGTATTCCAGGAAGATCACCACGTTCTCTAGAATTTTAGGGAAAATCAGATATAGCTTAAGAAACCT
Organism: Gallinula chloropus; assembly: GCF_964237585.1. NCBI lineage: Eukaryota > Metazoa > Chordata > Aves > Gruiformes > Rallidae > Gallinula > Gallinula chloropus. The sequence continues at coordinate 13,488,918 of NC_140088.1, forward strand.
TAAAAAGACATGAAAATTAGTTTTGCTTCTTATTTAAGCAGCTATAAATCCCCTATGAACAATGTTTCAGGTTCTTGTTCTCTGTCAGGCAGCAGCATTTTTTTTTCCCCCAGGGCAGGAGCAAGCAGCAGTAAAAAAGTTGTTTTGTCTATTTACTATTTGGAAATCTAAGCTTAGGGCAAGAGCTACATAGGCGTAACATGATGCTCATAACATCCGGTCATGATTAAAGCAAAAACAATAAGGAACAACAACAAAATCAACAAAATCTCTTTCTATTTTAAGAATAGCTTGATGGTAGTCATGGGTTTTTACAGTGGCTTTATGGTAGACCAGACACTGCTGATGACAATGATGCTCTTCCAAGCTCACCATCACTTCTGTTTATACTGAGGCTGCTACAAAAGACCACACTTCAGCTTCAAGAACCCAATGTCATCAGCACAGCATGACTCTTCAGGGGTATGAAGGGGTGCAGGGAATACACCTAACGGTGCATGTCCCCATTGGGATATCAGCTGATTCTTGTAAAAATGCAAAGCTTGCTTTCTACAGGTGTTAGATACTTGTTGGGCAGTTTGGAGTTGGTTTGGGACGGAGAAGGAGGGAGAGGGAAGGGGAATAGCTGTAACTGGAAGACTAAGACAAATGTAATTGAACAGCACTACCAGACAGGACACTTAGAGCTTCTATCATCGTTCCTTCCTCAAGGTAGGAGGGAAAAGTAGTCCCGTTAGGCCTTTAATTGCCTCCCTCTGCAGTCTGTCCTGAGATGTCCTCTGCCCTCCCATACTAAATTAGCACTATGGCTCACTCCTAAGCATAACTGTTCCAAATAGATGAAATTAACATCCCAAGTCTAAACTATACTCCAGCACTGGGGGGTTGAAAACCAGATTTTTATTAAAAGTTCAGATTAGTCTTAGACTTGGCATGGAAATGAGAGAGACAGAGAGAGAGAAACAGACAAGCAGAGACAGAGACAGACTAAAACTACACTTGCACTCACAGATTGAGACTTACCTGAGCTCAGAGCAGGTACTAACTGTTGTTGTCTTATTGCATAAAGCAGTATCTTCAGCACTTTACCACTGACACTGTTGTTCTTGTCACAGCTCTCCTAATAAATTAATGGTGGTTGGAAATGCAGCTTCAGAGAATTTCTTCACCAACTCCGAGCACCTCTGAAACTAGGCTGGCCTTGGGTTAGTCAGAAATACAAAACTCAACTGCCAATGCAAACCCTTAAAGGAAATTCTGGTGTAAGTTTTGAGTAAGTTTGGTCCTGTTTAGAGAGTTTAATCAAAACCGCATAATACCACGTGGCATTCAATGCTTTTTGCGGTGTTTTGCTGTGAATATTGACTTCATATAAACCCTACATTAAAAAGTAATCACAGTGCTTGGAGTCTGTACAAAATGGCACTAACTGTAGTGGGCCCTCAAATCAAGGTGTGTGAGCCCCATACTCAGCCATAGTTGGTAATTCTGACGATTCATTTTGCACATGAACAATTGAAAGCCACCATAGTGCTTTCACTGTCAGGAATGGACATCAGATCTGGGTGTATTTTGCTAGGTACAGCCAGACTTGAGCTCATTGCATCAGCACAAGAAACCAGAAATTTGAGGCACAGACTAGCCCAGCCCAGCTGGAGGCTAGCTGGCACCCCACCTAAGCTGACAAACCTTGACCAGATTCAGCTGAACTGTACAAAATGGATGTGTCTACTACCCTAACACATTTCTTCATCATTTCTTAGTGTACTTGCCCCTGGCAACAGGAAATGAGCTTCTGTATTTTCCTAGACAAGTCACAAAGACATTTTTGTCTTAAACTATCTCTGTAAAGTGAAAATAATCTTATTTATCTAAGTGCCTTGAGATTTGGGATGAACAGTATTATATCATTGAAATTCATCTTTGATGATAATATTATAAAATAAATCTGCATGGCTGCTAATTGTAACAGTGTGTGTATAATTAGGAGGGCTTTTAAAAGTCTGTTTACCTTTCAGATGAATATAGACCTTCCATAACTTATGACTAGTTCATAGTTAATTTTTTTGCTATTTTATGTCTTTATATTTGACACAAAATGGCACTCAATAGATGTTTAGATTTTAGCCCCTTTCCATATTCCTATTACCCTTCATATGTAAGGACTGTTGCCTTTCCTTTTCAGTTTAGTCTCTCATACAGAAACTTTCCAGCAGTTGAAGCAGTTGCCAAAATCACCACTAAACCATTTCCAGTGCTAAAACTGCCTCTGCCAAAAGGCTTTGGGCCATACTTTGGCCAGGGTGCCCATCCTGCTGACACAAGGACACTGCAAGGTCCCTTCACACAGTGATGCCTCAGGCCACAGCAAAAAACAGCTCCAGATTTCTGCAAGCTGTCCAGGGATGCACCTTCCTGGGGACACTGGGGAAGTCCCTGCATCAGCCCTGTGGCTGTCCAGTGTGGCTACTGCCCTCCCTCACTTTCTGGTAGACCCAAGAGGATGTGGTTGTGGTCAAGGCACTGGGTCAGGCCCTCCATGGCCAGCAAGCCATGGCTCCTCACAGCAAGGGGACCCTCTCCTGCCTGGTCGGCCTTGGTTTGTGAGGCCTGGCCTCAGATCCACAGACCTGGTGGGACCAAAAAATGAAATGTAATAGTGAACTGTAATAGGTCTTTTGACCTTTTTCTGATATCCTCAGCAGGAAAAAAGAAAACTAACCATAATTTTAGACTCCAGCTTGCCCTTGGGCTTGCTCCAGTTTGGGAGATTCCCTTCTAGAAGCAGAGTGCATGACTAAAATGTATGCATACTGATTCACACCAGGTAATTGTGAGGTGCCATTTCTGGCCTTTCTCCAGCAAAACACTTAGGCACATCCTTCACGTTGAGAAGAGTTGTATGCTAGGCCCTAATCATATGATTACTGCCCTTGGAGCACAACAAGCAAAATGGTAAAAATAAATATCTACATTAAAATTCAGAGCTCTGCCGTTTACAACACTGCTACAGGACCTGGGCTCAGCATTTATGTTTTTCAAAAGCTAACACAACAAATAAATCCTCCTGAACACAGAAGGCCCAGTGCAGTGTGAGCCCCTGGGGACACTGAGCCAACATTGGACCTCCATGAGAGGAAAGCCAGCTCTGTAAGGGGACTGCTTGGATGTCAGAGAGGGTCTGGGGATAAGTCATTGGAATTCAACGCATCCCTCTGTGGCTCAGCTGTGATGGAGGGAGAGCTGGCCTGTGGTACTCTGGGGACATTTGGCAGATCCTCCAGTGTTTGCCCCTTTCTCTTTCTGTTGAGGTCTGCTTAATTTAACCTACTTCTGCATAAATATATTACCTAGCTATTTACCCTAACACTAGATCTTTGTATAACTAAAAATTTTTGGGATGTTCTAGCAGTGCTGATTCATTTGTGATTTCTTGGCAAGACTCTTATTCAAGCAAAAACCCTAGTGTAATTACAGTTGTACAACATTAACATGCTTTTTGCCATCATCATAATTTATTTTGTTCTCCCTGTCAATATGAATCTGCAAAATCATGTTTTGTTGATATAAATTATATCTGTACAAAGAGGAATTAGTACAGTAGCTTCATCCACACAGATAGAGGCAACTTAAGAGAATAGCCAAATTGCTATAAAGACTACTAACATAATAGAGCCTCTTCTATATACAGAATCCGGCTAGTAAACAGTTTAGGCTAGTATATCAGTGGAAGTCTGTTGCTGAAACCTGCAATGCATATTTTTCCAACATGGTAAGATATCAGTTCCCAATTATCCATACTTTACATTGCAATCCGTAACAGTACATTCCTTAATGAACAGCATAAGTACAGTAGCTCAACGCCAGATCCCACTAGCAGGCGCCACCCTAAATAGAATTAAAATACCACAAATTAAAAGAGACTTCGGCAGAATTCAACAGTAAACATTATTCCAGTAAGTGATTCTCTTCTATTCTGTCACGTAAATACATCGCTTATGCAGCCTTTTCCCTAATCAAGACACAGGCATGTGACAACATTTAGTGTGTAAATGGCTTTAAGATATTACATACACAGGATTTTTTGTCAGCATTTCTTTCAAATTACATGTTTTGAAAACACAGTTTAACATTGTTTTTGCAAGTACAAGTATATCTCAAGCTCCATCATTTCAGTTTATTGTCAACTACTACTGCTGAACTCTGATGAGGATAATCAGAATAAAACATTATTAATGCCTTTCCCCATCTACATCCAAACAGGTTGTTATTTGCAGAAGTCTTATTAACTTAAGTGCTTCCTTTTGCACTAGGTTTTCTGATTGCAATCCAAACCAAAGTGGAACTTCCAGAAAAAAATAATCTATTCCAGAGAGCGGTCTCCATGTCAAAGCACTTTATGACTGAAATAACCCTTATTAAAGTGTTGAGATATCAATGTATTACTACTCTCATTATTGGACCTAAGGTAACATAATGATCTGTGGACAAGCCAACAATTCAATCTACATTGTCAAATTCCTCTTGATCATAAGGCTATGTTCTTCAAGAAGAATTTCGCCTACTTTGAAGACCGCAAATATTCAGAGAGTCAACAGAAGATAAAGATAAAAACATTAGATGCCTACTAAACATTATTTTTAGAGCAAAATAACATGTGCATATTTTTTATTTTAATTAATTAAAATTAATTGTGGCACTGACAGAATATATAGTAAATGTATAACCACCAAAATAATCTAGTGTAATTTTTTTTCAGATCATCAAGGCAGCCCAGAATGTCATCTTATATAGGTAAAATAAATGTAAAGAATACACTAAAATGTAGCTTTTTTTTCTAAAGGTAGCTGTAACATCTCTGACAAATCATTCGTGCTCTAATTTGGCAGTTCAAAAACCTTTAAACTCTTCTTTTGTTTGCTATGAGGAAACACCTATATTAGCACATTAATAAAACAAAATGACTAGGAAAACAATAAGAAATATCACAAAACTTTTTTGTGGAACAATATTGGAGTTGCCCTTGTAGCTGGTGAAAAAAATCTCACTTCTATCCCAACAGGCGACTGCTGATGTAAAGGACAAGATGATGTGGGGGGAGCAGTTTACGTTATTGAGTAGTCCATTACCAGTTTGCGTGTGTTGTGTTGTTTTTTTAGTTGCATGAATGGTTTTTTAAACCAATGTCGCTCTTTTTGCTCTGGTTCTTGTTCCCTGCCAACAGAGGAGCACAACATTGATTTAGAAAACGTTTCATGGCATCCTGTGCTTTCCCTGGGGTTCTCTATAAAGGCAATGGTTACGTTTTGTCACTAGGTGGAGCTTGAAGCTGCAGTCCTCAAATCCTCATCAACTTAATTTCCTGTCACTTTAGCAGGGAGTTCCTCAACCTTTCCAATCCCGTAGCTAGGCAACTTCTAAACCATTTGAGGTAAATTTGGTTATATAATCTGTTGTATGTTATAATTTCTATTAGAAGCGGGGTTTTTTTACATATTGAGTCATGTTTGCTGTGACTGAAGTTGGATACTGATCAAAGGGAAAAGAATAAAGACTTTCCACATGTGGGCCTGCAATGTAACTCATGTAGTAAATTGCTCCATGTTTGGCTCTTCTAGTGCTCTACCAGAAAAGCAGACTGACTGCAAAGTAAATATGGCAGCACTATAGTGCTATTTTATGTTATTGTCAGGCTGTGGATGTAAATCAGCCAGATCAGTACTCTCGTATGCTGGTAGACTGATAAATATGACAGCTATGCATCAACACCCAGTGGCACACAGCTGGGGCTTCATCAAATGAACACAAACAGTCCTTATGTCTTAATATATTTAATGTGCTGTAAAAAAAATATTTCCTTTATGCTTCAAGCTGCACCAGTTTAGAAAGTGCTTGGAAATGCGCAGCCTCACATATGGTAGCGTGACATTTACTCTTCCACTGCCACATGGAGTGGAGGAGGAGCTGCCTCGTGCTAGTGGAGAGCTCTGTTGTAGTAATAACCTGACCTCACTAGGGAATCAGGAAATCTCACCTGATTGTTGCAAGACTCAGGATAGTACACATATCTCCTTTCCTAACAGGACACCTCTTTCCCATAATCTGTTCAAACGTGGTATGAGCTTCACTGTGTGAAAAATGTGGCATATTGAATCTTGAACTAAAACTTGGCCAGAAAGACCTAATCACAGCTCTCACAGATAGGTTGAGTTTTCTGACCTTTTAATATTACTGGAAAGATAAATGAAACTTTCAAGAAAAACAAAAAATATTTATATTTAAGACAGTAAATAATGCACAGTGGTAAGATTAGAACTTTAAAACAGAATGTCCTGGCTGCACAGTATTCCCAAGAAAGACTTCTCCAGGCATGTTCCAGAAGGACCACATTCAATGCAAAGGGCAGAAGCCTGGTTGGCACAGAGCAGAAAGCATCCCATAAACAGGGAGGTGGTCAGAAAAACTTATCAGTAAAAAGTAAGAATGTTTAGCTATTTGTTTCAAAACTGCCACTAGCCTAAAAGGTAGATTGAATTATTCAGATAGGGGAAATGGTGACAGTAAAAAGGTATAGAAGTGGTAGTGGGAAAGCAGTGCCTGGAATTACACACTGTTTATTTAAGCATTTGGGGTCATATTTTTGTACAACAAAAATATTGCAGCAGTCAAGCTTCTAATTAAAAGGTTTTTGTCTAATAAAAACTGACCTGAAAGGCAAGCAGCTCAAGTTACCAGGCAACGAATTGCAATGGATCAAGGCAAAACTAGATAGTGCCTATCTCTGGGGAGGAAGCTTTGCTGATCTGGCAACAGATAAATTGATTCTCAGTGCTCTTTTATAATCTTTGACCACTCCCTCTGTCCTACCAAACAATATTTCAATTAAAGAATAAGAACTGCTTCATGCAGTAGCAGAGAAGGGTCTATGGTCTGCAGAACCTTTATAAATTTTATCCCAAGTGAACTATAATTTAGTCTATTCTAGTTCACTAACTCTTCATCAAAGTCCACTTGCTCTTTTCTGTATATGCATTTTTGAAACTTTTACAGAATTTAGTTTCATTGCAAAGTGAAATTTCATTATGACTAATTTCTCTAATTTACTATTTAAAATGATGCAAGTTTTGCATAACAAATGAGTCCTCTACGACATGATTTTGGCATATATTGTACTTATATACAGGATTCCCTTTGACATCAAAGGGTCAAAATTGGACTTGTGACTTGAATGCTCACCTTTCTGTACTCTCTACTCTAACCTGGTATCAGTAATTATGGTATAAATCCCTGACACTATCAGGGCTACTTTTAATTGTTACAAGGTCTGTACAGCGCATATGGAATACTTCAGAAGTAGATGTTCTCCCTTTTTAAGGAATAAATATCTTGGCTTTCAGATAACATTTTGTTTATGAAAAGCTAGGCGCATCAGTACATTTGAATGCTTAAAATTCTAACTCTTTAAAAAAGAAAAGATACTTTAGAAGTTAGTTTGGAAGCTGTTAAAGTAGCTGGTCCATTATACAAGCCCAAGAACAGTACATACAGTAAGATTCAGGCACATTAAATTATGTTTAGATAGCGTAGATTTTCCTGAGACTAATCCTGACTGTAGTTTGAGTAATAGGATTAATGATGATTATGAAGTGCACACTTACAAATACTGACTTATCAATAAAGTAAAATGCATTTCAAGCTCTAATTTATTTACAAGTCCATGAGTTTTTCCAGTTCTGCTTCCACCATTTAGCCCATCCACCTCCAGAAATGTTAGATATTCTAAATCCTTGACCACAGAAGGGGGTAAGTATATGTGCTTTACATAAACTTTTCTTCCTTTACCACTGTGACATTTGGCAGCTGAGGTTCTGTTGTTTCTTGAATTTTTGGTAAGAATCTTCATGTAATTTATTGCCAAGTGTGTGCCTAAATTGCTTGAATATGTATTACATTGATTTTAATCAGGTACAAATATAGCTGTACTAGAATCATGGTCAGTAAATTTGGGAAGACAACTCTCAGCAGTCTGCACTTAATTATAAAAGCATTTATTGTTCATATAGTAAGTGGCATCTAATCCATTTTATTCATGTTGCAAATGCAGCCACTTCTTCAGCATGTTAAAGATGTGTCTTAACAAAGGAAAGCTCAGAAAGGATCAGAAATTTGTAATAACATAGCGTTGCAATGTGATACAGGTCCTACTGGGAGGCTGGTGGCAGCAGCTCTTCCCTTTAGTCTTGGTCCTCAGATCTTGATCGAGTGGGTTTGGTATAAACTTTGCATGCAGTGAACACACAGACTGGGGTGACACCTTCCTTTATTGTGTCTTTTGCAGTCTCTTCCCTGTTCTGAGACTTTCTGTAAACCAACACTTCAGCAGGAGTTGGAAGCCTTTAAGATTAGACAAGGACCCTCAGTAGCTCCAAGCTGAAGCCCTGGTGCCTCTGCCTCACTACCCACATTTTCTCTCATTTCACTCTTCTTTCATCTTTGCAAGTTTTTCCTTTGGAAAGACTGATTACTTTTTAGTTTAATTACAACTGTAACTGTGCTCCAAGCTCCACTTCTCACATTTTCACTTACTGTTTTAATTCTCTCTCTGTTGCCTTTACAACTCTTCCTGTTAAAAGTTAGGACAATGACAAAATGCAGAATTACCTTCCCTCTTTCCTTGGCCCAACTTCCCACAGTACTCTTTCTACATTTTCATCTTTTGTCTCTCTTGTGCAGAAATAGAAGTCTGATGCCTGACTGTCTCTTCCGATTTCTCTACACAGCCCATCTCCTTTTCATCCCACCTATTCTCACCTCTTATTTCTCTATTTCTCACTCTCATTCAGTGTCTCATACACAATATAGTCATGTGTATGTTTACCATCTAAAATACCTGTTTTGTTCCAGTTTCCTTTCAAACTGCTTGTTATCCTTCATCTATTACTGCTAAACTCATCAAATATTTGTGTATTATACCTAAACAATTGAGGCTTTCTCCTTCTTTTCCAGTTCCATGCTAGGTGTTCTCCAGTTTCTCGCCATGGCACTCGAGTGAAAGTGCTCTCAGGTAAGCCTATAATTAACATCTTCCTAGCTAAAACTCAGGATTAGTATTACAAGTTCATTCTCTGTGACTTGGCAGACATTTTTGACAATACCACCCATGTGCCTCTTGAAATCCGGTCCTCTCTTTGCTTCAAGACAGGCGTAAGGTGAGTTCCTTTGAACTGCATGCTCTTAAGACATTCTTCACATGCCCCTATCAACAGTCTTTTCAGAATTCAATTTCTCTTCTCACTTTGCATCTTAACTAACGGCAGTCTAACGCATAAGCACAAATTCAATTACTTTGCTCCACTGATGCTTCGTAGTGATTACCTGCCTTTTGTTTACTACAAATTTATTTCTTGTCCAACCTAAAATTTCACCTTGATGTATCCGCAGAGATTCAGCTCAAGATCAACATGATGAGAATTTATTACTCCTTCCCCACAGCCTCCCTCACTACTTCCTTTGCCATTCATCCTGGGCATATCACATCCTGCCTGTTGAAGCTGTTAGCCTGAGCATTTTTTCCAGTTGTGACCTCTCTATAAATTTTCATATTAGTTCAGCATTTATGTTTTTTCATTCTTTCTGCATAATTAACATAATTCTCTCCATTCACACAACAAAGTCTTGTCCCTATTTCTCTTGTGTTGCATTCAGTTTTTGTTTTCGGCCTTCTCTCACACTTTTCCCTATGCAGGCTTTTACAGCTGAGCACCTACACAGAATGCTTCTGCAAAATAATTTCCCTCGTTCAATACATGACCATGCCTAAACTTCTGTACACAAGTAATTTACATTCAAGCAAATGAGCCTAAAAATGCAGAAGTCTTCATAAGCTCTGTCTCACAACCTGAGGACATGGGATCCTGCCTTTAACTGGCCTATGACACTAGCTTTCATTAGACTCAGAAAAAATTTAAACATATTTACATATTTGTGTTTTATCTTGTGCCATTTATCATGCTTAGGAGGAAGTTCCCATGGCCATCCAAAAATGCTTATATATTATCCTCTTTCACAACTAAAAGAGGTGGAATGTGGTTCAGTGGCTGAAACTGCCATCTGTCCTTCTGAAAAATATCGTCTCATTGTTTCACTTTCTGTTATCTCTTATTTCTTCTTTACATTGTAAGCTGGGGAAAGGTATTGTTTTGGGTTTGTGTTTGAACAGCATCAAGCACAACCGGAACACAGTCTTAGACTAGGACTTTTACACATGAAAGCAATATAAATAAATAGCTGTGGTAATATATTTTTATACCAGAAAGCAGTCTCTCAAGCCTAATTCCATCTCCTTGTGAGGCAAAATGTGCTATAAATACAAATGTGAATACTGGAGAGTTTTTAAAAAGTGGCTTACGAAATACATTTTGTCCAGAGAAATCAAGGGAGAAGCATCGATTTTATTTTGTCGTTATATCTGTGTTCTGCATATTTGAAATTGCAAGGCTGCAGAGGAAGTTTAGCTTCCTTTGTATTTCCTGTCATGCTGGTATCTCAAAGTGCATAGAGTAGCAGACCTAACCAAGCAAAATATAGTGGGAAGAGTCCTTTTCTTGTGATAAATTTTTCAAGCTTTCAACTTTTCAGGAGAAAAACTAATGTTTAGATTGATTTATTGTTTTCTGAGCTTTTTTGTATGCACCATAAATGTTCTAATCAGTATTCATGTTGCTATGATTATTAAATCACAGTGTTTAAAGTTAATATATCAGATTTTGCATTTATGTTTGCAAATGTTAGTTACACAGATCTGATTCTAAAACAAGTACAAACTGACTACCTTATACAAATGACTATCCTTTAACCTGTAGAATCATTTTCAATATAAAATATCACATACTCTCAATGAGCTGTATATGAATGATAGATAACCAAGTATTCATCAAAATACATCCAGAGCAGAATTTCAAATTATGAGCAATATTTTAAATTGTGGCTTATCTACAAACTAAGAAAATCAGAGATTGGATGTATCCATATCTATATGTTTTTATGGTTTACATAAATTCTTTCCATTGAAGTTGCGTTTCTGAGACTTAAGAATAATCTCAGTACTTTTTTCCAAGTAGATTTAAACATGCCATATTATGTTATAACATGTTAAAGACTTCTATTTTAAGGTTTCTAAATATGGAATAAATTTTATCATATCTATGTATTTATCTGTGATTATGGAGGAGTCTACTTTTTTTTTCCAGATAAGGGCAAAAATACAAAATGATCGTATCATTCTCTTGGCCTATTTCTGTCAGAACTGCCCAAAATACAAACTTCATTTGCCACCATTTATGCTGTTAACATATTGTCATGCTATAACCCCAGCCAGTAACTGAGCACCACCACACAGCCACTCACTCACGCCTCCTACCCTCCAAGGGAATGGGGAGGAGAATGCAAAAAAACCTCAAGGCTTCAGGTAAAAACAGTTTAATAGGATAACAAAGGAAGAGAATAATAAGGATTATAATAACAGTAATAATAATAATGATAACAATAATAACACTAATGACAATAAACCAACTGATGCACAAATGCAACCGCTCACCATATGCATAAGAAAAAAACCCCAACAATCTGATGCCCAGTGTGGCTCCAAGCAGTGTTCCTGCCTCCCAGCGTGCTTCACCAGTTATATCTGGAGCATGCCATTCTATGGTATGAAATATTCCTATGGCCAGGCTGGGTCAGCTGTCCTGGCTGTGCTCCCCCAACTTCTTGTGCACCCAGCAGGGGGTGAGAAGCTGAAAAGTCCTTGACTTTGTGTAAGGACTACACCTACGTAGCAGTAACTAAAACCATCCGTGTGTTATCAACATTATTTTCATAAATCAAAAACACAGCATGATACCAGCTACTAGAAAGAAAAACAACTCTATCTCAGCTGAAACCAGGACACATTCATACTAGGAAAACTTTCCACTTGTTAGTTGCGCTTTGCACCAACAGGCCATGCTTTGGCAAAGGTATTTCTCACAGGTAACATGGAACTGCAAAGAGTCATGTCAGAGAGTTGTGGGTTATAGGCATTTGTTTTTAAATTGCTCCTTCATCTTCTTTATGCATTTTCCTCCCCAGAAACGAGTGCAGGATTGAGTGAAAAAGAAGATTGTAGCTTCCTTTTGTCTATGACTCAGAAGCCCAGCTCGTGTTTAGCTGTCGTATTTCCTTCATATTCCCTGCTTTCTTATAAAATATTTTCAAATGATAGATTTTGAAAATACATAAACAAGTGAAATCATGCCCAGAAATTACCAAGCACCACAATTTTAGGCATAGCAATCTTTAATGAATTGTGGGTAGACAACTTGGCAGAAAATAATAGCTGGTTTGGGTGTTTCAGGAAGAGAACCAGTATTCTAGGCCATTGCTAAATCAGAAAAGTTGTAATTGGGATTTAGTAGAAAGGACAAATGCCTTAAACATAAAGGACACATCTCTTAATCATTTTAATGTCCTTATTACAGTGACAAGAGAAGTCACTGTCATCATTTTTCCTATGTGAGAAGACATTTTAGTTAAAAATTTTAGGGGAAACCATAAATCTGCAAGAATGAATGTAAAGATTCTGTGGTATATTTCTAAAAAGATTTTCCGTAATCTAGGTGTGTTACAACAAAGGAATGAACGAACAACTATGCATCTTCCCTCATACAGAGATCTGGAACAATCTTTTTATGTTCAAAAATGATAAAGCACCCGTTGGTGTTCAAATTTATGAGATTCATGAAATTAAATTTTTCTTTTCTGTCAATGAAACTCATAACTGAGTATTAGGAATTTTTCTCATGGCCACAAGTGCTTACCAAAACTTGAAGGTTAGCCAGTTAACTAATTCAGAAATTTCTCACAAGTCGGAAATTTGTCCCAAGTCAGATAATTTCTAGAAACCGGAATATAATGTTTGTCAGAAATTCTTTCGGTTTTCCTGTTCGGCCAATTTTCACTGCCATTGTCTAAAAGCATGAGAAAATCACATGGTGTGCCCTAGTGTACACATGAGTTATTAACTTCTTTGGGGTTTCAACCAGGGAAGTTTCTGCCTGCCAGTCTTTTGCTTTTACCAGAAGATAATATGGCGTTTGATGTGCATACAATTTACTTATCAGGGAGCTACAGGAATACTCTCATCTGAGGAGCAGTTCTTAAAAATAAACAAATACTCTTTAGCATAAATAAAATAATCTACATTTTTCGTTATTCCAGCAAATTAATTCAAGTTTGTTTGGATAGCTTATGATGTCCTCACTATCATTTATGAATATCCTAAAAATTTTGGAAAGAGTTCTAGAGGGGTAAAAATGGCAAGTGATAAAAATTGGATTAAGTAAATCAAAATAAATCTTGTGATGAATGGATAACATTTTTTTAGCATAAATGTGGTCAGAGCTATACTTAAACTAGATGTAAAGTGTATTCGTTTAACTGCATTTGCTTTCACTGTTATAGTAATTTATTGTAGAAATATGAAAATGATGGCGATGTGTATGATATTCATACAGTGGTATTAGACCAGTTTATGAATATATTTTTTAAGACACTAGTCTTGTAATAACTCCAAATTATTTCCCCAAAATACAGGAATGGACTAATCCTTTTTATCCTATATTATAAGTACGTCTAACCAAAGTACCTACATAATAACACAATATTGGAAATATGACTGAGAAGCCTTATGGCTTCACTTGCTCTATAACCAGTAAGGGTTTTACAGATTGAGGGAAGGGATAAGGATGTAGATCACGTGTATGTGTATCCTTGGCACTAAGAAAAATGGCTCTTTGAGCAGGAGTGTTGACAGGCACTAAAGATCTCAAATGAAAATCCATCTTTTCTTAAATCAAACTGAGAGCTTGTTTTAGGCAGATGATGAAAGGCGAAAAGACTGTTGTACATTTTTGGTGGGTTGTAATCCCCTGCAAACATCTCTGTATCTGAAGTAGGTGCCAAAACAAAAGCAAGTCAGCGCTTTACAGTTTTAGAAGATCAGGTCTGACCTGATCTGACCAGATCTGACTGCAACCCATTGCTTTTAAGACTCATGTTATATAACCTACAACTGCAAATAGTGATGAGGAAGGTGAGCAGCACATCGCTAATGGTGGATAGTATGGATTTTCTTTGACATCTACATCACATAAGAGGACCTAAATTTGTTTTCCATGGTATAAAATTTTGAAGCTACCTTTAGACCATCGAGTCTGATCTTTTATTCTAAAGACATCAAAACGCTTAATTTTTATCCATGTACTTCCACCATAATATTTATAATTTCTTAAAGAAAAGTTATCTATGAGAAGTGAGTTTCTAGATTAAATAGCTATTTATAGTAAGTATTGTCTCTGAATGCTCTTTTTACACATTGCAGTAATCTCTTCTCTCCAGCTTCTTTCTGATAAGCTAAGTAGATCAATAGTTTATTATTCAGTCATGTTTCTTACCCCACAGCTAATTTTCATGTAATTTTCTCTCTACCCTTTCCAATTTGAAAAGATATATTACATGTAGTATGCATCCCATATAGCAAATTATGAATGGGCAAATAGAGCAATCAGGTGCATCCCAAAAAAGCTCACCTGTGAGCAAGTAAGAATCAGATGTAGAGCATAACAAAGATGGGTTATTACATTAGTATACATGTTTCCAACTTCAGAAGATGCATCACCAAGTCTTTTTTTTTCATTTAAATGGATCTTCTAGAAAACAAATGCTGCATTTGGCCCACTTGTAATTCAAATAATTAAGAAAAATGGCATTAAGGTAGCCATTGTGCATAGGGAGAAATGAAACAAGATCTAACAGTGAAACTTAATGATGAGAAGAGACAATATGAGAGTTGGGTTCTTTTCTCTGTTCAGTTTATCTTCCATAACTGTATTTTGTTGGAAATTCATCATCTCTTCACTTGATCACTGGTAGGCTAATTTCTTCCAGTACTGGGATTTTTTAAAATATCTGCCCACCTTTACTGTGGGACTTAATAACCATAATAGTGTCACCAGTAAACAGTGGCTTTGCAGACTGCTTTCATCTAAAATTAAGAGTTTATCTGGAATTATTCACTCTCACTGAAACGATCCATGTTTCACACATGTGAAAATTGCTATTGATGGATGATCCAGAATAGTTCTGTTGAACATTTGGGAAGAAAAAAAATTTACTGGCATCTAAAACTTACTGCTTACTGTATGTTCAATGTTAGTGAAAGCAAGGACAAATTGACAAAAAAAGAGTACCTCAGAGTCTCTCAGATTATCAAGGTCTTAATAGTATAAAGATGGGTTTGCAGTTTTGATATGTGTGACTGCATAAACTGGACCCTCCAAGCAAAAGAGGAGAAACAGATGGTATCTTCTGAAATGTAAAATTGCTTCCACATTGTGAGAATATTGTAAGCAAACACATGAGAAATAATATTCTATTCAACTACACAATTTTATACATTAGGATATCAAAATTAATTAAGAAAGATTAGCTAACATGCTCAAGCTCAGGTAAGTCCGAGAGAGGTAGAAAGAACACTAAAAGATTCTACATCTTCATGTTTGGCTTGAACAAGAAACTTCACTGCATCTTTGAGAACATACAAGTTTAGTTTATTTTATGTGACAAAAATCATGAGGCTAGAAAAATGCACAGAGTATTTGTGGCACCTCTTTTAGAAAACCAGCTGTCAGTAGTAATTTAGATGCTGCAAAAAAAGCTGAAGAAAAAGAGACAGTATCATTAGCGAGATTGCCTATATATCACAGTAAAGAATAAATGTCATGTAACAATAAGGCCTACTAGTATAACAAGGCACAAATACAGGTCTATTATGACTATAGCCAACTGTCACTGTAATAAGTGTGTTCTAACCAGTTTTTGAGTAAAAATAAGCCTTATTGACCAAGTTTATTGTTATCAGAAGGTCTTCAAAATAGTGCTTTTAGTGGCATGTATTAGATTTGATGAAAGATTGCCTGTGGCTCCATTTGTAAATGTGTTTTAATGCCACTCTGCAAATGATCCAGTGGTTTACAGAAGCTGTCTGCCAAAGGGCAACTCTTCTACCTTATACTTTTTGAATATTCATATATTCATAGACAGTACAAAGAAAAGATTCGGCCTGGCAACATACACTACACCACCATCATTTTGTTACTAATCCTAATTTAAGTAATGATTGACATACTGGTAGAAAAAGCTCTGGATATCAGAGGTGAAAAAATAATATGGATTTTTGCAGATAAGTACAGTCCATCTATTTCTAAAATTACACTAACCAACAGACAACTGTTGTATTTTATTTGATAATGCCACCCCTATAAAAAATCTATGATGCTCACCCTTTGCTCCGAAAATCAGGCGTTAATGCAATGTTACCATATGTTGGTGTTTTGATAATCTGTGCAGGTTATGCTTACTGTGAACAATTTAACATACACACACAAGATGAAAATGAAAGAAAGCAGGTTGTAAAATTGCATATTTGAGGGGAAAAGTATTTTTTATGACTTTTTATCAATATGGCATGCAGCAGCTATATTAATATGGTGTGCAGCAGACGAAATTAAGGCTGCAGATAATGAAAGCCAAAATGTCTTCACACACCTGTTAATTACCTCCTCTGTATGTAGCAGCTTAAGTTGACTATTCCACCAATGTTCAAAAATATTTTCTGTACAGGATAGCAGGAAACTGTCTGGCACTCCTCTCTCCTCTTCTGAAAGGAATGAAACTCTGCTGTGCTTACTTGAGTTATTACTTGATCTTGGAACTGGGATGCATAGTTTACATAATGCTCATGCACTTGTATACTCATATGCACACACGTGAACAAATAGAGGAATGGGATGGATATTATAAATCATAATCATTCTGGAGTCAGATTGTGGCAGTATTGCACTTTTGTTGTAAATCTCCCATTTAACTCAAAATGCCTCAGTTTACTTGATATAAAAAAATCTTGATTTAATTTGTTCTGTAATAACAACAGCAGCACAGATCCTAAAAAGCAAAAAAAAACCCTTTTAAAAATGGATTGATTTTTGCTACTTCCAAATAGTATTCCAACAAACATTATTGCTTTAATAGCTATAACCTTCTTTTAGAGGACTTCATGATGTTATGAATTTACTAGACACAGTCTCAAGGGATAATGAATAAGATGCAGGAAGCCATTTTCTCAATGTTAAAACCTGTGATTAATCACATGCATCCACTGCCAAAGGTTACATTGAAAACATAGTAAGATAACTCTCTTGTTTCACATCTGAAATCATAATGATGTGTCTTCCAAAATAATTAAAACATAAAAGCTTAATTTTTGGCACAGGTAACTTTAGAAGAAATACAGCAATTTTTGGTTCTGTAATTGCAACACAGTGCAATTTTCCTAGTGCCATCAGGCTTCTAGCAGTCAGGTTGAGGATCAAGATCTTATGGTGACTGTAGCTACTTTAACAAATTCCAAGAGATTAGCGATCATTCAGATAGCTCTGGTCCAAGCCCTTGCAAGTAGAACAGAACTTTTACATCATGTATTGTATCTATTTGTGAACTAAAATACATGGGCTCTGTTGGAGAACTGACTGTTTTTTTACTCTGACACAAACTTTTAGTGTAAGTTAGAGTGATTCACATAGTCTTTCTGCATTCTGAATTCCCTGTGTGTAAAACAGTGATGATAACTTCATTTCACCCACACACTACTTAAACTCCAGACTGTTCAAGGCAGGACAGTATTATAGCAGCTTTCAACAAAATTGCACCATTTTTTTTCCAGTACAACTAATAGATCATTCGTTTAACTGGATTAATTAAATGAATGAATAAAAGTGGAATGCATCCCATCTAATTTTAGCAATCTAAATTTAGGCATTGAGTCTAAGCTAGTCATCTGCATTTCTGTAGTAAATGGAGAGAGGTAGAGACTTCCAAAGGGTGATTCATGCCATCCGAAGTGTCTAGCATAGATGGAATGGATTGCCATCTCTCTCTTTCCCAGCCCCTACCAGCAGCAGAGACAGCTGGTTGGTTGACTACATACATACTGCTTCAAGCTGAAAGCAGTTGAAATTACTTGCATTTTTTGAGTACGCTTTTTTAAAAATAGTCATTAATCTTTCTCAGATTCATTTGTGATAGATATAAATCCAGAGTTTCACTGGCTTAAGATTTCAACAACACATGGTTAAAATTTAAGTGTATTGGGGTTGACAGGAGAAATGTATTCTGCTTTGTTGAATGGGATAGAATTATTTGAGGGACAACCTACTTTATCCACGCTTTTGCTTTTGAGAAACAGAACTCAATACAGTCAAGTACAGTGTAAACTTTTAATTCTTTGCAGATTTATTTAAAACACACAGTAGTTGTAAAAGATGAAACTACTAACATTACTGAAAAAAATTCATCTACTATCTATGTGACTGGCTTAATAAAACAAGGTTAAAAACATTAGCTGATGCATCCACCTGATTTGGTACCAAATTTGGTGGTGCATTTCGACTACATCTGCTTGCAGGATTTCTTAGTTATAACTTTGGCAATTTTAACAATAACAACCACTACCTATAATGCTAAAAATATTTTTGAATTCTAAGAAATAAAGAACTTAAATATTTTCACTGTTTAACTGTACCAAAACTATAAATACATAACACAATATTATCACATCACAAAAGCATATTCAGTACACTAGGGGACAGTTTACTGCAATCATTGTGCTCAGTGTATGAACATTTGTGTTTTCCTCACTGATACCTCGGTCAGTACAGTTTTAAACTTATACCTTTCTGTCTATTTCAGTCTAGAAATGTATTTCTTTGCAAAGAATGGACACCATTGCATTTCTAGGGTGTGGGTTTGCTTTAGGTACCGTAAAATGCAATCACCTACCATGTTACTGAAATTCATTTCTGTTTGAGTTATCCAGCAATATCTTATATACAATGAAGTGTATATCACTGCAGAGATTGTCTCCTAATTCCTGCTTGAGCTTTTGCAGAAGTGCATGGTAAAACAGACAGTATTTGCTTACTGATAATAATGCGAAATCAGTTTCATATCTTCTGAAAATAGTTAGTATATTTTAAATCAGTCCTCAGACCTCCACACACATGCTGAACTCATGTTGATGTCTTTTCTAAAAGAGATGTGGTAAGACTATCACCCAAACTATAAAGTATGGACTCTGCTCCTGCTCCCTTCGCATAAACATTCCTTTTGCCTGCAAAGATCAAAAAAATTAATAGTTCAAAACCTGAAGAAAACAAAACAAGCCAGAATAGCAACAGGAAACAACCCTCAATGAAAAAACCCAAACCAAAGCAAAAATGGCCTTGCAACCTCTGACTCCTGAGACATTGTACTGGTTTCTGTGTGTGTCTTGTCCAGCTCTTTCTCATTAATTGGGCTAGACATTTCATTGTCAAACCTGAGGCAGCATACAAGGACGGCGCTGTCTTTACCACTAAGTGTGACTTACTCTTAATTTCAAACCTGAGGATATGTTCAGCAGTAGAAAAGCTCATTCATGAGTTTGTTGTATCCTTCAGAGCCGTCTTTTGTTAGCTTGAAGCATGTGAAGCTTGCTTCCTGTGTACAGAACTGTCATATACTCTGTTTACAAACTTCATCCTTTAAATAACTATTTGGTCATGCTCTTCTCCACTACTGGGTTTTTTGATCTGCTGCTACATTCCTGAAGCTAATCTAATGTTAGGTCTTACATGTATTTTTTTCACTAAATATCAAACACAGCCTAACTTCTGTGGCTTTCTGCACCTTTAGATAGTACTAAATGGTAAATGCTTCATATTCTTCATGTGTGTCATGAACACTCTTCCGTCTGAACCATATTCCTTCCATCAAGAATACACATAGCATGGGGAATGTTGCAGTGGAGCTGTTCCACTCTTTTTCTACTTATGTTTGCCTTGATTACTTTTTGTAGTGATCCATAAATTTCTGGCACC
This sequence comes from Gallinula chloropus, assembly GCF_964237585.1. Classification (NCBI taxonomy): domain Eukaryota; kingdom Metazoa; phylum Chordata; class Aves; order Gruiformes; family Rallidae; genus Gallinula; species Gallinula chloropus. Next base: position 13,508,927 of record NC_140088.1, read on the forward strand.
AAGTAGAAGATTGGGCGTGCACACCAGTAAAACTCTAATGTCCAAGTCTGAGCTTTGAAGAGCAATTATGTTTTCAAGTAAATTCCTGTCTGCTTTGAATATGCTGTTTCCTTTCCTCACGTGAGATTGTTTGGCCATCTGTTGCATTTGATTTGGCTTTTTTCAATTCTGTCTTTAACACTATGAGAACATATTTATGGAAAGCTTATCCATCAACACATTTTTCAGTATGTGTGTGTTTCAGTACGTGTTTCCCTGTCACACCAGCAACACTAAATGCTCCTCCAAATTCAGATTTCAGCTTTAAGTGAATACTTTCTGTTCAGAAATTTTATCTATTGAGTTTTATGTGTTACCTTACATTCTGCTTGTCTTTCCATGAGCTAAATCAATACTATCACAGATTAACAAACAAAAACAAAACTCATGCAGACAGTTCATAGTGTGCAGAACTGTCTGTTAATTGAGAATATTTGTTGTCTTCTCCCATGTTACTTTTGTTCTCTTTATCTTGGTGTAAAACCATAATAAGGATCCAGCCATTAATTGCTTTGGTGCAGCTTTTTGTACTTGTGCATTTTAACTGTGTTTATCTATCTCTCCTTGAATCCTTTGTCCCTTCCTCATAGAAGAAACATTTCATCTCACTTGTTGTTGAACTAGATGGAGCCTTTCTTTGTCTGTGTCTAGCCTGAAGTATGCATCACAGCTTACCCAACAATCATGGTCCTGCAGCTTTTCAGCTTACAGCCTAGAATGTGCCATGGTTTCTAATATACACACCCGTATTTACTCCCCAAGGAAACTAAAGTACAGAGGAAGTGGAAAGAGGAAGGTAGTATTATTACTGTTGAACCTGAGCTTGGAAACAGTCATGAATTTTACATGTTTTCTGTGTAGATGTGACTGCTGAAAAGCCCTGCCTTCTCTGTTCAGCTCAATAGGCATGACACAAATTACATGTATTTTGCAATGTATAAAAAAATAATCAGCTCACTATTAAGAGAAGTAATAGCAGCCATGCTAGGAAATGTATATTATGGAATCAAATTCTCATTTTACACCTTGGAAAATATGTAGACAGGCTTTCACATATAAAAAGACTGCCCTAAAGTATTCTATTAATCCTGTCCATCCTAAACTTTACCATTTCCAATGCTTCCAATCACTCAGTTCTTGGACCATGTGAGATTTAGCAGCTCAGTGTTCTAGCATATTTTCTCACCTTTCATTCCATCCAAATCCCACTTTCCAAAGGATGCTTGCTGATCAATGGAATAAAGATCAATTTTCCTTTTATGAAAATAAGTGAATAGGTGAGTGTTTAGGAATTCTAGGCTACCATCATGTATTTCTAGGAATAATTAAATGACATACATTTGTATTCTAAATTTCATGTTTTCATTCTTGTGAAGTCTCCAATACAAGATATTCAGTATGTGTTTACATTCTTATATATATATATATGTATACATATAAACATTTTCTCAGCCTGTGAGGAACAGAACCTTTTTAAAGTTCTGGCCTAAGCCAGTGAGAATGGATTAAGTGCAGAGACTTAAATTATGTGATGTATATTAATAAGAACTAAGGTGGTTAATGAAGCAATATCCTTCAGTTCCTTGGCTCTGAGTAATTTCTGAACAGCAGATAGTACCAGAACAAAGATGGTGTTCTGAATGCAGAAGTAGACCAGCTAAAAAACCTAGCATAACAAGGAAACAGATTTCTTGGGGTGATGAACTGTAAAGAGGAAAGATCTGTTTAATCAAAGTTATCAAACTAGCAACCTGGGGGCATTAGTATGCAAAGACGTTCAACAGAGATGGAGAGTTAATTATAGCAAAAATGCTGTCTTAAAGTACTCAGAGAGGCAATAAGGTAACGCTAATGTCTGGATAGTTCAAAACTAAATTGTTCACGTATAATTCAAATTCAGGCTGTAGTACCTTTCTTTCATCAAACATGGAGGCAAGTACTTTATGCATCACAGGTATTAATAATAATTAATTGTCAGTATACTCACACAGAAGATCGTGACTTTGGCCCTGACCGTGGAAAGATTCACCTTATTTACTATTGCTATTCTTCTCTCATTTAGAGAAGGGTGTATTTACAGGAGAAGAATGCTAACCCAGCTACTGAATTGCAAAATATGCCCAAGAAAGCTGATCTTTTTAAAAAAAACCCAAAACAAACCAAGAAAAAAAGAAAAGAAAGGAGTGTAAGACATCAATTTAATACAAGGATGGGAGAAACTTTTTCATTCTGGGTAGTCATTCAGCAGCATTTGACAATTATAAACAGAGCAACAGAGTCTAGTAAAGTATCTGATTTAAATAAGCCTATAAGATTTGATGAAGCATGGACAGAGCAGCAGAGCTCCACCAGAGCAGCTACTGAAAAAAATTTCTGGAGTCACTAGTTAAGATTATTCATACTAGGTAGTTTTGCAGTGTATTTCTATGCTCTCCAAGTAGTTTTAAAAGGTTCTCTTTATACTATGTGACCTGTTCTTTAAAGGTACCAGGTTATGATTTCTTGAAGCAACAACAACAACAAAAAAAAAGTTATCAAAACTACATAAATTCAGACATCGGTTTAATAGAAAACAATCCAAGAATGCCAGCATGGGTAGAAAATGGTATCTTGATCACCGTGGCTATGGGCACATATAAGACAAAGAAAACCCAACAAATGCTTGGGATACCAAGGGTTGACCCTACTGAAGGATATGTTGCATATCTTAGTTGGATACTGTCATTACAAACAGAAGGAGCATCACAAAAGGCAAATACAGGTTTGTATATGGCTGTTGCTTCAAGGCAGAAGTATTCTCTTAAAAGGAGGCATAGGAGGTGAGTTGACCATTGTTTCGGTCAGTTTTGAAGCAGGCAACCTCCAATGCAGGCTGAAATAGCTGTTGATCAGGACATCATATCATTAAAATTAAAGACTTTATCAACATCTTAAAAACTCTACTCTTGGCTATGTAATACCCTTAAGATTTGTTCTGTATTATGACCTTCTGTGTTGTTGTAGATTTGGCTATGCAAAATATTTCTCATGGTGAAGGAAGGGAAGAGGGAAAAAAGGATTGTTTACTGTGTTCTGTAGCCACTTTATATCAGTTTGCCAAAACAGAGACCTTCTAAAATCTTTTCAGACATCACACCTGCCTGCCAAATACTGCTAGAGAACACAGATTCAGTAACTTTTTTTTCTTCTGTATTAAAAAGCATAGTGGGAATTTAAAAAAAAAACGAAGTCATGATTTACTGCTTTAGATGATGACTATTAAGAAAACATTTTCCTTTTTTCTTGGAAATGTCCTAATTCCTTTGGAATAGAGCAGTCATGCTATGAAACTATTTTAGCTGAAGGACGAGACATTCAGAGCTGTAATAACTTACTTCCAAGGCTCAGGCCTTATCATAATAACTAATACTGAGAGTACTTCAAACTGTTCATCGTTCTTCAAAGTATTTGAAAATTCTTGTCATTGTAAACAATATGACGACTTTTCTTGGTTAAAGGTCACAGCAGTTAAACTCCTATGCAGTTAAATTTTCCCTTCAGTTATTAAGCCATAACTTTAAACATACATTGCTGCAAGAAACGCATTACATAATGTCTCTTTGAGTCTTACATCTACAATTATGAGACAACACCTATTCAAAATATGAAACTGGCTTTTTTTTTTTTTTTTTTTTTTTTTTTTTTTTTTTTTGTCTCTACCAGTATAGGAGACTGGACAAAGATTTCTTAAAGTTTGTCTGTTTAAGGGTGTGATCTGCATCCCTAGTTACTAATTTAGCATCAAGAAAGATTATGGTTTAATTAGAAGCAGCACATTGCCTTTGATAAACAGATGTTCCCTTTATTTAACTGCTGCCCGCAAAGTTAGCACAAGTAGATGTTTTTTTCTTTGTCACAGCCTGTTAATTTCTGGCCTCTGGTCTTTGCATCCAGATATATTTCCCATAAGCAAAACATTCCCAATTAATACGTATTGCCATAAGTAAGTATGAGTTCATCCCTGCACATCTCTATAATTTCCTTAAAGCGCTGCAGCTAAGAAGTGGAGCTTTTCTGTCTAAGCTGTATGAGAAACAGTCCAATAAAGCCACACCTAGTTGTCAGTGGACCAGGATTTGGGTAAACATGGTCCAACCCAGCACTCATGTGTCCGGTGACTTGGTAAACAGAGAAGCATTCAGAATTTTAGGGTCCTAACTATTGAGTGAATAAGACCCCACCTTGCTATTATTGCTGTAACAGCAAGGTAAACAAAAACTCGACACGCAACCCAAAAGAGCTGGCATTGGACCTACTTGAAAATAATTCTGTGCAATTGCTTGATAGGTTGCTAAGCAAATAAAGGCTTGGCTTTGTTCTACTTTTCTAGCCTCTAGGTAAATAGCAAGTGTAGAAAAGCACCCATGAGTTAATAAGCAAATAAAGCTTTTAACTTTAAAAAAATTATCTGTGTTAGATACGGTAGCAGATGTTATCATGAATATATTACCGATTGCACCAGTTTATGAAGAATGCTTTGCTTTATTCTTTCAGGTTGTATTTTATGTGTCTTTAAGAGGAACAAATGTTTTGCATCAAGTTACAAATATTTTGCATCCAGTTTAAGAATAAGTTGAAAAATGACTAGATGTATTTTTAAAAATGGATATTTACCATTTCTTTGTTATTTCAGTTCCGTTTCTATCCATGTATAGCTGCAATATTCATGTAGCTTAGAATGTTAATACTTAACTGGGATGGATATGAACATATGTGTTTAAGTTGCAGTCTGTCGATAGCTACTTCAATGGATTTCGTTCAACATACATTTGTGATTGCTGTGTTCCAGATTTTCAAGGCTCAGCATCTAACATACCAGTTACCTTTGAAAAGTCCTCTTTTTTTGATTGTAGCTTTAAAGTTTCACAGAAATTGGAAATCCTGCCATCTCAGGTTCCAATTCTGCATTCACATTCACCAACAATGCTGATGTCTAGAGGGCAGAAAAATTTCCTCTCAAGCACTCAGTCCACCTCTAACTAAGAGCATTCACTGTAATGGTATTTCCTGCAGGCACATAATAGTATGGCTTTGGTTATTGTGTGCTCATGAACAGTTAAATATTTATGACCTGATCTTTTGGGCAGCTGAGCACCTCCTTGAAGGTGATGAATGCCTTTGCTCCGGTCAACATGTTGATGGCTACTTAAAGGTTGCAAAGTAGGATTGCTGCTGCAGTGGTGCTTGCTCTAGCGAAATACTTAGGCCGTGCAGGGGAGTATAAGAGTTCTTTCTTTGCCTTTATTTCCCTGACCAAACACACAGCTGGGGCCTGTGAGTGAACTGTACAAAGCAAGAGTTCTATCTATACTACATCCTGTATTGATTTACACCAATGGAACTTCTTGTTTGAATAAACGCTTGTAACATGAGCATTTCCAAAATTAAATTGCAAGGTTTTCCATGTGAATGTAAGGGGTTTTTTCATGAGTGCACTTAACTGAAAAATTTAGAAAAGAAATCATATAGGCTGAGGAACCACTATCAAGCCAGAAAAACTACTGCAAGCCTTACAAATAGAATACACACATTGGAATCAAGCAAATCACAGCACTGTGGTGAGCAAATCAGTGATGGCAATAACAAATAGCTCTGCTAATGCAAACAAACTGCCCTTTTATTACATAAAACAGGATAGAAAAGCAAATTAGGCCACAAGTAGTAACATAGGTCAATTATAAATTATGATATAGTTCCTGCTTCATATTTGCTATACAGTTCTGGTTCCTCTGACAAGAATATCCCAAAGTCTCACTTTTAAAGTAATCTTAATATTTTCGGTCACTGTGGAGATCGATGAGGGTTCTTTACTGATAGGCTAATTCCCACTAAACACAAGCAGGAGAAGGAAACTCCCAACCTCTAATTAGAAGATGCCAGTTATATGACATCCCATAGCTTGCTGGAAGTTTACCCCATCTTGAAAGAACTCAAACTGCAGTAATATTGACAGCCTTCTGTATTAGCAGACAGGGATTTCAGCCCAGGAAGAGATTGAAAAAAGTGTACAGATGAAGTGCTAAACCGGAAGTTTGCAACTGAAACATACTAAAGAACTGGGAGTAGCAAACAGATCCGAATTCCACTGATATTTAGGGCTTAGGTCAATTTACAGATTTGCAGGTAGTTTTCAGTCACTGTATGATTTTTGCCTTAATTTATCAGCAGGCCTTGGTTCTGTTTTGCAAGTTAAACAACCTATAAAATGTTCATGTATGCCCATCTATGCTGTATTTTACCTTCACTGTGTGCTTTTGGCTCCTTCTGCTTTTAGAGGCAGGAAAATATTACTCGATAGGAAGAGTTATTTTTTGGTTGCCAGAATTCCTTTGCAGTTTTAATGGAAAGAAGCAGGACTTTTTGGGGGGAGCCAGCATCTCATTTCCATTCCGCTCTCATACAGCCACTGTTGTATCTGCAGGGCCTGCAGAATGTAACTGCTGCGGCAGGCTGAACAAAGACGCTATTCAGCATGGAGAGCAGCTTCCCTTCTGCACCACTCTCTGGCCACGGCGACGTTGGCTGGAGCATGCTATCTGACCGACATGGGATTCGCTGCCTGAACAAAACTCCCCAAGGACGCCTGTTTGGCGTCCTGAATTAGTCCAGTGGGATGAAGACTTCCTTTTCAGCACTGGCATGAGCCCTGAGAATCAGCTGTGACTTGCTTTTGTTTCCCTGCTCTTTATGTACAGACATGTATTCTTTGGGATTGTACTTAATGAAACTATTGCTTATTACAGTTCAGGTGGCTGGTCGCACTACCCCAACTGTGTTCTGGGATGGTATGTTCCAAAGTTACAGAAGTTGTAAGAGGACATTGTTTCTAATCTGCTGCCTCTAAAATCCTATCGCAGGCCCCATTTCCTGACTTCTGTATCATTGTGGTCCAGTCCATTGAAAGTTCCCACCCCCCGTGACTTTGTAAACTAAGTATATTCATGAGGTATTTTCCCATATCTGTTTCCTAGGTTGTGCACATAAAAGAATTTAGTTTCTGATTTTGGTTAAGAGAATTAATGTAGACATTTTCTGATTTAAATAATTAAAATAGGATGAAGCTATGAACTGCTTAAAGATAAAAGAACATCTTATTCATTCTCAGACTTCGAGTTGATCGAAAATATACAGAAATTGTTAAACCTTCATAAAATGATTAACACTTCTTAGTGTGAACTCATGTCAACCTTGAACACATCTGTTTCTTTAATGAGCAAAACCAGGTCACAATTTTCATTTTGAAGTTCTAAATCACATAGTACCCACACTAGATTTGCAAGTCAGGCTTTGCTTGATAGATAAACAACAGACACAGCTGAGAGAGTCTAAGCCACCATGACCATAAACACCATTTCAGCACAGTCACCATTACGAACTGTGTCAGTACAACATCAGAAGCCAGTGATTAGAGAAAGATGAGTCAAGCTAGGATTAGGGGATCAATTATTCCTAATGAAATATCAATAAAGCAATGGAACTTTATATCATGGATGAATAAGGCCCAGTATGTCTGCAGTTTAACTACACAACATGAATAGATTTGGCAGAAACCTTCTCCCAGTTGAACTAGTTTAGCTCCAGTGACTTTAGAGACATACTCGTTATTTAAATCCCTATGATCGGTGCATTTGGATGTATGGTACAGTTAGCATTTCAAGGATAATGCAATCAAACTTCTGATAGATGTGCTATGTTGTGTTTCCTCCTTTCTTTCCCAAAGCACAGCCATTTTATTTATATTCATCTGCACAAAACACGGACATAAGTAAAGGATGAGTCACAAAGATTTTGGTGGCTCAGTTTGGATATACATCCAGAAGTTTAGTGGTTTCCAGAGTTTACCTGATCTCATCCAAACTTCTCCAGTCTGGAAATTAGATGGCTGTCTCCTAAAAACAGTCTGTCTTGTGATTTTGCAGCACTTCCTTGTTTCAATCAGGTCAGCTGTAGTGCAAGAACAGCCTTTCTCACAGATTTTTGGCATTTCCGATTTCAGTTCTGTCTGAAACAGAGAAGTACTGAGGCATGAAAAATAACTTTGCAATAGCTTAGAAAACATTTTTAAGAGGCTAGATTTGACCCCTGTTGGTTTGAACTTCATGTTAGTTTTATTCTTGGTAGACTGATCTATCTGTTTCCACACAATAATTTCACTAGTTTCTTTACTGACCAAACCTAATTGTCCAGCAGTATTTTTCAAGAACAACACAATGTGAATGAAGTGCAAAAAGTAGCTGGCAGATAGTTGCGTAGAAAGATCACTGAACTGAAATGGTTTTTTCCTGCACTTTTTAACCTAGCTCTAAGTTGCAGTATCCTTATCCTTAAACTAAGTGATATAGCTAGAGCTATTAAGAGTGCTGTTATTAACTGAATCATGTAGATAGTACAGCAAACAAGAGGCACAATCCTGTTACACCTTATATGGCAACCTTCTCCTGCATTAGGAAGTCCTCTAGTTGTATGAATAAGGATTTTTGAAAAAATTGCATCAGCATTCCAAACCAAGATCTGAGAATACTCTTTAACAGGGATATTGCTTAAGACTTTTGACTTTTTATTTCTATTATATTTTTTATATTGTCTGTAAAAGAATAAAGAGTCCTCATCTATAATTGAAATGGGAGAATACTTGCATAAACTTATTTAGGTAATCAACTTTTATACCTTTCAGAACTAGCCTCTGAAAGAGTGAAGATAATTGCAAATAAGCAACTGAAGAAAACAGCCCATGGCTGTTTGATTTATCTTTCACTATTTCAATTTGCTACTCCCATTTCCTGTAGTTCGACATCAACGCGCGCACACACACACGTATTTGAACTTATATTGTCAAAATCCACCTTCTACAGGCTGCACTTGAAAGGCACACACCTACAAGGCTGTTAAGCAGTGATCTCTCACCCAAGTGTCCAAACGAAATTCATATACAACACTTCCTGCTAAAGAAAGCCCCAATCACGTGGCAGCCTTATACTTGCAGGACACACACCCATGGTCAGTGAATTCTAACGGAATTTAATAGAGGTATTGCTGTCTGACTATTCAAGTGCTTGCAAATTTTGGTAGCTGCAATGCTGTCTGATTGGTTGTCAAATTTATTCTATTCTTTTTTCTCTGACCTTTTCAATTATCTATAAATGTATTTTATGCTAGTTCTTCCCAATAGATTTACAATCCTTGGGACACAAATTCTTTTGTTAGCCATTGTTCAGATAAATGAGTCAAAGCAGTAGTCATGGAAATGTAAGCTTTTGCTATATTGTCTACTAATTACCTGAAAAATATCACCATAGGATCTCTTATCATAGAAAGGTCTCCAAGTCAATTATTGACCATCTAATACCTCTAAAATAAAAAAAAAGCTAATTAATCCCAGTTTTCAAGCTCTTTATTTCATCAAAATTCTTGTCCATTAAAAAGTTCTTGGTATATTTCATTTTGCTTGCATGGAAAAAAAAAACAGAAGCCATAAAATAAAAGCAACCCTCTATCTTTTTTAGCCTGGCAAAAACTTTGAAGAAGCAGTCAAGAAGCAACTTATTTTGGTTGCTGTTACCAACAGCTCTGGCCTGCATAGCTATCATGGGGTTTCATATACCTTAGAGCTGCTTGAGGACTTTGGATATTAAAATGTTTTGCACTTTCTTTTTCTCCTCAAAGAAAATATAGTGTTACAATATCTTCCAGGGTTTTGTTTCCATAGGATAAGCCTTTTTTGTAGATTCCCTCCATTTTCCCATCAGGAAAAGAAATAGATTCTTTCCAGTTGGCTGAATATGAAACTAAATATTCTGGTTTGCTGAACAAATCTGAAATGTTTCATTTTAAGTCAGCACATACTGAAACGTATATCCCTCTGCAGCTGCTTTGCTATATATGTCTCATACTCATGTTCCCTCTTGTGGGCTAGTGTTTTTTTGCGAAATTCTCTCTTTATAAACGAGATGGGTGATGCTTCATCGAAGACACATGACCCTTCAGTTTGGCTATATCAAGATATTTCAGTTGTGTAAATGCCAAGATTAAGTATTTCCTTATTTCTGAACTGGAATTTTTCAAAATATTCTGTTCAGAGTAATAAATAGGAACTTTGGCTTTTGTTTCATTCTGAGATGAAAGAATGTATTTCTATATTATTAGTTTCAAACAGATGATGCTCTGATTTTCATTCAGATCAAGCATGGTTATTAGAAAGAACTTCCCATCCTATTAGTACAAACTAAATCACTTCAGTCTGTGTTCTTTGGTCCTGAGTTTTCTTAAGAATCTCACAGAGCATCATGAGGTTTCCATACCCAGAAGAAGATAGCAGCTTATGTGCTTCTTGCCTGAGTCTGCTCCCACTGAAATGAGTGGGAGTTTTGTCACCGACTTCAATGAGAAAGGATCATCGTAAATGAATATTTATGGGTATAAAAGGAAAGCCACTGGGCATGTGGTTATCTCCCAATAACCCACATCCTGCTGTGTTTTTTTGCCTACACGCTTTATACATAGTCACTTTATAATGGAATTGAGAGTTAGCCACAGTTATAACAAAAGAACCATTTAAAGTGGAAGTACTTTTACTCGACTTGTGATTAGAGTTGCTGGCTAACATCTTATTATAGAGAAGGCATAGACCAGTATAAACTTGGCTTGTTGCAGGGTCTAGTCTGTCTTCTGAACTTCTGCAAAGGCAGAGAAACAGAATCTGCAAGGTTTTTCTTTAACCATCTTGGGTGATATGTCTGGAAGTAAAACAACATATAGAATGTCCCTTGATCACAAGAAGTACCTGCATGAACTGATGTTCTATTGATTTTTAGTTTTATTCAGAATGGCTTCTGTGTAAGAAACACCATTTTAGGTGTATGTTTAAGCATTTTAGCATTGTTTTCATAAGAATACTTGAAATGATTTTTCTGCCTGAGCGTTTGCCTGGAACAAACTGTGTGAGATCCTTTTGAGGTTTTTTCTTTGTGGTTTTTGTTTATCTCTGCTTCATCACTGACTGGAGACTACCAAGTATTTTAGAACAAACAGAACCAAATATTCATCATAAGGAGGTCAGGGCATTTACATCAAATCATTACATTAAGCTTCCTATTGATGTAATGAAGCTGGGTGGCAAAAAAAAATCCTTTCAGTAAAGTGAGTCAAATTATTTGTGCATTATGGAAAATGTTCAGATATTTGATCTGTACAAAATAATCCTTTAATTGTATGGTGATACTTTATTTTTAGCTGGTGTCTGACTGATTATAGACTGTACAGGTCTTTTTTAAGTTGAATAAAGTGATATGGCTTATCTTCAAAACCATTTCAATAACTGAAATTTACTGGTGTTCTTTGCTTACTGTTATGTTTTATCCCCAGCCGGTAACTGCGCACCACACAGCTGCTCCCTCGCCCCTCCTCACCCAAGGGGATGGGGAGGAGTATGGAAAAAATCCTCATGGGCTGAGGTAAAGACAGTTTAATGGAATAACAAAGGAAGAGAACAATAAAATAATAAAACAAGTGATGCACAAATACAATTGCTCATCTCATGCAGAGAAGAAAACCAACCTGATGTCAGTCTGGTTCTGAGCACCAGTCCTTCCTCCTAGCTCGCTTGATGTTCTACCGTAGGGAGTATCCCTTTGGCCAAGCTGGTCAGTTGTCCTGGCTGTGCTCTCCCAGCTTCTTGTGCACCTGGCAGGGGGTGGGAAGCTGAAAAGTCCTTGACTTATTTTGGATAATACAACTACCTTGCAATAACTAAACCCATCCATGTGTTATCAACATTATTCTCATAAATCCAAAACACACACGATATCAGCTACTAGAAAGAAAATTAACTCTATCTCAGCTGAAACTAGATCACTTACATAGAAGATTATAACTTGCTCTTTAAAGATACTACCTGACTCAGCAGAATCTCTTGTTCCAATTGTGACAGACGGAAGCAGACTAAAGAAATTTTCGGACATTCAGTTTTGTAGCTTGTAACTGTCCCTAGTGAAAACTCCACTTTAAGTTAATGTTGTCTAGTAAAACATTCTTTGCCTGCATGCTGAACAACTTGTACATAACACTTAAGAAGTTCTAAATTTAGCTTTCAATGGCTTTTGGCAAAAACCCACAAAATACCACTAGCCCTACCAAGAAGCACTGTTGTTCATTCCAAGTTATGAGGATCATTAGTTTAATTCAAAAATCACTAACCAAACAAAAAGAAGATGTTATGCTGCAGAAATAATGGAGATTTCAAAGTCTTTAAAAAAAAAAGGAAGAATTTTTTATTTATATTAAAAAATGCTTTCCAGACTGCAATAAATAAATGAATGTTTTTGCACTCATTACTACAAAGAACATCCCAGTGCATCATGTGTTATGCATTATCATATCACATATTATCAAGTACCATGTTTTGATCAAAAGACACTTTTTTGTTTCCACATTCTATGATACTTTTTTCAGTACTTGTTTCAGCTATTGAAATCTATTTTCCATAAATCTATCTTTTCTATCAGGAGAGGGATACTTGTTAATTTACCATTGCATTCCATATTAATCAATAGAATATTTTAACACAAGTTGATTCAATGATAGTCACCAAGGTGAATTTTGATTCTGGCTTTTCGAGGCTTCAAACTCCTGTTCTCAACTGTCATTCAGAATACATGATGGACTTTGGAATTCATCAAAGACAATTACTGATGGTCAAAAGCACAAAACTTCACTAACAGCCCTTCAATTTTGGAGGTCCCAGCTTTGCATATGTCATTCTTTAGTTTTGACTATGGATTTACACAGAGTGTGGGGCAGGGAATATAAGGGGGGAAAAAAGCTTTAAGATGAAAGGTTTTTTGTAACTTCAACTAACAAATTTGCTTTTTATTTCCAAGTACCAAAAGCAAAAAATCAGGTGCTAATAGACTCTTTAGCGGATAAAAAAATGAAGACCATGTGCAAAAGGCCTCAAAAAAAAGTGCAAGAGATAGATCTGACAGTGGGATCTGCGAGGTCTTAGAAACTGTTCTTTGCTCTAACCATCTGTTTAATTCTTCATTTCCATGTCCCCTGTGTCATCAGTATAATCTATAATGACTGTAGATTTGGAACACACAATCTTACTTTATTGTCTGTGCTTCTTAAGGAAGTATATTTTCATAAACATATAGCTTGCATACTTGTGGAACTGCTACTTATTTTTAATATTATTTTTTAAAATTCCTTTAAAGGATACAAGCCTGAAGCTATGCACACTGCCATAGCTAACACACAGCTGGATTTATAATTTTTATCTTTATTTCCTCTGTTTTCTCCTATTCACTTGCCATTTCATCAAAAATAGGGTTATAAACTGTCAGAGGGAAGCATTCTATCCTTCTATGTGATGTTAAGGCTTCCGCTTTTTAAATTCCATTCCATTTTTTTAAATTTCATGTCATGTTATGCAGAAGACTGAATTTAATTTTAAAAATTCTGCCTCTTGTGCCATGAAGTCTTGAAAACAAATGGTCAGTTTTTGGTTCATTGAAGTCAATAGTGACTTGCCACCAACTTCAGTGCATCCAGGATTTTATCCTCTGCATCTTTGAATCAGCAGAAATTTAATGTACTTAATTGCTACCTCTCAGCAGAGTATAATTTTATAATCTGCTTAATCATTTTCACTGATTGTTTTGTGGTTTTCCATCACAATATCAAACTAGAAGGCAGTGCATTGGTTAATGCTTCTTATATGTATAGCTTGTTTTATTTTAAGTAACTATTGGCCATGTATGCCATGACAGTGGAATAAATTCAGTGACTGATCTCAGAAAGTGTTTCTTTTACTGGCCTTTACTAGTTTAAAATCTTTTTTTCCCTCTTAATACTTGAATTTATGTCTACATAAATCCGCTACTACTTCTTCTGAAAATATATCAGGGTAAGAAATAGTAACTTTTCTATAATTATGTTTAATTTCTTTATTTCAAGAACAAAAGTATTTTTGTTCACATTGAGCGATTATGTTTCAAAATGAGATGTACCTCATTTGTTAGTTTAGTTCTTTGCATGAGTATCTGAAAATAATATTGTTTATATTACTGTTTATTCATACGTGTCTTCTGTTCTTGTTCTTCTAACTTCCTTCCGGAGGAAATTGGTTTTTTCTGGGTATTTTATGTTTGCAAATGTTTCTTCAGATAATTTTAGGATTCAGCACAGTAGCTCCTTACAGTTCCAACAGCAAAGTTTCTATATTATTCTAAAGTGTGAGTAAAATAAATGTGGTTTTTATTAAAAGGTAATTTCCCTCTCTTAAATATTTCCAGTTTCTTACTAATCAACTTTAGTTTGGCAGATACAATTGGCCTCACTGGAAGAATGACATATTTAGTGATCTGAATCAAATTTATTGATACAAAAATTTATAATATTCCGATGGACTATTATGATCATCATCTTAGATGCAGGACAGAGAATTCTGTGAAAACTGTGTAAGCAGTTGGTGCTGGTATTGAAAACTGAGTGAACCTCTTAGAACTGGATTGAAATTCTTTCACATTCCTCTTCTTTCATTTATCAAGTAAGATTTACTTCAAAGCATTGCCAACTTTTCTGAAAAGCCCTTCATGTTTACCATTATTAGTCCTTGTCAAGTAATTTTCAAGTTCTCCTGATCCAAAACTCACCCAAAAGTGGACTTGAAATTCCATTCTGCATATCATTATTACCATTCCACAGCAGCTAAGTGACATCTTTTCATTCTTTTGCAGCACCAAAGAACCAGATTTCTGACAAGCCGAATTCCCAATGTTAATATTATGACTGACAACACCAAGAACATCTAATATAGTGACTGACAACAACTTTTTTCACACTTGGCGGGATGCTTTTGGGTAGTCTGCATGACTTAGAACAAACACTTATGTCTTCTCCATGGAACCTTGGAAGCAAAACCAGAAAACCATAATGCAGCAATCGTATAAAAGGAGGCTACCCAGTCACATTATAATTTAGATCAATGCAATAATCTCTTATATTTGTTTTCTTATATTGTATTTCTGTAATTATGTCAGATCAAAGCATCTCTTACTGAAGTCAACTTAACCCCCCTACATACACATATACACACAAAAACCTTTGAATTTTCCTTTCTAAGGAGCAAGATATTACAATCTTTGATCCCCAGATTGACTTCAGCTACACCGTGCTATAAGCATCCTGTGTGTAATTTGGATAATTGGTAAAAAGAAATGACCTATCAGGTTTTAGCTAGTAGAGCTAATTTAGGATCTGTCTACACCATTCTTGTTTTCTACTCTGGCATTTTTTTACTAACTACATTACACTTCATTTACTTCATTATGGTATAGTGTGGGATTAAATTCGGTTAATATTGTAACTAATTATTTTCTCTTTGTACCTGTTTTCTGACTCTAGTAATAAAATAGGAAAAAGAAAAAAAAATCCCACTAAACAAGATAATTCCAACGCTATTAAGTCAATGATTTTGTACGTTTCTTTAGAGTCTTCATCTTTTGCCACACATTATTCTGTGAGTATTTGTAATGATTTGAGATACTATTTTTCTTGGTTTCAAAGTTACATATTCCAGTTTAAAATATCTTTTGCTAATCCATGAGAAGACAGACATCTGTGTCTAATGGAACCAACTTCATATGTGTCTACAGCTTCTCAGGGTGAGCCTGCCGAGTCCCCAGTTCCAGGACAGAAACTACATTTCTATAGTTTGTCTGTTAAATCATTTCCATATAAGCTGCAGGGTTTTTTTCAACAGAAGCCAGTCCCTGACCACTAAAATAAGACCTGAGGACACAAAAGAAAAGGTATGTCAGGAGATCATCTCAATTCTTGTCCCCAGTTGACAGAACATATAACACAGCAGCACTCATCTAGTGACGTTTTCAGCTCAGAGAAAAGTTAGGGCAGTTACCTTGGTTCCTCAGCATCAGTGGGAGTGCAGCTCCCCTGATTTGCATCCATCAGGTACTCAATATGTGCTTATGGAATTCTTGGCTGGGAAGACTTGTGTTAAACTGCAAGATGAGCAAGGAGGCAATACAATGAGCTAAAACCAGGAAGGGAGAACTCAGCTGGAGACCTGATTTTCAGTGCTGCATTTTTATCACAGCATCACTAGGTTGGAAAAGACCTTTAAGATCGTCGAGTCCAACTGTTCCCTTCCTATGGTAAACCATATCTCTAAGTATCTCATCTACCTTTTTTTAAACACATTCTGGGAAGGTGACTCAACCACCTCCCTGGGCAGCCTGTTCCAGGGCCTGACAACTCTTTCAGTGAATTTTTTTTTCCTAATATCTAATCTGAACCTGCCCTGGCACAGCTTTGTGCCATATTCCCTTGCCCTACCACCTACCACTACACATTGTTTCTCCTTAGTTGTGAAGAAGCCATGCCCCTTGGTTTGTCTTCCTTTCTTTGTTGTTTTCAATTACTAGATTATACAGGGTGAATTACAGGAAACCTGGTTAAAGCTACATTTACAAAAGGGAAAATCTCTGGTGTTATTATAGATACTGTATTTACTCAAGAATACCATCAACATTCCTTTTGATATCAATAAGGGCTGCCCTTCTCCAGTGCAAGTACTTAGTACATTACGGTGTAATGTTCTACATTACGGTGTAATTCATCACAGTGAAAATATCAAATCCTTTAATTTAGTTTTTGTCTACAGTTTGCAGATCCATTGAGAGTGTAAAAGTCAGACTTCACGAGGAATGAAGACTTTATGCACTTCACCTGCTGCTTTTGGCATTAAAAGTTTGCCATAACTGTGCAGAAAAAGTATTTACAGCTGTAGTGTCATGTGTTTTGGGTTTGCATGGCAGGATTTTGATAGCAGGCAGGGGACTATGAGGGCATGGCTTCTGCAGGAAGCTTCTAGAAGCTTCCCCTAGGTCCAACTGAGCTAATACCAGCTGGCTGCAAGACTGAACATTTGCTGGCCAAGGCTGAGCCAATCAGCAACAATGGTAACATCTCTGGGATAACATACATAAGAAGGGCAAAAAAGAAAAAAAAACATCAGGGACAGTTTTTGTGAAGAACTGAGGCACTTTCATGACACTGAGGTCAGTAAGCAAGGAGGGGGAAAAGGTGCTTCAGGCACCAGAGCAGAGATTCCCCTGCAAACCATGGTGTAGACCCTGGTGAGACAGAATGTCTCCCTGCAGCCCCTGGAGCATGATGGTGAAGCAGAGATTCCACCTGTAGCCTTTGGAGAACTATTAACAACGCTTGGAACATTACAATTAGAAACATGGTTAGCAAAAAGAGGGCAATACTTTCACCTAAAGTGATTCAGGAAAGAATTCTGCTGAATTTCATGAAGGACAATTTGCTTTGCAGAGTCTAATGACCTGATCAAGAAAATAATGTCTGCAACACTTTTCCACATTCTCCTTGGGATCAGTTTTAGAAGATACCTAAAAAATAAAACCCAAGTCTACAGGATTCAATCATGAAGGACAGCCTACTGAAACGGATATAATTTTGAGAAGAATTTATGTGATTGGAGGAACAGCAAAACCAGGTGTTAGGTAGCTTAAAGCAATGCAATATGCTGACCAGACCTTGGCATTTATGAAAGTTGAAACTACACAGGGACTGCTGTCTCTCCTGCTTATCAAAAAAAAAGAAAAAACCCAAACAAAAAACACCAAAGAAGAGGAGGAGTAGTATATTCTTCTAAATACAGCAGCAAATGCTAGCCACAGACTTAGATTCAACTGACTAATGATCTCAAATCTCTTCAATTCCTTAAGCAAATTTTGTCCAGGTGACACATGATGGTTTTGCTACACAGGGATTTGCGAATAGGTTTTATTTCTTACCATGTGCAGGAGAATTAAGACAAACTACAAATCTCAGTGTTCAGACTGCCATGTTACCGGTATTTTCCCATGATACTGGCTCTGGTTCAACTGGAACTTCCAGAAACCTTGTACATCTGTAGGATTTGCAGTAAGACTGTGTGTTACAATTCAGTCTCTCTTCAATAATGTTCCAGAAACTTGAGGCTCCTCTAAAAGAGATGTTCCTTTACTCATTCTTACACGGACAACAGAAGTTGACTCGCTGTCAGTTATGTTTGTGATAATGGTTAGTGACATTTTTTAGGACACAGGAAATGGAGGACTAATGTCTTTCTCAGCCTGAGGGTTTTTGAATCTACCTCTCCCTCCCCTCTGTGGCAGCTCTGTAATCATCCACTGACCAGCCATGCTGGGTGAGATGTGGTGATATTGAATTACCACAGAACTACTAGATAGGAAAAAATTTACTCTACTCTCACAGTGTAAAAATCAAGTAAGTTATTTTACAGCATTGCATTAGCTGAATTAGCCTAATTTATAAACACATAGACATAAAAGTAATTTTGTGACTGTTGTGGAGATGCAATGAAATCAGTTTAAAATAAGTATGTATATAATAACGCGATAATATTTAAACATCTGAAACATCTAGCAACCTGGCAGCCTTGTGTATTAGACACGAAGGTCTGAAACCTTCTTCAGCATAACATTACATGCTTAAACATCAGTACTTGTTTAAGTACTTGGCTGCATTAAGAGTTGCCTAGCATTAGTTTCACATCAGACATAGTAGTTATATGGTCAAAGTATTTTATAAAAACCTACAAATAAGTTATCTCCTTGTATTTGTGAAATTAGAACAACATCATCATCCTCAGTTGTGAATTAAAATGCTGGCAAATTACTTTTCCAAGCTTATGCAGCTATGGTGACAGTGTTAGAAGTCAAGCTTTTCTGACTGCAGAATCAGTGTCTCTCTTCACACCAGAGAACAGTCCTTGCAGTTAGTTTCATCTGTGGAGAGCTCTTGCTTTCAAAATCTTACACATTATTTTTAATTGTATTTTACATTCTTGAGTACCAGTTCTGCTTGTGCACTTTATCCCCTCTAGTTCTGCCTCTACCATAGATGCAGGAGTGTGAAGGGTAGCAATAGTTCAAACATTAGCACGCATTACAATTCCTGACGTAACCAGAGTGTGCTCATGCAGTGAACTGATACTTACTACTATAATGGCCTGGGAAATACGATGTAGTGTCTTAATTCTTCATGTACCCTCATGGAGTCCAGCACGTGGACCATCCAAAGGATTTTAATTTTTTTAAAGCATTTATAGAGTCCTTAATTTTAGGAGAATACTCGTGTCCATCTACACTGGTATGAGTGAGAAATCAACACAAACGCTTCTGGAGTACTTTGAATTTTATAACAAAGTGAAATTACAAATAGCAAATCCACATATTTAGAGAATGTCAGTCCCTTTCAACTCAGGTTGGCAAACAGATTTGATATTAGCCGTAGGCACTATGATTACATTGAGTTTTGGCCAGCTTCTATAAAAAGGAATTTCATCCTTGTATGAAATTTTGTCTTCACCAGTGCAAGATTGTGATGTTATTGGCCTTTACATATCTTTTCAACCTACAAGCAAAAAAGTACAATGATAAAAAAATCTAAATCTCACAAGTAGTCATATGCTTGGGGGCAGCTGTACCAAAGAGCTGTGTGACCTTGATTCTTCCACTGTAAAAAAAAAAAAAAAAAAAAAAAAAAGTCAGTGACAGATATTTTTTATCAATATTATTTGAATCATTGCAACACCTTCAGGCATCAGTTAGAGATCCATGCTCCACTGTCCTCAGTATTGCATTCACACAAAATGAAGACTGTCCTTGCCCAGACTTTCTTCCTGTTTTTCCATCTGATGTTAGTAATGTGAAGGGGATTTTTTTTGTCGCTCTTTGTTTGTGTTGAAAATGATACATATCAACAACTTTTATGGTGGCTGGGATTCTGTATTTAGCTTTGTGCAAACAGATCCTCACTTCCGTGAATTCAGTGAGGTCCTATATAGGAAAAAGAATCAAACTAAAAGTTCAAGGCTTATGTGAGCATCACTGCCAACCTGTTTGTGTCACACAGCACTATTGCTGTATGCAGCAACATGGAAAAATCAGTATAGTTGAGACAGAAGAATCTTGAGCACTCTTTTCTTTCCACTCTACTTCCAGCTTCCCTCTTCTAATTGTACATACTTCTTGTTTTTCTGGTTTGGGTTTGTTGTATTTTTTTTTCCTTTGTGCTAATTATTGTGCTAGAAAAGCTTGCCCAAGGCAAGATACAGTCCAAGTCTGAGTTTGAGCCAGGTTATTTCTTCCAGGTAACTGGTAGGTCAGTTTAATTGGTACTTGATTGTTTCACTGTAGTTAAAAGCATTCTTGAAGGAAAATGGTATTTAAAATATGTCTAATCTCTATAGTAGGCTACAGCCTGGTCAAGTCATTCATGGGATGGGAAAATGGGCAAAGGTCTAGAAACTCCAGGGCATTTAAGTGAGGAAAACAAAATAAAATTCAAAAAAAGATCAAGGGATCCGTAATAAATGGATCTGTAATAAGTTCAAAATTGTTATCTATTGTCTATAAGCGTATAGACCTAAAATCCAGAGAATTTTCCTAAGTCTGAGTATTTAATGAAATTTGATATAAATTGTTGACCCTTATTTTCCTGTGATGTGAGAAAGAAATGCAATATTGATTGATGTCACAGGTGAGCATTCAAGATGAATAAATAAATGTTTAAATAAGGATTTGAATATGAAAACTGAACAGCATTTTATCAGAATGAGAATAAACAAAACCTAGGCACAATATATCACTCTAGTAGTGTATGGGCATACAGTTATTTTCAGTTACGTAAAGTAGCACAGTTATTGATATCTCAGTTCTTTTACAAAAATATAAAAATATTTTAAAATGTTTTAAGTACTGGAGTATGAGTCAGAATCCTGTTCTCCCCTCTAAGATACTTTGTGCTGTCTGCAAGATCCACAAAGACTTTATAGGAAAGAAACAAAAATGCTGTCAAAAGCTAATGTAAACAAATTTTAAAAATAGAGAAAAATGTATATGTTCTGCCTTTCCCTATGACTCAATGATGTGTTACATTTAGTATTGTCAGACATATGTGTTTAAGGCAGAAATGTGATTACATTTCAGCTGATGCTCTTTCTTTGATTTCACAATATAGTTGAATTCTTCACGGCTCCCTATTATTCACTGAAATAAAGGATGGTAGCAAATGAATCTACATCATTCAATACATTTCCTGTTAGAGACAGTAAGAGCAAGATAATCAAACTCTTTTCTGCTTTTTGAGTTCATCTCTTTGGCCCTGTTTTACACACTTCATTTTTTTTCTAATGAGGTTAAAGGGTAGTTAGCAAGCAGTGTAGTACAATTCAGGGTTTACTGTGTCTCTCTCAGTCACTAAAAATCCTGAAAGATGATGGTATCTCAATTTGTCAGTTTGGTCCACCTCCTTGCATATGGCACACCATCAGTGTCAGAAACAGGAACATAGACTGCTTTAATAGAAAGCAAAGTGAGCAGCAAGACCAAAATTTACATGTATGTATTAAAAATGTGCACATCTTGGGAAAATAGTCTCATTTCCCCTATGTTCCTCCATTTCTTAGGACGTCACAGCTGTTCAAGCTTACATCTCTTCATAAGTTGGACATTCAGACATCTGTGAAAAGCTGACTTAAATTTGACAAACAAGTTGTATTTATAGCAAGATGAGGCCAGCTACTTTTACAGATTTGGAATTACTGAAAAACAGCACTAATAGATGTTTCTCAGAATGCAATCACCTAAATAACTAAGACATGATTAAGGCAGAAGCAATACAAGAGGAGTTGTCATTTAATTCCACAGTGAATGGTTTTGCTACCAGAGCAGCTTCTGTACTTAACCACAGAGATGACTGTACTGCAGTGACAGATACATGTTTTGGTTGTGAACTGAGCCCTTCCAAAAGAGGATATAAACATAAATACAATGAATAAAGTATCTTTAAAGAAAATGTTTCAGAACAAATGCTTGTTAGAAACCTTGCTTTCAAAAATATTTCTTCAGAAAAATAGGGAAAAAGAAAGAACTAGACAGCAAAGAGTCAATGGATTTATTTTTCTTCAAAGGTAGAATGCCGTGCCCTAGAATGTTACTTCCAAAAATGTTTTACTGGGTTTTCTAGAACTTCATGTGACAATTTGATGAGCAGGTATATCACCAGTGAGCTCTAATGACATTACTTCATACTGGTTGCCAAGAATAAGAAATGAAATTTCTGAGGCAAGGTTTATGCAGAAGGTAGCTCAAAAGATAATTTATTTACTGATTTAATTTCTATAAAGAAAAGAGTTATTCCTTGGGGATTTTTCGTAATGAAGCCTGATTACATAGCCCAAATCCTAAAATGAGCATAAAAGCAAAGAGTGTAAGAGGGTTAAAATAAAATAGGAAGGATCTTAACCTGAGCTTTATGATTCAGTGTTCCTCATGCAAGTAATTTACTATAATTGAAATGAGAACACTGTGTCCTTACATGCCTGATGTAAATTTGGGTCTAAAACATGGGGTGTCCCTCATAAGTATGGGTTTGGGTGTGTCGGATATGCGTGTGGCTTCATTTGAAATTAGCTCCATGGCTGAACATTACAGGAAAAGAATATGCTGAAGTTCCTTCTCATACCGTAGCAGAGAATGTCACAAACGAGTGACTCATTGCCTGAACTATATTTTCAGGTTCTGTTGTATTTGGTCATTTGGTGTGAGGAGGATGGAATGTCTGGTCTCCAAAGCCCCACCTTAAGTGCAGTAGCTGAAACATACCCAGCTGTGAAGGTGAAGAAATTGTAAATCATATCTCTTCCCCTTATCTTTCTACTGCGTGGATTCAGACCTATGCCAAAAAGCTGGAAACAAGAATGAAACTGTGTAGACTCTGTGCTCTTTCACACACAATCTTCAAAACAGAGAGGGAAGGAAACTTTCCATTGGATGCAACCCTGTAACAGATCATGCAGTGTTTCCTATGCAGCACTCAAGGCCTCTAATGAGAATCCAAGACCTTCATCATCCAATCACATTTGCAGAAGTCTGTATTCTATCTTCCCACCCTTTTTTTTTTAAAGATGGCGTATGTATGTCATTTCAAACAGAAGCATCCCTCATTTAATATAAATAACTGTATTCTCACATACAGAGAAGACAGATGGTGCTATTTCTGATAAAAAGAATTTTTAGAGAAAAAGGTATCTTTCTGGACCTTTCACAGTAAGCAGAAAGCAACAAAATCATCATGATTGGACTGTGGATTTTACAAATCACGTTCTCTCTAGTACCTACTTTTACCAGGGTACAAAAGTCACTGAATTTAATGGAATGAAACCTGAGAGAGAATTTCTGTCCAGTTCTTTCACCAAGCTTTATTTAAGCAGCTTCAGACCACAAACAGAGCCCTCAATATATGTAAGCTACATTGCATATCCATGAGTCTTTACTGTCTGATGCTTATATTTTCACAGTAACTCAACTAGCTCTATTTCAACTAACTCTGCCAACCCAGAAGATCAAAAGGTCCTCAAGTCAAAATGACACCATGGGTTCTCATGCACTGTTCATTCCTCACAGTGCAGTATGTCCAGGTGTGGGGAGCAAGCTCCTTTATGTAGATAGTATTTGCTGGGGATAAAATGTCATTCCTCCTCAAATAATAAAAGTTAGAAATAGGTGAAGGCAGTGCAACAGTAGGAAAAAACCTGCAGGTGATTTGCATATGAAACATGAATACTTTCATTTGCATGATGGCCTACTCTCTGTTTGCTCTGAACAAGCTCACTCCTTTTGTTCCTCCTTTTTGTCTCTTCATGCCGTCATACAAGTTGGCTGAGTGTTTTACCATGCCATTCTGATATTTATGCAAGTGGATTGAGTACTTGCTGTACTTCATTGTGCACTAGAAGCTGAACTTCAACTTGACTGCTGAAAAGATGTATTGTGTGTATGTATGCAGAGGGGGGCAATTTAGGGGCTTCCTTACTATTTATGCTGGCTTTCTGTTCCTTTTTTCAGTTTTATGCATCCACTGATTGTTGTCACAGCAATATTTCCTCTACATGATAAAAAGCATAGTAGCACTAGGAGGTGTATCTCCTGTCTTTCAGCGCCTCATCTTACATGAGATGCTTTACATCTTTTGTGTACTTAAAGTGCACACTTAGTTCTTTGTTTTCAGATCCCACCCTCCATGCTGAGATATGGTCTATCATCTCATACATCCACCCACTTCCAGTGGACTTCTTTTGCACCAGCATCTTAATAGATAGTCTGGCAATTTGTAACAGAATGATCCTTCTGGCTTATTTCATTACTTTCTTTTCCTTGATGACCATTTTGCGAGACACATCTCTTGCTCTCTGCTCACAGTACTCATTATTTCTTCATATCTAGGTGCTGCCTTGTGTACTCAATCACTTCCTTTCTGTGGTAAATTTGTTAGACATAGATACAGTCACTTATGATATTTCTTAAATTCCTTTGAACATGTATTTCTGACAAATGCTACGTGTTCACTCCAAGGCATGATGCAGTGTTAGTCATCTTATGTATTCATACTAAAAATAGTCAACCCCACAGCCAGATACCTCTCTGTTAGTAGAAGCCAGCTCTGTGACTGTGGAAGGGTGACTAACTCCTAGAGCAAACATTCTCCAGAATGTCTCCGCTTAGTCAGCTCAGCTAGGACATTTCCTCCACTCTCTAGATGATTAATGTGCTAACCATTGTCTTAAACATTGGCTTTGTATTGACAATGGTAATGAGAAACATTTAATGTGAAACTTTGCTCCAAATTTAAAAGATGCTCTTTAGCAAGTTAAAGGGGATATCTTTACTGTTCGTGCTGCCTCATGTTCCATTTCTGCTGAAGCACATGAGATCAAAAACATGTCCTGAGGCATCTTACACCCCTGCTACAGCTTAAAAACTGTGCATTGGCCTCCAAATAGCAACAGTTCTTTGCTCAATGTCCAATTCCATGACTGGCTCATGCTATCACTATAATACTAATGGTGTTTTGTCCCTTTCTTCTGGCATAAAAATGTAAAACTGGGTAGGGAAAAGCATGCTGTTGCTTCACAGCCTACTTCTGGGGAAAATCAGAGTCAAGCAATGTATCTAGAGAGGAGGTTTGCTGACTTGGAAAACAGTCCAACTTGTAAAACAGAAGGAGGTCTGTCAGATTTCACCAGGAACCACAGAAAGGGTCAAATTGATAGAAATTTTTAATATCTGTCAAGAGAAAGTGAGAATCTTCTTGGGAGCAGGGAAGACAGCTGCTACAGACTTTTCTGTTCTGGACTGAGCCAGATCTCTGCAATGCCAAGGAATGGTTACAGTCATAACAAAATGCAAATTGTCATGTCTATTATATCTATATGCATGCCTGTATACCTACACATACAGATATATATGTTTGTGTAAAATACTTCAATATAAATATATACACAATACAGATAAATCAATATACATACGGACAAAAACTCCACAAAATATCTGTGGTTCTTATAAACATTGATGAAAACATTTTTAATCATCTAACTGAGCTGACTTGTGGTGTCCAGCTCTTATCTATGCCAAGCTGCATTCCAAGTACTAATATTGAGCCTAGTGCTATAGGTCACTATTTAGCTTATTTTCAGAATCCAGACTAACAGATGTCAAACCAAACCAATTAAAACAACAGCTTGAACTTCCATTCAGATCTTTGACAGACCCAAAGCACTAGCTGTAGGATTAGAGCCATCAATGCATAAAAATAATAAGTTCAGAGGAAACAGATACAAATTTTTTTTGTGGGAAAGTTTTGGTGAAGCATGGTTAAAAATAGCCATCATGAAAAGAGGACTGACATTTCAATCCTTACATTTAGAGTTAAGTATCTGTATGTATGATATATTACTATTTGAAATGAAGGCTTGTCCACTCCATGTATCCTGAACATTTTCCTTCCAGAATTTAAACAAATAGAGACAAGAAACTGTTGTTAGGTCATTTTTCTTTCAGTGCCAGAGGTTCTAATAACAGTTATCTTTACAAGGACCTCAGAAATTAACAATTGCTGCTATTACTGCATCTTCAAAGTAATTATTTTTCATTATTTCCAAGTGTACTTTTTCTCAAGGACACACAAGTCTTGACTAGTTTCCTGACTGCAGTTGACACAGCAGACATCTAGAACGATATTAGCATTGCAAACAAAAATAACACCAAGGGTCTGACATACAAAGTAAATTACTTGCTTTTACCTCACTGACTGCCCAGAATGTCTTAATAAGCAATACTCCGGCTCCCGTTCAACTCCCTGCTTGTGGCCCTAATAATGATGTGCTTCAATTATGTACTAAATAAGATAGATACACAGTCAAGCAAAACAAAGGTTGAAGATTTAGCTATCTAAACAGAAATAATTTTGTTTCTAATCTGGCCTTGGAAAAGAGGTGCAAAAATATCCTTCATCTGGAGCGTACATCACAGTTTTAAAGTCATATACTCCAGAGGATCAAATTATTCAGGCAGCAGAAAGAGAGGGGAAAGAAGCAGCCAAGGATTTTGAATAAATACTACAGCTGTGGGAAATGAGTTGCAGAAATAAAAGGAGGAGGGACCAGCAAGTTTTGAGGGTAACTAGCATATGAAATCTAAAGGAAATAGAGCAAAACTGGCTCTGATTTATACTCTAAATAACTTTATTGAATTCATTAGAGTTCCACAGGGTACTGAATACATCATCTCAGAAATCGGTTAGTGTATGACGGCTGCAAATAAGAAAAAGGAATTCTGCAGAAATGCCACTCCTTTTGTCTTAAGATTTTTATATTGTACTTTTCTAGAGAACTTGGAAAGTGACAGTCTCAGAGTGGTAGCTGGCGCCAACATTATTGCAAGCAGGTGTTACACAACTCCCCAGCTCCCCCAGCTCTAGTGCTCTGCCTTCGTCCACAATTCCTCTGCTGCTCTTGTTTTGGATGGCTCATGAATAGCTCTAGGCTGTTAATTCTGTGATGAACTGGGAAGTGCTTTTTTTACACATACAGATGTGGAACACTGACTAGAAATAGAGCTCACGATTGTTTCCACTTTAGGTATGTTGTCCTTCACTTGTCTCAGCCTTTCTGTATTTCCATGCTTTCCAGTTGTCCATGGTTGTAAGGTGAAAAATAAAATTGTCTGGGACACTCAAAAGTGATTCTCACCAGGGGGCTGTTTCTGCTTCTGCAATTCTGTTTTATGAACCCTTCCTTCCAGTTGACTTTGTTGCTTTGGCTTTCCCCACGCTAGCTCTCCCACTTCTAGAGAGGATTTTGTTGTCCTCCATAAGTCTTTCACCCATCCCCCCACCTCCCCCCATTCCCCATCCCCATTTAAGTATATGTTCGGGCATGACTAGATGAGTATTGCTTCATACAGAACTTTACCTCATGTCTGCCTCAAAAAAATTTGCATTTCTCTCTTCAGCCATAAAGCGGAGAAACAAATGGTCAATCCTGATTCATAGGGCAAGTGTGTTTTATTTAAGATATTTTGTGTCTCCAAATATACACACAGCAGCAACTGCGACTTCCTACAGCAGACATAAATGTCTCTGTGCCTGAGCCATCCATCTGAAGTGGTGTTTTAAAGTTTTAGTTATTTTCTATGAGCTTCTATAATTTTCCTTACCTTTAATGGAGACCGGAGATGGAAATCTGAAATAATCCCAAAGAAGGAAGCCTATCATTCAGAAAGATCAAGAGCTGCATAGGCTTATTTTCAAGTGTTCTCCTACCAGAGCGTTAATCCAAAAAGGTGGAATCTGTGCCAAATTCCCCCTTTCTTGTTCAAAGGATCACTTGGTGCAGCTTCATCACAAACCTGAAGTTTTTCGTTACTTTGTATTTGCTTTTTGTAAACAACTCAAGCCAGGTCCAACTCTCCAAGGTCAGTTAAAAACTAAAAATACTTCAGGATAGAGCTGTATAGAAATAAAGCTTGGCACATTTTCAGCCTGTGTGCTAAAAGTTAGGAAATGCTATACAGTTTATTTAAAAGTAACAGTCTTCTAAATAATATTGTAATCTTCAATCTACTTCAGACCAGATGCCCTCAGAAGTTCCTGTGTTTAGAAATAAAAGGCTACCTCAGCCTTATGGTATATGTCATTTTGATGCTCCGTGAGAATTTACAAAGGCATTTTACCCAAACTGGAAGGGAGGGGGGGTTGGAGGAAGACTCATTAGCAGGTTGCTAATCATTTGGACAACAGACATAGTACCTGAATCATATCCCAATCTGCCTGGATATGGTAAGGCTACATTGTCATTTGTATTAAGAATAGGACGTAAAATAATATATTGAGTTGGAAAGCAGGGCTGGGAAGGAAATACAATGGGAGACATTGTATTGTTGATGAAAGATACAGAGGGAAAATACCACATTAGGACGAGAAACTGAAAAGTCATGCTATTATTCATCCTAATGTTATTCAGTGGCAAAACATTGTTTTTGCTAATTCCCTGGAATTTCAAAAACCTTTTCACTATCTGCAAAGCAGACATGGGAAGTACATACCTGGGATGCCTGGTTAATGCTGGTGGACCAGTTATTCTGGCAAAAATCACAGAATCACAGAATCGTAGGGGTTGGAAGGGACCTTAAGACATCATCAGGTCAAACCCCCTGCCAAAGCAGGTTCCCTAGGACAGGTCACACTGGTAGGCGTCCAGATGGGCCTTGAATATCTTCAGAGAAGGAAACTCCACAAACCCCCTGGGCAGCCTGTCCCGGTGCTCTGTTACCCTCACTGTGAAAAAGTTCTTCCCCATGTTGGTGCAGAACTTCCTATACTCCAACTTGAAGCTATTGCCCCTTGTCCTGTATCCACAGACCATAGAAAAGAGGCTGGACATTTTCCCCTGTGTCCCACACTGGAGATATTTATAAACACTAATAAGATCCCCTCTCAGACTTATCAAGGCTGAACAGCCCAAGTTCTTTCAGTCTATCTTCATAGGGAAGATGATCCAGTCCTTTAATCGTCTTTGTAGCCCTTCACTGGACTCTCTTCAGGAGATCCCTGTCTTTTTTATCCCAGGGAGCCCAGAACTGGACACAATACTCCAGGTGGGGCCTGACCAAGGCAGAGTAGAGGGGGAGGATCACCCCCTTTGACCTGCTGGCTACACTCCTCCTGATGCACCCCAGGATCCCATTGGCTCTCTTAGCCACCAGGGCACACTGCTGGCTCATGGCCAACCTGTCATCTACCAGGACCCCCCAGGTCCTTCTCCACTGAGCTCTTCTCCAGCAGGTCATCCCCCAGTCTGTACTGATTCAAGCAGTTGTTCCTTCCCAGGTGCAAGACTCTACACTTGCTTTTATTGAACCTCATTTGGTTTCTCCCTGCCCAGCTTTCCAGTCTGTCCAGGTCTTGCTGAATGGCAGCACAGTGTTCCTGCGAGTCAGCCACTCCTCACAGCTTTGTATCATCAGCGTACTTGCTGAGGGTGGATGTTACTCCCTCATCAAGGTTGTTGATGAAGATATTAAATAAGACCAGACCCAACACCGATTCCTATTGACAAGTCTGAGAAAGGCTTAAAACCAGACATTTATTACTGATGCATGCTGCTGCTGTGTTTGCCACTTGCTAAATTCAATGTTGGTGAATAGTGCTACTTGTAATGATCCTCTCTTCTGTTAGTCTGGCTTTACAATACATGTAGTAAACAGTGGGGGCAATTGGAATCGGCTAGTACGTGGAGGAAGACTTCACAGTTAACATTGGGCAGTACTGCCAGTCACCTGAAACTGTTACTGTTTGGAGTAGAACTAGTCTGTGTAGGAGACTGATTCAGCTTCAAGTGCCAAATGTACCACAAACAGAACCTAAGTCATGTAATAATGTGTTGACTTTTGCATGCAGTTTCTTCAGAATGGGAATTAACTCCATATGTGATACTTCAGTCCCAGCCATAAATACTGGAAGTCCAACGTATTTGGCACTCAGGGGAAGGGTTAGCACAAAGAGCAAATTAAAATAGAGGAAAGGATAAAGCAAGAGATGTTTTCTACTTATCACCCACATATATAGAAGATGAGATTTCAATAAAATGCAGTGAAAACGTGAACTGGAAGGAACTTTTTCCTCATTTGTTTTCTGCAGTAAACTGCTAAAGATAGCATCAGTAGCATTATGATCCTAGACAGTAGGCAAAAGAAGTAGCTGTAAAGTGAGTTGTTTAGGTGGGGAGATCTTTTCAGGAAGAAGCAACAATCCAAGACATTTGTCATAAAGGGCAGAAATCAACATGAGGATAGGAAAACAGTATTTGGTGAAGGATATTTGCAAAGCATGTCATTGCAGTGACCTATTCTCATGAAATCAAGATTAAAACCATTGGAACAATGAATATGCAAAACACTTATGTCCGTCTTTACATGCTTAAATGCAGAAATACAGCTTTGGAAACTTCATGGTATTTTACTATGATTCATTGAAAAATATTGTGGATATACTTGGAAAGCCAATGGACGGCTTCATGCCACTGGATTCTTCCACACATCTTGTGATGTTTATCATCTTTAAATGCAGGTCTTTTTATGCACTATGCCATCATGACTTCAGGAGAAGGCCAAGTTATCAATTTTATCTTCTCTTCCTTCCAGGGGCTTCTCTCCGAAATCTGGATGTGGTCAGTATTTTGGTAGAAGTTTCCAGTTTCTGCCTGGCAGGAACAAGGACCCTGCATGTATCACATGTATGAAAGGAAGTTCCAAGAATTTTATTTTTTTAAGATCAATAAATGTAGGGGTTTTTTTGTTATTCTTTCTTATTTTTGCCATTTAAAATATTTTCTATGTAATTATTCTTACAGTACATACCTATATATATGCTGAGGAAGTTTACAGTCGACACATGAGAATTTGTTCATGGACCTCAAAAAAAGGAGAAAATACTATTCTCACATCTGGCAGTCATTTGTTCATCACAGAATTGTGCATCTGAAAGTATTGCATAATAGATATGCAGGGTCAAAATCATCCTGGGTGTAACAGTACTGACGTCAATTCCCTTATACCACGAATGAATTTTTGTGCAGAATGCAAATTTTTTCATGAAAGACAGAGAAATGTTTCGGTATGGATGCTTCTTCTCTTTATTTTCTTTAAACAGCCAGCAGCTGGTAGACACTGGTGTGCTGGCCAAGGGCAATAAATGAGATGGACCATGAAAAAGAACAACTGCAAGGAAAAATGAAGAAGGTCACTCAGATAGGAATTGGCCTGCATACAGTTTTCCTACTAGGAAGGAAAAGGAGAAAAGGGAGGAGTAGTGCAAAAAAAAAAAACCCTCATCTTTTTTTAGGAAGCAATTATAAAATCATGCTTTTCACCACAAACAGAAGCAGATTGTTATAATTCATTGCAGCCACTTCCAGACTAATCTTTTTCCTAGTGTGGTCATACAAATTAGTGCTAATGCCCCATATTGTTTAACATCTTCATTAATGATCTGGATGATGGGGCAGAATGTACCCTCAGAAACTTTGCAAATAATACACCAGATGGTTGTGTTGCCATTAAGACAGATCTCAACAGATTGATGGGAATCTCACAAAGTTCAACAACGGGAAGTGCAAACTCCTGCAGCTGGGGAGAAATAACCACATACACCAGTACAAGCCAGGGGCCAAATGGCTGGAAAGCAGCTTAGCAGAAAAACACCTGGGCATAGGGGTGGACAAGAAATTGAAGTCAAGCCAGCAATGTGCCCTCGCAGCAAAGAAGGCCAGCAATGAACGTCTTAGACTCCATTAGAAAGATCATTGCCAAAAGGCCAAGAGAGGTGATCCTTTCCCTCTACTAAGCATTGTTAAGGCCATATTTGTAGTGTTAGGTTCGTCCTGGGCTCCCCGAGTACAAGAGAGATGGGCTTGGTAGAGCTGGTCGAGCAAAGGGCCATGATAACAATTAAGGGACTGGAGCATCTGCCATACAAGGAGGAACTAAGAGAACTGGGATTTTTCATCCTGGAGAAGAGAAGGCTCAGGAAGCATCTTACCAGTGTGTATAAATACTTCGAGGAGAGGGCCAGTAAAGAAGACAGAGACAGCTTCTTCTCAGTGGTGGTAAGTGAAAGGACAATAGGCAGGAATTGAAATAAGGAAAATCCATTTACACATAAGAAAATACTTTTTTTACCCTGACAAGTTGCATAGAGAGGTCATGGAGTCTCCATCTTTGAAGATACTCAAAATTCACCTTGACAACCTCCAAGCAACTGTAATTGTTGCTGTAATTGACCCTGCTTGACCAGAGGGTTGGATTGGATGATGTCCAAAGGTCTCTTCCCACCTCCACCATTCTGTGAGTCTGTAAGATTCTGCTAAGGTGGATTCTGCCACTGAACAGTACAGGGGACCATGACAAGGTCATCTGGGCGTGGCCAACACATAACATAGGAAGAAGATTTTATTTATTTTAGAATGAAATGTGATACAGCTGGGTACCTGCAGGGTGGCTGCAGTATTAATCATGATTTGTATTGAGTCTCCGCCAAATATTTTTAGTTAGAACTGTGTTCTTATCTTACCTACTGTAATGCAGTTTTTGCCTTGAGACTTTATGTATTGTAAGGGTGTCAAATGACACACAGAAGTCAAACAACCATGTTTTCTAATGCTGACATGCTTCATATCTTCAAATAATCATTAAATCTTTCTGTGCCTTGGCTTACCCACGTTGTGCTATGAGAATAATTGTAACTACCTGTGCTTTACAAAACCATTTAGGATGTTTACTGCAGGTTTGCCTGAAGATAGCTCTCTTTTGTCTGACATGTGGAAAGACTTGTGAATATCTCAGAGGGCAGGATTTTCTCATCTGTACACAATATAGGGTTGACATTTGACATCTTGACATCCAACAGCTGACAATTCTAGTTGTTTTATCATCCTCAGTCCTAACTCCTGAGGCTTCTTGCCATTTAATGTAAGTGACTGAGGAAGAGTAACCCTATGTATCCCTAAAGTCAACTTCTGTGATCAAGCCCCATAGTCTTTGCTGAGCAGTTGACTGTTTTGATTTAGGAGCAGAGATAGATCTCCAAAGATCACAAAGTACATGAGTAGCTGAAAGAGGCTAGAGGCATATGGATGAGGAAGAAAAGTTTGTGGCATAAATCTGAAACAAATGCAGCAGAGCAGCTGCCTATTGCATTTTTGAGACTTTTTGAGACTTTTTGAATGAAAGCTGACAAAACAATTCTGATTTGTTCAGAGCTAAAGTTGCTACCAGTAAGTAGGGAGGGAAAAAAAAAGGAGCAGGGATAGGAAGAATAAAACAATTGATATTGAGAATTTGAAATGCTGAACTTCAAGGGTTCCTGCTTCAGACTGTCTCTGGAGTGATCTCTTGAACTGAGTACATGCTACAAGGCAGGAAACACCGGGTGTGTTCCTGAAATGCCCAGGATCTTCCCATAATTAATATGCTTAGATCTCTCAGAAACATGGATCATTTCCTACTAATGAAGGGTAAAATATTCAGGATTACCTGTGTGATTTAAACAGCAGAGATGTACTCATGAAAAGGGCAGGAGAAATTTGCAATTCGCAATTCTTATGCAATTCTTATTCTCTCTAGCTGCATCACCTCCCTTGTTTTTAAGGTTGCTGGTCCTTACTGCTTGTCAGCACAGAGGTTCCTTGGAGAACTCTCTAACTCAGTGTTAAAAACAGACTACTTTAGCTCACATTTGAATTTACCTTGAAGTTATCAGGTTTTGCCTGATGTGGGCTAAGAAGCATCACTGTGAACCGTTCTACTGGCAGAGAGGCAGAAAGGGGACTTTCTTGCAAGGGGTAATGACAAATGTGGGAAAAGTATCTGGAAACACTGACTAATAGCTGCAAATTTAATATTTCTCTTAGTTTTGTGATGTTGAATTCTGGTTTCGGAAAGTCAGAGGTTTACTGAGTGATGTTTTTTGTCCTAGAAAGGTTCATGTTGTACATAGTACTAAAAGCAACCATGCTGTTTATAAAAAAAAATTCTAAATTTGTGTTTAGAACCAAATAAGAGATTACATAAATGTAGGGTCCACAAATACAGAAAAAATTATATAAGCACTTATTAATCATGCATCTCAGTTAACCTGAGCAAAAAAATTTCAGGACACCTTTATGGCTTCAGGGCGATAAATGGAATCCTTGATAAAAACAGAACTTTAGCCTTAGCCCCAAACCAATTTAAACTGTTTCACAACTTGGCTATACTTTTTACAAGTAATACCTACAATTTACTAACTTTATTGTCCTGTGCAGAGGAAACAGCATGATTCTGCTTCCTTCCCTACCCCTCCGTGTCTTTGAGCTTCTGATCCTGTGAATTGCTGAACTTCCCCAAACAGAGGCTGCAATTGCTGCTGGTGCTTTACAGTAGCCACAAAACTAAGAAGAGGTTATGGTACTCACAGCTTAAGCCAAAATGCTAAATTTAAAAATACCCTTTTTTTTAAAGCTGTATAGGTCTTTTAAAAAGACTTACCATTTTAAAGGTACTCGGTGAATAACTTTTGTGCAAGTTTTTCTTAAATTTCTGTTCCTTTACACTGTTGTCCATATGATACTATTCAGCAAGAACAAGATCAGGATACAGGATCTGGAGCTGTATACATATATGCAAAGAATATCTTAAGGATGCATCCTTAATTAAGATTATGTTGTAGTTGGTTGTGAATGTATATTTGTATATTGTTCAGCTAATTTGCTTCAAGAGAAACTTAACTGAAATAAAGTAAGCTATAGAATATAAACTAACCACCAGAAAGTAAAAGGAAAAATCTGAGCTTGTATGTGTGCATATGCACAGCTCTGAATTAAAATTGAGATTATTACTTCTTTAATCGAGCAATTTCATACTGCAAAAATCAACCTTTGCAACTTCAAACACAAAACAAAAATAAAAAACCCCATCCTCAGTCTAGTCACAGTTAACCACACAGTGACTAAATATAGCATCAGCTAGTCTTCAGGATGTGTCCACAATAACAGATTACTCAAAACGTTCTGCTGCTATTCCCTACCTAATATTATGCCTACAACAAAATGTGGAAGTTTAAAATATCTCTGTAATTATGGTAAACAGACAACAATCACTAAAATTGCTGTCTGCTGTTCCTAACCTACAGGCCATATATAGAAAGCTAAATTAAACAATTCTCCTACCATGGGGAGTCAAAGGCATACTAGATTCCAGGTGTCAGTGGAGCATGGGGAAATCATATTTTGAGTGGGATGTAAACTCTAACCCAAATTTTTGTGAAGATTTTTAGACAATTTCTAATTCTGTATTTCTAATTAGTGTATGTTTCCTTACTAACTGCATCAAGAATTTTCACAGATACTTTAAAATGTAGGAGTCATTAGATATATGACACTGTTTCCTCTTATTTCTTACTTTGGAATTGGGATATTACTCAGTGTCCAAAAGTCTTGATGCTGCACTCAAGCCAAATTCCTCTTTGAATTGAACTCAGAAAGAGGCAGGTATCGTCTTTAAGCGTCTCTCCGCCTGTGTTTTGAGAAAAGCAGTTCATATTTCCGGGCATGGCTTCCACCCCTCCCTGCCTGCGACCCCGCTGGTGCCCTTCTGCTTACGTAGGACAGCCTTTGAGTGAGAACAGGAAGAGGCGAATCAAGGAAGCAGCTGTTCTCTGAATCACAATCCTCTCTGGATTTCTGTATAAAAAAATAATAGGAAGATAACGCAGAACAGAAGTATAACATCCCTTGGAGCTGCTTCCAAGAAGACTCACCAGCGTGGTGGTAAAAAGATGGATGCAAGTGCACATGAAGAAGTTCATCTTCACAGATTAAGGGTCCCTTTCCCTTTGGTTTGCACAATTTACAGGTCTTGATGGCTGCAAATTGAGAGTCATCTATGCGAACAATCTACTAGATGCTGCCTTGGTTTGGCTCCAGGGGTTTCCTTTCCTGAACACAGACTTCCCAGTAGGGTTTGGTGGAAAATTTAACCTAGGAATAGATGGAGCAAAAATTCTTTATGGATTTCTGCGTGCAGTGATCAAAGTGAAAGTCTGGTTTGGTGGCAATTCAAATTCATCTTATGTAGGAATAAATGGCCACACTTTACATAACAGACAAATAAAATCTTGATTACAGCATCTCAAGTAGGCAAGATACTGCTGGTAAGACTTTTCGTATTTACTGACATATTCTGTATCACTCCATCAAACCATTGGTAGACATTACAAAAGAATACTAGGGTTGGCTTTCATGTGGAGAGACAAATTCCTGGATGTTACTTGTGCAGATAACATCCTGTTTGGGCTTTCTGTAAAATTTTCAGAATTCTTCAATTAAGTGGTAAACGTGTGACTAAAAGCTAAGTCACAGAAATACTTGTTCTATGAAGGACACAGGAGACATCAAGGAGTACACAAGTCTGGTTCTTGGAAATCCTTGAGGTGTGTTACATACATACCTACTGTACTGCAGAGTTTTCCCAACACTTCTTTGCGAGGCTCTGCTTTTAATATTTTCAAGGTTTGTATTTAAGAATCACTTCTGCATTAGCTATTCAAATACAAATCCATTCATCAGTCTACTTGCTTCTCTATTTAAGTGAACATGTAGAGGCCAAAATCTAACATCAACAGCTGCAAACACTTTTATGTCAAGACACCTATAAAGATATATATAGACCTGAATAATCATTCTGTTGCAAACTTAGGAAAATCTGTCCTTTTTCATTTTAGAAGGGAACAACTTGCACTGTATTCTTCTGGAGGCAGTTTATGGGTTTCTTAATTACTTCAGAAGCTTATTCTATGAATGGAGCTGTAAAAAACATACTGAATTTCAGAGTAAAATTTCTTTTGTCTTTCATCTCACAGATGAACTAGACTGTTTCTGTACTAGATGCTCTCAATATATTTGTAAAATAGCCAAAAATATGAGCCATATGTTCTGAAATGCTTAAAAACAGGACTGAAAATGTAATCTACAAAAGTGGCTCAATTTTTCTGGTCTGAGATTTGACCTTCTGTTCAGGTTTTACTTGGAATTTTATCAGCAATTAGAGGTAGCTAGCAAGGGTTATGATAACAAAATGAGTGTGAGCACTCCCACATAATCAGAGTTATAATTATAAATGACTGTTCTTTTATATCTTCCTCTAGTAAACTGTACCAAAAATTGACAAGTACAGTCATTGACAACTGATCAATTCCCATGTAAATTCCCAAAAGCTTCTTAGATTTAATTCCTTCTCTCAGCTGCCATTTCCCTTGTGCTATTTTGAGAAAAACAAAAAACCACTAATGGCCCTCCTTCCTGGATCATAGTACCTTCCTTTCTCCCTGACCTTACTGAGAAATTATCTTCTCTGTGATCTTCTCAAAAAATAGAAACTCAGTCTTTGTACCATTTATGTATAAAATCAGACACAGAGTCACTTATATTAAGCGATTTTAATTTTCTGTTGTAGTGCCACCCACATGTTACGTGCTTCTACAGTACAGCTACATGCGTCTGAAGTTTTACCTATACTCTCCCTCTTTCCCATGTAATTTGGGACCTTTTTAATGGTCAAGTAAACTTTTATTAAAGGACTCCAGGAACTCCTTTAATTTAGCAGTGTCTTCAATAAAACTGCATTCACTGTGTCTTCTTGCAAAGTCTTTACATATCTTCAGTGAAATAATAAATGCATGTGACTAAGAGCAATGGTTGCAGAATACTTGCTCTTTTGAGCATATGGGACAGGATATTTATATGTTGAGGACAAAATTTGACACTCACACTTTAGATTTACAGTGTCCAACACTAAATTAGAAAAACAAGACCACAACTTAACTTGCAACATGTTCACAGACAGCACGTAAAATAGATAGACCTCATCGCATCAGGGAAGTACCTCATTCCACCTTGACTACAGGAAACAGAAAGCAGTGATATGTAGAAGACGCTGAATCTGGGTATCTGTTACGTTGTTGCCTATGGTCATTAAAAGTCACCATGGATCTTTGGAAACATTTACTCCCACTCACTGTGCTTTTAAGCATGGGTGTCAATAAATTTCATAATGTAGAAGACAGTTAAAAATCAAGTTTCTCTGTTCTGAAATTATTAAAATTGCATTTATAGTTCCCATTCTGGTAATTTCTGTCAACCTTTTTTCCATGTATTTTGCATGCAGTACTAAAATAGGTAGAAAAAAGCCTTTTCTACAAGTTTAGTTGGTGACCTCAGATGACACTTTATATTTCAGTTTTATATATAACAGTCCCAGTTAATTACTTGAAATACTTATTTCCTCAATTAAACATCTCAGGAATACATGTCTTTAATTTTCTTTGGAATTTAGGATTCTGGAAGGAAAAGTCACTTTCGAAACAGAGCTTAGATGTCTTAAATATTTTTTTGAAAATCATTCTTTGTTAGCTTTAGGATTACAAAAATGAAGCACACATTCTTGTAATACTTCATCAAGTTCTGACTAACAAAGAATCAGAAATGTTCTAAAATGTACAATTACAAACAGGCACAAACTTTGAGACATTTTTGTGGTTTCAGAGAAAACTGACTTGAGTACATACGTCTGGAAAAGTCCCACGAAGAAGCCACTTCTGTATTTTCAGGAAATTAAGCAAAAGGGCCTACTGACATTTTTCTATTGTCCCTTGTTTATTTATTTTAAGCCACATAATAAGCAGAATTTTATGATCATAGGTACAGTATTTATACCAAAAGACATTGTTTGAGGATAAAAGGCTTGTTTATATAAACAACTGTCCTTAAAATTTTTGAGACCAACTGTAATGGCTTTATATTCTGTTAAGACTGTGAATAGTGGGGGGTTTCAAAGCTTTGCAGCTGTAGAACCAAGCCACGATCACAGTCATTCTCCTAAGTACTCTGGTTTTACTTCCTTTTTCTGGAATTACCCAGAGATTACTTGACAGATAAAAACTAGTAGGATATGCCAGAAGATGCGTCTGAATAGTCTTGATGAAAACAAAGTGATTGGAAAAGTAGCATTGCAGTGCTTGAGCATGAGAACAGCTATACTAGATCCCAAGGTCTCTGTGGCCCCACATCCTGTCTCCAGCACTGGTCAACAGCAAGAACCTACAGAAGAATGTAAGAACCAGATGAGTGTATTGCCAGGATCCCCTGATATTTGGAAGATCCTGATAACCAGCAGATTTTAATTCAGAAATTCCTTTACATAAGAACAGAACACCTCGATTTTTCTACCCCCATGTTCTTTCTCCAACAATGTCCATCAGTAGAGGCATAAAAGCCAGTAAAAATGGATCAAACATATGTTCTTCAGCACTCTCCCAACCTCTTGATTCTTTCAGATTGGAAAACTTCGTAAGTTAAACACATTTTTTCTTTTCAGTAAGCCACCAACAGATCTCTCTGCTAGTTAGCCGACACTTCCCTGATTGCCTGTAAACTTCCTGCATCCACAGTGTCCTCTGGTAACAAGTTCCACAGCTCTGCTACCAATTCTGCTTTGTACTTGGCTACTAATCTCTCCATTTCATGGATACTACTTGCATTTGATAGAGACTGTAAAGATTTGGTCCCTGTTAATGAACATTGGAAGGATTAAAATTGCAGTCAGTTGGATTCTGATGTAGCTCAGAATCACATTTCCCCTTTTCTAAAAGCAAATGACTCCATCAGATCAACTTTCTGTATTGACAGAAAGGACAATCTCTTTCCTTTAAGAAGGCTTTCCAGATAAAAGGCTCTTCCCATTCTCTCAAAGTTTCTGGATTTCAGCAATATTTTTTTGTCTAATGCCCCAGCAATCCAGAAGCTAGGCTGTCTGCTTGAAAGATTTCAAGGATGAGCAATGAATCTTACGATCCTGAGAAAACGGATCAGGAAAACTTGGAAACAAGACTTTTTGTAATGATACTGATACCAGGCAGTTAAGAGACTCACTGCTGCCAACCTGATTGTCTGATCAATCATTCAGGATACCTTGACACTGTCCTGACACTTCAGCAATATTACAAAGCTGTGAGACTTTGAATGAGCTCTAAGCTGCACTGTTACTGATCACGATGTCGGGATCACAAGTTAAAGCATTTAGTAGAAAGTATCTGTTCCATATCACTGCTGTGCAATATTTGCCACATTGTGCTGAGGAAAACAGTTCTGTAGGAACAGAAAATGGAAGGAAATGAGAATATTCCTTATATTGGCATAACAAATGCCATGTTTCTCCCGCTGAAAGAATGATATGCTCAGATACTTATCACGTACTTTATACAATCACATCATGTGTTTATGATTGAATGTCCAGCAGCAGTTAGTGACATTGTGCCTTTGTTCAGCTGGTTCTTTTTCATGTGTCTTCTGATGGTGTAGGATGTTTTATCATATTAATACCCTACATTTAATTCTTGCTTTCTGTTTTCAGGAAAAAAGCC
The DNA here is from genome assembly GCF_964237585.1 of Gallinula chloropus. NCBI lineage: Eukaryota > Metazoa > Chordata > Aves > Gruiformes > Rallidae > Gallinula > Gallinula chloropus. Next base: position 13,549,409 of record NC_140088.1, read on the forward strand.
CAAAGTCTTACCTTACCGGGGCAAGAGGTTGTATAGGGTAGGCTTTCTTGTAAGGTTTCAGTTCTGAAAAATATAAGCAGTGCTGAAGATTTACAGCAGAACCATCCTGACATGCTCTACTCTGCTGCTCCCACACATAGCACAGTGCTATGTGCAGTGTCCTGTCCTCACCTCACACAAAGCTGCAATCTGATAAAATATGACAGTTGAACTTGCACGCACTATTATACTTTACTGAAATATTAGGGTTTGTTGAACATAGTGACACGCTGATAAACTCTTAATTAGCTGCTGTTTACGAGTGTCTGCTTTTAAAGTAGATCCTAATTCATTGGCCTCTGCCTATACTATGTCTCTATATGCCAAACATGGATTATATTGCAACTGGTATCCTCCTGTGTATGCACATACAAAGGATGATTAGCTGTAAAGCCTTCTGTGAGACATTTTATGTGGAAAACTACTTAAAATATATTGGGTTGCACCATACAGCTGCCTAAATTCTGGAATGAGTATCTGCTAACCATTCGTATGCCAAGATGGTCATATCTGCTAACTATTTATATGCCAAGATTGTCATTCTCAGCTACTCTGTAACTGTATCCAGACCACTAAAGCAAAAACAGCATTTGGCAAGTAATATTTTTTCTGATCCACAGTTGCTCTGGTACTAAATAGTATACGAGCCCAACATAAGCATGTTGTAATGCTTTTTCCTCACTTTACCCATCTCTGTGGTCTGCCATGTCCTCACTTGACATTTCAGATGTCTGTTTCTAATTGGATCTTTCCTTCTGTGATAACAAAGATGATTCATAGAGTATCCTAAACATTATGTAGGGTTCTCTTCAGAACTCACTGGGCACTTTTGCTTTAAGGCCACTCAGTGCTGTTCCATAATTATATACAGTTTTCTCGAAAGGGGGTTGGGAAAGGCTGTACTTTCTTGAGAACTGCAAATAACATGATCTCTAAAGAGATCTATGTGAAAAAGATATAAATATAAAATTGTTCTCTCTGCCGTGGAATCAGTGAAAGCATTTCTGACACAATTCCTCTTGTGACAGTACATAATATTCCACAGTGTCTTCCCTCTTCCAAAGAAACGTGACTTTCTTTTAAAACACATTATTCCATAAAGATGCTGAATAAATTGAGGCTGTATTTAGAAGCTCTTGGGGGGCAGAGATACCTGTTACATTCTGTCTTTAAGCAGCTGTGAACACAGTGGGAATCTGTGCTTCTGCTGGAGTCCCTTGTCACTCCTACAATAAAAAAAAAAGTGACTGTGCCAAGTAGATGTGACCTCTACTTTTATTTATACTGCCTTGTTTTTGTTTACACTTGTATTTAAACTTCTCTCTGCTTTAAACTTCTCTGCCATGGCTCATAATTTATGTTTCCCCACTGTCTCTTTTAATTTGAATCCAAATCATAGTAAAGATGGTGAGAGAGAGCCCTGTAGAGACATAAGTGGCAAACAGTGCAGGCTGTTTCATTAGAACATGGGAATTTTTTCCTCTTCAGATACCAAGAGGCTTTGTCTATGAAACTAATGGGTGGCCTTATCTCTAAAAAAAATGCACAAACACACTGAACTCCAGATTCCCTGCCACTTTAGCTTTAATAAAGTAGAGTCACCAAATGATCCTTGTGGATAAAAATAATATTCACCCCACCTTATAACTCCTCTAAATTGCTCTATTTTTTACCCCATGAGCAGCTTTGCCTTGCTTAATGAGCATGGGAGCAACTGCAGAACACCCTTAGTTTGGCTATCAAACCCTCTTTTTTTTGGTGGGAGTTGGCAGACCTGCTAGTAAAGCCATCTTCTGCATATTCAGATCTGCAGGAAGCTCAGTGTTGCTAATACAGAATCCTTTCTTCGAAGCTTTAGCCCCAAAAGACACCATTTCCATTTGGCAGCAGTATCTGATTCACATGTTCACTGAAGTCAGGCTTCCTCTTTTAAGAACTGGAGGAAACTAGATTTGTCATTTGAAATGTCAGCAGCGTTTTACTTAGCAAAAAGAAAAAAAAACCCACAGCAAAACCATGGGAAGTAAAGCCAATAGCTTCTACTTCTATCATAACAGTGGCAAGACCTCCAAAAACAGGAACAAGAACAGGTCTTGGGATATTTTAAGTGTACTGCCAACTTAGTTGCAACCTGTATCTATTAAAAACTACAAGTTGTCAGGAACTTAAAGCACTGTTGATCTATGTTCCGTATTGTCCTCCCAATGTCATGTTATTCTCATTATAGTTGGCTTTGCGATCTACATTGAAAGTCTGACATCACCAAGGGCTACGCTCCACCTGAGAGAGTAACCTTACCTATATCACTCAGTGTGAGCCTGGGAAATGTAATGGACTCATCTTTGCCAAAATATGTGCTAAAAAGAATCAAAATTTAACACAGTACTGGATTCCATAAACTATTTTGCAAACAACCTGAGGACATATTAATCATGTGGACAGACAAACAGGTTTTTTTTCAGAACAAAATTAATTAAAAAATGTAAAGCAATATTTATATCAAGCACAACTGCTTAATGGCAATGCAAGAACTTCTTTGGAGGACAATTGGTGATCTATTGCCTATGAAAATGGGATCATTTGGCCTGATCTCAGAAAATCTACCTTAGATCAGGTCAGCAGTCTAGTGACTTCATCCCTTTCAATCACAACTTAATGTATCCATTGCAAGAGACTGAACATGAGACAGACAAACATGAAACTGAAGAATCAATAGAAAAAAAAAAACAGCTGTGGAGAACGTAGTCTGAGAATAACACTCAAAAAAACAAGGTTAATGAATTGCTTGTAGATAGAGGAGTGCCACTTTTTTGACACAGGATGGCAGATGGGTAAAGGTGTGATTCACAAGCATTTACAGAATAGAGAATTAATCTCAATATTTCAAGTGAATTTGTGCAGCAGAGGAAAGACTGAGAAAGGCCATATGGTTTTCAGTCATGAAAATAACAGGTTTGCTCTCTTTTTTGTTTTTTTTTTTAAAAAAAGTTCTTTTAGTGAGGTATGTGGTTTTGATGGCAGATTTAGAAAATGATTGGCACACTATAATATATTGTAATTTTAAGAACCACTGAATTATCCTACATTGGTGGTACACATCTTTCATTGTTAGGGGTGAAGTCTCAGCCTGGCTTTAAATGTTTGTGTCTACTCTAAGTGTTCCTTTTAAATTTTTTTTTTTTTTTGCACAAAAGATTTTGTTTGAAGAGCTTATAAGATGTCATTTATCCATTCAATTTAAATTTACTTATTTTGAAGACAATATCTAAAAGCAATTTATTTCAATTTGGAAATGTGAATAATTAACCAGAAAATTCAGCTAGTTTTGCAGTTAATTTCTTTCTACAGATATGTAAGTCAAAATTTCTAAAAAATATGTTGGACAAATTTTGGCTGATTTTGAAGGTGAGAGCACTTCCTCCACAATACTTGGAAAAAAGAAGATGCAGGAAATTACTACAGTGATTATTCTAAATATATTCAGTGTGCACCTAGGAAAAAAACATCTGAATTGCATTCTGTAAAGTATTCACAGAAACTGGTAGTGACTGCTGTCAAACAGGAAAAGGCGTGGTAGGAGAAAGAACATGACAAAGTAGACTCCAGAAGTAATATCACTTCTGCCCAAGTGAATTTACACTGTGTTTTGACTAGAGAACCAGAAAACAAATGCATTTAATCCTTTCCATGAAGAACACCCACGTTACTTCCTTTTCCAGTAACAGCACCCAAAAATTGATGAAGCCCCAGCTGTGAAGGTGGCCCTGTGTTGGCTCTCTTTAAGCAGAATCCCCACAGAGACAGAGACATTACTGAGAAGATGTGACACATCTCAGTAATTCACCCAAAAGCAGACCAACCAGCTGAGGAAGAGAAATGAGCAACAGTAATTCCCCAGAACATTTGCATCCTCTTCCCAGTACTTCCTCATGTTCTTCTTTGCCATCTTTTCTTTCTGAATATAAAACTTCAATTATATACACTCATAATTCAGTTCTTTTGAATTGAATCACAGCTTCTTCTGCGATTTTTCCTATTATCCCTTATCTGCTTTAGCAAGAATCTTCCCATGTTCCTCAAACATGAGACTAATCAGAGCTCCTTTTTCCAGGGCTAACGTGGAAAAATAAATCTGGAGCACTTCCCAGAAATTCTGGCATTTACAGGATGATCTTCAGCCTTCTTTGTAGCTCTGAAGAACCTTTACCTTGATTCTCAACATCTCTTTTGACGACTTCTACAAATCTACTAGGGGTACCAACTTGAGCACATAACAGGAGTCCTAAGTGCCCCTAAATTACCTTCAGAAAATACCTGAGATGCCTCTCTTCCATTTACATGCCTGAATAAGTGCTTATTTGCTATGTAGAACAAAGCTCTTGCTTTGAAAGTTGTGTTTACTTAACAATTATCTTTCTGAACTAGAGCAATGCTAGAGGTTTCTACTCTGGTATTTCCAAATCCCTCCTTGGCATGGTTAATCAATCCAAAAGCCTTTTTCATCTTTAAATAGAAGACTGGATTTACGAAGGCCACATATCAAGTTTCTTTATGTGATGTTATAGTTTGAGTAGCCTCTAAATTTCTCATCAGTAATATGAAGACACTGATGCTCAGGCCAGTTTAGCAGCTCAGCACTTCTCCATTGAGATGAAACATTTTTAATTGCTGATAGACTTTATATACAGAGAATGCCCAGGTGGTCAGAGAGTAGCTTCAGTGGCTGCAACATCTTCAGCCTTCCCTTTTCCAAAGACTTGGCACCAACAGCTCTCTGGGAGAAAGTGGGTATGTTCTTGTCAGACTCATCTCTGCCTGAAATGTGATGTTTAACTAGTGGTTCATTAACTTCTCTGAATGAAAAGTATCTTCTTTGTCCACTCTTTGTTCTTTCCCAGAATCATGTCATTTGAAGCAGAATGTGACCTGTCACCTTCTAGTGGGACTGGATTGTATTCTAGCCCCAGAATTTAGTAAACACAAAGACTTTTTTTTTGTGTGTGTTCACCTCCTTCTTAAGCTATTCTCTCTTCCTTGTGATTCCAAGTATGATTTGGTATTAGCCATTGTATGAGACACAAAATGTATATTTTTATTCTTCAAGAAATAGCCTAGTATAAATAGCCATGAATAAGTTAGAGACTGATCTCAGCTGAGATCACTACTCAAAGTTCCAATACGCAGAGCAGAACCCACTGTATGAGTCTCTTCTATCCAAAATTACATAAATCCCTCATGAAAGTAGCTTCAATTGTTTTTTGCTTCTGCTTAGCTGTTTTCACGGCCTCAGTCTTGTCACTTTATCTTCCTTACACTCAATTTATCCAGCTATAAAATGGTCTTAAACTTTACTTTTTGTAAGGTGTTATGAGATAAACAAGTGAAATGTTTCTATGGTACCTGAGTTTTATTACAGTGAACATGATCAGTACTTGATTTTGAAAATATATTACCCTAAAGACTGCACAGAATATAAGCAAAAGAATTTTTTTCAGATATGTTGGTTTAAAAAAACAGCCTCCTCTGGACTCAGCCTAATGACTACTGCAAACTATTATTTAGGTAGTAAGGCAAGAGGTTTTTAAAACTGCATATTTTGTAGACTTGAGATATGTACAATATTTACTCATCAAGGTACAGAGTAGGTTGCCAACCATGCAAGACAGAAGCAACTTTTTTGATGTGCCATTCATCATGGGCACAAAAATAAAGCAATTTTGTGGGTGTCAAAACTGGCTAGACCACATTTGTTGCCCTCCCAGTAATTACCTATTCATGAGTGATAGACATACTTGCTAGCTGATGTATGGCATGAGGGATCTGGTGAGTTCTAGCAAAATGGATACCCTTGTTCAGCTTTAGTCTGTGACCTGGCATATAAATTAAATGTCAGAGGATTTAAAAGGTTTCCACGTTGGTATGTATCTTTGTAGGATTAAGACTGGAGTTTATCAAGTAAATAACATTTTAATCAAAAAGTACCTCCACTTTAAAAGACACCAGGCAGTTCTGGCAGATGCCTGTCAACACAGGACAGTGAATAAATCCTTTGCTGCTTTGCACATGCAGATCATTGCCAATTATGTAAATAGGGTAGATAAGAAACCAAAGAATCTTAGACTGGGCTGTGCTCTATACTAGGATCAATAATTTTAACAAATATAGAAATAATAATCCTTGGAAAATTAGGCTTACTTTTAAAAAGTACCATTTCTGTGGTGAACTCAGTTACCCAGTTCTTGCATCATCTTGCCTTACAAATTGGCCACACAGTCATGCTGACCTAAATTACTGGTTTGTAATTGGACACAACCTTTGAAAAGTTTCTCATTTAGGATTGAACTTTTTGTGACCTGCACAGAAAACTTCTATTTGAGAATAAAAGCCAAAATTTCAACTGATGGGTTTTGTTCATATGAAGGCAACAATTGATTTGGGAATTCAATTCACACAGATGTCATTCCAGAAAGTATTTTACAAATATGACAATTATAGAATGTTTTTCTGTAACTAAAGAGTTAAATTGCAAGGGGTCAGCAGTTAACTCTGGCCCTAAAAAGCATTTAAAACGTTTTCTGAACTTTTTCTTTTGACTTCCTGTCCTTTCATGCTATATGAGTTGTAGAAGTCCTTCACCTAGAATTTCTGTGCAAAGACAATTTCAGCAGCCTAACTGCTCACATTGGTAGAAAGGAACAGGCTTTGTCCCAGTCATGAATCAGGATTTGCTGAATAAAACCATTCTCTCTTGCACATTTACTTGCTCATGTTGGGATTATGCAAGTGGACAATAAATGTGAAAATATGGATTTCATTGTAGCAAGACTAACCTGGATGTAAATGTGTCCAGAAGCTTTATAACCTGCCAGCTAGATCCGAACAAACCAACTTTAAGTAATACATATTTTTTGCCTGCAAAGTAGAGGTGCAATGGGTGGGAATTACTCTCCTTACAGCTTTTCTTCAGGATGCTTTCTCAGGATGGTGTAGTCATTAACATCAAAAATCACCTCAGCAGATTAAGGCTGACTAATATAAGAAACCGTTTGCTGAACCATCCATTTTTACAGTTGAAGGGCTTCACTCATTGTTCTTCTTGCACAGAAATTGCACAAATGCCAGCCCAAACTGGGTATAAAATCCTGCTAAATGTGGAGATACTATTTTACACTCCCTGCAGTCAGTTCAGGTGTAAATCATTACTCAAAGAGCAATGGCAAACAGGACCTCAAGAAAAAAAAAAAGCCAGGGCAAATATTATTCTGTTTATATTACATGTTCTCTGGGTTAAAGTATGTGCAAATTCACACACAAAGGATTTTTTATTTTGCAGCTTTGTCTTCTTGCTTTAAGCCAAAAATCGTATTAATTAGGGTTTAGAAAGGATTTTGTGTATATGAAAAAAAAAAGAACAGATTGGAAATCAGTTATCAGTGCTAACGTTGCTTTAGAGGATCCTGTTTTAAAAAAAAAACCTAACATGCTCATTTCATTAATTTTTTCTAGAAGCATCATTTCTGAGCTCTAAGTGCTCCTGGTAGTCAGTACATGAGTCAGAACTTAGTTTCTTCCTATAAATTGTCTTACAAAATATGGAAGGAAACCACATTTCACAGTATCAAAGGATAATCATATAAGTTTCATTATTGAAAGCAACTCGTAGCTGCACTATGTCTTTTGCATAAAAAGGGAATTCTAAGGGACTGTAGAAATATTCTAAATTAACTCTTGCAACTGTAGCATGAAATACTGATAATAGCAAGGGTTCAGAGGTACATAAAGAGCACTGGATACAGAAAGACCACTATGAGATATTAAGTTCACTGCTCATTGTTCTTGAGAAAATACCTAGGGCTGAGGAGAAAATACCTAGGACTTAGAAGAAAATAATTTGAAGAGTGCCTTGTAACTGGAAGTCAATTAGGAAAACATCAAGGAAGGTGCTGAGTCCAACTTGGCTGAAGTCAAGCTTCCAGCCTTTTCAGATTTGTAACACTATGCATCTCAGGAATCATTTTCTGTGCTGGAATGTTTGTACTTATCTTTATTAGTAACAATATTATTAGTAGTATTGTTGTTATTATTGTTAGTGTTGTTATTGTTGTTCTCATCATCACAATAATCGTCATTCTTATTTCCTTCATGTGCAAAATACCAGTTTCTGACTGCCAAGAAAACTCAAATGTTCATGCTCCCAGACCTGAGAAAACTTGAGTTACTGGACAAAAGCTAATCTGTACTGACTTACAGCAATGTGGAAGTGCAGAGCATCTGGCTTTGGTTCTTTGACTCTTGCGAGAGGACAGTACCGTACCAAGTTTCTGTTTAGAACTAAGAAGCAGTTTTTGTAGGATTAATTTCCTGAAAAATAATGAAAGCTCACACATTAGCAGTAAGGTGCTGCCCTTTAGGAGACAAGAGCGACTAAGCTGGAGACTCTGGCAGGTATCAAAGAAAAACATTTCTCTCCTTATTTCCTTTCTTATGGGAGAACGTGGATTGTAAAGCTCCATAATTGCTCGGGCAATAGCTGACAACGTATTCAGTTACAAAATATGACTGTTTGAAACTCTGAAATGCCTTTTGGTTTTTTAGTGTTCTACCAGATGAAATTGTTTTCATTTGTGAATAGAATCAGTTAAACTATTTTCCTTCCTTTAACCAAAACTTAATCACTTCCTGAAACCCTTGGTAACTGTGCTACCTTCAGTGCATGATTGCCCGTCCCTAAGTGGGGAGAGCTGCTATTCCACACTTGATAAAATTATGCTGATTCTCTTTTCCTCAGCATGAAAACCAGGCTAATTTGGGTTAACGGTGAGCACAAGCTCTCTACAGCACACAAACTCCTTCAAAGACCTTGTCTAAATCTACCTTAAGGGGGGGTTAATTTGACCATTCCTAACCTTGTTGTAAAATACATGCACTCAACTCAGCCTCCTCCATTATGGCAAAGCTATAGGTAAAACCTTTGCATTGTCCCTAAGGTAGCATTCTCTTTATATGTGGGTGTCCCATCAGGTTACTTATTTATGAGTTAGTCACAACACTCCTCTCTGCCTTCTCCTGTGTGGATGTATGTGCATGTGAGTGCGTAAGTGTACAGACACACACGCACACATCGAGAGAAAAGTGGTAATATGCACAGATATCCTACCAGCAAATGGCTCCCTAAAATTGTCACACTTTGGGCTTAAAGGTACAACTAATCTGACTGACCTTTGCTATGAAGGAAAAGCTCAGAGATAATAAAATGACACCCAAACAGAGTTATTCCCTGCTTGCTGCATGACACGTAGATTTGAAACTTGGGAAATTTAACTGTGTATTTTAATATGCTCAAATGTAGTTAAAGTCTTTTATACAGCAAGATAATTGTTAATTAAATGATCAGGTTTCAGTTCATTTAACAAGTGTAATATTTGCATGATAAGGTTTTATGCATTTCGTTGACATTCTTATACTTAGGCAGAGAATATGCCATGCAGAATTAATGAAAGAAATTATACGATTTTCTTTGTAATGTTTATTCGCTGTATTATCACCATATGATTTAATTATTCTGATCAGTGTAGGTCCAACTGTCATTACACTCATGCAAAGGAAGGGCAAACATTTGAAAGTACAACAGTAACACTTCAAGTACCTTGCATCAAATTACAGGCAGTATTTAAATTTCCCTGCAAACTTTGAACACTTTCGGCTTGGAAATACAATTGCTACCTCAGGTTTTCACGGCTTGGGGTTTACTTATTTCCCTATTAAGCAGAGTTATTTGTAAATTATTTGAGTTCCTTTAGAAATTAGACTTTTGCATGCATATAGATTCATTCTTGAATGTCTAACACATTCATTTGGAAACTAAAAATTGGCAATTGATCAGACTGCTCTGGAGTATAATATAGCTCCTTGAACCCATCAGAGCTACTAATATAGTTCTTACTGAAGTAAGGAGGTGTAAATTGCAGCTCCTATTCAAGCACCTTTCTTAGATGGAATAAATGACAGACACTCGCCCTTTCACAGACTCAACTTATCTGCAACCAATAACACAGAACTGATAAAAATCTGGGTAGTAGAAGTATATTTGTTTAGATTTCCAATGGTTTGTTTGAGAGCTGATCTAGATCTTGTTGAATTTGCTGGTAAAATTCATGTAAACTTCATTGAATTTTTAATCCTCTTGTGGATTAAAATGTTTTTGCCCATGCGTGGAGATGTCAGCTATTGGCCACCTGAAAAAAAATCTGTATAACAATACATTAACAACCCGAGTCTGAATTAGATGGCTCCTTCAATATTCATACTTGTGGCTTAGCAGAGGGAGAGGGTTTCTGTCACAACATATAGTAGCCAATTATTGCTTTACACTTACTGAATAATTCACTAAAACATGAATAGTGGAAGAAGCAGGCTTAATGCTTAATGCTTTGCTCAATTCTGAAAGTTTCATTAAAATGTGTGACTGAACCAAGCAGAAGCTTGGCACTAGTTCTGCTTATTAGTACTGGCACTAGATATGCCTTTTCTAAGAGGAAGAAGCTCAAAAGAGCTGGAGTATTTTGATTTGAAAATTGGCAATTGTGATTGCCTGGGGGGGTGGACAGGGGTAGAAACTGTTTTATTGAGCAGATGAGAATTTTGAACACAGCAGGAAACATAATCTGCAAAGCTTTCCAAAAATGCCAGCACTGATATTAAACATGTATGCCTCACCCCGTTTGAGTAATAAGAGTACTGTGAGTTAAATTTATTTCTCATAGTGGGAAAAAACACGTCCCACGCAGATGTGGTAAAGCACCAGAATAGCAATGAGACAACCAGGAGGACGAACACCATGCTGCTCACAGCTCAGCTGGGCAGTGCTCTGCCACCAGTCAGCCAGGACCCATGGCCCCTCCATCCTCCTGAATCCCGAGGCAGACTGGCAGCAATGCTGCACAACTCCCATGCTGAAGCTGTAGCTCACGACAACTAATCACAACAGTATCAACTCTTTAAGCACTATTTGAAAGCTAAAACCACAAATTCCTCCCGTTCACTTTTCCTTCCTATTCCCAGGGGGACTGCATCAAAGGGTCTGCCCCTGTGTTTCACAGTCTTTATTTTATCATTCAAGAGAATTTGGGATACTGCAAACAGTTACGGTTGGTGGGAAAACTTCTCATGGGTCTCTTCCTAACTGCAAGGTGCATTTTCTAGAGCTTGCCTGGCCCAGTATCCTGAGCACACGAACTCCTACCACTTTGCCCAGGCAAGCTCGACACTGCCTTGTGCATGTGTCCCATCTGCAGGAAGCTTACCCCGATCCAAAGGCTCTAGCAAGGACAATGTGCTTTTATTACTGAATCTTTGCCAGGATCAAAAGAAAAATTATACTGCTAAAAGCACCCCTCTAGGAGCCACAGTCAAGCAGATCATCCTGCACAGTAAGAAACACCCCACGCTCTCTTGTCCTTCCCTCCACAGGCTCTATATTAAGCTATAATTAGAGGCGAAGCCTTTCCTTGAGTAAGAAGAAACCACCGTTATGCAGTAGTCCTTGGTGATTTATCACCCTTTAAACAGAAATACGGGGAAATCAACCATCAGAAAGTTCATCCAGGACACCATCCTTCCAGTTGCATGTCTCTGTGCTCAGCAGATGACAAAGGCATTGAACATCAATAATTAGACCATATGGACTAAATTTTTTACCCTCTTCACTCCCAGCTCCACACTTTTTCTTGTGGCAAAGTATGGGTTTGGTATTTGATCTGTTCTAGTCATCCCTCCCATCCCTTTGATTAAATTAGTTGCATATGTAGATTTGGTTTTGTGTATTTTCCAATCTCAGATAGCATCTAATACTGCATTTCAAATCAGGAAGAAGGCTGGGCACACAGTACTTTTTATGAGGGTGTTTCAGGCAAATTCTCACAGAACTTAACCCTGGTCTCCTCAGACTTCTCTTTTTTATCTCTTTTTCATATACCTTGAATAGCTTTTTGTGTGTTGGTTTATGGTAGCTCATCCTTCTCTATGGAAAATACAAGGATTGTAAATAAATAAAAAAGGGGGAGGAGGAAATATAGGAATGACATTAAGAAAATAGCAACAGGCAAATGTGATCCCACACCATTTCCTAACTTGTGGTGTATGAGGAGGCAGTGATGGACTTCATGCTGTGAGTGTTTTGTAACTATACTAAAAAAATAGCATTTTATTGTAGGGTTGTTTCAGACCTCAAAAGCCTAATGATGGTCATGCCAAAATAGCACAACATGGAAGTGGTAAAATAAACCCCAAGCAGATGCCTCATAGGAATATTCTGTACTGTACTCTTGCATGGTGTTACTAGGGAAAGTTTTCTCACGCAAATAGTCTGATGGAAGGCTAAGGGATCATTTAGTATTCCTACCTGTCTTAGTGGACATTTCTGTACTTTGTGAAGATACAATTCCTCTTTCAGATTGTTAAAAAAACCTGACAGATTCATGTGTCATAATCCATATACTGAATCACTAATATATTGCAGAGAAAGTGTGTTCCAAGTAGAGGTTACCTCCAGTGAAACTATTAGGAAAAAAATCTCAAAAATTTGTAGATTTTTGAGGAGTATTACTCCAATTTTCACCAATTCTAGTTTCCGTGTAAGAGTTACTGGCCACACTTTTTTGGAAAAGAAGGATGTGTAGTTCACATGGAAGAATGATTCACAGAAGAAACGGGCAGAAAAAAAAGACAGAGGAAAATCTAAAACTGGGAAATAGATAATATGGGAAGAACAGAATATGAAATCAGAAAAGTGTGACACCAAGTCATGGACAGTTTTGAAATCTAGAAAAAGAGCTTTCAAGAGGATACAAACACGAGTAGAAGCAGCCATATCCTGTATAGGGGACCTTTCCTTAAAATATTCTTTTTCAGAGAAGCTGATCAGGCAAGGGATTTTACTTTAACCACTGATCACACTTCGTAAAGTACAGCCTGAGAACCATGATTTCTGTAAAGAGCATCCACGGGGTATCTATATACTTAATCAGTCTCGTTATAAATGTAATATTAAAAATAAAGATAAACATGTGAAGTTAGACAAAAATAATGCAACTCAGTTCTTCATCACACTTGCTAATGATTATTGACTCTCCTGCCTTCTGTATGTGTATTTCCTGATACCAACTTCTACTTTTTCCAGCTGGTGATTATTCAGTCAGCAGTAAGAGATAGCATTGTTTCTTATTATCCAGGTGGTAGTTATGGGATAACAACAATCTTGCCCAAAAAGACTCAGTGATTCATCCAAAATCATGGAATGGGGTACTCTGATCAATCTGAAGGTGGGACAGAAAGGGCTTCTGAGTCTCTCTGTGGGTTTTGATATGAAGTAGGATTTACTTGCGATCGTACAGCAAAAGAAATGTTCTCAGAACTGTTTCTAAGAATAGCAGGATGACTTCTTTAGCAATCCTGTGAGTAATTTGAGAGCGGCATATATGGTGTGTTTCTGTATCCCATGAGAGCATTTTAGTCATAAATGTATACAATTTTATATCAGCAATTTTTGCATCTGATTTTTTTCATTTACAATACCTTGACTTGCCTAAGAATTTTGCTCTTCAGTGTTTGAAGAATCCTTATGGGATTTGGAAAGCAACAGCATGTACCAGCTCTCAGACCTCACATTTCTTCACCTTAACCATGAATAAATTACAAAAGTCTGTGGAAAACTAAGTGGCAGGTTTGAAAACGAAAGATCTGGGAGTAAGGCAGCTGAACCACAAGAGACTTGTCTTCTCCATTAAGATACTGGCAAAGCTTCTTCCGTTTGTTTCATTTAACATAAGTAATGTCCATGCAGGAGTGAGCATATATATAAGCAGTGAAATATGGTCGTGGCCAACAAAGCAGATGACAGTAATGGTCTGACAGTTTGGGGTCATTCCAAAGCAAATGCCAGCTGCTCACCAATCCTGAAAGCCATTGATTATGCCTCTAACGGAAAATAAAATAAAACCCAACTGCACTGGCATTACTGGGGGAAGGAAAAAGAGTTGTGGAAAGATTAAAGGACAAAGGAAAAACAACCTGACCTAGCTGAACCTAGCTGAAAGCAGTTGAAATGTTCAGAGGATTAGTAGTGTAAGAGGCTGCTCCTTTTACATTCCCCAAGTCTTGAAGTTGCTGGTCCCAAGGTCAGATCGCTCCAGGGCTGCCTTAACTTATAACTAAATCACGAGATCAAGAGAGTGTTTTGTTAGCAAAGTGTTGCATAACTTTATATTCCCAGTAACAATGTCTTTCCTCCGGAAATGTCCCTGCACTGCTGGGTTGGCAGAAGTAGATATCAAAGAGCATGCTTTCTGTAATCCAGAAGAATATGTTTTCTTTACATTTCATATACACTTTTGGCTGCCACTAGCTAATGTTTCTCCAGTAATATAATTTTATGCTCTCAGATCAGGCAGAAATTTGTAAGCCACACAAAACACAATTAATATTTCTGAAGGCAAAACTGAAAACGTGTATGTAAACACATGCATATTTTGCAGTTTGAATATTTGTCACATTTGTTAGAAAAGTACTAGAGTGGAGGGAGAAAATTCCTGCCAGTAGCATTCATGTGACATAGCACTTGAAAACACATACAGGAGTGGTAGGTCATACACAATTATTGTTTGAAAGCCCAAGGTAGCTGTTATGGTCAAAGTTAACTGAATAACTGCTAAACTAAAACCACCATCAACAACAAAAATCAATCAAACAAACAAAAAAAACACCCCCCAAAAAACCAACTGCAAAAACCTTATTGCTAGATATAGTATCCAAGTCCTCCACTGTAAAATACAACAGCTGATCTTTGAAAGTTTGCAAAGACTAAGATTTAGCACTAGACCAAGAAAAACGCCATCACTGATTTTTTTTCCCACTGTGTCTTTGTCCCAGTTTGTCTGTTCCTGGACTTTAAAAAACTTTTAACAAATCCCATTTATCCCATCAGACCATAAACATCATGAAAGATACCACAGCAAAATCTTTCTGGCAATTTCAGGAGATCTGAGGACATAAAAGATACAAATGTGCTGTATGACTGTTTTGCTTGACTCCTCCTGATTGCTGAAGATACATGTACTTTTTCAGTTTTGAAACCTGAACTATGGTTATAGGAATGCTGCTCAGATGTTATTTGTTACTTTTAATGCTACAGTAATTACTACATTAATTCAGGAGGGCATACCAGCAAGGACTTGACACCTCAGGACTTCACTGACAGGAATGTAAAAAGACAAGTCCAAAGAACATCCTCAAAATCTATTTTCCACTGGATGACCCTTTGCAGCTCTCCATGTCTGTGTCCCATCAACAGCAAGTTTCCTTCTAGTCAAGTGACTGAAAAAACAAAGGTTATTTGCGTTTACATTAACAATTGCTCCTGGTCACTAGGTGGATTTGAGTTCTCTATAAAACATGTCAATCAGCTGCTCTCTCCATTGACTTCCAAGAAAGTTTTACTCTTTGATTCTCTCTTGGGGCTTTTAAATTTCTTAATTTCGCAAAAAGCTTTACCAATCCACTTATGGTATGCCCACTCTTACTGTTCTAAATTGATTCACAGCCAGTCCAGCCAAATAACAGTTCCCAGCAATCCCGGATACAGCATTTTCAGGTACATATTTTCTAGTAACAGCAGGAGAATAACGTGAGGTTAATGTCTGAGACTGAAATCAAGAGATCTGTAATCAATTCATGGTCTTACCACAGAGCCTCAGTACAACCTTGGGCAAATCACAGCAGAAAAAAATACACAACATGTCTCTTCAGGCATACAGTGTAGGTGCCTTACTTACAGTCTAGTCTATCTATCCACCTCCAGGCAATGGACAGATAGTAGCTGTGGGTGCCTCCCATTTCTGTCTGCTAACACTACTGGATTATTATTCTCTGTGTGCACATTCAATGGCTGGTGCAGAATGAAGCCCAGTTCCTTGAGCCCCGCAGACACTCTGACACCAGCACCACCAAAACCTGCCAAGTAGGTAGAATATCACAGAAGAAAGAAAAATCTGATAAGGTTTATTATTTTAGAAATGCTTCCTTTTTCAGGAACAACTGAGATACGTGTGCATGCATACGTAAGCACATCTGTGCACACGCATGTGTATGTGTGCATGGCTATCATGCATGCGTGTCTGTGAAGTAGAGTGCATGTGTACAAAAACAGCTTAAAACCTAGGGCACTTCACAGCCATTTAGGAGAAGACTAATTTAGCAATGGAAGAATTCCACCAAAAACCCAGAGCACATTGCTAACCATGTGTTCTGCATTGTACTTGTCTGCATTTCCCATCTCAAGTGAATAACTGGAAACACTCTGTCAGTACCCCAGATCACAAGAGGAGCAGGATGCTTCTTGACTACCACACATTTCGTGAAGGAGAAAAGGCTGTTTGCTGTAGTGTAAGTCAGATCAGGCTGAAGAGAAGCAATTCTGTCTCTTCCTCCCACACACAGACAATTTACACCTGCACGATTCAGCTGTGCTGAAGCATTTTAATCAATCTCAGAAAATCAAGAATAGTGTTTAAAATCCTTTTCTCCTCTTACACAGATCAGAGGTGTGGGAATGGCATATCATATATATTGCAGCTTGCATGTACGATGGAAAGAATTAAAAATAGTTCCTAAAACCTGATTAAATTTTTTGTGTATTTGTGATTTGGGTTTAGTCATTACATTAACTGAACACTGCTCTTTGTACAGTAAATGCATGGACTTTGTTATTTACATTGGAAGAATATATTTTTTTAAAATCTTTATGGAATGTGGAGGCTAAGAGGAAATATGTAAAGCATTGCTATTATCCATGATTCATTGACAACAGGGCAGGTTTTGTCCATACTTCTTCTGAAATGGTGTTTCCTACAGTAGTGCCAACTAAGAATAAGAGCCCATTTTTCTAAGCACTATGGAAACAGAATAATCTTAAAACTAGCCCTACCTCAAACAGTTTACAATCTAAGAAATGAGGGAAAGCTGAATAGTAGGTGTTAGTTTAGTCTTTGTCTTGCCTTGTATACTGAAACCGTAAAGAATTATATAAATTGTTGCTCATTCAGATGCAGCTTTGTGATTTGCAGATTAAACTGAAACAGTAAGTGTGTTTTCTGCCTTACTGTTCCAAAATGCAGGTGAATTTCTGAATCTGAATCCACCTGATGACCTTCTTTCTCACACAGGCTTTTAGTTTTACATTCATACTTTTTATTCAAACTTGGATAAAAAGAGAGACAAACTGTAGGTCTTCTGATGCCTTCTAGTCTGAATTCTAAAACGAACGAAGCATCAAAATGAGATTTTACTTCTCTATATTTAATCTGAATATTAATATTTTTAATTAATTGTTCTGAAGTTGTTAAAATGCTCTTGTATAAGCTAGTGAATTGCCTGCAAATGTTAGCAGTCCAAGGGAGCAGCGAGATCTGTCATGAATCAAAACAGCTTTAAGGCCTTGAATAAGGATTCTAATCTCTTTGACACCCCACCCCCTCAAAAAAAAAAAGAATAAAGAAAAAAAAAACAGTTATCTCATCTCGACTTCTGTTTACAAAATGCATCTTAAAATCTCATTTAAAAGTACATGTCACCTTACAAAGTGCAGATGTTTCTCATCAAACGTGGAAAGCAAAGCATCAAGCTGGAGAGGCAGCACCCTCAAGCACTGCTCTTGGGATCAGTCTTACCTGCATCTGAATGGATGCAGATGCCACAGAAAACATCCATGGTTATGAGATGGACTGACAAAGCAAAGTTATCACAACAGAGGATATCGCACCAGAAAGACCGGATAACTTTGAGGACCAGAGTAACAGAAATTAGGTGAAATTCAAAGGCCAAAATCAAGCATTTAGAAATTAAGAATGAAAGTTTTGCTATAAAAACTGAGCTTCTCGGTGAGAGACAACTCGGGAGGAGAATGATGTGTATACATTAACTGTATACACAACTATTTCACCTAGCAAACTGCTGTAACCAAAGAAAAAGAGAAGTGCATTCATGGGCTGTATCAGAGACACAGAAGGACTAATGCCATTAGTGCGGTGCTCTGGCAATTCCTCACATGAACTGTTCTGCACACTTCCTGTGTTTCATGGTCAAGAAGGATGAATCCAAGCTAAAGTACTTGCAAAAATGGGCTATTCAACTGGCCTGGGACATGGAGAGCCTGGCGTATCTCTGGAGATATTCAAGACCCATCTGGACATCTACCTGTGCAATATGAGCTAGGGAGCCTGCTTTGTCAGAGGGGTTGGACCCAATGATCTCTCGAAGTCCCTTCCAACCCCTATGATTCTATGATATGAGAAGAAAATGGAAGATTGTGGTCTGTTTCACCTAGAGTATGGAAACTGGGATTATGGTGGACTGTAAATACATCCAGGGAGGGGAAATAACTATTTAAGCTAGCAGACACTGTTGTCATGAGAACACGTGGGTATAATCTGATTGTGAATAAATTTAGGCTGGAAATTACAATGTCTTCACCTAATTAGGGAATGACGACCTAGAATAGTTTCCCACTGTGAAGATAGGGGAGAAGCAAGTTGGGTTGTTCTAACACAAAGTTTGATCATTACTGAAGAAAAACTCTGTCGTGTCAGCAGAGACACATTCATCAAATTAACGTCCTGCTCCTTATTGCTTTATAGAATACTTTTAGCTTATCAGACACAAAACTTCATTTCTAAATTGAAGTGGTGTTTCACTAGACAGACCTATGTACCCCACCCCCATTGAATTAATGCAATTAAAATATATGGGTTAAAAAATCAGGAACTCAAGTATTTATGGACGCACGTGAGCCATGCTGTGTTGTGGAAGATAGTGAGACGTTTTAGTCAGTCATCCACAAAAGGCTGTATTTTTTCTTTTTTTAATAATAGTGCCTTAATAATAGCGCTTTCCCCAAAAGACAACAGCTTAGCTCTTTCCTACTTGGTGTGTTTACCATCCATTGTATAAAGATTATCCCTATAAATGTTACCATATAAATAAAGTCGTTAGTTTTACTGTTTATACCCTGGAGATGTCAAATATTCCTAGACAGCTGGTGAGCAGTCCTTTTGCTGAGAAATAAAACCTACTGAATAACGCTGAACGTAACTCAGAAATCAGTTTGGCCCATTTGCCCCTAAAGCTGTGTGTCTGTGGTCTTTGCTCTATCAGGTGCTGCCTTAACATCAGACAGGCTACAGACAGCTTCCACATCTTTTTCATTTGTAGCTGCCTGTGATGTCTCAAAAGAATTAATTTCACCGTTGATAACTAGCTTTTTTCTTGAGAACATAGTGAGAATGATGCAAAAACACTTTTTTGAGTCCAATCTTTTTCAGATGGATTTAGCGTGTCCTTTTTCTTTATAATTCATCTCTCTCTGAGATCTGAAGACTACCTTTTTATGGTTCACAAGTTGTTGTTGTAATCAAATTGGCTGCGGGCCCAAAACAAGCTGTGTGACTCAGTGACAGTTGCAATCAGTGCAACCAGGAAAAAGACAAAGAGACGATACATTTGGAATCCACAGTGATGGATGAAAATGTTTGGAGAGCTTTTCATGAAGTCTATTGGTTGGAGGGCTTCAGATTAATCTGACGTTTAAAATATTAAACATCATTGCCAAGGAACATCTATGCAGCATCTAACGCTGCCAATTTTTTACTTAAAGAGCACTGTGTTTCAATTAGATATGGCATTGTTAATATCCCACAATAAAATGTTTCGCTGTGTTGCTGTGCGCTACGAGGCTTTTCTTTAGGAAATGCTCAGAGGTGTCTTAATACAGGTGGCAAGCCATGCTATCCTACAGCTGCAAAGCGGTCAAGACTGCTTTATGCATGTCCTTAATTCTCAGTCACCAGTGAGATTTAGATGTGGGCTTCCAAAGAAAATTTGATTTAAACATCAGCATTTACCATCCCAGAACCTCTCATGAAAAGTAACAGGTTTCCTGTCTAGGAGCTGAAGACTGCTTTGAAATCAAAGTCGTTACTTCAATAGAAGGTAACTAAAATTTTTCTTGCTGTAAATGGTAAAATCCCCTGATACAGATACAGATAGGTGCAAATTCTTTCACAGGCATTTTGGTAACATTTGTGTCATCTGCTGGTGAAGAGCAATCAGGAATCCACACTGGCTACATGCCATAGGGAGGAGCTGAATCCAGGGTGAGATACGGACGATGTTTAATAGTTACACCTGTTCTGCCCTTTCCGTGAAGAAAGGAAAAATGCACAAAGCTGAAGAGTTAAAGATATCTTGGATAGCTCCAACTTATGTAATAGTACTCCCACTTTCTCTGCTAGCAATTCATTGCCGCCTCATGAACAGAAATGTACTTAAAAGTCACCCACAATCACACATATGAATACAGTCCCACTCGACTGCACATTTGTATAGAGATTCCTACAATATTGCCTTGTATCGAGCAGCTTAAACCTGAACTTTTAAGGAAGAACATACAATACACATTTTAAACAGCCCTAGGAACTCGGCAGATAAATCAGCAAGAACTATGACACGTCCTCCTGTCACAAAGAGCCTTCAGTTACATAAAAATTGCCAGATTGGCTCAGATTAGTTGTCCATCGAGTCTCAAATCCTGTTTTTGAAGGTGACAAGTACCAGATGCTTCAGAGGCAGGTGCAAGAAACCCCCATACTGAACACTTATGTAATAGAGAGGGTTCTTCCTAAAATCAGGCAGTTGGTGGGTGGCTTATGCTTCACAGCAGGAGAGTTTATAATGCCGTGAAATGTTTATCTTCGTTATGTAACTGTGGATGTGATTACCCATCTACAGTCAGCTTGGGCAAAAAGTGCCATGGGGCTTTTAATAAACACTGCTAATCAGGACCTTGTTTGATTTCTCAGCTGAGACACATCAGAGCAATTCGGGATCTGAGAGACCCTGGAGTACGATACCAATTTGCTAGACTGATCGTGCTTTAAAGTATAGAAAGTGCTCATAAGTAGGGTTCGTTTAACCCTCTAAAAATTGAGTGTCTGGTCTAAACTGGTCACTAAACCAGAGATACATCCTAGTCCGAGTGCCAGTAACTACAGGCAGTGTTAGTTTCTAGGGTTACACATGATGAGCTTGAATTGGGGAAGTAGGCCAGAGGACTTCCTGCTTCAAGACATTGCGGAGCAAAAGAAAAATCTCTCAAGCAATTGGAATTAAATATAGTCCAGATCTGAGGTACGTTGCAATTCTCAATATTCGAGATCTCCATTACTTAAGAAGACAGTGATTCCTTTAATAAAAGGATGAATTAGCTTCACAGGAAAGGAGGAGGCATGGAAACATGCAGGATAGACACAAAAACACCAAAAAAAAACCCCTTCCATACTGGATACTTGAATTTTAAATTAGTTTATATTGCTATTTTAAATTTCTGCTCTCCTTCTCTTGAGGTGAAGTTTTTCTACAAGAGGCAGCATGCACATACAGCAATTTAATTAAATTTGTTTGATGCTATAATCACGCCATTAGTTAATTTAGCACAACTCTGTGTGGCTCCTAGAAATAATGGCACATACAGCTTAGCTGTCACACTGGTTAGTGGCACAAACCCATCTGTAGGAAAAGAAACGAGCACAACACAGAATGTCTCAGATTTTAATGCACTTTTAAATGAAACAGTTTCAATAAAATGGCAATAACAAGCACAGTGGAAGAAGGTATTGGAGTAACCAGGTGCCTGAAATGGTGCAAGGCGGGTTCTCTCTCTACAGTCCTGGTGCCGTGCAGTCTATTTTCTAAAGAGAAGACTATGTGCAACATTCATTTAAGCTTGAGCTACACGCTATTCAGACCTTGCACAGCCATTTCTGATTCCTTTCTGCTTCTACTGGAATGGAAAATCTTGAAAGTGTTATGTATCCATTTTAATCTCTGAGGCACCTTTAAAAATACAGAGGATATTTCCATCCTCATTTCTAGAAGTGAGAGAACTCAGGGTGGAGTAAGCATTGTCCTCCCATGGAAGTTCAGTGATGTAGGAACCTACTTCCTCATGGCTGAACAAATGAAACAATGGTGCAAATGCTCCTTGTTCGCTTTACTGCAAAAGACACGGGTTTGCTTTAACTCCCTGCAGTGGTGGGTTGAAACTAATCTCCCAGCTGTGCCCCAAAATGAATACAATTGACCACAGCGTCTCAGCTGAAATCTCTTCAAATGCATCGCAAGCTCTTGTTCAATGGTGCCGTAACGCCGCAGATTTTTAAATGAATTGCCAAAGATCGCACAACGCCAGGGTGGCGGGGATGGGAGGAGAAGCAGAACTGCTGACGGGTCGTTCTGTGTTCAGAGCATTAGACCACAGTTTCCCCTCGGCAACACATTTCTGCATATGGAACAGAAACGTGTCTCCGGTTCCTATTTTATACAGACTGAAATGACTGCAATGAATCCGCCCCCAGTTGCTGGCCAGCAGACACCACTGTAATTTCTGAATATATTTGGGACTTTCCCTTTGGAGGATCTCCTGGAGTCCAATTTTCTGGGTGACTATTGATGATGACGGGCCAAAAAGTCCAATGAAAGAAACATATGAAAGATTGTACTAAATTTAGAATTAGATTCTAAATAAGGTATTTGCACGCTCTTCACAGAATATTTACTTCTTAATATAAACATTACCAAGCAAATAAGATTACAATCATTTTCAGTGTACTTAGAATCTGTTTTCTTCCTTTTACTCACCCAGATTTTGTGGTATTTTACCAAGCCACACATTAGGCTGGCATCAATCGCCACTGTGTCCATAAAAACCAGTTTTGCCATGGTACCGTCCTCTCGCTCCTCCCTCCATGTTACCCATTCTCGGACAGGCATGGGTGGTTATCTAGTTGCACCATTAACTGGAAATACTGACTAATCCGTTTTTATTTCCCACACTAGTTTTAATCTGAGTGAATTTCCCAGTGCAGTTCATTGCTGAACACAGAAATATTTGGGCCACCTAAGGTGCAAGATAGGGAAGAGAGCAGAGTAGAAGAAGGTGAGGCAGCTTCTTTCGGTAGCAACGCAGCCCTAGCTGGCCATACCTTACCATAAAAAACACACATACTTACCCCAAGGCATCCTGTGAGCATGTTCAGAACAAGCAGAACGAAGCTACTGAACTGACACCATTGATTGCCACTGCAATTGGTGTGCACAACCACATCAGCCACATCAAAGGGGCAACCGGTGACACATCTGAAAACAGACAAGTTGTGTCACCCCATCTTTCCAATGTGTATCAGCAAGTGCTAGTGTTTCTATCTAGTATAAATAGTTCTATGTTATTACAAGTCTGTATCTAGAATAATTCCTGGAACTCTGATATTCTGATACATCTCAAATATGCTGGAAATGATACAGATTTGACTCTAACATGGTTTTGAATCTTGCTGGAAAACATTTTTTGAGACAGTGGCATCAAGCAGAACAAGTAACTTTTTTAATGCTATATGCAAGAACAGGATTTTTGGCTAGAACGTAACAAAATCTGACTTTGCTGAAATGCTAATATAGATTTAATCAGCTCTGTTTAGCCAAATCCTTATTAATATGTGTGCAGCGACCACCCAGTGTTTAATTCACGCTAGGATTCTGAATGAAAGCTATTAGAGCAGAAATTCCCAAATGACCTCAAATAATTTTCCTCAAAATGGCAGAACACCCATCTGACCTCCCATTTTTTGTAAACTTGTCATTAGCATCTGGATACAAACACAAGCATCACTGTGTTTTGTTGAGGCAGAGTTCAACTTTCAAGTTTTCAGCTTTCTTATTTAGGAGTTAAAATCTCAAGTAAGAATTGGTCGCTTAAGTTCCACAATGACTGACTAATGTGGGTGGCATTACTTAACTTCCACTTGATCCTATTACGGATTTTAAGATGTGAATGCCATGCCGATCAGAATTATGCAACCTAACCCTCCTAATGCATCTTCTATATATAATTCTACTGCTGCAGACTGAGTCCTGGTACACTCCACAGCCACTCCTGACCACCTTTCACCGGAGACACTCACAGAAATCCGTGGAAATGTTTCAAGGAATGGTCAACAGGCATATTGGGTCAAATGCAGGCTGGCTTCTATGCTCAGTAGTAGTAGATGAGAAATGCTTTAGCCCCAGTCAGTCAAGGAAATACGTTTTGTAACAGAGCAGACTGCTGCCTCATCACAATTACTCCTGGTTAACTGAGCATTTTAAGACTCGTGTTAGTCACAGAAGGACAAATGCTGATGAGCTTGGGATGCATACATGAGTGCAAAGCACAAAACCAAGGAAATTCAGAACACAGATTATTACTATTACGGTTACATAGATTTCTCCTTGTACATTATGTGACTTCCTAATTAATGTACCTTGCCTTAATTTTCCCTTTAGCAGGAATGGCTGCCTCCCACTCCCATTTAAAAGAGTTTCTGGAAGCAAGGCCACAGAATGCTTGCACCTCAGATGTCCACAGTGATCTAAAGGTTACAGAGGAGCAGTGCCATTTGGGTATTCTAGTGCAACAAAAGTAGGTATCTGATGTAGGAAAAGACCAAAAGCAAAGTAAAACATCATCATTTCTAACCCAAATCGTCCTATTTTATAATGGGCACATCTTGTCACTTAACTAAGGACTTGTCCCTGTACCTATGAGTGAGTACACCTCAGCAGCTCTGGTGACGAGTATTTGAAGTTTTCATTTTTAGGGTTACCATTTCCAAGTCAGATACAGGAAGGCCAGACTTCAAGTCAGGACATTTAAATGGTAAAACCTGGAACATCAGAAGTAAGAGAGGCAGAGAATGTATGACTTAATAGAGACACAAATGAAAACATTGAGGAGACCGAAATTATTTTACATTTCTTGTGGTATATGAGAAAACAGTGCACTTTATTGAATTTCCATGATGAAAATATTTTTTACATTAACTATATTTAAGGAATTTAAAGTAACCGCCAGATGAATGATCTCTCTTGTCATCATTGTGTCCCTTTCTCCAGGTGCAGCTGAAGAGAGCTATACCACCACCCGACAAACATAGATGGTTCTTGAGCATTCTTGTACAGGGTCACATTCGTCAACTTATCTTAAGAAAGCTCACAGAAGTTAAAAATTTCAATTCTGAAGCCTGTAGAAAATGTGAATTAAATTAGCGGGAAGTCCCATTATCTGCCTGTCACAAGACAGGAAATTCTCTGAAAGGATTCTCATGGCTCAGTAGAGTAACACTGAGTCCCCACAGCTGAGTTTCAAAACACTTGAAGGGGGTCCCATCAAAACCTTGATTTGATTCATGTGAATTGTGAAACCATACAAAAATGGGGTTGTAATATATTTTTAGCATTTGGATGAGGTTGTGCAACGAATAACTGATCCACTTCTGAATATGCTCTTTTAGGAAAAAAAGTTTACACGAAACAATTGGAAAACATCCTCCGAAAGCTTCCTGGATAAGGAAGTGGAGAGTAGTACAGCAGGCTTGAGATGGTTACTGCTTGAAACTTGTTAGAGACCCTTTATCAAAGACAGCATGGTAGCAGTTTACTGTAGCTGTTACATCACACCTATGGTAGAGCTCTCTTACAGAAACATGGAATTTCAGTCCATAACAATACAGCAAGTAACATAAACTATCTAGAAACAAAACACAGCTTTTTTTTTTTTTTTTTTTTTGCCTGCTGTATGGCAAAAACCCCCCAACATTAGTGTTTAAAATCCATTAACTAAACCACCCTCAGAATAAAAACCTGGCTGAAACTGCGTATGCTTTTTCCTCACTGCAACATCTTCCTACAGTTCTGTGTTACAACGGAAAAAGAAGTCTTCAAGAAAAATCTCTGGACATCATTAAGACATGTAGACAAACTGTACTTGAGCCTTAGGTGAAAAGGAAGAATTTGCTTAACAAATATCCTTGACAAGTGTACTATTGCCCTGCTTCCATGCCTTCAAACAGATGCTGTGAGTTTGTAGCCTGGCCTACGATGATGCAAGGCACTCCAGGTTCCCCTGAAATGGTGAAAACACCCTTCTCCTGATTTCCCACGTTC
Source organism: Gallinula chloropus (assembly GCF_964237585.1). Classification (NCBI taxonomy): domain Eukaryota; kingdom Metazoa; phylum Chordata; class Aves; order Gruiformes; family Rallidae; genus Gallinula; species Gallinula chloropus. The sequence continues at coordinate 13,575,530 of NC_140088.1, forward strand.
CAGTCCGTCCCTTTCTTGGGAAAAACAGCCAACTAACTGTAGTGTGGGAATCAAACACGTTATTGCTGCCGAGGGAGCTCGCCCCATCTTTTTCAAACAGGAAGAGAGAACAGCTCATCGCCGCTCCTATGACACCGCCAGTCTCAGGAAGAAATTCCGCAGTTACAGGAAAAACTGAATTGGGATGAGGACAGAGAAGGTTCTCAGAGAGTAGCCCTGTAAAAACTGAGAAACTACAAAAGAAACTGTGCATGAGGGAAGTGATGTCTCTCACAGTAGCACCAGTGTTTTATTCCATAAATTCTGGACAATGAACTAGATCAGTTGGCAAGCACGCATACAAAGACCAGGCAGGAAGAAATCAAAATCCAACGGACAGACAAAACCACAATACAACCCTTTATTATAATCTAATTTACTTGATGGTCTGACTCATGATTTTTGAGTCCTCAGGGTTTGCAGCACCGCTCCGCTTTTCCATCAGATCAAGCAGCGCGTTTCCCACCTAAGTTCCTGAAAAGGTATTTGGGCTCTGCTGCTGCTTCTCGGTCTCAGTGCTTACCTGGACCAACTACAAACGCTTCCCTTGCAGCGTGCATTTCGAGAGGCCGGGTCGGGGTTTCGTGCCGTCACCTACTTAGAACCGCTCCCAGACCGAGAGTTCAGGAACTAACTACAAACGTGCTCCCTTCAGAGGGAGCTACGCAGAGGTGCTACGCAGGTGACAGCCTCACACAGCATCACCTAAAGCAGAGTAGATCCAGGCTAACGCGACCGCGGGCCGCGGCTCGCCACCCCGTCCTCCGTACCGGCGCATTCCTGCTGAGCGCGGAGGCCAACGGCGGGCTGTACGGCAGGAGAGGCCGGTGCCACGGGACGCGGCTGTGCCCCGCACTCCTCAGTAGCTGCCGCACACTTCGTCTTTACATTTAAAATGAAAAAGCTCAGGAGCGGGAACTCGGCCGGCAGCGGAGGCACCCGGGCGCGATCCCGCTAGGACCTGCCGCCACTCAGCCGCGACCGCCCCGAGCCCCCCGGCCGCTGCAGGCCGCCGCCGGGCCGGGCCTCTTCTCCGCCAGCGGCTCGCTCCCACCACACCTCGGGCTGCCCCACGGCGGCAACCCCGTGGGTCTGCGCGGCACCGCTGGTCTGACGGCCGCGCCTGGGGCCCGGGCCGGGAGCAACTGCCACAGAACCACGAAAGCTCCCTGCCCCGCGCCCTCGGAGCAAGAAGGAGGACGCGGCTGGGGCAGCTCGCGTATCCCTCCGCGGCGGCGTCCGTGCGTGCGTGTGCGGCGGCTCCTCGGGAAGCGTGTGAGGCAGCGCCGAGGGGGAGGGAACTATTTTCAGGGAACTCGAGTGCAGGGCAGCAGCCGGGCGCCGCGGGGAAGGCGGCGGGCGCCGGGCGAAGGGCATTGCTTTCTTCCTCGCTCGTCCCTCTTCTCCCTCCTCCCCTTCCCCCGTGGTTATTTTGGATCAAGCTGTGGCGGCGGAAGGAGCTTGAAGTCAACGCTTCCGCCCAGTTTTCCTGTGAGGAGGGGGTGGAGGCGGCTGTGAGGAGCCGAGGCGGCGGCGGCCGCTGTTAATGGAGTTGCTGCCGGGGAGGGAGCGCTGCCGCTGAACTTCCCCGCGGGTTTTCTCCCTCTTCACCCCCTCGTCCTGCAGCCGGGGAGGGGGGAGGAAAGTCCTCTCTTGCCCTGGCAGCTCCTCTTCCCTTCCCTCCTCGCTCCTCACACAAACAGCCGTGACGCATCCTCTCTCTCCTCCGTCCCCCCCCTTCCCACCCCCAGGCTGGTTTAAAACGCCTCCCTCCCCCCGTCACCAGCCTTCTCCTTGGGGCCGGCTCGTCCTCCCTCCGCAGTGCTCGGCGTCGCTTTGGAGGGGGTGGGAGAGCCCAGCCAAGCCGCTCTGCCCCCTCCCTTCCCTCTCACCCCCCCCTCCCCGCCTGCCCCGGCCTGTGGCGGCTCCGGTGTCTGGAGGAATTTCTGCCGCCGCCGCCGCCTGCCCCGGCTGGGCGCGGGAGGCGGGCGGGCAGGGAGGCGGCCGAGCAGCAGCAGGAGGAGGAGGAGGAGGAGTGCACCAGCGAAAGCGGCTGCAGCGGGAGATGAGCTGCAGCGGGAGGACGGTGCGGTGCAGCTTTTTGCGGCGGGGAGCCTTCCCTTGTCTCCGGCACTCTGTTCCCGTTTAACTGCGAGCAGCTCAAGAGCAGAAGAACCGTGGTTGTTGCCGCTGCTGTTTCTACCGCTACCTTCATCATCATCATCATCATCATCATCTCTAAAGACAGGGGGAAATACACTCCAGCGCCGGACAACAGGATTTCGTGTTTTCAGGATAAAGACCGCGTCCGTCGTCCCCCCAACCCTCTTTCCCCCTCCCTCTCCCTCACTTCCGAACACTGCCCGTGCCCTGGCCGGGGGCGGCAGACCGGGGGGGTAACAATGGTGAAGTTTCTGGTGAGTTCTGGCTGCGCCCTGGCTGCGTCCCTGCTGCTCCGTCTCCCTGTCGGATCGCGGTGAGGAGAAAATGAGCGAAGAGACGGCGACTTCTAACAACGAGTAAGCGGCCGTTCCCCCCTTGCCGCGGCAGCTCTCCCCTCCGCCCCGGGATCGGGCTGGGGGCTGGGGCTCGGCGCGGCCCCCCGGCTCCGCGACCCGCGGGGGCCTCTGCCCGCGCACGTACGTGTCCTGGCCTCTCCGTGCGCGTACTGCGCATTTCTGCTCGCGTAACATGCGAGCCCAGAAGCTCTCCCTTTGTGAAAGGAGCTCGGTTTAGAAGGGCTGCGAGCCAGCGGCCAGGGAAGCGTGGTTTAATTAAAGCCCGGCAGAAAACGGTGCAGGTAACCATGGTGTCTTGGAGGGAGAAGATGGGTTTCGAGTGCCCGGGGAGGTATCGGCACGTACCACCTCTGATAATATCCTATTACTTGTAGATATTTCACATGGAAACTAGTGTGTGGGAGCTTCATCCTGCAGGAAACTGCTCTGAATTTTAATTGGATGAGTCAGTGTAAATACAGCTTAAACCTACCCTAAAGCCTCCCCCCTCCCCCCGTCTTTTAATAAGCACTTGGGGCTTTTTTAAATAAAATAAGGGGAAGGGGACAGTTCAAGGTTCTCTTATTATTTTTAATGTGCCTGGTTTGAAGGAAATCCGGAGGAGAATGTGTGTGTGCGGCTGTATCCCCCTGCATGTTATCTGTCTTTGAAATACATTTTGAGTCGGAGGCGATAAATACGTGTCGGAAAACCATCAGAGCTCTTTATGGCGTTGGAAGATAAATAGTGTATTTTGAAACTTTTTCCCTATTATCGGGAAGTTTATGGTTGATGGCTGCAGTCCCCGAGCTTCAGCGTTACGATTTGCGGTGTCGGTGCTGGCTCAGGCTGATTTTATGAATGATGAGGGTGACGGCCGCGGCCATGGCGATGGGGAGGGAGCGTTGCGCCCGTTGTGTTGGTAGGTAGCGGTAGGTGGACGGAGAGCGGCCCGGGTGACAGGGTGCGGACGGGTCTCCTCCGGCAGCGGAGACCCGTCTCCCGTTTCACTGCCTTCCCCCGGGCGAAGGCTGCGCACCCTCCCCGCGCTCCCCAAAAAGACGAGGCTTTGATCCCCGGGGAGCGGCGCAGGCAGAGCCCCGCGGGGGAGCGGGGCCCGGGGAGCTCCGCACTACCGGCCGCGGCGCTGAGCGCGGAGCGGGTCGGGCCGGGCCGGGCGGGAGCCGCGGCGGCGCCCGCGGGGCCGGGAGCCGGGGCCGCCGCCATGTTTCCTTTTTTGTGAATCGCTCTCATTTGCATACCACAATCTCCATTCATAAAAAAAAAAATAACAAAAAAAAAAAATAGGTGTCATCGCCGCTGACCTGCGGCGGAACCTGCCCTGGAGAGTGCCCAGGGCTGCTGTTGCCGTGCTGAGGACCAGCCTGCAGCCAGCGGCTTGGCAGAGGAAGGTCTCCGGGACCTGCTGTATTAATATGTGCTGTTCGCTGCTTGTTGACACAGTTATGTGGGAAATATCAGCCCGGGGAGGTGCTGGGAGCACGTGATCCGCTCCATTCATAAAATACCTGGCTGTCCATTCACAGTGCAGTACAGTGTCTGCATTCAGCAGCCTCGCGCATCAGACCTGCATGGGAAGAGGCAGCCAGGCCGGCAGGTTTATCAGAGAGGGCAGCAGGAAGAAGGCTTATGGCTGCGACCATGGGAAGTTACTGTAAAGATGGGGGTGCGGGGGTTATTTTTATGGTTTGTGATTGTCCTTTTCCTGTGAAGAAGGATTAATTTGGAAGTACCTTCTCGCCATACTGTCTGACATTAAAGCAGAGAAGAGTTCTATTCAGAAAAACGCTGAAATATTTTTCCATCCAGAAATAATGACTCACATATAAAATACAGAAAACCAAATTCATTATGAACGTGTTTTCAAGACGGTATGTTGATCCTTTTTGGCCATTCGACATTTTATTGAAGAATACTGACTTAGATTTGCAAGATAGCAACATAGTGTAGAACGAAGTCAGTCATACCTAATGAGACATCTGAAAATGTGGCCTATGTTAGAATACAGGTAACAGTGAAGACAACTGAATTGATAGAAATCAGAAGTGCAGTCCATTTTTGTCTCTACTTGGAGAATTTTGTGGCAGATTACCGTTACCATTTCTCCTCAACCTATGCCGTGGTAGGAGAGACCTCTGACATTTCAGAATAACAGGGTGAATGTTTTTACTTTGGCATAACCTGTTCGGAGGTCTGTGTATTAACTTTGATTTTTAAATATCTGTAAATGTTTCAAAAATAAAACTGAATGAAATTTAGTGGTGAAGGATCCCAGAAGCAGGCGATGTGTTTGTATGATGTAACTGTTTTGTGGTTGCCAGTGTTAAAATGATGATGTTCACTTCTCATGAAGACGTTATTTCATTATCTTAACAAATTACACTAAGGTGATTCTTAGTGGAGAAGGCTTTGCTGTTAGTGCAACCTAAGAGAATACCTGAAAGATAACTAATAATTTACTTGAAATGAGAAAGGAAAGCTCACACAAATTATTTGTTTTGAGTTAATTCAGTGTTATTATGGAGCTAAGTGTGCACAGCCTTACAAAGCACTATCTGCAGCGCCTTTTCTCAAAGATTTTATTTTATACACTGGTTATTATAATATCAGAAGAAAAAAAATATTTCTCCTCTTGATTTCATTTGCTTTTTTCACAGCATTTTTGGCGAGGCCAGAATCGTCACTCCTCTTTGGTTGATTCTGCACATAGCACAAGAGCATCACTTTTAAATGATTGGGAAGTAAATGATTAAAACTCCAAATGACCAGTTTGTGAAAATAGGGCAGATCTACAAATTGAAATTGATCATATATTAAAATTTCACTGTGATTCATTTTACCAGTCTAATTGATGACATCAATGGCCTTGAATTCATTAACAAATTTCTCGGCATATAAGGGTGAATACGGGTACTTTGCGATGCATTTTCTGTCATTGTGACTACCGGAAATATTCTGGTAATTGAGCATTTTTGTTCATTTATAAAACTTCATTTTATGGAATAAGATATAAATATTTGTCTGGAGTATGATCTCAGTTAATCATGTTAAATTTTCGGTGGTGGTGGGAAAGATTAATTAAAAAGCTGCATTAAGCACTATGAGGTTCCTTGTCAGTTGTGAACATACGGAAGGCAGCCTTGTAAAATCCGTGTTGCCACAGATGAATCTTCATTGGTGATTTTTTTACATTGTTCTTGTAATGATGTTGTATTTGTCAGTTACGTATTAGTTAAGTGAGAGCATTTCTGTGCCTACAGATTTTTAATTATATTTTTCTCTCAGTGGTGCTTTTGTGATCGGTATGGTCAGCATGAACACAATGCTATGTTCACAGATACACTATCAGCTTTTAAATTAGTAGGATTTGCAGACTCGCAGGTCAATTTGCTATTCATGCAACTTAATAATGTCTTAGCAGGGAAGTCAGCAAGCACTGTTCCAAGTCCCAAATTTTGGTCGCAGATTTTATTAGTGTCTAGAAATGCTACTGAATTTCAGTGTTAGGTAAAACAGAGTAATTGTTACAGTATGTAGTCCCCATTCAGTTAGGGATGAATGATGACAGGCTTAAGATGGAGTCTGAGTTGCTGCTATTGAAAAGTAGGAGCACTGCTTCATCGGCTTGTTTACTTTCCCCTGTATTGTATTGCAGGTGGCCTCTCTCTTTCTCAGGGAATGCTTGTGCTCTTGAATTATATTCAGAGTTGGTTTTACGTACTACGTTTTTACAGATTCAGGCTGTGTGTTTTGCTATATAAATACAGGTAATCTCGAACTAACATTTGTAGATCACTTAATTCAAGAAAGTAAAAGAAGCATAGAGTATATACTCATGCTATGTGCTCAACAGCCTCTAGACTCAAATGTTGATAGAGAAAGTAAAGCTGAACTACATTTTTAAAATAAAATACTTGTTATGTCCATGGCTTCCTTCAGTATTTATGAAAAACTGTTCATACTTCATTTGTGTCTCAGAACTCCTTGTATTACAAGCTGAAATACTGAAAGATGAACATGAAATCATGTCGTAGAAAGCAAAGTTCACCTAGTTTGGTTTTATTACTTTGGGGATGATTTTAAGACTTTTCAGCAGACTAATTTTCTTTCTGCTATTTAGGGCATATATAGACTGTAATTTTTCATCCCTTAACTTAAGGACTTTGTAAAAAGAAGTAAGACTTTAAGGTGTTTTTTTTAAGGTAAGCATCTGCTAAATAAATTGATTCTATGTATAAAATCATCAAAATTCTGATAGATTTTCTTCTGATGGAATGGCTGTTTATTATAGAGTCCTGGGGAGGCTTTTTCAGTCTTTTAAAGTCCTTGCTGTCTCTTCGGCTTTATGTTATGCGACACCATTTTGAAGGTGAAACTGAATTTTCATGTTATGTAATCTGAGTTCGAGGTTTTTTTTTGGTAGGTTTTGTTTTTTGTTTGGTTTGTTGTGTTTTGTTTTTTTAAAACAAGGTTTACCTTCACAACATTTCTTGATTACTGTGGTGTTGAAGAAAAATGCTTTCTGGATGTTTCAACCTAACTGGAGCCAGGAATAATATTTTAATCTTAAAATGTTGTTTAAAAATGTTTGTTAATTTCTTGAATTGTTAAAGTGGCAGTGAGGACGTCAGTATATGCTTCAAAAGTAGAGACGTTTCTTGAAAGGAATGCATCTTGACAGGATTTGAAGTCACAGGATTAAAGCTGAAGGCATTCTTGGTGTTTTTTTTAGGCTAAACGCTGACATTTTTGTTATTTACCCATTCTTGTGTCTATCTGGAGAAATTGTGTGCATTAATGATGACTTGATGGGACATGACAATCACCAGAAACAAAAAATGCTTCTCAGATTATGGACACAAGTTTAAAGAGGAGACAAAGGAAATACTTTTGTCGTTTTTTGTTTTTTAATGCCCTGATTAAAAATAGTAGCTATGATACAGCATACAATGTATGTTGTTTTAAATGGTATTGTTCTAATGTTTAAATGTCTCCTTTCTCTCTCTTGTGCTTCTTTCTTGATTCCTTAAAGGAATCTGAAGGATGGCTGGGAGCTGCCATGTTGAAGATCCTTCAGTTTCTTCATGGATATATTGAAAAGAAACTTTGTCTTTTTCCTCTCCGTTCTAGTGTGCAACAACAGTTAAGCAACTAGATTTTAACTAGTACAGTCTGTGCAGTTACTGAATGGCTGGAATGGGCTGTAGAGAAAAGTGATCTCTGAAAATATAAAATTTGTTCCTCCTTTGCCTCCCTTGAGAATATTTATTCCTCTTTCTGAAAGCACTTCTAGTTGTGAACTATTTATTTAATTATTGGCACCTAATGTGGTGCAATATTCCAAATTAAAATTCAGTAAGATGGAAACACATTTGCAGTGTTTCTTCTACTTTCTGATACTTTGTTAGGCGTGTCCTCCAACCAGTCTTGGTATTCATCAGAAATTATCTTCAGGGTTTTTTGCAGGAAGGAGGGCGACTGGATGCTCTTTCGGTATGCTGTATTAACATATATTTCTAAACTTAATCACAATCCATAATTTTGTTGCTCTTATCTCTCTTGTGCTCTGTAAAGGAAGATTTTCTGCCTTTTTTTTTTTTTTATTTTTGCTAGTGCTTAGATTATGAACTAGTAAAATCTGTTGGCTGGCACTACTCCCTGTGTTTTTTCTTATACATGAGGTGGTATCATGTTGTATATGGTAACATATTTTAGGGTATATGGTACCAGGGTAAACATGGTATCCCTCCTACTTGAAAAATCTGTAATAGGAATCAGTGTCTAAGACTACTGAAAAGCACTTGTAGGAAGTAAGCAGACATTTTAAGTGCATGTACTGTCACATCTTTTCAAGCTTACAAAGTGTCCATATTGATGTCTGTGGTATCAGTTTATTAAAAGAAAATATATTAATTTGTATAATAAATATAACAGTATTGTTTATAAGTGTGGCTCTGAGTGAATAATAACTGTGACACACAGTTATTAGAGTTGTAGGCTCTAATTCCCAATGTTCCAAATAAGGTGGGAAAGATTAATAGAGTGAAGTCCTAGAATGTATCTACATATGTAAGGAGATCACAAGCATTTTTTCTTTAAGAAATCAGTGTCATATGACAGTAAGCAATTGAAACATGGAAAATAGGCCATAGAAACATAAGTAGATTCTGTGCTTCATTCTGTATTTTTGCCTGATAGCAAATTTCCATTCAGAAGAAAGTATTTTTCATGTGTGTGCTGCTCAAGAATTCCTCAAATATGTACTGTTGAAATACCTAAACTGTCTTAAAAATTACACAGTAAAGATATTTTTTTCCTTCCTTCTTTTTTTTTTTTCTGTTTTTTAGATCTCCCCCAGATGTGTTAAGCCTTGTGTTTGAAAATTTTGACTACTACCATTTGTGACATTTTAGTTAGATGAGGAAGTCTTATAATCAAACTTCTGCTGCAGCAAGTCAAATGCTCACCTGCTCAGGACTCCTAAAGAAATTCTGATAGGTGATATTTGCCTTGGAATGTTTGCAAGAGCAGGTGTCATTAAAGTCCATGGAAAAGTTGTCTTTTTTTTTAAAAAAAAAAAAGAAATTCCAGAGAAAACAGTGCCAAATAAATAGGTCTTCCCTGAGATCATCTGACAATTACCCTTTTTTTACACTTTTTCATTGATTTGTACTGATGAGTTGCAACACTAACAGAAGTTTGTCAAAACAAAAATGAAACTGATTTATTTCAGTTTTAGTAAAGTCAAATGCTGAGAATAAACAAGCATAGCAAAAAGAAGTATCAAGAGTTCCATTAATAAAACAAGTAATTACTGAAAATCTAGTATCAGGCTATTAAAAATTGTTACTGATTGCCTTCCTTAAGTAAACCCAGAATTGGTAAGGTGTAACTCTCAGTGAGGATTCCTGCCTGGGCTTTTTTTTTTTTTTTCTTTTTTTTTCTTTCAGAAATTCTGCAGAACTGTGTTGGTGAAGTGATACAAACCTTGAGGGCAAAAGTGATTTCTCTCTCTTTAACCTTTTGAAAGGATTAAGGAAGGGTAGTGAAAGGTGGGAGTACAGAGCCTGCACTGATTTAGGGATTTTTATGTAGTTTCCTAGAAGCTTTTCAGTCTCTCAGATGTGATGAGGTACTTACTCTGCCCTACGTATGTATTTCTGTCCATGGTATGCTTATTCTGGATCCCACTACAGCACGCTGTAATATGAGGCCTGTGACTGAGGCTGATACATGTTGAGCCTTGAACAGGAACACGTTTTTGGAAGGTGTAAAGGAACTAATTCAGGGTTTGCAGTTGAGGCCTATATATTTCAAATCTGAAATCCTTCTTTTCTTTTTTTTTTTTTTAATCTATGTAATGACCTTACATACCAAACCTGCATGTTTTTAAGCAGTAGTTGTTGTTGGTAATGACTGATCTTTGTTCTTGGCCCTAAAGGGAGCAGACTGTGAGTTTCCTAGTAGGGTAGACTTAAGATGGGTGTGTTTGTGCACTCTTCAGGGGGCAGTTACCTGTCTCATTGCAAGCTCTACTTGTATTTCAGATGCTACTGATCCGTGCTACTGACGTTACACAAGAAAATTTTGGGGTTCTGTTTCTGTATTTTTTGAAATATTTTCAGAAAAAAACCCCAACCTATAAAAGAAATTAGGATTGCTGGTACCAATGGCACATAATAAGTGTGCCAAGGGAATGCAAAGTTGTAAAATTACAACTTGTAAAAATTTCAGGCTTGAGAGTTGAGATTGTGCAAATACAATCCATGTGACGGGGGGGGGAGGGTGTATGAATTTTAATGATGAGACAGAGCCAGGAATATAATCAGATTGCCTGGGTTCTGCTGTCAAACCTTCAATACTAGGAAAGGCCTGTTTTTCGTGCCATTCAAGAGAGGACAACGGCACCTTCTGATCTCACACAGGTGGTGCAGTGTAATTGAAGACTGCATCTTAATAAGCGTTAAAATTCTATTAATATTGAAACATAAAGCAACGATGTAACAAGTTTGTTAGGGTTTTTGTTTGTTTCTGCAGTTTAATCTGGTTCTAATCCTTTATCTCCAGATTTCAATTACAGGAATATTTTCAGATGTTGACAATATTACCTGTAATTCTATGGAGACTTGTACTGGGTCGCAAGTTTCTTATGTTCTTTCTGCTAGTGTGATTTTTCTTAATCCTGATTTGAAAGACAAAGGTTTGGTGTTAGGGGTTCCACCCCCCCCCCCCCCACCCCCGCCCACAGTTTGGAAGCTGTAGTGTAGTATCATAAGTGATTTGAGAGAATAATATTAGTTATATTGAATTTGCTTTTGTTTTGGTTCTTTGAAGGCTATAATCCCACTATGGGCAATGTGCTTCTCTAGCTGCAGAGTGCCAGCCAGCCGTTGACATGTACGGGCATAATTGCTGTGCCTAAGGCAGCAGTTGAGGCACCTAAGGTAGGGGTGGCCATTGAGCTTGGGTTTCTGTGGCGTTGCTCATGTATCTTACAGAAAGAGTGTCATACTTCCGGCCTGTTAAGTGCAAAGTGCTTGCACATCTCACTGAAATTAAAATGCCAGTAGTTGCTAATTTCTTAATTGGGAAATGTGTTTTTCTAATTATTTTCTTTCAATTCCCAGGTAAAATGCATTGTTCTTAATTTTTCTTAATTTTTCTTTACTGTTCTGCTCTGTGGTTCCCAAAGAAGTTAGTGTCTAAAATCATGCTGTTACTACACAGCTGGCTTTATGCATTAAGGCCCATAAATGTCCTGACTTGAATTTTGCTTCATCTTCTACTTCTTTCAGCCTCCAGAAAACTTTTTAATGGATGTGTAACCACTGCTTAAACAGTCCTGTGATGATCTCTAGCACAGTACTTTTATGCTTTCTGTATTTGTACTGAACGGGTCTAGCTTAAAATATCTTATATTGTCTTAGCTGTATTCAACTTGACACATCCTCTAGAAGAGCCCCCATATGCACCTTAAAATGTACGTGCTTTGTTACTATGGTGATAGAAAAGAATCGTGCATGTTAACAACCCCGGGTTAGGTAATGGAGGATTTGCAGAAATCAGTTAAGCATTTGCCTGGGGCACTGAAAATTGAGTCCGTGACCATACCTCCACCCCAGCCTCTTGACTACAGATGGGCTGAGGGAATGTTGTTATGGGATTAGAGGCTTCTCTGTTTTCAGGTTGTTTGGGGGTTGAAGAGGACTTTTTGGAAGGGATTTCAGAAGAAGCTGAAGTAGTGTTGCCCTACCCTGTGTTTTTAAGTATCTTACTTCATATACTGAGGGTGCTCTGTGCAGGGTAAAGGAGGTGCTTGTGCAAGCATATTGCATGTTTGTCACTAACACAAAACCAGTTTTGTTTTTCTTTGAACTCCTTAGGTTGACAGTGCAGGAATTCATTACCTTTCATTTCTCTGTTATGGCTGCCTGCAAAGGGAGAAAACGGCCACATCCAGTCCCCTGATGTAAGGTAGAAAACATGAGCTCTTCCTCATCTATTAGTTGAATTCTGGATGAAAAATGGGTCTATTGAAGGAAACTATTCCAGACCAAGACACAAATTTAGAGGGATACAGTTTAGTATAGTGTAATTTCCTGGGGAAATTTTATTCTCCTCCTCCTGGAGTAAGTTGTGGTTAACTAGGGGAAATGTGATAGGCATAGTTGTTTGAGGAGCTTTTCAGGTTCTCCCCTTTCTTTCCTTCACTGCTGTACTTTGTAAAAACTGTAGTTTCCTTGCATTAATTACTTGGCTGGCTTTTTGTTTGGCCTTATCTTTCTGTATTTTGAAGTGTGTTGGCTTTTAGAAAGATCCATCCTTGTAGGTTTTGGTTTTAGTATTTTAGGAAGCATTTTTTCTGAGCATTTTTCTGTATTAGTGTTCTCACACAGCATATCCTGAAGAGCTTCCCTGGAAAATAAGGCACTGGTTAAAGTCTTCAAGACATTTTGAGTGGTCCACTGAGTGCCCTTAATACCAGGGTTTTACCTTCAACCAGTGCCAGCAAGAAGCCTGGTTTTTGCCACTCTAGGACAAGAAAAACCTGACCCCAGTAAAAACATGTGTTTCTCTTGCTGTAGAAAGACAGAACACTTCTACAGGATACAAGTTCCTCATCCTTTCAGCGATGAAAAGGGAAGACATTACAGAAATGTTGAAAATCAACGTTGAGGAATTTCTCCATTACAAAAAAGTCAACTTTTTTGACATTTGTGAACAAATCTTCCTGAAGCAGAACTACGGTTGTATGTATAGCTTCTTTTCTGAACAAACTTCAAAGTGTATGGACTTTTAACTGGAAAGAAGCTTACCAAGTCTGTTATTTCAGCCATTTTGTGGCTGAAATTTTTATTTCAATAGGAATGAAGGAGATACCCAAATTAACTTTCACATGTCAAAGAAAGGAATATCTCAATTTTGGCAATCTCTACCAACGTTGCTTTATGGTTAGTTTTCAAGGCAGTTACAATCGGATAGTCCAGAAATCTTAGTATCCTACAGTAGAAAGGATCTGCCTTCTATGTCTTTTGTCTCATGTCTAACATACAGTTAGGTATTGTACAGTGAAGAAAGCATAACAGACATTTCCCAGTTACAGCATTAATAGTTAGGGTCTATATGGGGATAGTATGTATATTACAGTTTTGGTATTCCTCAGCTGAGACAAATATTCCCTTCTTTTGCCTATATAATGAAATGTTACTTTTAATTCCTGAGAAATGCAGTCTTCAGAGTTACATTGAAACATGTTGTTGAAGCTTTTATTGTTGATGAAGAAAATTGGTTTTGTTGTATCGTGTTTTTAGTAGGATGCAACTTCTGTTGTCCTTACACTGAAAAATGGTGTTCTCCAAAGGACTATTTTTTGCTTTTCTCTGCAACGAGTTCTTATTATAGCTCGGCAAATAATTTTGTGAGGAATTGCATCTGTTTGACTTTGCTATTGTCAAAGGACATATCCCAGTGCTGGTAAAAAAAAAAAAAAAAAAAAAAAGTAGGAAGTTCTATTGGTCTAGTCCTTTCTTTGTGTGTTAGTCCCCTAGGTCACAAGAAGCTCTGATTGATACTTCTCAAGGTTTAAATGGCTGGGTGGTGTTTGTATGCCTTTAACTTCCACAGAGAGCGTGATCAGAAATTGCTGTAATACCTAACACCAGAAATAGGGGGGATTATGTATTATTTCTGTCTACCATTTTTGAGGTATTTTTTTCCTAATGATAAAACTTCATTCATCTTCAGTCTTTTGAGCTCCATTATATACCATTTCCTTCACAAAGAAAAATGTTCTCTGTGTGCTTTATTCATTTGAATATGTAGTATTGCAGCTGCAGTTGCCCAGTCTGGCTGTTACCAAGTGAGGTTCCAAGATCCACAGGAATTAAGTTGAATTCAATATTAAGGATACTGTTTGGGAGTACATGAAATTATCTGTCTGTAACTCTGAAGATTTGGAAGTTAATGCTTCTTTGTAAAACTGCAGAAAAGGGTACTTGCAAGCAAATTTTCATAATTCTGTGGGTGTTTTTAAGAGATGGAAATCTGAACTCTTTTTAAATGCCCCTTCCCCCAGTGGTATGAAGTTTTGAGTGGTATAACTGATATGTGCTATGGGTGGGTTTGTTTTAATGGGTTTTGATAGACTATTTACATAATTTAAAATATTTAACTCTTCAGAATGGGTTTGAGTTTTGGTTGGGTGGTTTTTTTCCTAGATCTTTTCTGTCAATCTGAAATATTTCAGAATAAGCTAAAGCTGCATAAGTACACAAGCCATTTAAAATAGAAATAGAAAGAATTCCATTAATGCCCTGCGTTTTACCAACATTGACAAATCCAGTTTCACTAAATAAATAGCACTAGTGCTGTCATTTTGACACACAAAATAACTTTGTCTCTGTGAAGTTAATAGCCACCTCTTAAAGCATCTAAAGCAAATTTACAGTTGAAATCAGTTAATGAGGGAGAGTGGGAGTAGATTTATTTAAAATTCACTGAACTTAACTGCTCACTTGTTTGCTCTCTAATGGTAAAGCAGATCTGTGGTTTGAAATGGTTTGGGGAAGTTACTGTGACAAGGCAGGTGATGGTTCAGAACTACTTGAAATCTACAAAGGGATCAGCTGCAGTTTGTCCTTTTCAGGAGACTGGAAATCTCCCTTTGAAAATGTTGAAGAAATTTGCTAACTGAGATAATGAAGATCTTCAGAGATGAAATTAATATCTGCAGAAAGTGTTCTAAGGACATCCCAAATTAATAATGGTTTAAATCTCTATGATTATCTTAAGACACTAGTTCTGCTATTACCTTAAGATATTAATGTATTACATTAAAATGTAAGAATATTCATGAAGGATCTGGCAAAAACTCTTGTCAACATCCATTGTTTGACTTTTCCACTTGTTATACCTGGTTAATTGTGATATGCATCTGTTTGCTCATTGCAGAGTTTTAGCTGAAGTATATTATTTGTTACTTGATTCTTTGGTGGAAAATTTTTACCATGTGGTTGTTTGGCATGACTTAATTTTACTTAAGCTATCCAAAATTAAATTGCTGCTAATCTGTTCTTATTTGAAGTGTTGTGTTTTCAGGCATTCAGAAGTTGAAGTGAACTGAAATTGCTGTGCCCAATTTTTCAGTTTTAATCTTTTGATATAGTTTACTGTTCATGTTTGCATGTTAGAACTTGAAATTATCTAAATGGAGTATTTCAGAGCATTGTGTACCGCCTGGGTATTTCTTTTCTTGAAGTGGTTTGTCTCACAATAACCACGTGAATAAGGTGATAAGATAGTGGTAAGCGTGATATTCTAGGGAAATATTTAGCAATTCAATTTTGGTCAGAAATGCATTGAATTTATGGTCATGTCAGTGTTATCTGCTAGCTTTTGGATGCTAAAGAAGTGTTTTAGCAGAAGGAGAAAGTGGTTTGGGAGGTGTTAGTGCTTTTGGGCTTTGGCCTTAAACAAGGACCTGGTGAAGTGGGGGTGGAATTGTCTGTGTCACCTTCCTTCACTTTTCACTCAGTCAGGGCTGGCTCATTAAAACTTAGAAATGGCTTGCTTTTTTTTCTTCTAAATATGCCGCTTTACACTAAATCCATCTGAGATGCAAACAGAGGGTTTCTTCATTTAAAAGAGTAAATACTTCCAAAATTATTTGTGTCTTCCATTTACATGTAGAGATATCTATCATTTTTGTAGACTAAACAAAATGTGCTTAATAGAAATCAATTGACTGGTTATTTGGGCCAAGGCAGTACAAACTGTAAATGTGAAATTATAGGAGTTTGAGAGAGCTACTGAGTATTTTAACTTACTTTTTCCCCCTAATTGCTGTTAGTATTGTTGGACTTGTTGTAGACAATTTTTTAGCAGAAAATTACACCAGGGCTGTTTTTCGTTGCATGCAGTACTTTCTTAGCTGTAAAATGTTGATGGAGTATCATCAGTGAAACTGTCTTTTTCAAGGTGCGATTAAAGAGGTGAAGGTGTCAAATCAAAATAAGGGGGGAGTTATGTGGAAGGGTGAAAGTCAACCTGCTGTAAGAGCTACCTATGACTATAAAATATATTAATTCCTTTCCCCTTATAAGAACTGGGCCTTCTGCCAAGACAGATCTGCTGTTCCACCTGGGGCTTGCAGAAGCAGTAGTGACTGCAGGAGGTGATATATACTAATTTCTTCTAATTCTCAATGGCATCGACAGTTACCAAAGTTCCCTTTCTTTGCTCAGGTTTATCCTTGCTAGAAGTTAAAATGAAAGGCAATAGAGACAGTAAGACAACGCTGAAAAGATAAAGACGACTGACAAGGAGAGAAATCTAAGGCCTAGTTTCAGGTACGCATTTAAAAGTCAATTAGGCAAACTACTGGCATTAAGTTTCTAAAATTGTTTCAGATGCCTGTCTTGCTATTTGAAAACTCTTCTTGTAGCAGATTTTTTAGCTTTTTCATTGAAGTACAGTACAGTGAACATTAGAGTCCTTTATTAAGACTGCTTCTCATATTGAGTTATTGCCCTGTCACCCAGTGCATTGGGTTCTGGAAAAATACCTAGTAAACTCCACAGCCTAATTCATGTACTGTTTTGAAGTGTTGGATGCTGTAGATATTCTGTGTAAGGATTGCTTCCAGTCCTACCAGTGGTATCCATGGCACTAGTAAAAAAGCATTTCCAGGCAGTTTTTGTCGGCTTCACTTGTTAGCTTTCTTGCTACTTTTAAAGAATGCCCAAACACTGTTCTGAAACTTTAAAGAAAATGCAGAGAGATGTTTAAATGTCTCTGTGGGCTATGCAGCTGCCACTCTTTATATGAAGAATGACAGGCTTCACCAGAATGGCTGGTTCTTAAGGCGGGAGACCACGATGCTGAAACACATTAGAGCAATGTTATTTATATTCTGCCAAAAGCAATTATCCTGCAAGACTTATAAATATGTGTTAGCTTCTATGTGTGTGATAAACTCTACAGACTTCCACAGAGATCTGTAGGTCTACTCAGAGTGATATATTTAAATTTTTGCAGGACTGAAGCCCAAGTGCTTGCATAAAAAGATGTTTCTAGTTGCAGGCATATGCTGATTATTCAGTAGTGTGGCAGAAGTATTTCTTTGGGATTGGTCTGCTACGATTAGGACTGTTCTTATGCCAATGTAAAGACTTTTTACATTTAGTAGTATTTGATAAGAGTGGTTTTAAGAAACTTGTTTTGATCCATAGGTATCTCTTTTCAACAACCTCTTCTAAACTCCCAATGGCTCTTATCTATCCAAAAGCTCTATTTTTAATTTCTGTGGATCCTTTACTTTTCCTCCCCATGAAGATTTATTACTCCTTAAAAGTATCTTTAGCTTACTACTTTAGGCCCTAAAAATGGCCTTGTTATGTGCTGTGTCTTTTCGTCACCCTGTGACAGAAAATAAGCTCCACTGTTCAAGGGGAAAGGCCTCTACTTTAGATCTTGGCTACCAAATAGAGCAGCTTTTCTGTTCGCCCCACAGCTGCTGCAATGTTTCATTCTGCAACTGCTAGAGGATGGGCAAGTAACCGTCCTCATATGAGACAAAAATATAACTCCATTAGTCAGCTGGCGTGGGTTGTTGAAGCAGAAATGCAGGCAGTATTTTCTCCTGGTGGAGAAAAATCCATCACATCCTATTAAAGTTGCCATTAGCTGACTATGAGGGAATGTACATTTCCTGAATCCACGATTGCCTGTTCTCCTTAAACTTTGATGGCTGTCTACTTTAAAACTTGTAATTTAGTCATAACTATTAAAAGATCATGTTACATCTCTGGGGTTAAATCTATTTGACATATAATCTGTCTGAGAAAAACCCTTAAGAAATAATGGTGCTTGACACTAGCTGAACCTTAAATTATTGTGGTGTGAATTCAAGAACCTTGTACCTAAAGCGGTTCTGAGAGCCTTCTGAATTCTGTATTGCCCTGTAGGACTTCTAAGATTTATTATTGTTTTAACTTTTAGGATGTTTAGTATTTTAACTCACTGCTATTAAAAGTAGATTTCAAAGGTGGGTTTGTTTGGGTTTTTTGTGAATTTTTTTTTTTTGGTTGGTTGGTTTGTTTACATCTGTATTCTGAGGCTTGAAAATGTGATAGTCTAGTGGCATCTTTGCCATCTTTTTGCCAATGTTCATTGTAAGGTTTAAGTGAGAGAGGGTTATAACCCTTCAGCTTCTTCACATTAACATTTGAATGTTTTTTGGATGTTTAATCTTGATAACATGCAATTATGACACAAAGCAGAACCACGAAAATACAAAGGTGCATTCTTTTAATAGATGCTTATCAATGAAAAGAAAATTCTTTTTCTTTGTTTTTCTGGAAGTGGCAATTTTTAGTCATGTCTAAAGCAGTGTTTCAGCACGGGATGACTTTTTTTCTTGAGACATACAGTTGTGTTCAGTCTTACTTAGTTTGGTGCATAAAGATTTTGTTAAAATCTCTTGGCCACCTCATTCCTTATTTCTTTAGTTACTTCTGTCCTTTTTTTAAATGAAGAGTGTATAGAGAGAAATGTTTAAAGATCTTAAATTGAGAAGAATTAATATTTAACAACACAAGGAGCAAAGGGTTCTTTACAATAACACTTCTAATGTTAGTATATCAGATGTCATGGATCTGTGACTGCGGATTGCAGGTGCCTTAATACCCATAAATTAAAGGGAGACTATTACTTAATCTTAACCTGTATGGCCCATGTCTGTCTCCGCACTGTGTACAGTATTAAAGTTGAAAGAAGGTAATGGCAAACCATAGTCTAGTTTGGATTTTTATTGTAGTTATGTTTAAATATAGGCAGATCCTAGATAGATCTCCAGCTCCTTGGCAGTCTCCAGCTGTCTCTGGTGTTTTTCATGTTTCTTTAGGGCAGGTAGTTGGCAATGATTTATGCTACTTTTGGTTTCCTCCATTCTCCCTCTGATATAGTTGCTAGTTGCTTCTTGTTGTTCTCAATAAGCTATCTATAGCAGTTAAGAACTTCAGAACATAGCAGTGAACAGTAAAGTTAAAATAAGAAAGTGAGATTACTGTGTTGTTATACAAGTAGAATTTAGTTGCGTATTTAACGACCCTATTAGTCAAGTTAAACTAAAAAGTAAAAATTATGCAGCTCCAGCTGAGGGAGCTATTTTCTGTCAAGTCAGTTCCTTGCATGTTCATGCAAGTTGTGTTCTCTAAACATTATGGAAATGTAGACAAAATTTTGCACTATTTTATGCAAGAACTTGTGTGCTGGGCTAAAAGTTTTTGCAAAGTGCAATGATTATTTTGTAAGATTGAAAATAAAGTCTCTGTAAATCAAGATTATATTCCAGTGTATTTGACTAGGCAATCCTACCTGTACCAAAGAGCTAAACACAATTTCATCTATCTATAGGTTGAGCCTGTGTGGCAAACTTATCTGCTCTTTACTGGGAGTAAGTGGGGGAATTTCTCCTGAGGTGCTGCGTCTGGGGGTAGTTTTCCCATTGGACTTTTATGCTTTGGTGTTCAATAAAACTTTGTTTTCCCCTAACGAAAGGAAAACCCATCTCCACTATGTTTCTGGTTGGCCTGCCTCTACTTGGCAGTTTCCAGGCAGCTATGGAGTTTTCTTTTCAGCTTTCAACTTTCCTCCTCTTCGGTTTCACTCTCTTGTCAGTAGGCTCATCCTCCACATGCCTTGCTCATTAAACAGGTGCTCTGTCTTCTCTACAGTAATTTTTGTGAAAGTCTTCCTGCATCTGAGTCTTTGTTCTTTTTCCTCTGGACTACTCAAAGTTGAGTGTAGTCACTTGGGTAGTTTTCTGTATAGTGAGGAGAGAAGTTAGAGCATCCTGTAATACTCAGATCCTTTTGTGAGTATGGGCAGGGCTGCTCTTATCCTTGAAGTAACATTTTCTGTAGTTGTCAGAATTTCATATCTGGCCTCTGAACATGGAGATGTGAACGCTGGTACCCATAAGCTTTCCCTCTTACCTGGAGCGCTTTAGGTTGGACTGAGCTTGTTTTGCCTCTTAGAAATTGAAGGAGATTGCCATATGGTCCAGTATAGTTCATGTACACAACTGTGATCCAGTAGAAGAAAGGCAAACTCCCAACCCCCCTACTGCTGTTTCAGAAAGGAACAGACAGGAGGAAGTAGGAGTGAGAACAGATTTCTGGATAGATTGGTAGGCAGCGGGTTGAATTCTTAGCACTTCCCACCAGAAGTTTATTCTAATAGGCATCGGTTTTTAACCATGAAACTGCTGCTCAGGAAGCTGGAACATGAGGATCAAGAGTAAATGTATAAATAGACCTAAAGAGCTAATTTCAAATTAAAATTATGAAAGTGTTGATTTAAAATCTGAAACAAGGTCACGATGTCCTTAGACTCACATTGTGTGAAATTAATCATAGCTTGATTTTTTTTTGTTCCTGATACTTTTTTTTTTTTCCCCCAAGTTTTATATACAACTGAATGGAAGAATGGAAGTACTGTTAGCTGTATCTAGAAAATGCTGCTGTAGCAGTAGCCTGATTGAATGAGACTTTCCTAAGATTCACACGTGGTGGTAGAAGTATGTGTATGATCGATCTACAGCAACTGAGATTGTCAAATGCCACAGAAAAGTTTCTGAGTCTCTTAAAGCAAGGGGTAATTTTGTGTATTTTTTCCGATACTGAACAGGAGGAACAAATGGATTTTTATGTTGGACAAATGGTTATGTCAATGGTAATCAGTTTCAGACTGATTTAAACCAGAGTTAAAGCAGTAAACAAAACAAACAAAAAAGGCAAGCTATTTAGAATTAATATTTGTGTATGGACAGGAAAACACCTTTTATGGCTTTCCTCTGGATTAAAGGTGAAGTTATAAATAAATACCCCCCTCCTAAAAAGAAAAAAAAATAATAGTTTAGGTAAGTCTTTTAATAATGGTATAAATCACCATTTCTAATGATGAAGTATGCTTTTGGGCTGCCACTGAGTGGGATAGTTTGCATTTATCTATGCAGTCTTGGCCTTAGATCTAAGGGCACATAGCTACAGGTGATTTAGGATTTCAGAATGAAAATGTCAGAATGATCTATTTGGGATGATGGATTTTCTGTTTTAGTTGCACAACCAGCTCATTTCACAGTGGTTTGACAACATAAAGGAAGCAGCAGAGTTGTGCCCTAAGTCTTGAGGAGAAGAAAGAGGTAGGGATTCAGGTTGGATTTTGTGAGTAGGTTTAGTTGCCTTCCCATTATCCCACAAAATCAAGTAATTTTTGCTGCAGACCTACAGATGCTGAATCACTAGCAGAACTCTACATGTATTACTGTTTAGACATCTTCTATGAATAAAAACCTTGAATTAATAAGGAGCTCAGAAAATGAGACCTATGTAGCATTTCTGTGCTATGCATAGTATACTCCTATCATATAACTGTTCAATGGAGCATCACCCTTTAATTTGTCTTGTGGAGATGCATCGTCTGTCTGTGTCAAAATGCTTGCATGAGTGTTATCTGGAAGCTGCTTTTCTTGTGAATGCCAGTGTACTGGAACCCAGTGTTTAAAGCTTGAAATTAATGGATTTTGTATTTCCTTGCATCCTCAAAAAATACTGAATAACCTTCTGTAAATAGTGATCTTTATTAAAGGATGAATAGCAGCAAAACTTGAAGGGTTTTCATGTTTGGTTTTTTTTTTTCCTTCTTCCTCTTTTGAAGAGGGGAGGTTTGTATTTCCTCTCCCTTATGTGCTTGGCATAATAATGCAGGAGCACAAACTAAAAAAAAAAAAAAAAGCACAGTGGTTCATTGCACCAGTAGTACTGCAGTTTGGAAAATGTGTTGTACCAGTGCATTGACTAGTCTCAATTACAATTTAAAGAGTCTCCATTGCAAGTAGTTAGTTAAATTTGTCGATTTTTGTTATTCCTTAAAATGAATGAATGTTTTCTAGCAGAAGAGGTTCAGTTGTCAAATGAGTTTTTCTAAGTGGTTGTTAAAGGCTACTTTTCTATTTTAAATCTTCTTTTGGTTGATATTTCCTTGACTATGGGTGACTGTGCATCAATGAAGATAAGCTGATGAATCACTTCAGCCGAATCACGTTTGTTTGGTATATATAAAGCTTCCTCCAAATACAGGTTGCTATAACTCCCTTTCCAATAAAAAGATCCAGACTGAGTACTCTTAACCCTTTCTGAGTCTTAATACAGTTTGCATTCAGAATTCTAAATTCATACAGTCAAACTACAATCTTTAGTGTTACTGTAAATTTACTGGGTTTTGAGTATAAAAGTTTGGCCAGATACAGTCTTAGTGTTTTAATCTGCAGCAAAATAGTGCTCATTTCTTTTGTCTCCATGTTGAAAATATGAGGTTGTACATGGATTAATGATATCAAAATTACAAGATACTTGCAGGTTACATCTGCTTATAATTGATTCTCCTATTGTGTTATATTTTCAGTTACATTTCTTGAAAATTGGGCTTTCTCTGCATCTTTGTTTTCACCACACTTCACACATGGCACAAATGTTTTGCAGTGTTCAGAATACGTGTTTTCTGTGCTACCAGAGTTAATCCCCTTGCATCTTCTGGAATCAAGAGGGCTTTCCTTTTGTGTATTCAGTTGTTACATAAAGGAAATTCAGTTTGTTTTGTTAGCATGTAAACTGCACTTTACTAAACACAAAGAAGACCAAAACATCTCACAGTAAGAATTTAGAGAAAGAAAATGTACATTTCTTGGGAGGAAAAAAACCTATTCATAACTCGTTACATTTTTAGTGCTCATTCCACATGCATGACACAAAAAAAGAATTTTAGAAAAACTATTAAGGATTAAGTCATGTTGACACTGCAGAAAGAGATGAAATGTGCCAACTTTGTGGTTTAAGTCCTAGGTGCTCATAATGCTAGTTGTGGCTTAATCTCAAAATACATATGAAGAGAATCCAACTGGGCTGACCCCTTCTTTTCCTGATCCACAGAGATTTAAGTGAGTGAGAGTTTGGCAAAAGCTGCTGACAGTGAATCAAACACTCATACACCTCTTTAGACAATGCTCTGGAACTTGTGTTGAAGTATCGTATCTACAAAACCACTTTGACCAGTTAAGAGATAGTCTTGTCACCAAAAGGAATCATGTACTGATTGAGGTTGGGTAATTGTCTGGATTGAAGTTAACCTTTCCTCTGGATTATTCATGAGTCATATCAGCTTCCCAGTGTTGATAACTGAAGCAGTGGAGAAAGTGCATGGCAGGAATAAATGATCAGGGCAGGAGAAGGAAGGATGGGGAGTGCTGCTGGCAACAGTGTGAAATCCTATTACTTTGAAGTGCTTATAACAATAATGGTAGTGCGAGTATGAAAAGTAGCCTTGGACTTCATTGTAGAAGGTAGCATAGAATTGTCAGTAGTTTGTAACCTCTCACCAGTCTCTGTTAAAGGACCTTCTGAAATGAAGCTGCAGAAAGTAGTTACAGAAAAGATGAGAAGACCGATTGCTGTATGTTTTCATCTATCTCTGCTTACTCACTGTGGAACTGTTTCTTAGAACCTTTCTTTCCACTCCTTCATGATCGCTAAGTTTTCTGCCTATGTTACTTAAAGCTATTAGTGTAATACAGATTGTGATATAATAGCTTGTGTTTACTGGCAGTTACTTAATCCATAAGCAGTTAAAAATGAGAAAAATCAGTATTTAACTGTTTTGGTTTTATTGGAACCAATCTAACCAAATTCTTACTAGTGTAGATTAAGTTACAGTAATTTATACTTCCCTTTTCATGCAGGAAAAAATCAAGTGTGTTTAAAGAAAGCCATTGTATTAGAATTGCATACTAAACAGTGATATGCTTTGTGATTATGCTTCTCTTGTATAGTTAAAACCAAACACTTTTGAAGGACACTCAGTTTTTCTTCATGTGCCTGCTAATTCTTTGGGAAGAGGATATGCTGTTTTCTCTCACTCCCCCTTAGGTTTTTTGGGGTTTTTTTGTTGTTGGGTTTTGGGTGGGTTTTTTTAATGTTGTTTATTTGGTACGGAAGATTTTATGCAAGGCATATTCTCCCATCCCCCTAAGATCTTTTCATCTCACTGACTTTTGAAACATCTATTACTACATTTTTGTTACTTGAGTTCTGGCATTTTTAGCTCCCCTTTCTTCCCCTTAAATAACTCTTGGGCAATCTTTTCTTTTTTGTGCTTCCTAAAGAAACAGCTGTGACAGCTGGTTTGCTTTAAATACCAGCTTTTTATGTGGAATAGTCAATATTGAGGGTTTTTTACTCAGTCTTTTGTGAAAATGCCTCAAATAGAGGGTCATGTTGAGTACTGGTCACACACCACTTCCCAGTTAACATATGGATGAAGAAAACAAGGATGAGCTACTTTAGACATCAGTCAGTTAGTTAAAATTGCAGAGTGACAGTTCAAGAATCTGTTGACTCAATCACTTCTCAATTTTTCTTCTAGTGATAAGTTCTTAAAAATAATAATGTCTTTAATAACACTGGGAAAACTACAGGCAAATTAATTATGTCTAGGAATTACTGTATGACTAGGGAATATTCTTTTTTCCTTTCAAACACAGTAACTTTTTGATGTTTGAACAACCCAGTTCTAGAAGCAGAGCCCTCAGAAACACTGTTGTACATCCTGTATCTAAAGCTCGTACATGATGAGTGTGTTCCCCATATTGGGTTGTGAACAAAGGCTACATAATTCTGTCAGATAAACCTCTACAGTATAGCCAGTACTTTAGGCTTAAATTCCTATGTAATGAGCATTTGGGCTCAAAACTTTAAAGAAATTGTTGGTATCACTAAAGAAGATACTTGTAATATGGTATTGGGTTTTTGACCTTGCATTTTAGGATGCATAATAAAATGTTGATGTCTTTTCTTTAGCTAGTAAAGCAGTTAATGACTTCTCCTGGTTTATTGGGATTATTTGGACAGTCTCATTGCAGATAAAAGTACTCAAAATTCATTGTTGTTTATAATAATGGCAAATTTTTTGTAATTTTTACTGTTTTCATATTCCAAGCACAGAGTCTACTATTAATAGAGAAGGTCCTTCTGTTACTGGAAATAGAGCAGAAGTCCACCACAGAACACATGGATTCAAATGAAACAGCCAGATTCCTGTTTCTGGAGTTAGATTTTCACGATTTACACCTATTTCTTCATTCCACCAGTTTGATTTCTTGATATTTTTATTGAACATATCTTGGTTTCTGTCTCTCTAAGCAGAGATATGTAATCCTTTGTATTTCTTGAATTATACAGTCAGGATTCATTTTCAGTGCTGTTAAATAGAGGGATGCAAATATTTGTGGAATGGCATCATGTATATCTCACTGTCTTGGTAACGTTTTTCAATTGTGTACTTAATAAAATAGTTTCTAAAGTATAATACCATATTTTGTATAATAAAAGTGGCAAATATCCACTGAAAACATTTTTAGGGTAGATAGCCATCTGTTTTAAAACTCTGCAACATAAATGTCAGAGCTGCACCAAAAAAAAAAAAATCTACCTAGTTGTTCCACATGACATTTTTGTCTCACAGATTGAATGGAGCAGAAAGACCTTTCTTTTATTCTTTGCTTGTATTCTACTGTCTAAAAACTCTCATTTTGTCATGTTGTGCTTTCATACTTGATACTCTTATCAATATATTTTGTGCAGTTTTACTCTAGGTATCTCCATCATCATTTTCCAAACTTCCTTATGGCGAAGACCCACCACAGACCCATAACTTCTGATGGTGCTGATAGTTTTGAAAAGTCTAAATAGGAAGAATCAAGATGTAAACATAACACTAAATTATCTCATGTTCTAAGTGTTGTAACCCTTTGTTTAGGACTTTCTCATTGCCAAAACAAGAAAAATTCAGCTTGTTTGTCCCTTTCAGTTGCTGAGTAGACAGAGAGATTGATTATTGTAGTTCTCATGAACAGCTACCATTTATGAAGTGTGAATGAAATTTTTGTTTTGTTAAATATTGGGGAGCTGGGGAACGTATATATGCTTTTTATTATTTTTCTGTGCAATGGGTTACAAGTTTCTGAACTTTTCTTCTTGAGCAGCAGCAAGTAATACAACTTAAATAATCTTCCTTTTGAACTGAGGGGCCTTTTAGTGTGCTTATTTGCTCTGTCTTATGTTCGTGCATAGCCCATGTTTTCATTACATACAGCTTTTTGACAAAACTTGTGAAAAATGCTACTTTAGCAGTAGTTAGAGCAGGGATTGTAGTTACAAAAGACTTAGTTACGCTTTTTTGATGTACTATTAATATTCCTGTGTTCTCTGACCTAAAGACTTGTGAATCACTAATTTCTGTGCTTGAGAATGCTGGCTGGGATGCAATTATTACTGAAATTATCAAACGTAGATCATACAGTTACATATTGGCTATGTAAGTCACATGTCTGACGTATTACAAATACGAAGGGCAAAACTTCTTGTATAATCTTTTTAATCCTTTGTTTCTTTTCCTTTGATAGATAATTGTAATATAAGTGTTTGCGTTTATCTCCTACTTCTCTGACTTTATTTCCTCTCTCCCAACTACTCATGGTTTGTTAAAAGTACAAAAATATTGATTCAGACCACAAGGGAATGGTAGCTTCCTTTCGCTTACTGAATATAGACCTTTAAAATAGATCTCGAAGTTCACAAGCTATCACAAGGCTCATTGAATTTTTTTTTTTACTCTGATTTTTGTGCTATTTGTTAAGCATTTTGCAGTTTGGCTTGTAGTCTTTGTTAGTGTGGAAATTCATGATTTGTTCATTTGTGTTTGAAACATCCTTTGGGATGTTTATTGTTCTTATGTTAAAAAGAGCAATTTAGCATTAGGGATTTTTCTAGAATATGGGCAGGTTAAAGTCCTTGAAAAGCCACATCAGTGTAAATTTTGAGACAACATTTAGATTTAACAATATCAACAAATGATGTTACAGTTTTAATCCACATAGTTATAAAACACTCTTTCTTGTACAACATTCATTAGTCTCACAGCTCAGACAGTTAAAGGAAGATTATTTATGTAAGTGTGGATATGCTTTATTTGGTTTCAGGTTTTGTTCCTTTTCTGTGGAGGCTGAGTGGGAAATGCATGCCACGAATGAGCTGGACCTTTTATAAATTTGTTTTAATATGACAAGATTAAAATTTAAATTTTGTGGTTTCCTACCTAATGCCAAGTGTCGCTTCAGGTGAGTAGACTCAGTGGGACTGATGTTTTTCTTCTTACATAAATGTATGGCCAAAAGATGAAGAGTATGTAGCAGCTCACCAGCTAAGCTTTGTATACAGGGTGTTAGGAGGAGAATAATAGCTTTTAGGACATTTAAGAATTGTGCTCTACAAATGCAAGGAGCAGTGGAATAGAAAGTACACAGGTGCTTGTTTGAAATAACGTACTCAGTACAGCCTGTCATACCTTCTTAGAGTAGCTAAAACAGTAAGGAACCTTACTGTGGCCATCTTATTTTAGTGGTCAAGAACTTTATTACAAAATTACTTGTTGATAAATGCATTCATATCTCCTGTTAACAGTGTCTCCAGAGTCCTGCCATCCCTAATCTTGGTGGCTAGATGACTAATAACTTTGTCTGTGAGGGTGATCTAATTGTGCTTGCGTACCTGTGTGAAGCTCAGGGACTTTGTGAGTATGTAAGACTGGAGGAAAATGGCCATGAAAGAAGAGAGTTCTAACTTTTTCAGGTACAAATGTTACCTGAAACATTTACACCTAAATTATGTGTTTTAAACTATAGCAAGCATTGCTGTTCCAAGGAAAGTAAAAGGCACAACTGAATCTGTAAGCATGATTTAATAAAAAATAAAATTCCTTCTAGTCTGGATGGATGTTGTCTGACGACATTTACTGGAAGTGTCAAGTTGTCTTAGTTTCAGTGGAATCTGCCTTAGGCTGCAAACTTGTGCTTGTCCTAAGTTTGCTGAAGTGCCGGAGAAAATTACAAGCTTGTCTTCCGTCACTTCTTTAGACGTTCCTCTCTTTTCGCAAAGTTGGAAAGAGATGTAACTTGCCTAAAAAATTATCTACTTCTCTTATTTTATTTTTGGCCTTTCCCATCTTTACATGTTTCCATGGTAAGCAAGTTGCAGTTAAAACATGGCAGCAGTAGCCAATATTGTGGTTGCTACTTGATAAGAAACAAGTATTGACTTCACAAAATTGGAAGAGGTACAGACATTCTGTACTATAAATGGAGGAAAGAGATTCCTCTGGATCTTCAGAAATTCTGGGGTGAGGAGGAAGAAAAAAAACATATTTTTTATATATATATACACACACACAGACAGACAGACACAAGAAACCAGGGTGGGATGAAGAGTTTATATTTTTGGAGTTCATGGCTATCAGCTTATAAAAATGAGGCAAACAGGGTTTTCTAGAGGAAGCCCATTAAACTTCGGGGGCATACGAGTAGCAGGATTTGACCACTGAAATTCTGTTCCCTTGTATGCCTAAAGTTGGATGGAATTTAATCTGGGGAGTCCCTGGTAGTATCAGCAGTCCTCTGTGTTAAGCAAGATGCTGTGGAAGCCATTGAAAAGCATCTTCCATGCCCAGCTCATGCCTACAATTTCTACAAAGGGGATCTATGTGCTCTTCTTTTAGTTGTGCTACACGTGTTCAAGTTCTGTGGACACATCTTTGAACGTTACTTTGGTACTTTTTAACTTCTGTGGGCACGGATGGTGTCCTGGTTTCAGCTGGGATTACTTTCTTCATAGTAGCTAGTATGGGATGTTCCAGAATTGTGCTGACAACAGTGTTGATACCACAGGGATGTTTCCATTACTTCTGAGCAGTTCTCACGCAGAGCCAGGGCCTACTTTTTTGCATCACCCCACCAGTGAGTAGGCTGGGGGTGCACAAAGAGTTTGGGGGACACCGCTGTCCCCAGCTGACCAAAAGGATATTCCGTACCACGTGTTGTCATGCTCAGCATACAAGGGGTAGAGGGAAAAGGAAGGAGGGAGGGGTGGTCAGAGTGATGATGTCTGTCTTCTGAAGTAATGCATGATGGAGCCCTGCTGTCCTGAGGATGGCTGAACACCAACCTGCCCATGGGAAGTGGTGAATTAATTCCTTGGTTTGCTTTGTGTGCACAGCTTTTGCTTTACCTATTAAACTAGCTGTATCACAACCCACAAGCTTTCTCACTCGTACTCTTCCAATTCTCTCCCCCATGCTACTGGGGGAGGTGAACAAGCAGCAGTGTGGTGCTTATCTGCCACCCAGGACAAAACCACAACAGGTAGAAAGAAAGATTAGTTTGGATTTTTTTGTGTGATTGTGTATGTGGTATCAGATGCAATTTTCTAAGTAATAGTGCCTTGACCAGACGGTGTTAAAGAATCTATAATGTTGTGAAAACTGAGGCCTCCAGAAGGCAGTTTCTTTAAAAGAGGTGGTACCCAGGAATCTGTTGTGATCTTTGACTTGCTAAAATATTACTTCATTTAACCATTCCTTATGAGTGACATACAGAAGTAATAGAAACTAGCAACAATTAGTAAACAGGAAGAGGTGCTGGGGAGTAGGGCTAAAATGTTACTAATAGAAATATCAAATATTTACTTTGTAATTTTCATGATTTTCAAATCTTTTTAACATCTTTGTTCTTCCTGTGCCCTTACATTTTGCAAAAGCTCTTCTGGTAATAGCAGTTCTTCCTTGTAGCATTGGTTACTTTACAAGGTCAAAAATTTTAAATTGCTTGTATTCAAGTAGGGATGTGCTTCTAGTGCTGCTAATTTTTTATTTATTTGTGTGTATGTGTGGTATGTGCAAGAGAAGACTCCATAATAGCCATATACTTTTTTGATGACTTGTTCATTTGTGTCTCATTTTCCCTTTTTAATTGTAGGTCCACCTTGCTTTGCAAGCCTTTCCTGATAAATAATAATAGTGCAATCAGGTGTGTGTATGTGTGTGTTTGTCTCTTTCAGGATACCAGTTATCCCTTCCTGATGTAATACAATTTGCCACATATTTTTCCTTCTACCATTTTTGATTCAAGCTATTTTGCTTGGTAGTTCAGGTTCCTGTAAGTAGTTTGGGTTTGGATTTGTTTTAACAAGTATGTCCCATTCAGGTTTCCTGGCAAAGTCCAAAGCTCTCCAGGACACCAGTGTAGGTGCCAGTATCCTAAGTGTAACAGCATTTGTCTGTAGTTCCTTCTAGAAATCCATGTCTTCTCTTTCTAAACTCCTCACAGAAGTAGTAGCCACACCTGGTTGTGCTATACCGCCTGTCTTTATAGAAGAATACCTTTTGCTTCTCTCTTAAAGGACAACATCTGTGAAATTCTGCCTTCTACCAGCACAATAGTTGGGTGTATATTCTGATTTACTGGGGCAGTTTCAGTAGGAGAAAGCTAACAGTTATGTCAAGCAGAGCCTCATATAGTAGTCATTAGTACGGCAAAAATACATGTACAGAAGTTTCCTTTTCATAAAAATGAATAGGCTGTGCTGTCAGCTGTTTTCTAGATGTAAATTATGTCTTTAGTACTCACACTGTATTTGCATCTCCTTCTGTTATGGATAAGTCACTAATGTTTGTACCAGTGGCAGTCATTCTCTAAAACTTTAGCAAAAAAGTGCTTTATATCATCAGCAGTGTGCCCATATGTTCTTGTGATACTGATGAAATAAATTCCTTTTTTTGTAAGTTGAGCCAATGCTCAGCAAATGTTAGATGAAAGTAAAATAGACTAAACTGGTGTATTACCTTTTGGTACTCGGCATGCACATACTCATGAACACTTTAGCTGTTAATCGTAAAATCTTCTGCTAAGCTATTTGGATAATAAGAACCATAAAAAGCTAAGTGTCGTTCATGTGTGCTCTTTGGGTGAGGCTACAAACACAGAAGTATACTGCAGTAGAAGTTGGAGGGGTTAAAGTGCATGTGTAAAGTGCCAGTCAAAGGTAAAGAGCCTTGATCCATGACCAGTTCACATTCAGAGATCAGCCTCAAGCTGTTAGTTGCGTGCCAGCAAAGATAGCATAATTTCATAGCTCTGTGTGTCACGATTTTTCAGAATGCCTTTTTTTTTTCCCTTAGCCTTGTCAGAAGTGTTTAAATAGCAGTTGTGCAGAGTGACAACTCTTACTTCAAAGTATCATGAGCTCTCATAAATTAGCTCGTATTAGTTTCAGGGCTTTGAAATACGATACTGAGTAAAAGAAAGATTCATGGAATAATTGAGATTATCAGGGACCCCTGGAGGTCATCTTGCCCATCCCCTGTTGCTCAAGCAGGGCCACTTTAATGCAGGTTACTCAGGACTATGTCCAGGTTGCTTTTGAATATCTCCAAGGATGGAGACTCCACAACTTCTGGGCAACCTGAACCAGTGCTCAGACACCTTAACAGTGGAAAAGGGATTCTCCAAATGGCACCTCCTGTCCTTCAGGTTGTGCCTGTTGCTCTGGTCCTGTCATTGGCAACCACTGAGAGGAGCCTGGACTCTGTCCTCTTTGTATCCTCCCTTCAGGTATTTATATACATTGATAAGTTACCGGCAAGTCTTCTCCAGGCTAGACAGCCTGAGCTCTTTCAGTCTTCCCTCATGATATGACAGATGTTCCAGTCCCATAATGCTTTTAGTGGTGCCTGCTGGACTCCCTCCAATATCTCCATATCATTCTTGTTAAGGGGAGCTCAGCACTGGACACAACACTCCAGGTATGCCCTCACTGTTGCTGAGTAGAGAGGAAGGATCACCTCCCTCGACCTGGGGGACAACGGTTCTTCTAATGCAACTCAAAACACCACTGACCACCTTTGTCTCCAGGGCACGCTGCTGGCTTATGCTCAACTTGGCGTTCACCTGAAACCTGAGGTCCTTTTTTGTGCAAATCCACTTTCCAGCTTTGAAAGAGTCCATAATGCTAAATATTTTTACTATGCCTAAGAGGGTTCGGTTTCTTGTAATGTTCAGTTCATAATTCCAATTGAAGATCCAGGTTTCTTGGTGGTGATGGTAGTAGCTTTGTAGTATTGAAAAAACAATTTGCAGTTGCAGTTCAGCTGAACATTCTCAGGTCACTGTTCTTACTTTTCAGTCCTGTGTTAAAACAGTAATCTACAAATAAAAGAATACAGAAATGCTTAATAAGAATCTAGTAAAGGGAAGATTTGCATACTTTTGGAACTGAGTTAAAATAAATGTGCTGCAACAATATAGCTGCTTTTTTTTTTTTTTCCCTCCTCCAGTCTTTCCCTTTTTCTCTGGGAAAAGTATTATGGCAGAAAACACTTAAACTTCATCCTCTTTCAGATGGCTAATGGAAGAAAAGACAAATGTAACGGTGTTGGGTATCTTTAATTGGCTTGATTTTACAAATAAGAAATAGCCCAGGTTACCTTTTTTTTTTAATTTGGCTTTTTTACAAAAAAGCCCTGGTGATGAAGTTACATTGGTGTTCCTTCCCCCAGCCACCAAAAGCAGGATTGTTCTTTAGTTACTGAGCTGCAGGTCCCAGCCTGTCATGGTCAGAGCTGCAGGTCCCAGCCTGTCATGGTCAGTGAAGTTTTCCTTGAACAAGTTTGTCATATAGGTCATAAGTCTGTTTAGGTTCAAGAACATTACAATATAAGAGCACAGCTTTTGGAGGGAAGAGAGAGCCTTTAAAGCTTGCAGTCATATTTTCAATGCTTGATGCTCTTAAAATAAAGTTCATGGCAGGCAAGGACCTAAAGTTTTATCTTTCCTCTCCAGTTAGTATTTGTAGTCCTTTGTGCCCACTAATGCTTTCTTCTTAGTTCACCCTAGTCTACCTTTTGATTTGGGTAAAAGAATCAGCTTGCTAATAATTTTAGAATGAAACTTTACACAAAATGCCATGCTATTTTAAAATTACTTCATTTCAAATTTAATAGGTATTCCATTCAAACACATACTGTACTCTTCAGTACATCTTAAGTACTAAGGGGAAATAACACAGTGGATAACCTTTCCCTCCCCATCCCCCCTTCCTTCTCTGCTTTATTTAAATTTCTCTAATCACATAAGAATACTGTACTCTGATCTCCTTACCTGAGGCACTCAGCTGTTAGAGAAAAGACCTGTTTCCATAGGGATTGATCTTGGATTCTTGGTGTGGTTGTCCCCAGTCTTCACTGGTGCTCAGCATTGACTCACAGGAAGCAGCATGCTGTGCCAATGGGCAGAATACCATTTGGCTTTTCCTCTTGCTCTGCCTCAAGTGTTTCCGGTGGCCACAACCAAAATTGGGGGGGTGTCGCAGGAAAGTCTGGATGTGATAACATACATTTTGGCCTGATTTTGCGATGCTGGTCTTCATGCTACATTTCACATGCTTGTGGTAGCTGTAGTGATAGAGAGCTCAACTGGTTGCCTTATTTGTTTCATTTTCTTTGGTTTAGTTATTCCTGATAGGGCTGCTAAACATGCAGGAGTAGGTAGAACTGTAGGGATGGTGCTGGAAAACCCTGGTGCCTTATCTGCCCCTTTCCTGCAGCTAAGCTACACCAGCAGTTGAACAATTTGTTCTGAAGTTCCCAAAAGTAGATGGGGCTATAAATGCTTAATATACAAGACATCTGGGTGGTTTTGGTAGCATCAGTAGTGTGAACAGGCCAGTGCTGTTTTGTTTGCAGAGGATTCTGGAAGTCCAGCTGCTGCTTTGTGGCTGATTGCAAACCAGCTTGTATTGTTACTAAAAATAGCTATTGTTACCAATTGTGAGTTCTTTTAAAATAAAAAAAATATATTAAAGAACAGCAAACACCACCACCAAAACAGCAAAACTAAGTAATCTCTCCATAGTCTTGACATTGTTGCAAGTACAGTAATGAATTTTTCTAGTTAATTTACAGGGTGCTTGTCTGGAAAAACTGTTTTGCTTCAATTTAAGAAGTTATTAAATATTACCTGTTGAATTGACTCTTGCAATAATGCAGTCAATTTGACAGTAGCTTCTAAAATATGTTATTTAAAACAGCATAGAAAATATGAAAGCAAAACCCAAGATTGTTAACTAGACCAGGCTAGGCGTCTCAGTATGGGGAAGGGGGGGAAAAACCCCACTACTGCCAAAAATCTTCTGGCAAATGGAAGTAGCTAAGTCATTGGGATATGACATGTATTCTCCATCCTTGCTTGTCCTTAGCAATTCTTGAAAAGAAATCAGATGGGGACCGTAGTCTGTTGTAGTTCAAGATTTTTCACGTAGCCAAAGTGAAGTTCTGTGGCATCCCTAAATGATGCTTAACTCAACTCATGCTGCAGTCTCTTGATACACAAAAGAAATTTCAGATATTTAGATTTACAGATAAATATATAGAATTTCTAACTTTAAAGCTGAATTTGTGGCTCAGTAGAATGGAGAATAGAGAGTGTTTAGGTTTAATGAATTGGTGCATCCTATTTCATACCATTTCAGTGGGAAGTCCCAGTGTCCTCAGTTTCTATCCGAAGAGGCCCTTCACTGGAGAGAAATGAGACAAAAGACTGTGTCTGAAGTGAACAAGTACAGTCTGAATTTGAATGAAATACAGTGGTACAGACCAGTGAATGATTCAACTTCCAGTTGAATACTATTGAGCATCAAGAAGCAGCCATTTTAATTTGCAGATATTAGAATTGATAGATATGTACAATGAAGGATTGGATCTTTCTTGATTATATTTGTCTGCTGTGTGGGAGAAGTTACTGAAAGATGTTGGTACAGAAATGATGAGAAACATTGACTGAACTGTCATTTTAACGATGAGGTTTAGGGAGGAGGAGGAGGCTGGTTTTTTTGCTTGGAGGGGGCAAGCAAAGTCTCTATAAACAAATTCAGTTGCCTGTAAGCTAAAATTGGATAGTCTTATTTCTCATCTTGCAAACCATTATGTATTTATGCTTTAGATGCTTGGAGCAAATTTTTTTATATATATATGTATAAGTGAATCATATGCATGAATCGTGTGTGTGTGTGAGAACGTAATATATTAATTACGCAAAAAAGCCTACTTTCAGTTATTTTAGGATGTTTTGGGGGAAAAAAATGAAACCGTGATCATTTTCAAATACAGCAGTTTGGTAAATGGTTATATCAAATAATTTTGTACAGAAGGAATAATTTTGTCCTCTTCTATAATATTTACTGTTCAGTCCTTAAATTTTACATCACTAATGCTTACTGGCATAAGTACTTAAACACCCATTCAGAAATATGCTGCAAAAGGTATCATGAAGCTTGCTTATTTTAAAATGTTGAAATGTTCATTCATGGACCATTACATTCATGCAGTAAACCACACCTTGAATGTAGGAACTTATAATATCCTTGGTAAACCACGGGGTTTTCCAACTGATATAGCAGCAAATTCATAACCAAAACATGTCATTTAATTTTAAAAAAAAAAGGCTGTGAGAAAAAGATCACCCAAACCTCTTTTTTTCCAAGGCTCTGAAAAAGGAATTTGGCTTTTAAGTAATGAAGTGATAACCATTTGTTTGTTTTACAAAAATGCTAAATGATGGAAAAAGCTGTTAAATTGTAAAATCCAAGTAATTTTCCACAGACTGCAAATACAGGAGAGAACCAGCTAGTAAACACTGCAAATATTAGGTTTTAAGTAGCCGTAACTGGTTCTGTTGTCAAACCCCACAGCGTGTGTGTCCTGACCTACCCTTGCAAAGGATGGGTTATGTGTGTGGGGAGGAGGGAGGGACAGAAGGAAGCAGGGTTTCTGGCTAGAAGCCTGTTCTTGTTTAGATTTCAGTGTCACAAGGCCTGACCTCTTTCTGCTTTCTTGTTCTCTTTTCTGTGCAATTTCATGGTGGCTGACTGGCTTCATGATTAGTCCAAAATAAATCGAGAGTTGATTCTTACTCTCTTCCCACCCCTGTCCCTCTCTAGCTAGATCACCAGCTGTAAAGTTTTTAGAAGAGTATCAGTTTTGACTCCAACACTATTTTGTCAGGGAATTGCATGTAAACTCCAAGAACTTCTAATGAAGGCATAAAAGTACAGAGGTACATTTTTAGAGGGTCAGCTTAGACTAGTTTCTTCTAGGTGATGTAATACTGTGGAAGTCCAATCCTTCCTTAGCAGTTATCATGATCTTGGTTGTGGGTTTGTTGTTTTGCTTTTTATTTTGTTTTTTAACTAGATGGTTTTCACTTACAGAAAACTAATTTCTTCTTTTGCATCTCTTCCAGTAATAGTTATGCACGAGTGCGAGCTGTGGTGATGACCCGGGATGACTCAAGTGGTGGATGGTTACCACTTGGAGGGGGTGGACTAAGCTGTGTCACAGTCTTCAAAGTCATTCCCCAGGAAGAGAATAGCTGTGCTGATTTTCTTATCCATGGAGAACGACTCAGGGATAAAACGGTAACAATTTACTTCCGTTCAATGTTCCTGTTAAAACTACATAGGACCTGAAAATAGATGTTTGCTAATTTTTGCTTGTAGACTAGAAAGTAAATTTATAGTCTCTGATTAATGCTGTTGCTGAGCTTTCATCCATATCAATGATTATGCACCTGAAGAGCCAATTATTTGGGTTAGGTGCCGTGCGTTTTTAGAATTAAGCATGTTGATCTTATAGAAACTTTAAATCATTTTTTTCATTGCATATTTCCATTCATTTAGGGAAACATTTTGCTTTTTCTTTTTTCCTATGAGAGTTAGTTATACCTTGTTAACCTGTTAATACACCAGCAATACTGTGTTTAATAGGAGAGTTGAAAAATGAAATAATTTATTAAAAACCACAAAGTCTGAAGGAATTCTTTAGTAGTAATTCAGTTAATTGTGGAATTTGACTCTGACAAAAAGTAGCCATTTTACATGTAAACAACTTCTGTATTTGAAGAAAGCATGAAACTGACAGGTCCAATAATTTATCTAGTTTGATGAACACATAGATAGTATTCACTTTTTTCAGGCACATTAAATAAAATACCAGTAGTAAATTTGTCTAAAACAGCATCAAGAAAGTCAGTCAGCCTTGCAAAAGGAAAACTGGTATCAGATCTCGGCCATTTCTACATGGAAGACCAAACTGGCTTACTGAGGCTTGCTTAGTTATTTGTGTGCCAAATAGGCTTCTGAAGGGGGGGCTGTCTTGCTGTGGAAACAAAGAGAAGCGGAGAAAGCACGCCACATCCATCTTAATGACTTTTATCAAGAACTTGGTCTTTCCTGACAATAAATTAAGACTCCTGTGCAAGTTTTAGAGACAGAATTGCTTCTCATACTGTGCAGCTGATTCTTTCTCAAGCATACCAGTTTCTGCTTTGAGGCAGGACTGCCGAGTTTTCTGCCTTGCCTGTAACTGTTGTAGGAAGAGAGCTTATAAATAGAAATTCTGCTGACTCAGTTGTTTCAGCGAGGCGTAGTGCTATTAGCAGAGTACCCTGTGTTCCCGCACAGCTATGTGCACCTGCAGTTCCTTCCTCACTTTGCAGTAGTTCCCTTTAGAACTTTTTTTAGCCTTATTGAGGCTGTTTTTGAGGAGTTTAATTGCATTTAGAGATACTTGACAATCTTTTCTTAATTCTTAATACTTTCGACATTCACAGCTTGCCTTTGGAATCTGAGGGTAATAAAATGCTCAGAACTGAAAGCTGGTGTAATGTTTCTCCCGCATGCATATGAAAATGTCACAGCCATCAGTGTCCTGGTCTGTTTGCACTCTGTCTCCTGCTTCCCTTGGGCAAGCCTTGTTTCGTTTCCACTTCTGGCAGCAGGGGCTTAAATGTGTCTGCTTCGCTTCCTGTCCAGAGTGGAGCTCATGTTAGTATGAATATGTTTTTCAAACCTGTATTGTCCTGAACAGGTCTTTTAATTTCTGTCTCCCTCATCCTGTATACATCTGTCCCCTTTCTACTGCCCTCAGGTGTGACCTACTAGGCTGTCAGGGCAGATTTTGCTTTTACTGCATTTTTAGGAATTTGTTACTGGAAGTCAGCCCCTCAAAATAAGAGGATAGAAGATGGAAGAAACACAGCTAAGAGGAACACCTCTCTAGTGTATATTGAATAAAGCTCAGGGAACTGAAAACCGTGGAGTTAGGCTTGGAGAAGAATACTGTAGAGCCAGCGATGCCGTAGGAAAGGAGTAGAAGGAAGCTGTGTATTTCCTCAGACTTCAGATAATAACACTTAGAAGCAACAGCTAATATGTAATGAATTAACAACAAAGTTGCACAGTATGCAACAAGATCCCTGTTGGTGTAAAAGAAACAAGATCCTGCACCAGCTTCTTCTGGGGGACTGTAGCAGGGATTGAAAGAGAAACTGTTGGACAGGGACCTGCTCTCCGATTCTAAAACTGTTCTAATCTTTATTTTTTCATAATAATTAATGGATTTTACGTTTTTTCTTAGGATATTCCTGTGGAGTCACTGGTCAATCACAATTTGTAACTTTCTCTTTTAATGAAGCCATACAATTTTGGTTTAGTCCAGTTAGAATGGACAGGTTATTATTTTGTAATGCAAAGACAAATTGTACCAAGAAGTTGAAACGTAATTGTCAGTTCCACAGAAAGAGTGGGGAAGGCTATGTTCTCAGAGGCACAACCCTGAGGAGGACTGTTGAAGATTACTTCTGTGGCATAAAATGCTATTTTATTGCAGCCTTCCAGTACCTAAAGGAGGCCTACAGGAAAGATGGAGAGGGACTGTTTATCAGAGTGTACTGATGGAGTAATGACATTAGGCTGAAGGAGGGTAGCTTTAGATTAGATATTAGGAAGAAATTATTCACTGTGAGAGTGGTGAGGCCCTGGCACAGGCTGCCCAGAGAAGCTGCGGCTGCCCCTGGATCCCTGGCAGTGTTCAAGGCCAGGCTGGATGGGGCTTTGGTCAGCCTGGGCTAGTGGAGGATGTCCCTGCCCATGGCTGGGGCTTGGAACTAGATGGTGTTTGAGGTCCCTTCCAATACAAAGCAAAGTAAAAGTGGAAATTGTTACAAATTCATAGTATTTGCTGTTTAATAGGGACCATGTATCTTGATTCATCTTCTGATTTGGCTAAAACTATACTTAATCTGCAGTTTCTGTGCTCCATCATCACTCTAATTTTAGAAAGGCCTCTGTACAAATCTGTATACTTCAATAATCTTTGAAGCTAGTTGTACACTAGTAAGTTGGTTGCTCTACTATTGTGTTTGCAAAGAGATGGTAGCGGTATTGTTTTAAAAAATCTTCCTCAACTATCCTAAACCTTCCTAAATTGCAGTTCTTGGGACTTCATGCACACGTGTCTTCAGGAATGTTTAATCTGTTGTAATATCTAGAAGTCATCACGGCTCAGTCAGCTGGACCATGATTTCCAGTTCATTTTTTTACAAGGGTGCACACAGCCTTTTCTGAAAATACTTCTATGGATTAAAAAACAAAGTAATCCTTACAGATGGACTCTTAGCCCTCAAGTCACACTACATACTGTTGAAATACCTTTATAATCAGATTATATTTTTATTTCCTCTGGCCAGTAAGTCTTTCTTCTGTGAACTGTCTCAGCATCCAGAAAAGGTGCAAGAATTCCCTTATCCTGGAAAACCTATGTCATGGAACTCAAAGCAGTTTCAAGGGACACAAGAAACCACAGGTTTGAAATACCTCAGGTTAGAGAGCAAATGGAATTCAGATCTATGTCTCTTCCCTGCAGTATATGGGAATCATAATGCCAGTGTTCTTATTCAACCTGTGTGTCAGTAGAAAGGTGGAATTATTCCAAAGCAACTTGAAATCCATAGGTGAGGCGTTTAATGGAGGCATCTTCCAGACAAATCTTAAATAGTTATACTATAGTCTTTTATCTCTTGTTTCTTGTAAACTAGCTTTAGTGGCTGCTTCTCCAAGTACTGCTTCTGACAGTACATTGCAATTCCATTCCAATGTGCCAGATCTCTTGCATATATTTTATGGTATATACAGGTATTTAATTAGGACTGTAGGTCTCAGTCTGTACAAACAAAATACTTTGGGACTGAACATCAAAATTGAAGTTCCTTGGAGGAGTGTGTGTGGGGGGCTGTTCTTGTTGTTCCTTTGTATACCTGAGAGTTAGATTGCTCTCATCAACCCTTTTACTAACCACCTTTAGATGACAGGTAGAACTACCACAATTTTTAGCAGTACTGAGCTATCTCATGGAGTTTACAAAAAACTTCCTAATTATATGAGAAGAAAATCAAAGTGGTGGCATAATTGAATTAATTTAGGAGAGGGAATGTTCCCTGCTTGTTTTCTCAGGTTATTTAGATCTGCTTTGGAATGTAAAGATATTTCATGAAGACTTTGATATAATGACACATTTCCTCCTTTATTATACTCACCTTACTAGATCTGGCTCCAGACATTGTTTGGAACAATTGTACTCCCTCCTAACCTGGTCAGGTCTGCTGCTCTCTTTTAGTGTGTTTACAGTAGCTGCCTTCTGTCTTAACAGTAGTAGTGTTGAATGTACATTAGAATCACGCTTACAGCTTTTTAGGATTTGGTCACTTTTATATTCCTGAATGAAAAGTCTATTAGACTTCTCTGTTCTGTTTTATTTTCTTCTCCAGTTCCTCACCATGCAAGTTTTTTTTACAGAAGGAAAAAAAAAATTTGACTAGTATCTTTTGGATCCTGAGTCAGGAGTGACAAAGTTTAAAGTCTTTCTTTTGAAGAAATGGTAATTGTATAAAGGGAAAAATGCCTCTCCTAAAAATCTGCTTTTCAAAAACTTTGTTTATCATTTATTTATTAAATCTGCTTTAATATGAGAAAAGGCTGAATCTGATGGATTGTAGCACTGTGGTTACATCATCTTTTTGAACTGGAAAAAAGTATACTCATAATATTAATCATGTCACAGGGTCATGGTGGCATGGGGGCCACGTGCTCTGTAGCATGAATATACTGAGATCATGCTGCTTGGTCTCAAGACTAGAGAAAAGCCTTTGATTCTATTTAGAAAAGAAAGACATTAAAGAATTTAATCAAAAGCTATATGGTTCCGTGTTTGTAGATTTGGGCTGGCCATGGGAAATTGTGAAACTGTTTATTTACATGTAATGTTATAAACTGTTGAAAGTACAGCTAGAAACCAATAAAAGAGTATCCAGTAGCTAAAAACATTCAGTTATGGGGTCTGTTATCAAAACAGAAATTTATATCACATACTAAGGGGTTTCATAGACTTGTTTCAAAAACAAGACCTAGACTATTATGATAATATCATAAATACTAATGTTATTCTTCTTTAAAAATGTTTGATTTTGAAGTGTTAAAGTTTAAAATACAAAAATGTCTGACTTTAGAGTTTCATCTTTTCTATAGAAACTCATGGTTTCTAATATTTTTCAAGAATGTAGCTTGTAGGGTGAGGAAAGATGTAGAAAGCAAGTATTTTTATGAGCAGTTATGAACTCATTAGTGTTGCACTTAATAACATCTGGATATTATTACTGTTTCATGAAAAAGTCCTTGTAAGTAGACATACAGTCCTGTGTATTCTCTGAGAATTTAGCTCTTGTTCAGGTGGATCTGCAGCTCTTCTGTCCTGAGTCTGAGAACTCTGCAACATTCCCCATTGCGTGCTATGGTGGCTGCTTTGTATTGGCAAGAAAGATTTATGTTAACTCTTCAAATGAAGAACACCTTCTCTTGGGTAGGACAGGCATGAAGTCTTGCCTGTATGGATTCTTATGTCTGATAATGCATATGACTTTGATGCCACTGATTTTTCCTCTTTCAATGCCCTTAGCCACTAGTATCTACTGTGTTGTTAACTGGTCTGCTTTCATAACGCTTTAGATCTGAAAAATTAGTATCCTCACATCCAACTTGCTGTTTTCTTAACTCAAGCTGAAAACAATTAAGGTGTTGGGTAGGATGTTTGCTTGTTTTCTTAGTAATTGCTTGTCTTCCAAAAGGTTGAGGGGGTGGAGGGCAGGTGGTAGCAGTGTTGCTTTCTGGGTTGGGGGGACCATTTGGAGGGGTTTTTTGATTGGCTTGGGTTTCTTTGAAACTTTTGCTCCAGTGTTTTATCCCCAGTGCTACTGTTTTTTAAAAATATTTGTCACCCAGATATGACTTTTCAGTATGAAGTAATCTGGATTAACTCCTTTGGCAGCAGGCCTTGACTGAGGTGCTATAAAATCAGTATTGCAGAAATTAATGTTGATATTTTGGGTGAAACTGCACTCAAAATATAGTGGGAAAATATTTGGTATTTTAATATAGTAGAGATCTCCTAAAAGTGCTCATAGATCTAGAAAATTGAGTGATGTGCGATACCTTCATATTTAATTCCTTTTTTGGGTGGAGGAAGGAAGTTTAAAATCATCAAAAGGAACAAAGAATGATCATTTAATGCACCTTAGAACTGCAGAAATATTTTTTTTCCCTGCAGCACTGTTTCCTGCTCATGTACAGCAAACAGATTCCTTCCTGTGTTTTCTTGTAGGCAATTTAACCTACATCTTGTTAACCATTTAGGAAATTCAAAGCTGAGTAACATAACTTCTCTCAATGCTGGAAGAGTTCGTACATGCAGAAACAATGTCATCCATCTAGAGACATAGTTAAAAGGCAGTAAAACTTGAGATGGTTAGTGGTGAGGTGTAGGGTAAGGGGGAAAATGAAAAACAGGAGTAAAAAAGATCTATTTCCCTATGTAATTAGACAAGGAAGGGAGAACAACATGAAGGATATGTAAGAATAATCTAAGTACAGACAGATTTTTTTTTCAATTTGAAGGATATTTTGTTAGTTTTCCACTTGCTGTAAGAAGTTTTGTATTTTTCTAACAGAAAGCTGCATGTGTAACAATTAAAATTCTGAAAATATATTACCATTGAAATAATAGAATATTAAAATTCCTCCTTTGCCTATCAGTTCAGGTTTTCAGAATCTAGTAGTAATATGGAGATATAGGTCTTGCTGCACATTTTATTATGCCTGGCACTACAGAAGCAGATCAGTGCATGTCCTTCAATACTTTCTTGTTCACCTTGAATTTTAATGTAACAACATTTCAGAAATTAAATTTTGTGGACAAAGTAAGTAGGTGAATATATTTTTTTAAAACAGTCAATATAAAGTGGGGAAATGCTGTGAAGACTGCAACTTTGCTTCATGACTGAACGTACATGTATGCCTGCAGTGGTTTAGTAGCCAAATAATTATTAGCTATTGCTAATTACTGTTTCCATTGCAGTTGAGCATGAGCCACAAATACATTTGTGCCCGTGTATAGGCAGTAATACATACAAAAGGATTTTAGTTTTGATTCATTTCAATTTTTAAACAACTTTTATTTTGTCTTGCCAGTAATATCCTGGAAACAGGGTAAAGTTAGCCCAGTTCTCAAACATTGCATGGAATAAGTATACAAATTAACTTCCCAGTGATACAGTAATATTTTATATCAGCACAGTAGTGGTTTTTTCAGGGTGTGGCCTACTTTGTTTGCCAAACA
The DNA here is from genome assembly GCF_964237585.1 of Gallinula chloropus. Classification (NCBI taxonomy): domain Eukaryota; kingdom Metazoa; phylum Chordata; class Aves; order Gruiformes; family Rallidae; genus Gallinula; species Gallinula chloropus. The sequence goes on from NC_140088.1 coordinate 13,619,086, forward strand.
GCAAGTCTGTCTGAAGAGAAGTGCTTGCTGCATGTATGAGATACTTTTGACACTGGGAAGATTTGCTCAGTATACAGATAACATCCTTAACCCATACATCCTGTCAGCAACTGTTGGTGAATAATCTGGCCATAATGGAAACAGGGTTTGAATTCCATCCTTGTTACGTGAAGAAATTTAAACAGAGACTTTTATCTGTTTTCATGAGCTGTGTTTTCAGGTAATTTACGAAGACTACATTTTACCAACATTGATGTATCAGTGATGTATTTTCCTCCTGTCTCCTTTCTGGAAGGTGGTCTTGGAATGCACATTAAAGAAGGACCTCGTTTACAACAAAGTTACTCCTACTTTCTACCACTGGAAGATTGATGACAAAAAGTTTGGCCTCACATTTCAGAGTCCTGCTGATGCAAGAGCATTTGACAGAGGTATTCGGAGAGCAGTAGAGGATATTTCACAAGGTATGTATATCAGGTGAAGGGGTTGGCTGGGAGAGGGGCATCTTGAATGGTTAGAAAATGAGATGAGTCAAAGTACTTTGTGTAACATAAATGCTGACAGCATTTAAGGACGTGGACTGATCTATATCATATTAAAATTTTTAACAGTTTTAAAATAGAACTTCGGGCATTTCTAAAGTGTCTTAAACTGTTTCATGAACAGTACGAAGGCAATTCCCTGAAACATTGCCACATAAATAAAGCCTTGTCTGGGTTTTGGGATGTCTCTTCAGAGATGGAGGAAGAAAGCTAGAGTGTTACAGTGTCTTACTTCTGCTCGGAAGATTGCTACAGCTTTACATGTTCTTTGGGGATAAGCTATTGAGGTCTCTTTTTATCTGCCCATACTTTTGGTTAATAGTTTTATTTGTTTGCTAACAGAGTAATTCTGAGGAAAACTTTATATGGACAGTACAAGAATTTAATTGTAATATGGCTAGCTGGTTCACTGACCTCATGGAAACTAGTGAGGAAACAGCAGATCATCAAGCACAATTCTGAGATGAATGTATGATAAGTGTATTGCTGGATGGGAAGGGGGACAGCAGGAAGAGAACAGATGTCTATTGAATGGAAATGCATTGTGCTGTGATGTGCTGTAAATCCAGGGATTTAATGTCTGTTATCATATTAGCAAAGGGAGAAACATGTTCCTGAAGGGAAATGCTTTTTGACATACTAGAATGACTTCTTTGGAGTTGTGCTGATATCATCCATATCCCTACAAGAGAATTAATTAGAGAACATATGATTCCTTTTCTCTTTTAGGGTCTTACAGTTCCAATTTCTGCTGATTTATAGCAAAATATAGCACAATGTGCATTCATGCCAACCAAATGTGCCTGCCTTTAGTTTTCAAAATGCTACATTAACAAGAAATACTCCCTTGCTTCTGACTTCTGATGATGCTTTGAAAATGCTTTTACTAGAAAGGTGTGAACAGGATAAAGGAGTGGGCTAGGAATGCTCAGTATGTAAAATACACAATGCAGAAATGAAAGGTTTAAAAATTAAAACAAGGTGAAATACAGTGATCCGCTGGTTAAAAAAATCATATTTATATCATCATAGCTGGATATTGATTGATTGTGTAGACTACTGAAAGTAGTAAACTGTAAATAAAAGAAAATAACCTTGTCTGTTTTGTGGTGTGTTTTTACTTTTTCTGTAGGTTATCCACCCTCCCAGAACGATGTTGAAGTGGCAGAAGACTGCTTTCAAGTGAGTACTGAAAATTTTTAAATGTGCAGTTGTTTTTGGAAGAAATTCATTGAACAATTTCTGGTTTAATTAGAATAAGTAAGATAAGAGCAATAGCAAAATACATTTTAATGAAATAAGTTATCTAGGAGACTTGAAATACTGTCTGTCCCAAATTAAGTAGTCAATATTTAATCAATAGGATGATTAACCATCCTGAGTTTAATTTTTAATTTTTACAATGTCTGTTCTAGGTTATATGTCCTCTTTGAACTCATGGGTACATGAAATATTTTTGGGGCGGGGTGGGGGGGGAGGGGACAGGAATAGAGGGGTCAGGAACCTTCTTTCACATGCCCATCCTACTTGTTTTACTGGATTTCACTCTGCAGCAGTAGGCACTTCTAACACTGTGTTGTTAGAGTCAAAAAGATGCTGAGGTAATGGATAAAGAATCTAGTCCAAGTGAGGGTGGAAGTTCAGATAATTTTTAAAAAACAGACTGAAAATGAAGCAGTCATTTGTTGAGATTCAAATTTTTATTGATCCTTATTTGAACATTCAATTTCTGTAGGACACAGTGGCATAGGAGGTAAAAATTCCTACTATGCTTCACAGTTATAATACTTCACACAAATACCATATGAAGTACTGTAACACTGATGTGTGGCACTGTCTGGTAACACCCAAGAATCCATGTAATTAAAAAGCCAGTATAAACAAATATTATGGATACATATATAAAGTAAATAGTTGTAATATAACCGAGTAAAAACCTGTTTGTCATCCCTTCTTTCCTATTTACAGTTGCACAGAAAGTCTTGGCATTACATTCATTTTTCAGAGTGCAGATATTTAAAGTAGTATAGAAACAGGTTGACTCAAGGGTCTTATTGACCATGCAGAAAACTGGTGGTATTCCTAAGTGGTTTCTTGAGGGAGAGAGTTTTGATATTTATGCAATATTAAATTCTTAAGCAGTGTAGATAGTTGCAGTGTAGAACCTCTGCACACAAATGCAGAAAATGAGCAGCCTACTTTGAAGATATGGGTAAGAACCAAATTACGATAGGACATCGTAAGAGAGTCAGGTATTTAGAAAGGATACTGCAATGCAGTGGCAATGCAGAAGAGTCTCTTGATTTCTTTCCATTTTATGGCAGAAGAAATATGTCTCTGTAAGAATTGGCTGTGCAACCACCTGTTGTTCTTTATTTTTAAGGCACTTTAAAGTAAAATTGCTATAAATATTCAACATTTTTGTATTTAAAAATAGGAATGAGATTTTTGACAGGGTGGAGGAAATATGTGCCAAAGTTAATGCGATCCTTATTTAGCTTTTAAAAGACTTGTTTAAACACGCTTTGTTGCAAGGATTAATAATTGAGCAATTTCCACAGGCCTAATGAGATTAGAGGAAACTAATTACCTCTTGATTATGCTGCCTAGTTATTACGTTTCTATATAAGGATGCCAAAATGGAAGGAAATATAGGTGATTCTCTATCCGAGTTTGCTGTTGAGGAAGTGAAGAAAAGTACATTTATGTCATCAATTCTGTATAGATGTAAATATAAATATATTTAGATATGTAAATATATTATGTAAATTAGATATATTTTAAAAAAATAAATACATGTAAAGAGAATTTTGAAATACATAACTTACAGGTACCTACAGTGCTGTTTGGTACAAACTGCTAGTAGAATTCTTTGTTCCGTTCCAGACAGGAAAACATATTTAATGTCTTCACCACAACACACATAGCTTAATTGTGGATTTATGCTTTGGATAGATGGCAAGAATTACCTGTTTTATGGAGGAAAAAAAGCTAGCCAATCTCTCTTACCATATCTCTGCATACCAAAGTAAAATAAATGATACTAGAATTGCCTGTTGATAACAATACCAGAGCTGGGGGAGGAAATGCAAGGAAGGCTGAACCCACTCTGGTTTAGCTATGCTTCATCTAAATAAGGTTTATGTATCAATAACAAATCCATAACGGAAGGGTTATGAATGTCAGCATTATGAAGGGCTGCAGCATTTTAGTTATGGGCACTAGATCTAGTCATCAGGAATATCTTGGAAATACAGTGTCCATTCTCCTCTGAATGATTAATTCCTTTCCCCTTCTAAGACTGATACTGTTGTGAGTGGAACTCGATAGCCCAGGGTTTTTATTTTAAACTTGAAAGACTGGTAAGACCATTTTGTTCTAAAACAATGTATTATGTATTTGACTTGTTGACTTGTCTCCCCTTCTTCCCACCCCACTGTAGTTTAAAAGGCCTAATGATTTCTTTCTGCCCCTGTTTATTCTTGAAGCTTTTTTCACAAGTCTCTACTAGTATTTTTGAGTAAGTTATATCTACACCAGGACATTTTAGCATGTGGATAGAATGTTAAAGAGAGCATGTTGACACTCAGATATGAGGGCAATGGGATGTTTGTTGTTTCATCAGAACAGTCTTGCAGAATATGGTAATTTGTAACCTCTAAGGAATGAAGTACAAAAGATCAAGCAGTGGAGCTCCCTGTTTAATTAAAAATGTTAAGTGGTTATAAGCTGTTTCTAAAATAGCAAAATATAGAAAAAAGGGTTATTTCATGCTTACTTTTCATAACATGTTTGTTATTGCACTTATACTTTTGTCTATACCCTGTAGTAACTATTGTGTATGTTGGTAGTGTTTGGTTTCATTTCTTTCTGTCTTAGTATGGCAGGTGAAGTCCCCAGGGTGTTTATCAGGGTACACTTAAGATACTAATTTGAGTAAGTCTTTGTCCATTAAATCATCTGTGTTAAAGGTGTGTTGCCCATGCTGTTCTAGCCATCTTACACAGGAGGAATCCTAGATATAGTGTGTATTTGGAAGTATGAATGTAGTATGTACTTTTCATTAACAGGTTTTGTGTTTTTTGTCTAAATGAAGATGATTAGTGATGAAGGAAGCAAAACTTACATCATAAGTTATTTTACTAGTTTGTTATATTCTGTGCTACAGAGAGAAATTAAAATGATATAAATAAGATCAAAACCTACATCCTTCTGATCTAGTTGATTGCACTGTCATTAAATCTACATACCTGCTTGTAGTATTTTCACATTTTATAGAATGTGGCAAGTAGAGGAAGAGTTGTCCAAAACTTGTAGGTACAACTTTTAAATACAAATCCAAAATTTAGCTCTTCTGCTTTCTAGGTTAGCAGTTTGCTTGCTATGTTATGTCCTGGGTCACTAGCTGCTTTTTTTTTCCTGGCCTTTTTTGTTTGTTTTTTCATTACATTCTTTAAAGAAAATCTCACAGATAAAGCATTCTTACTAAAGATCAAATCTATAATTCTAAGAAAACATAGCTTCATTATAGCTGTTCTTATTCATGATAGCTACATTATTCATTAGATACTCTGTTGTTCACAATGTAAAATCTTAGTATTAAAAAAGGGTGTTCATACTTGTTTGTAAAGGTTGCTTGAATTATTACAATTGCTATTAGTTGTTTGATGAACATATTATATGCAAATTGTTTATATCATTAAGCCATAGTCTTACTAGATTGAGTCAAATAGAAATTTAAAAAATAGTTAATAGCTCTCTGACTTCCTGTAATGTTTGTAAATGGATGCTGGGAATGTCTAAATACTTGTATGGAAATATACATCGGGAATTTGTTTTGGTAGGAGGTTTGGTATAAAACCAGGAGTTTTGAATGCAGTAGACAAGCAGCTTGTTTAAGTCAGTTTGCTTGTTTGTTCAAAGATTGGCCCAGATTCTCGTCCTCCCAACAAATATAAACTTCTCGCTGTAAAATTCATGTAGCTTAACTGAAAAAATGTGAAAACAAGGCTTTATAATTTTTTTCTTAGAAGTAATTCTAAATGAAATCCAGAGCTTATGCATTTAAAAGTATTTTAATATAATTTTTGGATACTGAAATACTACGTCTTGCTTTTGAGAACTGAAACAAAGCAGTTGAGTCTTAATTTCTTTCAGTTTTTGTTGATTCAGCAGTACTGTTGTTATTTATAGGCTACCAATACATTTTAACAGTTTTGAAGTAATAAGAAATAGTGCACTTACACTTTTGAATTTTTGCTACCGACAGAAGAAAACTGAAGGCTGATAAATCTTAAATTAAAAAAAAAATTGTACTTTCAGAAATAGGTACTTCGGTGTTTTAGCAATACGAAGGGGAAAAGACCTGTGACTTACACACCGTAAGTAATTTTGGTGTGGTCAAGGAGGATGTAAGTGGTTTATGTGCCTCTTTGTAGACAGACTGTTTAGTAACCTCTTTGTAAATACACAATTTAGTGACTGTTGATTTATTTTTGTCTGTAAGGAAAGGTTTTCACAAGCTTTATTTTACAAAAATAATTTGAAATTAAGACCGGTAAAGTAATAGGTAAATAGTTTAGCCTTGACACTGTATTGTTTGTATGAAGAAGAAAATATTATATGATAAAACACTTAAGTATCAGCAATATTTAGTGCTCCTAGAACCAAAAGTAATACAAATTTATATTATCCATTCAAAATAAATTTAATTATGCTAAAATGATTTGACTTTGCAAAACCTTTGTGGAGCAATATTCAAAAAAGAGGACTAAATACATATTTATTTATTGCCTATATTCCTAACAGCCTATTTACATCTCCATCTCTCTCCATCATTACCTCAGAGTTAGACTTTGTGTTTTAATTTATTAGTTCCTTCCTTGGAGTCCCTTAAAATCTCTAGTATGCCTCATATATTCAGGTTGGACAGCCTTGGAAGAAAGATGCATGTCAAATGCCTTGTTTTTTTACTTTAAACTGTACAAAACATTCTGAGTAACCTAGGTAATATTTCAATCCATGTCAGAAATACATACCTGATTGTAGTAGAGGTTTTTTACCAAACACGAAAGTATTTGCTCCATCAGTCTTAGAAATATCTAAAACAGTTTACTCAAATGTTTTTGAAACCTGTATCGTTTATTCACAATTTCAAAAATCAAGGGGAAAAAAACCTCCTCTTGTATTAGTTAGCATCAAACAGCAGATTTTCAGGCCTCATGGGAAGTAAATACAAGAACTGGGATGCAACGGAAATGTGGTCTCTCATCCATCCTTCTGTGTAATCATTAAACTTAGAGCAGAACATTTTTAACAATGTTTGCAGAACAATGTTGAATTCTCTCCCAGACTTAACTCTGGCAAATGGGGAGAAGTAAGGAGAGAAAATTTGAAGAAGAGGAGAAGCTCAGTCTGGTTTTCATTTTCTCTACAGCTGTCATCTGGCTTTGAATTCTGCTGGAGAGCTACAGCTGGAGTCGTTTTATTGCTTTACCCAGCATCCTTTTGCCTGCGCGTACAGAAATGTTTTAGTAGTCTTGGAAAAAAATTCAGAGTATCTCTTAGCAACCATAGGACAGTAATTATTATACCAGCAGCTGGGAGCAAACCAGATTTCCGTTGTGCATTAAAAACTGGCGTAGGTTACTTTACAGATGATACTGAATAACCTATGCCAGTACTGTACTTTGCAGGCTGTGGTTAAAGGATATTGAATGTGGGCGGTGTAATTGCTTTGGACAGTAGAAAAGGGGAATGTGTGCATCTGTGTTTGTGTGTAATATTCTGTATATTTAATATACCAAGCTTAGTTCTTGTGGAAAACTTCACGTTTGCTTTTTACTTAAATGCATTTTCAATACAATAGCATTTTTGTTTCTAAGGCCTCTCCCTTCTGGTTGTCAGTGTTTCCATTATAAATGTGAGGTTTCAGGTGTTTATGACCTTGTCATAAAATATCCCTTCAGAGCAGGAAGTCTCGTCCAAAGAAAACCTTTTTTGATACTAATACATGAGGTTGGACTGTATCTAAACTGTCAGTTTAATTAAAAATACAGAGATCAGGATATTCGTCTGGCATGTCCGTAGCAGCATAGTGAATGTTTATAGGCTAAATATGATTGTAAGTAACTTGATTGCTTTCCATTTTTGCAAGGCCGTGTCTGCTCACCTGTAGTGCCTGGGTTGGTAGGCACTACTGTGTTGTGCTTTCTGAACAGCTGTATCATCAGTTCTTGCCTTTCAAAGATCAAATGTTTGTCTCCTGCCACCCCCAAATTTGTCCTTTAAGTCACTTGGATTGAATTGTGGTGGCTGTTTTGGAATTTTATAAAAATATTCCTTTATAATTGTTGCATCTAGGCCACAAGGGCTTGCTTTAAGATCAAGGTTTGTATTTCCTACATCTGGCACCACTAGACAGCACTATAATAGATAATCAGTGCCTGTACCCTTTATTGGACAGAGTCTCTCTTGGCTGCCAAGGGGTCTGAATGTGTCCATGTGTCTGTCTCTGTGAGCATGCGCAAGTGTCCTCCTTGCTCTACAGTGTAGGTAGTTTATTTCTGAAAGAAAAATGTCTGAATCACCTGCAGGGACAGGAAATAATGCAGTCTGCTGCAGATCTCATCCAGGGATAAAGACTGGCTTGTGGGTAGTATGTATTTTTTCCCTGGGAAGGAAGTAGTAGTGTTCAGCTCTCATCCTTCTTCCTAGACCACTGAAATTGCTAACAGCTGGAGGGTTAAGGGGAGTAGGTAGTGCTTAGCACTGTGGCTTCTGTAAAATGGCTTCTAGCTGTTACGTGTGTTCCTAGCTTAAATAGTTTCTGCTTGTAAGCATTTACAACATTGCTCAAACCAAAAATAGTTCTGGGCATTTCTTCCTCGATCTGAATGCAGCTCTCCTGTGGTTTGAACTGGTGTTTTGGAAGCTTTTTATGTCATTGGGCAATGTACCTGCAGGAGTACTTCCTGCTAGGAAGATGCTTGATATTGCTCTTGTATTTGATGCCTTTTGCTCTTAAAATAAGTATACATCCACAAAATCTAGCTCTTGCCAGTCATTTCAACATTTCTTTTGTACTCCTTTCCAAACGGTGTTTGACCAGAAAATTTAATTTCAACAGCAACAGAATCGATTGCTTAGCGATGTTGTCTTGGTCAAGGATCTGCAAAAAGTACTGCTTTCTGCAGTTTTACCTGTCTTAAATATTTCATTGAACCTTTAACCAGATTGAGATACTGTCTTTAATGGGGTATAGGCTCACTAGTAATTACAAATGATCATTAATTAATTAATGATTAGTGCTCCAGAACAATATATAAATGTTTTCTGATGTGATTTCTCTCTCCTGAAGATGAGCTACAGAATGGCTACTTCACTTTTATCTAGATGTCTTAGAACTTGATACATTAGGCTTCTTATGTACATGAGGTGCTAATGTAATTGCAGAACAAATTCCTTAAGTATTTTGATAATGAAAACTAATGATTTGATGTTCATATTTAACCTGCCAAAACTTCAGGTTTGCCTCTGCCTCAGCAGTTTTCTGCTGTATTTTTGTTGTTTTCTCCTTAATGTTTTCTTGATATGTAGAAATCCTTATAATGAAACTGAAACATGCTCATTGCATGTTGGATGGTGCCAGAATTTCCTTGTTGCTATCAGGCAGTGACACCCAGTTAACTTTACAGTGTCTTCTCAGTACAACCAAAGCATTGTACAGTACATTTTTTTTGGCAGCCCAGTGAGATTTGTATCAATATGCCATATTGTATCCTAAAGTATATCCAGTCAGTTAAGCTAAGATTAAAGAATGAGAACAGGTTTTTTTTCTCTATTTATTTCAGAAATTGGATCATCTCACAAGCCAGTATTTCACTCAAACATACTTCCTCTTCCTTATTCTGAGTGGCACACGTCCTGCAGATATCTCATTATACATTGCCACATGGTCTCATTTTTGTATCAAATTGCCTGCTAGAACCTTAATTTCAAAAAGACAGTCATTAGTTGTTTAATACACACTTGCTGTAATTAGATATTTTAATTGAGCCAGTATATGTTAAAAATTACTTTCTGTTCCTTTCCAGCTGATCTGTTAAACAGTCTTGCCTTTAATTTATTAAAAGGTCTGACTATCTTTTTGCCTTATTAGTCTCAGAATTTTTTTTTCCCCAGTTGTATATTTGTAAATATTGGCAGCCTTGTATGTAGTTAGAGAAAGCATAATCTCAGCCACTGGGCTAATGTCCCTTTCCTTAAAGGAGTTCCTCAGCCTGATTTAGCAAGTGAGTTGCAAAGACATGTATCTCTAAAGTCCCAAGTTGTGTACCCTCTGCAGAGAAGGGACTTTATTTTCCAAGGCTGGCTTATGGTAAAGAAAATATTTGCCTATTCATAAGTCTTTTTAAAATGTGTATTTAAGAACTCGTGCGTTCACAGATGTCTCTAACTCGTTGTATAGAATATTAGTGCATTTATGTATGAACTTGCTGGTTTTGGTGTGGCTTTGGTACAAATGCGAAAGCATTTCAACCGACTTCTTATGTATTCTAGGCTACTCAAGAAAACACATCAGGTTCATTAATGAAAGATCACCTTTTCCAACACGAAACTGTAGTAACCAGTGAACCTTACAACAGTGCGAATTTAAGGCCTTCAGCATTTGATGATTTCAGCACCAGGAGAGCCTGTTTTCCTAGCCAAACTAACCAGGTAAGGCTACTGACAAAAAAAGAAGCAATTCTTACTTTGCTTGCTGCATTAATGGTGCAATATGTAATTTCTGGCAGGAGAGCACTTCATTCAAAGTCCCTGTATGTAGTATTATACTCTTAACTTCTTGAAATGATCAATATAAGCTTTGCAGCTGAAATATTAGAGCATTATTATGGCCACAGTAAAACTTTGTGAAGTTATATATCTGTGCTGTAGCACAGCAGGCTACATGAATGCATCTTTCATTTTCTTGGAGTTAAGTCTCTCTGTGACAGACTTCTGTATCTGCAGCCTTGAAAAGGTGTTTAAATTTGTTCAGAAAATGTTAATTGGCCATGAGCTCAATCTTGGTTATGTGTATACTAATATTGTTTTGGTTAGAAATTTTAAAAAGTGTCTTCAAAATGGGTATCTTGGATGCATTACACAGTGGGGCACTCTTGCTAAATACTTTCCGTGAAACATTGTTTATGCTTTCTAACTGCTTTTTTAAATACTCTATTTTGGTACAGAAAGGAAAACAGTATTTCAGCTATGCATGAAAGGTATTAAGCTGTTTGTAAACAGATTCTTAAAACAGGAAAAACCACTAACATGAGGAAGGCTGAGGTACAGACATTTTTTAAAAAGGTCATATTTATACACTGTTAGGTTCGAATGCCACAGTTGCAGCTTTTCCTTTAACAATAAACACTTTTCTTTCTTCTAAGTTTCAAAGAACCAACAGGTTTTGTAGACTGTAGAGAGAGACTTAACAGTAAGTTGGATAATAATTATTTTGAGGGTCTTATGCCTAGAAGCAAACACATGGGAAGCTTATTAGAATAAGCTTAATAATAGAAGTCAAAGCAGAATGCGAGTTCAAGCAATTGTGAAGGCTTTATCAGAAAATATTTCTGCTCCTCAAAATAAAACTTCTTAATAACCTCAGCCATTCTTGCCAAGAAAGTAGGGTTTGTATTAGTCTTTTATCAGCTGCTTTCTAACTGCTTTATTGTGCAAAAGAAGCAAACAGTGTTATCTGGAGAGCTTACTAAAGAGCTTGACATTACAATCTTCTGATTTTAGCATTGATATGCTCTAATTATCTCTAAGTAAAATCACCTCATTTTTTTGTTTGTTCTGTTTTTCAAGGGGTACATGCTCTTCTCTCTTCTTGTTTACTTGCAAAGAGAATTTAAGAATTTCTTGGAGTAAACACAGATGGGTGATTAGGTCGCCTCAGCTACCACTTCAATAGCTACAGTAACCTGTGATATATGTGCTAAGTCTTCATTCAGATGCAAACAAAAATGCAGTAGCCTAATTTGCCTGTATGTTTTAAGAGCACATACAGACTTGACTACTGAGGAAATGATAATTTAAGCTGTAGTATGCTGGGTAGTGCCTGTCTGATAGAAATTGAATAGGAATTTATTAGGAAATGACAGTTCACGAATTCACTTCTGGTAGACTGAGTTTATTAGCAATTCCATGGAAATTTAAGTAGATACTCCTTAAAATACTCTTTTGCATATTTTAGCACCATCTGTAATTTTGTTTGTTACATGTAGATAGGTTGGAATGTTTCTTTACTGTGCTCTAACATTTAACAGTGCAAGAAAACTAAAGAAGTGATTAATCAGATCTTTACCTGTAATACTTTGACTGTTAATGAAAAGTACCCAAGTCATCTCAGCTCTCCAACTTCTGGTACCCTCAAGTGTGTTTAACTTAACTTTAGTACTTGGCGGTGATACTTTCAACTGCTGGTGTCCTCATATTGTGGAGTTGCAGGCTGAGCAAAATCAGGTGTGTTTGAGGAGGGACAGTGAAGGCCACAGTACTGAGCAAGTGCCGGTGCCGTATTTAAAGGTGCCCCCCTTTGAGTAAGGTGTAATGCTCTTGAGTTCAGTCGTGCCAACAAAAATTTTCTGCCTAATTTCCAGTTGACTAATTATGCTCATAATGAGATTCGCTGTGGAATTTCAGCTTGCTGTAATAGTCCTCCTCCCTTCCTGCTTCAGTTGTTACACAAAGATGGCACTTGTACTGCGTTTCAGTTCTGAACAGCTGGAAGACTACGTGCGTTACTCTCAAAACATTTGCTGATATTTTTACCTAACTGGATCTGGGCTGCGTATTGTTCTTAAGGCTTTATGTACCTCAAACTTCCATAGAGCACTTCCATTAAACACCTAGTACGTAAGCACATTATAAATAAGGCTTTTCCAACATTTCCCCTGTTTGATTGGTTTTGAGCGTTTCCCTCTTGCTTTCTTGAAATTCGTAATATCAGTTGCATAGAGAATGTAGTGCGGTCTTGTTAGTAACATGTCAGACCTCAAGCATTTTGGTAGGTATTGAAAAAATGAGTTCTATGCAGGTGATGTGTTCTCCAACAGATAAAAAGTCTGAGAGGTCAGATTTTACAGTTAGTCTTCGTAGTCATCTTTAATGCCTGTTAGCTATCTGAGGGATGGTAGATTGAGGGTAGGGGTGTTGATTTGAGGTGTTGGAGGATTTTTATTTTAAAAGATGGGTTTTATTTAATGCCTTAAGTACATGTATAATATTCTATGTGTGCAGTGGGGTAAGGATTTTTTTCTGCCTGTAGCATACAGGGTTATAATGATGGGTTTGATCCTTTTTCCCTAAATAAATTTATGCTGTTAACTGTTCAAAAAAGCCAGTTACCCGTAGCTAGTCGTTGGTGCTAAAACAAGGAGCTCTTTCTCTTGTTTGAAAACAGAATAGAGTTGAGATGTAGTCTGCTTTTGTAAGCAAAGGGGAGGCCTAAGAGCTTGCATTGCATTCTGGAGAAGTATGAAAGAGCAGTGGTGGTAGCTGGAGAGGATGTAGCCTTTCTTCACCCTGTATCCTTTAGATCCTGTGGAAGTTCAACTATGTGGCTTGGAGCCAAGAAAAAAAATACCACTTGTTAGTACATGCCAGCTGAAACTCCCAGGGCAAAGCAGCTCTAATTACAGTTCTGTACTTAAAATATATCACACAAGGATTATCAAGCAGGGAAGTGATGGTTAGAGCAGGCTACAGATATTCTTACATAATCAGAGGCTGGCATATTTTAAGAAGCTATTCCTTTCCTCTTCCCCAGCTGCCTTCCCTCTTCCCACCTCTGCCTCCTACCCCAAAACCAAGGCATGCAGACTTCAGTGTAGTAGGAGCATAGGCACGTGCAAAGTGAAGCAGAAGTGTCTCAACTTAAAACATGATCTTCAGTAGCATATTGTTTCACACTGCAACAGATTAGGAACATGTAGTTCAGCTGTTTTCCTAGACTATAAAATGGTAACACATTTATTCTCATTAATTTGTCCAGTACTAATAAACTAAATGCTCCCAAAGCCACCATACTGATGCCAAAGATGCATTCCCAAATAATTCATGATTCTGGTGAATGGATTAGAGAATGGGTTTTGGTTTTGTTTTGTCTTTTTTTCTTTTTTAAGTCTTTTCTGTGAGATGCTTTGCAGGCTGTGCACTTGACAGGAAAAAAAGGCAGAATTTGACTTGAAGCACACTTCTATTCTGGCTCCAATTATAATAGCCCTACAGTGTAGGAAAATAATTGCCAGTCTGTAAGACAAGAATACTGGGACATACTGAGACCTCTGCTTTTTTTGCTGCACTATCCACTATTTTCAGGATCCTCTTCCATAGCCATGTGCTAAATTTTTATCCTGTCGTTACTTGCATGTTTTCTTGAAACTCACTTCTAATGTGATTTCAGTAGCACTGAGTGGCAGTCTACTGTCTTACACTTAGATATAAGGTCTGCCATGTTTCAGTGGGCATGTTTCAAATTTGCCACCTTGGACAACTTTTCCATGCCCCCGTTCCCTCTCATCGCAAGGCAGAAGAAACAGGAGCTCTTATCTTTCTGCCGCTTGTTTTGCATGTTGTTTATTTAGCACATTCCTTTTGACTTGCCTTTTGCAGGAAAAGGTCTTGAATTATGATCAGTTGATTACAAGCTGAGAATTTTCAAAGTAATTAGGTGTTTGCCTGCTGGTATCCTAAACTAATCGATTTAAGGGAAGTACTCTGTATTAGCTAAGGGGAGATGCATTTAGAAGCCACTGTTACTGATCAGTCATGATACTGAATATTATTCTTCATATGGCAAAGTGCTTATTTAGAATACAGCTTTGAGAATAAGTAACCAGTATTCAGTACTCATGTTGTAGAAGTGTAGGAAGCTTGAAAACTTAGAGTAGGAATAAAGGAAAGCTTCTCCTAGAAAACACCAGTGACTCAAAGTGACTGTATCAGGGTCCTAAAGCAGTGGATCATTGCTGACGTGAAATAGCACGTTCACAAAAGGCATAATGATCTGTGGAACTAGTTGCCACTGAAAGATGTTAAAACCTGAATTTTGAACATAATTTAAAGAACAGAAGCAAGTTTTGTGTGGATACCAAAATATCCAAAGCTCTTACACAATACTAAAAAAAGTCAGGAAAGAATACTAAAGCTCATGGTACTAATATCATGTAATAAGACAGTTATTGGGGGGCAGTCTGTAAATTGTACCAGTGAGAAAAGCTGCAATCTTCCATCTTCAAGCAACAAGGAAAAAAATGCTGTATTTTAATTTTCTAACTTAATTTTTACATTGTAGGTGGACGTAAACCTGGGACTTGACTATAATAAACTCTTGCTTTGCTGTTTCAGGTCCCACTGAAGTCAATCAGACATGTTAGCTTTCAGGATGAAGATGAAATTGTTAGAATAAACCCTCGTGACATTTTGATACGTCGTTATGCAGACTACAGGCATCCTGACATGTGGAAGAACGACCTGGAGAGGGATGACGCAGACTCAAATATACCATTTTCTAAATCAGACAGTAAAAAATCTGACTATTTATATCCATGTGGGGATGGAACTAAGTTGAATTCCCTGAAAGACTCAAAGAGTTCTGTGGTATTTAAAACTCAGCCTTCCTCATCAAAATTTAAAAATTCAAAAAGAAGAAAAGAGGATGGTGAGCGTTCCCGCTGTATATACTGCCAGGAAAGGTTTAATCATGAAGATAATGGCCGAGGAAAATGTCAAGATGCGCCAGACCCTATTAAAAGATGTATCTACCGAGTTAGTTGCATGCTTTGCGCAGAGAGCATGCTGTATCACTGCATGTCAGACTCTGAAGGAGATTTCTCTGATCCTTGCTCGTGTGACACTAGCGATGACAAGTTCTGCTTACGCTGGTTAGCACTGGTGGCGCTCTCGTTCATTGCTCCATGTATGTGCTGCTACCTCCCCTTGAGAGCGTGCCATCACTGTGGTGAGGTATGTGGGTGCTGTGGAGGAAAGCATAAAGCTGCGGGATGAATCAGTCTTGTGCCAAACAGAGCTGAAAAATCTTTGTTTCCAGGAAGCATCTGACTGGGATTTGTGGAAGCTTTTTGGCAAGCTGAAGGGAATCTTCTTTCGTGTAAGAGATGCTTGATGTGGAGGAAGCAACAAGACTTGTCAGACCTTGGCATTTTACAAGTGCTAGCCATGCCTATTTCCTTTGAGCGCGTGGCATTTGTTGCAAGTTGTGAAGGAGATTTTGCAAAGGAAAGCCTATTCTTGTTATTGGCTATAAAACAAGTATATAAACTATGATTATACTAAAAGGGATTAACTTTTGCCACTTTGTACATTCATGGTTTAGGTGAGGGGGCTCTTTTGAAAGGATTAAAACTTACCCGAGGGGAAATTTTAACTAAAAAGTGCACTAGTGACAGTTGATTTAAGATTAAGAAAAGTTAATACTCGGCAAATGAGAAACGAAACTGATTTTAAGTGCAACTAAATCACTTATTAATAGTTTTTTGGAAGCGACTTTATGTATAAATAACAAATGTTTATATTTAACTAAATGTGTAAGGTACGATTATTACATGTTAAACTTTCCTTCCCTCTGATATAGTAGGTATGGACCATATCTACTGTCACATTCCATGGTAGTACTTTAAATATTTAATTAGTTAATTTAGTTGCATTTTTATTCCAGATGGACAAATTGATATTTTCAGTCCTGTTTCCCTTCAGCTACAATTTGTGTTGAGTTGTATCCATACATTCTGATAATCTAAAAACCTTTAAAATATTAATTATTCTAGTCTTGAGTGACCAATATTTTTTGTTAAGCACAGATGTAATTGTCTAAAATGTTCTTGTTAGAACATAACATTTATTTTTATATATAAATGACTGATTTCAACATAATAGCAAAAAGGAAGTTGTTTCTGTTGCTCAACCAGCAAGTTGTTTTCTTTTGGGGTATCCTCCAAAAATACTTTATTGCATATTCGAATGTTCATTAAGCAAAAGGTACATTAAGGCAGTTGTAACAAATTGTCATCAGTGTTCTTGTTTATCCTTCTGTTAAACTAGGATCCTGTTCAGCTGTTTATCAAGTACTATGATTAAAACAAAAGATTAATAACAAAAGTGAAATTGTTTTCATTATTTTGAACTGCAACTTTTCCTTATTTGAATGGGCAAGAACAAAAGTACTGTGTGTTTCCTTGGAAAACAACAACAAAAGACTTAGCTTGAGAAATAAATTGCAGCTCAGGCAAAAATGGAGTGAACTTCTTAATTGAGGAAATTTGGAGGGAGGATTGGAGGGACGGGGGGTGAGAGAGAGAGAGAGAGAGAGTGTCTCTGTGTGTGTGTGTGTGTGTGTGTGTGTGTGTGTGTGTGTGTATGCACGGCGGTATATTGGCTATGATATTTTTTATGCCTTTGTACTTAGTGTTTAACTTTCAGATAAGGATTAACCGATAGAGAATGAAGAAGTAAGAAACATTTACTGCTCATCAAAGATAAATAAAACACAAAACCCAGTCCTGATTCATTAGCAAAGGTGCCTGTTTGATACCCCAGCTGGAATGGGACAGACTGTCCTCAGCATATCCTTGCTTTTAAATGAACAAAAAAAAAAATTGATTTTAAAAGATGCACATGACTGACTTCTCTCACTTCCTATGCATTTCAGTATATTAGAGTAATTTTTCTGTCTGCATGTATTGGTGCCCTTAATTTTCCTTTTGAGGCCCAGAAGTAAAAACGAGCAAATGTATATAACATCTGTCTGTAAAATACTTTTTAAAAGAAAACATTTATATTTATATAACAGCTTGAATTGACCACCTTGTGTACATAGATCATCTCAAAGTATTATTTCACATTGAAAAGAAGATAAATATATTGATAACTGTAGAAGTTACGGAAGAGCTTCTAGTTTTGTATTAAGAGTTGATTGGATGAATTCAGTCCAAGAATATGACATGGGAGCAGCAGTCTTGATTTTTACTGTTTATATATTTGAAAGCTGCTACTCTGGTTGATTTTCATGCTTCATTCATTTTCACCTAAACTTGGTTGCCTAGAATAGACTGTTAACTTTAAAAACACAACTTTGGTAAAATACCTGGTCATGTTTTTCTAGTAGGCAAGAAGAATTGGATATTTGTAAGTACTAGGTTCCTAATTTGAGGTGAAGAGAGGTATAAACAACCGAAGAAAAGAACTTGCTGGCTGTATAGGAAAATGATGTAGAATCATATTGTGTATATAATCCAGAAAGAAATGAGTTTAACGATTTTCTCTGAGCACTATATGACATAGTGAAATCCTGTTCTGTACTGTATTTTATATGAGACATATATATGCTTTAACATTTTTACCGAATGTGCACATTAATATTTTCACCCTGCATTTAACCACTTTGCTGCTAAAATGTTTTCACCTTTTGCTCTCCTCCTTGAAGCCTCAATCTGTCAAAAAATGGTTACTGAACCGATACGGGTCCACTTTCTCTTCTTGGGCTGGAAGCATCAGCCTGTGTGCCCAGTTTGGGAGCGACTAAAAGAACTGCAAAGATCCGTGGTTACGTAAGGGCTGGGTTTAGTAGGATGCACACGTACATCGTCTTCTGGTGTGACCCACTGTCGCGGTTAGATGAGTCCAGGAAGGTTGGAGGTACAGCGAAACCCGTTCCACAACAGGCTCTTGTATCTTTGCAGCTTTTGGTTTTGACAGCATGTTAACATTTCTTCTGTCTCTTCTGAAATACTTTCTTAAGCATTTGGGAAAAGAGAAATTTCTTCCCTGACCCTTACTACTCCCCTCACCCCTCACATCAGAACCGTAGTTTGTCAGGCATATAGTAGCAGAGCTTTGTGTTGCTTGGAGGGGAGTCCTGAGCCTTGGGAAGCCGTCATTGAATATTAAGTCCCTCTCTTGTTGAAAGCCTCCGTTGCTGTGAAAATTAAGTACTTTTTCCCTTGAAAGTGGGGGAAGAAGTTAAATGACAGCAGAGCTCGCACACCATCTACTGGGGGAAGAACATGCAGCTGCTTTCAGGCGCAGTATGGGACTGTGCAGCAATTCAGCTGGCTATCAGGGCTCTGCTTAAGCTATGAAAATACATGAAGCTTTAGTTGTGAACTCACAAAATAGTGATTTGGACTCTTACTGTGATTTTTTTAATCTCATTTGGCTTCTTATTAATAATGATTGAAAGTAAAAATGCTTAAACCATGTATTTTGTTGGGTTTAAAACAGTTGTGATGGCCTATTACATGAGAGCGTAAGCATCAGGACTGAAAGGAAAACTCTTTTGATTTCTCTTCCTAAGAGTTCTCCATATCCCCCACCCAAAGTCCCTTCCTGCAGCGAAGTTACGGAGCTCTGATGTTGGTGCAGAGGGGATCTGGCCTTGTGGTTTGCGACAGCAAATGAAGTTTTGGGATGGCACAGGTGGGTCTGTGTGCTCACACATGCGATGCGGTAGCCGTGAAGGGGATGCCTACAGCTGCACGCAAGATTAAAGCGATGTTCTGATGACAATCTGCAATCACTATGGTAACTGTTTAGTAAACAGCAAACGATGGCATAAAACTCAGGATGCCTTCCCAGAGCTTATGTAAGGGATATTCCAGACAGTCTTAACAAATGCAGTGTCCTCTAGAGAGACAAGGGGATTTTGAAGAACGTCTTAGTTTTGCGTGTTGGAATATAACATTCCCATTTCAGATGTGTTCTCTCTGCTCATGTGTACCTGGAGGGTAATTCTGAGCTCCCATGTAAATAAATGCATGGGCTTAAGTTTATGGCACAATATGCAGCCAGTACATTGATACAATCATATTAATAAAATTAAGATCAAGAGTGGCAACTGACAACAAAACACTTAACTCTAAAAAGATGCCTTACGGGACTGCTAGTGCAGCAAAGGCTGGATAAAGCTTCTGTTCCCTTTGGTGTAACAGGAGGGGTTGGGGGATGTTTGGGGTTGGTTTTGGTTTGGTTTATTTTTTTTCCCTGAAAGCTTCTCTTTCTTAATTGCAAAAATTGAGGATTGTTTAAGAAATCAAAGCATTTGGTGAAGAAGAGGCCTCCATGTTCAAAGCTGCAGTATGAGCTGTACAGTTTTCCTTCTTTTGCTTGCTGACACTTGCTTTCTGCCCCAATGACCTCAAAGTGCCTCGTATATTGTTTCCATTAAACCCCAACTGCTATTTCTTTTTCTACTAAATGATGTATAATTTAGTTAACTCATCCCATAGGTGTTGCCTCTATGAATATGAATATAGCGTGTTACTTTGAGTATATAATGTAAATATGCCTTTAAGTTTGTAACTGGTTTGTTACATAACCTTGTAAGTTGACATAGCAGATAACATAATTAAAAAAAAATAAATGTTTAAATGGTTTTTTTCCTTGTAATTACCTGATTAAAACTCTCTTGAAATGAAACCACTGACATGTTTTTTTCCATTCTGTGTTGGGAATGTATTTGGAACAGCACATATGAAACTGAATGGTTTGGCTCAAGAACAGAATAAAAACCTGTAAATACAGTTAATTATTTTGCCATAGTATGTTAGGGCATAAATCAGATCTTTTTATGATTTTAAGACTGGTCAGACAAACATTGTACCTTCAAGCTCCAGCATCTTTCATTGTAAGAGGCATTTTTAAGAGCTGCTATAATGTTTTAAAGGAAAACATGCCTGTACCAGCTTGCTGTGTATCTACATCAGCATGTGTCTTTGACATTGTGCTATGGATGTCAGGATTCCTTCATATAAATCATGTTTATTTGTTCCCATTCAACCACAACAATGCATATCTCTGAATATTATTCCAGCTTTGTGCAAGTTAATAAGATGCACATGAGAAAAGGAAGCCGAACTTATCTGTCCATGAAGATGGACATGAAGGTCTCTAAGACTGAAATTTGTGGGTCAGGGCTTAGGGTAGGTTATTCTAAATTGAATTTTATTTGGCCCTAGTTTTTCAAATGTTTTGCTCTGGATTCCCACCAGCTTAAAATTGTTCTTGCTGTTCATCTGATGGGTTTCTAACTTGAAGAATTTAATTATTGTTGGGTGCAGTCATTACATGGACTATTAATTGTTGATGCTTGAGCTTTTACCTGGTGATTTGAAAATGCTGCTCTACCAGAGAAAGGAGGGAGGCAAGTGACTTAAAAGGTGAGGGGCTAATGAGGAATGTTACAGGACTATATGAAGACTACATATGAGAAAGTCACTCAGCATTAAGCGTAGTTTCATAAAAATTAAAAAGCTAGTGTTAGATCTCAGACCCTCCTTGCATCATGGATAACACAGAGTCTTCCGGTTTTGAACATGAAGAGATAGGTAAGAGCCTCCTGGGTTTTTTGGTGGGGTTATCCTTGGTTGGTTGGTTTGGGTTGGGTTTTTTTGGTTTGGCATGGGTTTTGGTTGGTTTGGGATTGATTTGAGTGTTGGGGTTTTTTTTGACAGGTGAGTCAAAACTCAATTGCTGAGGTTTGTCAACTAAATTGAAAACAAGTCAATCCACAGTCAGTAGTGGCAAGTTTCTAAATAGAATTTATACAAATATCCTGATTAGTCCTTGCCATATAGCAGTTAATAGTATTTTGTATCACCTGTTCTTGACCCTTTTGGCTTACTGTCACAGATCTCTGTAGCCTCCTGTACAAGAATGAAAAAACATTTGTTATCAGTTCTGTCATGAAGGAACACTGAGCTATGTAATGTCATGCCTAATAGCTTGGAAACAGGCATAAGAGTAAACAGATGAGAATAAAAAATAATCCTGTGTCCCATACAATTAACTTCAGGTTGGAGAGTGTGCACACACACACACACACACACACAATGGGATCTAAGCTGTGCTTTGAGTATGGCATGACCTGAATGACTGGCAACATTTGGTTTTACCTGGAAGGAAAAGAAATACATGCCACTGCTTGAAGCAGCTTGTAGCTCTACATACCCATGCCTTGGCTGGAGAAGTTTGGCAATATTTAAGACAATGACTTTACTGACAGACTAAGATGCTCGTATGAACTGTGATTTCAGCAGTAAGGTGTTTTGGCAGACTCCAGGCACATCTCAGTACCCACCACATCACATCCAATATGCTTTTAGCAAGGCATGGTTATTTATATCAGTTTGAAGTGAAGTACAGAACAATTATTTCATGTTTGGCATTTACTAACCTTTTATTTATTTTAAATGACCAGCAAAAAACATCATCTGCATTCTGAATGTGGAGTAATACATCATGGGGCAAAGCAAGATGACCGAAAGTCTCAGTGTTTGATGGCAGGATGGGTGGAAAGGAAAAACAAACCACCACCATGGCCAGGAAAGCTCTTTTTAGTTCCTACCCAAGCCTACGTGGTAGGTAATGAAACGTACCCTAAGTGAAAGCTGTTTGCAGTACAACCTGATCTCTAAACACAGAGACTTTATAGAAGGTGCTTGCCATAATAACAAGCAACCTTGCTAAGAGAGAATTCTGATCTAACAATGAAGGACAACATCCAGATATTAATGAACTTGCTAAAAATGAAAAATAGTACTTTTTGTGATGGTAGAACCATACTCAGTGCGACCAACAAGAAATTTTTGAAAGAGAAGCAATTGTCCTCTTAAACATAGATCCAGTATTGATCAATGAAGTCTGGGTCTGCAGTCAGTGCTACAATTAGCTGTACGAAAGCCAGTTAATGATGATTAAGATTCCTGTTGCATGCAAAACTGACCTTGAGATATGGGCTAATCTCCCTCGCTCCTACTTTGCAACCTGCCTAACCATTCCTGACCCACAATGTAGGTAATTTGCCGATTTAGAGCCCATGTAATCAGTGAGTAGTGCAGTCAGTCGTTTCTTTCAAACTGAGGGTATGAGATTCTTGTCATTATTTCTGAAGTAAAAGGGGGTTGTGGACCATATTGCTGCTGTTACTGTCCCTTTGCCAGGGCTGTCAGTGCCAAGGTGTTTTTTTGTTGTTGCTTTATATTGCCTATAAGGGAAGCATTACAGCAACTTGATCTTCGCTGTGTTTTTTCCATAATTGATTCCTTTTTCCTCTTATGTTGTCCGAAGATTTTTTTCAGCTTTCTCTGCCAGCATGTTGAGGTTTTACAGGCTCTGTGTGCCTCTGATGACTATAGCTGCTGATTACCAAGGGCCCATTAGAAATAGTATTTAAAAGTTCTATTGTAAGAGCCAAAAGATTGTGAAAAGTTGCATCTCTCTTGACTGTGGTAATGCCGAGAAGTTCTCTGTTATGCAGGCATCCAGCCACAGGCTGACCAATCAAAAGAACTGGATTCTGAGTCTGATACAGTTCTACCTAAATTTTCATCTGTCTCATGCCTATTTGCATATCACTGCCTGTTATATAGGTAATGGGATGAACTCTCCAGCACGTTATTGGGCACCTCTTTCCAAGGGGAGGGGGCAAACCAAACCCTGAAGTTCTAAACAACCCTCGATTTGCTCTCTTGCCCTAACAATCACATCAGTAACAGGTGTTGAAACTATGTGGAAACCAACATGGTGGAACAAATTAGTTAGGGAGGGTTGTCACTGTTGGCCATCAACAGTACAAGAACGGCTGCTGAGTCACCAGCTGTGCAGGATCCACTGTCCTTATTTTCTATGACGTTACAAGTATGTGTTAAAAATGCTGCTCCATTTTCTTTCAGGGGTGCCTCTGTCGGGGGAACGATGAAATGACTATTCCTTCTCCCTTGGGCTTGGTGGTCTTCAATGAGTTCTTAGAAGCCTGGTAATTGGTGGAGGCATGAGATGTGAGGATGGTGATCCCCAAGCTTGAAGAGGTACAATGTGGGATGGAGGTTAATTTTGTGTGTGTGGAATAATGGGAATGGAGGGGAGCAAGAACAGACGAAGAGGAGCATCGTCTGGGCCTTGCTCAAAAAATTATCTTCTTCAGAATGAGTTGACAAGTAATGCAGGTTTCACAAAAGATTTCAAGATTTCCAATTACAGCTATGCAGCTTCTGACCTCCCCGGCGCCTCTGAGCCACACTGTGCACATGAGTAGATGTATAAGTCTGTTACAGTCCAGGTCCTGGCTCATCCATAATAGTCACTGCCTCTGAAATCTACCAAGTCATAGTACGGAACACTCCTCTTTGTAAACAGTGCTTGTCTGGGATTTGCACAATGAATGATTGATATTGAAGGCCAGGGTCACTAAAATTAACACCAGACATTTCAACTAACACCCTGTTCTAAAGGGGTGGTGGTATTCAGACTTGTGAGTAATTTTATCTTGTGGCAGACTTGCGTAGACATCTCTGTGTTAGCTATGTCAGTAAAAGAAACTTGTATTTCTAAGTCATGGTTGTGAAAGAGTACCCAGAAGGCTTTACTGCATTTGGAGCTGGTTGCCCAGAGAGGTGGATTAGTCTCTTCCTTGGAGATATTCAAAACTCAACTAGGCATATCCTCAAGTAACCTGCTCAAACTGTTTCTGCTTTGAGCAGGTGTGTTTGGACCAGGCGATCTCCAGAAGTCAGCCAGTCACAGCACCAGCACTTCTGTGGCTTGTTTTTCAAGAAAATGCAGATTTTGGAGAAGCAAGAGAGCAATCTCAGAAAAATTACTTGATTTTGTGCCTGCAAAATTTGGTCTCTGATTTGGAAGAAAATCCTAGTGTTAATGCTTGAATATCTCAAGTACCGTAGAAGGACTGTCTTTTTAGTCATGCCATCGTTATACCTCAATATTTTTCATGGACAAACTTATTAAAAAGTGAATACATTTAATGAACAAACCTTCTGTATAAGTAATAGGTATTAGCATAGTATTGAGGTGATGGGGGAAGCTATTCCAACTGTTTGTAAGCTTAAAAATATGCACAGGTGTTTGCATAAGTGCTGAACAGCTGCTTCACATGCTCTTTTGGCACAGAAAATGTTTACCCAGAGTTGCTAACTAACTTTAAGGTAGTTTAATATAAAATAAAATAAAAAAAAATCAGGCCCTCCAAACGTTTTCCAGATTATCAATCTAGTTTAAAATCATCTCTAAAACCTGGCTGGACTTTGAGGCATGTTTCCTGAGAGAAGCCAGGCAAAAATGCCTGAGCAGAGTGTACTTGGAAGGCACACGTGCATCCTCAGACTGAAGCATTAGTGTCAGGGTGAGACTGTGTCCTGATGCATGCAGAGCTAGCAGCCAGTAATGGCTGTGGCTCTAGGACCCTCTGCCTACTACGGAATTTATACTGTGCTCAGTAGCCAGAACCAAGGATGGGTGGGGAGTCGAGAAGACTGAGTCATTCGCTTTCATGCCTCTCCTAAAAAAAAATCAAAGTGATTCTGCCGCACACAAACATCCATCCTGGTTTTAGACAGACATATGTCTCAAGTGGTTACTAGTACAGATTTTAACTATGTCATTGCCAGTTCGCACTTCATAGTCTTGTTTCTCTCTTACAAAGCTCAGAATAACAATATATTCTTACAAACCTTGGCCCTTTTTGTGTTTCTAGATAATCTGAAAGTACCTGAACTGCGTTGTTTGCTTGTCAGGTATCTTGTTGTCTACAGGCACCTGCTGGCTTACATCCAGCCAGTTCTGACATCACAGCTTTGGAACATCAGCTTACTCAGTAACATGCTGATCACTGCTAAAGTCCTTCCTGCACTATCCTTGATGACTTTATGCTCTCTGTAGCTTTTCTCTCCATTGATCTACCAGTCTAAAAAAAACCCGCTTAATTATTTCCTGAAGTCTCTCTTCCCTTCAGACCTGTCACCCCTTTGCTTTCCTCTCTGTCCTTGTTCGCTCAGCCTGATACCTCTAAACCAACTTAAAGGCTCCTGGGTGTGGTGGCAGTTCTGACCACTGACAGTATTGTCTTCCTATATTTATTAATTGCAGATCTCATTTTTTGGTAAATGCTTCCTTGAGGTTTAAGTAAAGTAGAAGGTTTTTTAGCCCCAAGATCAATCAAAAAAACCAAACCTGTAAAGCAACTCAGTCTCTCCTTCCAGCAAGGTAGGAAGTAGCTGGGGGGAAGTGGGAGGGGGTATATCAGTTGTACTTTTCCATGCTAACACTACCCAGTTTTGGAGCAATATACCTTTGGGCAGGAGAAACGGTCACACCGCCACCAGAGCCATGACTGTCAGGCCATGGAGCTGGAAGATTCCCTCTGACTTCAAACCCTGGATGCGTGGCCCATATGTATCTACCAAAACTCCTTCACTGCAACAGTTATTTCCCTTCTCCCTTCAGCTTCTCCCGTTCTGCTTTTCAGTTTCTTTAATATATACATTTAGAGGAAAAAGTAGGGTGAGAATACTAGCAGATTTGTGTTGTAAAAGTATGTTAGGACAGTTACTATTGTTTAGAAAAATTTAGGAAATGGGTTCAACCAGTTAGGCTTTAAATTTCTTGATGACATTGAGTAGTTTCAGATCTTCCAAAATAACCTGTACAATGGGATTTGTCCAGTACAGTTATTTCGAATTGGCTGTATATCTGGAAGTCACCTGTAACATAACCCTTTGGTTATGCCTCAAGGGCAAAGCTATCTGCACTTGGCAACTGCTTTTTTTTCAAGTCCCTGATCCCTTCATTTATATTTTTTCCACTTTCATAAGCACCTTTTATTCTCTTGAGGATGATAAAGAAGCCTTCCTCTTGATGGAGCAAGCAATCTTCAGATAATACAGTGGAGCCTTTTTGTAGACCTGGACAGAACACCATAGGGGCTTGGTCTTCAATTCACAAGTAGCATGTACTAAACCAGTGATGTCTTCTGTTGCCATCATTTATCTACAGGGGAACTTTTAATGAATATAGGCTTCCATATCGGTCTGTTGGTTAAAGAACTGCCCTGTGCAAGATACTGGAGTGATACCGACTTGTAAATGGTCAAACTAAGTTCTTCTGTGTGTGTGGACCTCTTCTGGGATTATGTGCCCTCTGAAAATTTTGCATGTGTGAGAAATCTCACTTTGCATAAATAATGATTATATTGTAGAAAAGAACATTAAGCATGCCCAGTTCAAAACTGTGTGTGGTAGCTGGACATAAGAACATTTAAATGAAACTGCTCCCATGTGTTGCAAAGGTCATTTAGGAAAGGTTGACATCATAAGTGATTCATGTCTGCAAAAACAGAGTGACTGACATACTATCACAACATCACTTGAGATGAAAGTCTTGGCTGTCAGAGCGTTTGGTGAACACGCTGCCAGGACTTGGTGGTACTTTGACATCTGTGATGCAGCCCAAGGGGAATTTCAGTTTGCATATTTAAATGGATGATCAGATGGCACCTCATCAGCCACAGTCTATCTTGCAATGAATTTTTTTTCCCACTATATGGTGTAGTTAGGGCTTACCCTATATCTCTGACTGGGAAGATTAGCTTTACTTGTAGTAATCTCACCAACTGCTGACATGTTTGGATAGTCACCACACTTTAAACAACTTCTGAAAAGTGGCTCATTGAACATACTAATAGAATTTCTCAGTGAGCTCTTTGCTTCCTTTTTTGGACAGTAAGTAGCTTGTCAATAACACAATTACAACAGCAGTTTGAAGATCATGAAAGATTGTCAGTTTGCTCTTGATTTGTTACAAAAGTGGAGAAAGCTAATCAGCAGGTAGTTCTTAGTGTCAGTGGACATAGCTGGAATGCAGAAGTATTCGAAAAGCACATGTCATCCTGTCTCATCACAATACCTGAAAAATTAGCATCTTGCCCTTCTCTGTTTATGACACTGTTTATGGTTGCTGACAGTCGGCAGTAATTTGTGATGTCAAATCAGCACTGAAGCAAAGATTCTCCCCAAATCCCCTTTTTTTGGTAGCATCCTCCAAGTGAATTACGTATTGGAGTATAGCAACTTATAGCGGTCACAGATATTAAGCCTTCAGTATGTAATATTGCCTAAAAAGTTATCTTGGCTCATATGCAATGCAGTGAACACACAGAACTACTGAGTACATAGTATTGGTTTCTTCCAAAAACTTAAATTTGCTGAAGCCATTCGCGTCCCGTAGCTCTGTCAGGGAGCAAGGAGCAGTTTATCGGGCAGCTAAATAACACTGTAGACATCACAGAATGAATGATTGGCAGTCTTCTTCAGGTGAAGCAGCTTCTGATGATTCATTGAGGGCTAATGCTAAGATTCAACTGTGTAAGGTTGCTTCCATTTTTTCAAGCTAGTAACGGACCAGAAGGAGAAAGTTCAGATGGGGTTTACCTTGGCAGCTTGGTATTCAACCTTGCTCAACCCTCGCACTAGTTCTGCTCTTGCGTTCAACTCAACCACAGCCATTCCAGCTCCTGTCCCGACACGTGTATCTCCCTCAGCACTCTACAGACATGGGACAGAGAGTTTCTTCTCACTGGGGCAGGCCTGCTGTGAATCATAGGGTGTCCCCAGGAACAGCACAAATATCCATTCTCATGTGGAAACAGAATGTGGTATCTCAAGCAAAACCTCCAGAGCCAGGTGACTCTGCTCCTCTGCCATCAAGTACATCCCCAAAAGAGTTGGGATTTTTCTCTTGTTCTCAGACACTTGTTTGCTCTCATACAGTGTTGCCTGAGCAGCAAACATATGTGATTAGGCTCTTATGCTATTTGTCCCCCATAGCATTAGCTTTGAGATCAACTTTGAGAACATTTGTGGACGTGCCTCCTCTGTATGCATGCTGCTTTGGAGTCCTTTGGCAGGGTCATCAGCCAGCTCTTTGGGAGATCTGTTATAAGCTTGAATCTTTGACAACAAACATCAGACAAGAACATGATCGATATCACTTGCAGTCTTGCAGGTTCCTGGGGTGTGATTTGACACTTCCTGATGTTTTTTTGTTAGTCTAGCATTGACAGCATTACATTTCATCAGGCTCCCCAATAATGAAACCACGATTTTGTGCTAAGATGTACAGACCGTGACGGAGTTTTCCACCAATCATCCCCCAAGAACAAAGAGAAAAAAACCTTGCAGAAAAAGCATCTCCTAAACAACATTTCAGAAAAGAGAAAGCGTACATCAAAATTTCCAAGAATAATATTACAAAATTCTTTACTTATCAGGTTAGAGGGCAGTGTACCTTCAGATTGACGTCCCGGCAGAGGAAACTGATCCATTCCTTTCGAAATTACAAGGTCTGATTAGATGAGCTCCCTGATCTCATATTCTTGTTTTACACCAGCTTTTCTTCTTGCCTCAGAACTTCCATTGTGACCCCACTCTATTGCCATTTAGCATTATCATTATTTAAATATGTTATTAAGCATTTCAAATACTGTGAGATTAATCTATCCTTCTAGTGCTCCCCTACAAGTCCTGATAGGCCAGATGGGAACACCTCATCTGCTTCCTTTGCCACCAAAACACCCAAATGCCTAGTTTAATCTTTATAGATTGGATGACTACAGCATAACCTGGAAAGCGATGCCATCAATGTGTAACCCTCCCGTGTGTTGCGTTCCAATGGCTTTATTGTGCTCTATTTTTAGCTGACTTTTAGATGGAGGATGTCCCAATTTTACTTTCCCTTTTTCTTTGGTCCAGTACACCCATTCCAGCTGGTAATGGGCCTCTGAGTTTGTCACTGCTCACTGAATGAACAGCATTGATAATGTTTTAGTAAGTTGCATGGAGAAACCTTGTTGTGCTTTTCCTTCTTTACTCCCTTTGCTGTGAGAAGCTTGCATAAATTTTAGTGTCACTTAGTCACACATGAATAAGACTCTTTCAGTGCCACGCAAAAAAAATGTTACTGAAAGGCCAGTTATGAAAACAACTTTAATTTCCCCTAAATCCAGTAGAAGCTGTATATATTAATTTTATCCGTGGATCAGCCCTTAGCTAGTAGAACTTCTTATTTAG
The DNA here is from genome assembly GCF_964237585.1 of Gallinula chloropus. Lineage (NCBI taxonomy): Eukaryota > Metazoa > Chordata > Aves > Gruiformes > Rallidae > Gallinula > Gallinula chloropus. Next base: position 13,648,553 of record NC_140088.1, read on the forward strand.
GTGCTATCATGGTGCTATACATTTTTGAGTGAATACTTTCTTCAAGCAAAACTGCGTGGATTTCAGTGTACGGATCGAGGAACATCAACAGTGAAGAGCACTGAATATTTCCAAAAATTGTTTTAAGCCATAAGTGGTTAATGTTAACATTTGTTTAGTGCCAATAAAGTTAAATTTATGTGGCACATAATTTAGGAAATTGAGTAGGCAGAGAGCTGATGGATGCCTTCTTAGCTAAAAAAAAAAAAAAACGTTCACTTTCCGTTCAACACTCACACAGGTTTGTCATAGCAACCTTGAAGGTGGCCATAACGCTAAGCAAAATAAACAGTGCTAGCATAATGTTCACTGTAATAACATGTCTCATGAGCTAGTTCAGTACTCCTTTTTATTACCTTATTTTCATTGCTCATTCACTGTGTTGGAGTTCTGTTTTGTGGTTTAATCATTATTACATCATTTTCCTTTCTTAATTTAAAGCTGCTGCCCTTTTCCTGTCATTCCATGCCACCTCTTCACTATGTGCACGTATCCCTCTTAACTTGCTTTATTTCTTAATAGTGAGTTCTCTATTAGTTCCTAATAAAGACTAATAGTTGGATACACTTTGTATAAATCTAACTAGGCAATACCTTGGCATTAGCAGAATAAAAAGGGAGGACTAACAGGAAAAGAGCAACACAGTTAACAAAGTATGACAATACAATATGCACAGAAAGGCCAATCAAAGTCCATCAGTCACATGTGTCAAAATAAAATAAAATTCTAAATTTTCGAGCTAATGCTCCATTTCATAAATCACACCCAATGTTTTGCACAGATCCTGAGTTTAAATTAGAAAACCTGTTCTCCATTCCAGTATTCTCCTACCATCCTCTTCCTTTTGTAGACAAAGAAACCTAGATAAAATTGAGTGTTTACGAAACAACATGCCAGAGATTTCCAGCAGACGGAAACTGCTACTACATGTGCCTTCCCAGTCACTCTGAATACACACAGCAGAGTCCCTGCTGACTCTCCCTGGGAAAGGCCACCTGCCAGGTCAGGACAGAAGAGGGACAAGGATTCAGTGCTGGCACCCTATGTTACTCCTTCTACCTTCTCCTAATTGACCTAATAAAATAGCTGAACTTCTTATTCTTAAGCAGTATATATATATACACTACCGTATGAACCAAACCCCCACCCCCCCGACCGCCAAACTCTATTATCCTTTTCCCTAGGAAAAACATGCTAGTTTATCATACTGGTAGGTATTGGTAGCTCAGATGGTGAGGTGAACATGAGATGTAGAAGAACAGAAATATTCACTTTTCAAAAACCCTTCTGAGTCCCATTCAACTCAATTCTATGTCAATTTGGGATTTTAAAAAGGTCTTGCACTGTCCATCCTCTGCTATTCTGTCCAAGTCTCTCTGTATAAATGTACAAAGAAATGACCCTTGTCGCATCTGGAGTACATCTCGTAATGTTTATCCACAGTGCTATATTCACAGAAAGACCATCTACAAGTGACATGGAGTTCTCCAGGTTTTAAGGAACAGCAGAAGGGATGTACACGATGACAACAAATCAAATTTAATGATACGTTATGTATATTTACTTTACAAAAGGCCAAAGAAAATGTCACAAATCCTTCCCCCCAACCAAAAATGCAATCCACAGAAAATACACTAGTTTTCAGGAGCTTTTCCCAGGTGCTGATGCTTCACCTTCAATGATTGCTGATGCAAATGGTGAAATGCACCTAAAGCAGCAAAGTTGCTCTCATTTAACTCTCTGCACTGAAATGTGGTATCATCATTATTGCAGTGGCTGTTCAGTTTCTTCTCCTCCTCTCCCTGTGCAATACCAGAATATTGGGAAGGAAATGCCATTAGGGAAAACTCATTACCAAAAGTCCATCTGCATGAGTAAGGACTTGATTCCAAGTGGGCTCATTGCTAGTCTGGGTCAAATTTGGCTAAAGCATGATAGCCAAATTTCATTCATTTAAATGAAAAAAACAAACTTCATTTAAAACCAAAACAAATGAACCTCCCCCCCCCTTTCTTACTCCAAATAAAAAGGGAATCCCTACCAGCGCTGTTCTATAAATGGAACAAAAGGCTTTTACTGATATTTTTTCAGCAGTACAATGTGACAATTCATTTATGGAATTGGGTTTATTTGAGTATATGTGCCCTCACGATTTCATGCAATGGTATTCTGAAGAAAATAATAGATTAGCCAAGAGATGGTGGGCTAATGCTGTTTGTCTTTGTTTTATGATGTTAATTAGGTTTACTTGATTGTCTGTACCTCAGACCACAGGATTAACTGAATGCCCTTCATATTAACTCTCTCATCAGATAATTATCATTGCTTTTTCCACGCAGTATTATTACATGCAACATCTACTTTAATTATCCTCCAAATATTGAATAAAAAGTGTTTTCATTATATAACGTATTTACTCTTAGAGCCATGAAGTCATGAACTCGTTTTAAGGTCTGAGGAAGAGAAGCAAATACAAAATGATTATGGGCAAGACATGCTGTCTGCCTCAGCAGTCAGCTTAACGTCTATCATGGAGAAATGTATTTTCCAAGGCCAATTGTGGCACAAGTATTTTTAACTTGCCCTTGCTTACACTGGTTTAAATCTGGAGTAACTCACTAAAGTTAGAGAGTAGAAGCCTGGATGAATTCCACAGAGTGAGAAAAGAATTTGGCTGCTAGCATATAAAAGTAAAGCTGTTAATCTTCCTTTTGATTCTAGAGTTGGTCATTTCTTCATAAATGTTTACTACAGCTGTAATATCTAGGAAAAATGCTTATTTAACATTTTTGGCTGAAAATATGTTTTCTTCTGAATCTGTATCTCAAGAAAGTGTTTAATTGTATCAAATATATCAACCTCCCTCTCTTTTTGTACAGCTATACTGCTTCTACACTTAATCTCACCAAGCAGCTTCCTTCGCAGTACTCCAAGGAAGTAAGGATGTGACAGTATTCCTGCTTCATGGACAGCCAGCAGAGTATCACAGAGATGGTGGACTAAATTCAGAGAAAGGATTTTATCCTGAACTGTCTCTGTAGACACTTACAGGCACATTCAGTTGCCTTATCTACTCAACATGGAAAGGCACTTAAAGTCAACCAGTACCTAATATTTAATGTTTGAAGTTATATTACCTGTTGGACAGACATACAGGTGCATCAAGTTGGCTGCTAGCATGTAAAATAAAGCTGTTAATCAAACAGCCAGGATTCACAAACACAGAGGTTCCTCATACTTATTTATTCATGATAATTAATTTTCTACCTAAATCTGGAGTATAAATTCTCCAGGAGTACAAGGTGGTCCCAATAGTTCAGTCTGACTGAGTAACCCACTGGGCTGTGGGTCCCAGGCTTGGTCCCCATCGGTGCTGGGGCGATTGATCCTAGGTGACTGCTCCATCCAGCAAGTGCTCTAACAAATTTCCTTAGTAGAGTTTGCTTTCTGAAAAGCACATACTTGCTGTGCCAAAAAGGTGCATTTTCAAAGGTATGCAGCTGGGCAGGGAAGAACTGGATTCTAGAAATTTCTCTGTGAAACCAATTGATTCATAACTGATCCTTAAGAAGAGATCTTGCCTGAGAAAGCCTCATACCTTTATTTTATTTTTATTTTTAGAAAGACAGCAAGGAGCACCAACCCTGTGTGAGAATGGAGTGGTCCTTGGGTGCCCATATGATATACTCAATTTGCTTAAAGGTGTTTTTCCATCAACATTGTGGAGCTGGAGTGGGCCATTGACAACTTGCATACTTAGCACACTCCATGGTTTGTAACTGTTCCCAGACAAAGAGCTTCCTGTCTTGCAAGAAGCTAAACTCTTCATTGTAGTAAAGCCAGTAGGAAAGACAATACCTCAAGGTTCGGTCATGTCTCATCACTGTTTTTTTTTTTTATTTGTATTTGTGATTAGAAATTTTCCAGACAGTCTGGTGTCTGAATGGACACTGCAAGAAATAAAACAAGGGTGAGCAAAAGCTCCCACAAGAGAACTTGTAAATAAAACTTACGTTTGTATAGGTTTTACCTAATCACAGGAACAAGTAAGGGGTATATTGATTTGTGGATGTGAGCATTAAGGGCTAACATAAAATGTATTCAAAGTAAGTCTATTGCTAAAATAACCAGTTGGTTTGTATTTACTATCTTACATGGTGATGCAGGAGCCAGAAGATCTACTGAAGCAAAACCCCTCTAAGAACACAAAGAGGAGTCAAAAAGAAAATAAGGGCGGAAAAGTATATTTTAAAATTAACATTACTAAAATTATAAATAACTTTAATTTAATATACTTTTTTCCCCAGAAGTCCTTTACGTACCACTAAAGGAAGGCTGCATAATAATCATTGCCTATAAAACCACTCCCTGCACATATGTCGAGTATCTATACAGCATACAGAGCACCACCTACTGACATGCAAAGAGCAGGACATAGTCTTCCCTCCTAAATCAGCTTCTTACTGTTCAGTGATTTCAGTTTTGTTAAAACCCCTTCTGTCCTTCATGTGGCCATGTCTTCCAACTCTAATTCACACAATGAACTGTAAAAGGACTATGAGGCAAATAAAAATATCTTGGGAAGTGATCAAGTTAAGGACTTGCTGTTCCTGTGTTCCTGAATGTGATGACTTCTGAGAGCATTCACATTGTGTATATAGTAACAAAAATGTGAATTTAAACAACAACAAAAAAAACCAAATCACAACCCCCACCCCCCCAAAACAAAACAAAACAAAAATCATCTTGCACTGGCAGGGAGTAAATCATGCATTTTCAGAGGACATCATCTCTTATTTTCTCAGTCAGCATAATTTACATCAAATTCATCTTTCACAAGATTAGTCTTTGCTTGCTCTTGGACAGAAACAATAGGAAGTAATATATTACAAGGACTGCTGTATCTCCCTCTCCTCTTAAGCTGAGTTTAAATGCTTTAGTAGACTACATGAGAGTTTTTGATTAAGTACCGTTGTCCTTACTTCCCTAAACAGTTCCTATTCCTCTGGCTTCCACCAGACACGCTGAAGTTGAAATTTCAAGTTTTACTGCTGTCATCCTCCAGATATGAGTTTATATCCCATAACCCTAACACACGCACACCACACCACCACCCCCAATTTACACAGACATGAAATGCAGCTCCACACAAAGAAGGTATGAATGACAAGAGATGTCCTGGAAATAAAAAGGAAGTTGAATCTTCCTTACTTCTCTGTTCCATGGTATTTATTTTTTTTAACCAATAAAAAATGCAATAAAGGGAGCAAGAAATACAGATACTTTTCCGTATCTGTGTAGTTTAGCCACTAGTTATTTGACGTATGAATTAGCAATGCAAATAGTGAGAGGGAGAAGAGTATTTACAGAGTAGCTGGAGGATTTGTGGAAGCCGTCACGCACACATGATGACAGTGTCTTGGTTTCACCCACATTACTCCCTCTTCTCAGTTACAGAGCCCCCAACTCTTTGAGGAGCAGCCATATGGTTAGGGAGGGGGGAACTGATGCTGCACAGACAGGATCTGGGTTTTTTTTTTTCCTGTGCTCTCAGACAGAGAGCTCCTTAGGGACAAGCTGGGCTTAGGTGGTTGCATAATTTTGCTATATTTCTTAAGCAATTTTTTGCAAGATCCATTTCAAAGGCTTGCACAATTCTACTTTTCTTAGTTTGTGTTCTTATCTTTTGGTTTCTGCCTTAAAAACTCCTGTGAAGGTATGCCATTGGCATTTAACAAAGGCAGTCCTTCGCAGCACAGCCAGTATTTTAAAGGATTATACTGATACTAGGAAGATACACAAAAATCCTGCCAGAATCTTTCTGAAAGAACTGAAAAATTTCTGAGCTTCCTGAGTATTCCCCAAAGGCATTAAAAAAAAAAATTGTGGATGACCCTTCTGATTTCATCTCACCAAGAGTATGTTGATGTCATCTGAGATTTATGCAGCACAGACATTTGGGAAAAGGGAGAGTAGACTTTAATTCTTAAAGAGCATTAAGGGTGCTAACAGTTATTGTCATGTTACCAGTCAGCTCAGAAATATATTAGAAGCCTGGAAGAGCATCAGCCATTGTATTATCATTTGGAATTGGACCCCCAAAAAGAAAAGCATAAGCAATAAATACGCTGAAAGCTCAGAAAAAGAATTTGGCACTGTTAGAATGGACTGGATCTAAGCACTTTTCCTGATGGGGAAAAATAGCCATTAGAAAAATGATTGTTGCTATTTATGAACATTAGGTTGCTAAGTGACATCATGTGATGTTCACTGCTTCATCGGCCACCCACAGTTCTCAAGGAATAGCAACAGAGGGGGTGAAAGGGGTGAAAGAAAACCAAGAGGCTGAGTTACTATTTAAAAAAAAAAAAAAAGCCTACAGTTCAAGGCCAAGCAAATAAGCTTTCTAAAAATACCTTCTTTCTTTCTTTTTCTAGGAGAATCCGAGAGGTTACGAACTTTTTACAAATGCAATACACAGGTGAATCTTTTCAAATGAGAGCCTAAGGAGCCAAACCTGCCCCTAACCTCAAATATAAGTTGGTGACCTACTTTTATATAAACATACTCATACGGATGTGTGCACATACATGTGTTGGTATGAAACTTTCCATGACCAGAGGACTGTATGCATTAAAGGCCATGTCACACATTTTTTAATTGCTTCTAATGTTGTCAGACTTCAGTCATTTGGCCTCAAATTCTTCATGCTTCTTTAATTTACTCATTTTTTTATGACTTCTGCCATGTTGGCTCAGCTGCCTTACATAGATTAGATTACTTAAGCAACCATTTCACTGAACATTTAGCACTTCCCCTGCTTTGCAGTCTCTTGAAATTCATGAGGGGACCTGGGACAAAGACAACCTGGGACAAAGACAGCACTGAGTTGGAGAAGAGAAAAAGTCTGGATTAAACCCCTCAGGAAAGCATGCAAGAGAAACTGATGAGCTTGGATGTAAGAACAGAGAAGATGATAGACAACAGACTGGATAATTCATTTTTTTCTGTTGTCTTGTAAGAAAAGCTCTAACAGTATGAGTTGGAAGCCAGCATTCAAATCCTCAACCTATTTCGGACAGTCCTTGCACTCAGGACTGGGCATGGGGAGGCATAAGGCAAAAAGCTTGTGTGCTCAGCCTTTCTAAACTGTGTATCTTTTTAGCTGTTAATATTTAGTAATTTTTTACTCCTCTTTTTTTTTAATCACCTCTCCTGTTATGATTTCTCTTTGATGACTTTTTGAGTGGTTTTCTCTGGACCACGAGCACTTATCTTAACTTTATTGATACTTTGCTTTAATCTTTAATACAAATATATAAAATGATAAAAATTAGCTATTTACCCTAAATGTCCCTTCCCCCAGCCTCTCACAGCCTCCAGTTGTCACTCTCTTCAGATTCTTTCAGTCGCACTATCAACAAACTCTGGCAGTTTTCATTTTTAATTTTAATGTTGTACTTAGGCACAACAGGTTATTAATCTGATGTCTGTTTTCCAGAGAAAACCATTTAGGATATTGAATTCATTTTCTCTATTCTCACATTCAGTGATTAGAAAGGAAAGGCAAATTGGCAGTACTGAGTGCTGGGATAAATGTGTTAGACAGTAAGGCCTGGGGAATGCTTGTTGGGTTTTCTTTCACTACACGATTATCAATAAGCACCTGCAATTGATACATCATTATTAACTTTCCAAGTTGGCACGCACAGGGGTGAGTAGCGTGTCAGAGTCACAAGTTTATGCTGATTCGCATTCAGGTCACACTTTGATATGGAGCTTAATTCCTGACCTAGAAGGGAATTTCTGACAGAGAATGCAAAACATCGGGTTCTAATCTTGCTTATTGAAACCTTTCCACTACCAGGATCCTTGAAAACTGCTTGTGCAGCACTACGGAAGCCTTTACATTAGAAGTGTGTCTTCTTTTAGAGAGGGAAAAGCAAGAATCTCATTTCATGCACACTTCTTTGTTGACATTTTCATTTGTGCTGTGGGGGAAAAAAAAAACAACCAAAAAACCCACAAAGAAGACAAATACACCCTCAGTTCATTTTCCCGTGCTAACAGAGTAGCTTTTTTTTCTGTGGCAAACACACCTTCCAGACAGGGAGTTGCTTTTGGACTTCAGTGGTTCACTCCCTTCCTGTTTAAGACCAATTACGTCTCATTTGCAATACCATTAGTCAAGGAAGTGGCTATCCTGAGGTCACTTCTCAGCCCACCCTTCCTAAACGGCACTGGTCTGCCTTTCTTCCAAGCCACCAGGCCCTGAGGTTGGGCCCTCTTTGTGGTGAAGGCTCCTCCAAATGTACAAGCAACGTCAACCTTTCAGGACTGGCCACAACTAGTGCAAATTGAAATCCTCCACACTACTCTGAAAGCAGTGGTTTGAAAAATGACGCTGGCTATTTATTAAAACAGCAAGCATGATCAGACCAAGCCAATTTGCTGGTTTAACAGATGGAAGCTTGTTAAAAATCTTTATTCCAATATGTTAAGAATCCAGTTTTGCTACAAATTGTGAAGTATGACTTGTGAGTCAAGCCCCAGTGGAATGGATGTCTCATACTTTGAAAATCTCCGCTTCACATTCAAGACCCTACATTTGCCGCTTTATGATGTTTTGATTTGGGTGAGTTTTTTGAAGTAAACTATTCTCATCATTTAATAGTACCCCATGTTTCCTGTCTTTTAACTAGGACAGATACTCCGATACTTCACATTTTATCAGTTGAGGAGAGTATTATGAAGACAATGGTAATTTTCTAAATTTATTAAGTTCTGATCTACTATCTTCACTATGCAGATAACACTGTTTTATACACCTGAAGCACAAAGAGCATTAAGTGATTTCCCAGGGTCACACTGTGTACATGACTAGCATAGAAATCATTTTGTTTTACTGCATGCAAGAGATCTTGTCTCTGATTTCTGTTCTCAGAAAAAAAAAAAGTTAATAAGGAAAAAAACACAGAAAATTCACTAAATTGTGGGAAACCCACAAAATAAAGAAACACTGATTAAAAAAAAAAAAAGAAAGAGAGTTGTGAGCTGAAAGAGGGAGCTTTTGCAAATCTATATGCCTGGCTTCCCTGTGGATGCAGCATAGTGCCTGTGGTGCCCTTGCACACTTGCTTTCACGGAGAATTCTGCAGCCTTCCAGCATTACTGACATAGGCTGGAGAGACTCAGTAGCAGGTTTCCGAACTCAGAGAATCCCTCTCAGGCAACTCGACATAGCTGCTCTCATACCTTTTTCACTATTTAAATTTTAATTTTAATTTTAATTACGTTGGTATTTGCATAAGAACACCCATAAGACTTTCCTCCGTTGTACCTTTAAAAAATGGAAACAGACTTAAGTATCAAACAGGCACCTATGGCTACATCATACATGAGAATAAAAGCTTAAAATAAAAAGTTTGTGTACATGTATGAGGAAACTAATTTTCAACCAGAAAACCAAAATGTGAGAGCACTTTGTGCTTCATTTTTTCACTCCTGTAACTCTGGTTTTGAGGCAAGATGAATAAAGTTACCTTTCAGTGAAAGGGAAAGAGAACGGAGAGAGGCTGCGATACACGCAGCTCCTCGCAGCGAAGCCCCGCCACTTAACTTCTAAGAAATAATGTCAGTGTAAATCATGATGTGATGAATGCTTCACCGAAATGATTCATGCCATATGGTCTGAAGAGCAAAACGGGCACAGTTTATTTTTAAAAGAATGAGAAATACGAACTTGGAATATTCATCGCTTTGTCCTGCCAGGCTGAACATTTGCTGTAGCAGGGGACAGACTTACTGCAGGTCTGTCTTTTTTTGCTCACTTAATATGTTGCACCAGTTTGAGGCTTCAGTCTCATTCATAATGGAATAACGTCCACAAAATTATCACTAGCGCTCAGCAGCCACTTCCGAAAACAAATGTTCACTGGGCACCTGCAGACTAAAACATCTTCTCACTTTCCCTTAAAAAAAGCCACGAGGAACTTCAGGAGTAAGTAGTCCTCATGGTGTAATGACTGTCTTGGTAATGAGAAGACAATTACATTGAGTCCCTGGACAGAGGTGAAACGTGCTGGCGATTCCGAGTCACGCAGCTTTCCCTTTTGTAAAGCTGCTTATGGTCAACACCTTTCTGGCTATATTGTGTCTGAGCATATTCAACATGAGACTAAACTTAAGCAAAAAAAGAAATCTAGGTTCTTTCAACAGCCATAATGCTTCTCTTGTAATGCACCACTAGGAAAAATACAGAAGCAAATAAATGTAGACGCCTGGTCTTCAAGGGATCATTTATTTTTATCAGTGATGCTAAAACGCATGAGCACATCTCACTGAAACATTTAGGCCTCACACCTACTCCTTCTAAAGTAAATGACAAAAACCTCAGCAACTTACACTACGTGCAATTAAGCCTATACCATTACAGAGTTACACTGCGCCTTATCCTTTTTATTCCAACTCAAGGACGAGGAGCCACTGTCTCCTTAGGCAAGTACTGGAAAAAGGGGAGCAGTTGGTAAGCAGCAGTCATTGTGCAGGGTGCTGACTGCTGCCTGGTTCTGCCCTCTCCCCCACCAAAAAAAGCAGTTTGAGAGCAGTCTGCTTTCAAGAAATTGAAAATTTCACTCTGCAGAATTTATCGCTCTGTGCAATTTCTCAAAATAATTCATTTTGGGTTGAAAACTTCCATGTAACTGCTTCAGGTGGCTTGGTTTGGTCTGGGAGATGTTACAAGGGTGATCTCTTCAATTTCAATAGAGTAGCCCTTAAATTGACGGGCAGGATTCTTGTAGCTAGTATAAATCCATGCAGGATCAGTGAAGTTAATATATCCATCATTCACATCTACTTTGTTTGCAAGATTAATGTAACTAATATGGAGATCAATTTTAACTTGCAGTCTGGTTCCACAGTGACATAATTAAGGTAATACAACCTGGGGTGGGTGGTCCCTGATCATCCTTAAAGATAAGATAAGTGTTTATAGACGGATTGAAAGCAATTTAACATTAGATTTTAAACAAGCAATTTACACTTGTTTAAATGTCAGTAAGCCTAACGAGCAGTGCCTATTTTATAATATGTTAAAAGGATGGTGAGTACATTTTTTACAGATGGAAGTTGAACAGGTTTAACATGGATCATCTTAAACGGATGAAAAAAAATATCTGTGTGAAGAAGTTATTTCATTTTGACAATTAAACCCGTTATTGGTCTGTTTTAAACTCAATTAATATAAGCTTCTTATATCAAGTTAAGCATGCATAAAGTGCTGTCCTTTTTCAACCATTTTTAAACTGTGCACATACAGTACAACATCACAGGCAGGCAAACTTGTGTTAGAGGAAAGCATTTATTATGCAGCATATTGAATTGCTTCTCCATGCCTATGATCCCCTCTAGTGGTCAGTAACTGTCTCCTAAACGGTTCTTGATACTACAAATTGTTTATACCTCTTCTGCATTAAAACAGTCTGTCTCCTCATTTGCATTCAAGAGGTCGGGTTCTTTTTATTCCTGTGCTGCATATAAGCAGGGCAAAGCAACCGACTCCTTCCACACATGCAGCCAGCTTACCCCGTGGGCAGTTTTACTTTCCTGTCTAGGAGAAGACTGTATGCACAATGTACAACCCCAAGCCTGCTCTGTTGGCAGCACAGTCCGGGAGGTGACAGCGGGACCCCTCCACCCACCCTTGCTACTCATCTGTATGATAACTTTTCTACAGAAAAGTTAGGATTAAAAAAAAATAATAAAATCTTGTGGAATTAAAACAGTGTTTGATGGGTGTGCTTGGCTGTCATATATATGCAACGTGATCAGAAGACAGAAGGAGAAATTATTGTTTTATGTAATGTTCTGTAACACACACTAGCAAAATAAATTTACATCACGCAGCAAGATTTAGAGACCCTGAGAATACTGCTGCCACCTAGTTGTACCACACAGTACCTCTTCAATTCCCAGACGACTGTAGTTTTAGATTAGAATATGTTATGATGGTTTCACTTCCAGTTTCACTTACTGTTGTTCCCAGTTCTTTTTCTTAGCATACACTTTTGAGTGGTATGAAAACTACTCAGTTTCTCAGAACCACTGTGCAGTGGTGACTCGCTATGGGTAGCATAAAGCTACAACTTTAGAAAAGAAAGCGAAAGAAAACTGCCTATTTCTGAGTATCTTCTCTCTATCAATTGGACATTATTGTTGTTTAAACGGGAGTAAGAGTTCTTATTTTCAAAATATCCACCCTCAGATGTGTGCTCCTTCACTTACAGAAATTATAATAACACACTTGGAACACAAGTACTCATAAAGCTCAGTCATACAGACCAAGGCACAGGTGAGAGCTGTGAAAGAGACCACTGAGCTCCTAGCACTGATGTACCTCACATGGTCAACATAAGCCTATCAGACTTTAAAATGTTTTTCTTTCCACTGACTGCCATAAATAATGTTTTTAATTTCTAGATTTCTGTCTCTGTGTGTGGGAGGATGTCATGGCTGTCCCAATTCCCTCAATTCCCAAAGCTTAGTACTCAGTAAAGCCACGTCTTACTCTAAGTGGAAATAATTTAACATAGATACTTCCAAAAACTGTGGAGATTTCACTTATTAAGAAATCCATGTTGTAATTACTTCCACTCAATTGCACACCTTCCCATGTGTTCCTCACAGAACACAATGCTAGATTTTCTGAAGGTCCATTAAAGACAATGCTGATTTAAAAAAAAAATAAAAAAGCAGAATTTTCCTTTTAGTGAATAGGAAAGAGAAGAGTCTATGGCTGAGCTAGGTGAAATTAAAAAAAATCCCTCCAAGGAGCTAAAGTAGCAATATTGTTTTTGAGAGAATTGGGGGGATGCTTCACCAAAAGTAGCTGTGTGTGAGGGATAAAACAGGGATAGTTTGGGACAAAACATACATAAAAAGTTGGAACTAGCTTATGTCTCTCTCTCAACATTGCTGTTGCTATGAAAAGCTTGGAAATAAGAGGACCCAGACATCTCAAAATACAAGACAAAAGAAAACCAAAGATCAGACAAAGTCATGAGTTTTGGAAGACCTGACTTCTAGTTTTCCAATTAATAGGTCTAATAGTACTGAAACTGGAAAACCCTGCAGGTCACAGGTCTGAAAAGTGACATGCTCAGTGACACGCTCAGGAGGTCATCCCGCTCCATCACATGCGGCCGCAGTCCCACATGGGCTACAAAGCCATGTGCCGCTTCAGAGGTGTGCACCCCAATGGCCACATCCAGAGAGCAAGCCTGCATTCCTCGGGCAGGAGCAGTCAGCCCTGGTACCCTCATGCCTGTGAGTACAATACAGTCCACCTATCCCAGACTCCCTCCATAGTTTATTAAAAATGTCATAAACAAGCTGGACTTTAAGCTCAACCAAGCTCCCAGGCCAGGTCTGAGCACCCCACTGTGGAAAACCGAGGCTAAAGGAGGTCTGCAGTCATGGTCTGCACCACCTCAGGCAGTCTCACAGGTCAAAATCCAGAGACGTTCCAGAAATGCTGCGGAGGCCTGGGCCTGAAAGCTGGCTTTCATTCACTGCATCCCAGGCGAGGCATAGGGCATGGGCACGAGTCTGCGGGTGGCAAAGCCGGATTCCTTCAGCATGTCACATCTGGTGGCAGAAAGGGCTGCCCTGGCATCTCCATGTCTTGTATTTCTCCAGGTTGCTGGTACCTGATGGAGCACACGGTAGGCAATGGGTGAACCGACTGCAGTGGGCAGTGATTTGGGGCCAAATCCGGAGTGCAGCAGCGGGGACTGCTATAAAGCCAGGAGACGAAGCCCACCAGGGAAAGGGCCAGGCAGCTCCTGTGCTCCTCAGTAAATGAGGAAAGCGAGGGCCGGCCAATACAAAGGTCATCTGCATGCGTGACTCGGTGGTACAGTGCACTCTTGCAGTCCCTCCGAGCTGGGGAGGCAACCGCCGGGGGAGGGGCGCGGGCGGAGGCAGCCTGGGCCTCCCGGCGGGCCCGGGGCCTGCGGCGGCAGCGGAACGCAGTGGCGGGCGCGGGTTGCGGAGGGCCGGTTTGAGGAGGGCACAGCGCGGAGCGGCGGGGAGCCGCAGCGCCGGCATGAAGGAGCTGGCGCCAGACCTGAAGATGGAGTGCGACATCTTGGACGCGCTGGAGGCCTTGGGGTAATCGGGGAGCAGCAGCAGCTCCCCCTTCGCGGGGCAAGGGGCCGAGGGAAGCCCGCCGCCGCGCCGGCCGGCCGTGCGCGGAGGGGGTGCTCCATCGCTGCGCAGGGAGGTCGGGCCGGAGGCGGGGTGCGGAGGGGAGCGGGACGGAGCGTGGCGCCGGTCGCGGCGAAGAGGCGGGAGGCGGCGGAGGGACGGGCCCCACGTACCGGCGGGTACCCCGGGAGGCCCGGCGGCGGCCAGGGCTGGGCCTCCGGCCTCTCCCGATAGCGGGGTCGCCTTGGGCTTGCCCCGGTTGCGGTGTGGGGAAGACGAAGGGAGCGTGGCTGTGTGTGCGTTTCTCCGGGAGCGGGGGGGGGGGGGAAGGTTAAAAGCGCGGGGAGGCCGGGGACTGTCCGGGCAGCGCCTCTGCGGGGCGGCCCGCCCGGTTCGTGCCCGCAGACCTCCCGCCGAGGCGCTCCGGGTGCAACCGGGCGCTTAGCGTCGTTTTCAGTGCTCCTGCTGCCAGTGCTGTGGGGCAGCGGGCTGTTGGTGGGAGAAGGAAGTTTGTTTCACTAAACGCTTGAATTAATACTGGAATTCTTGCGTGTTTAATGTGTTTTGAGACACAAAACTCTCCACACGCGCATGGGAAATGCCTGCCTCCTGTTTTCTGGCAAGCCATTTTATTTATGAATTCCCAGTCATTTTTTTGAGTTTGGAAAGGAAAAATCTGGATTATTCCGTGATGAAAATAACTTTAAAGTTATTTCAGCATGTCTATTTCAGCGTAGTTACTGACCAACTTGTATTAAGAAGATTTTACGTTAAGCTTGCTTCTTATTGCTGATGCTTCTGTCCCTGCGCAGGTACACGGGTCCCCTGTTGGAGGAGGAAGCCCTGAAAAAAGCAGCAGAAAATGGATTGTCGTCACCAGAATTTTCTGAGCTTTGCATTTGGTTAGGCTCCCAAATTAAGTCACTTTGTAATATGGAAGAAAGCATCACTTCAACAGATGGTATATGAATGTTTAATTTATTGATGCAGTGTATTTGTTCGGTGGATTCAGACCCGTATTGTTCAGCTAACAGTGAAGTTAGCGTTGAAGTTTAGGAGATAGCTGAAAGGTAGCCAGACTGAGGCTGATCTGTTCATGTACTTGGCTCTTAGATTAGGCCTTGTCTTACGAAGAGTCTTTCACAAGGAAAAAAAAAGTGTTTTTTTTCTACATCTACGTAAATCTAAAAGGTACCTTCATACATCCTGTGAATGCAGTTGTTACATGTAATAATATTTTGATGGTTTAAATTCAGTACCTGGTGTTTTCAGCTGGATTGTCCAATGCAGTGTTCCATTTGACACTGTAGATAAGCAAGGTGCTTGTTAGCGTGATGTGAGTGTTTCTGTTGAGTGCTGGAACTTGGATGAGATTTTATACTGCTCGTTTTTTCACAAAAAATCAGTAAACCTAAACACAGCCATTGGAAGTAATGGGCTTATGACTTCTGTGACTTGTTAATCAGAAAATTAATTACTTTGGTGTGCTCTTTTGTGACATAAGCTGTTCACTTCATGTTCTTGTGGTCTGAAGAAGAAACAAGCACTGGCTGCTGTTCTGATAGGCATGAATTCCTTGTTCTTTCCAGTCATTTGTATTCATGTCTTCAAAGATTGCTGTAGCATCACCACTTTTTTTAAAGCATGAGTACAGTATTGCTGTAGTTACTAAAAGGCTTGTCCACTTGTATGCAAGGCTTCTTTAAGAACAAAGAAAATGTTACTATGGTAGTAGGGGGCAAATCTTTGTGTATTGAAACCTGAAATTTAAATGTATAAATTGAAATTAGATTACAGTTTGATGTTTCTGTAAAAAGCCACTGGCTTTTATTTATTCCAATAGGTGATAAAGATATAGAGAGCTTCCAGCTTGAGATTAGCGGCTTTCTGAGAGAAATGGCTTGTCCGTATTCATCACTTGTATCCGGAGACATCAAGGACAGACTAAGAGAGAAAGAAGATTGTCTTAAACTCCTCTGTAAGTTATAACCATTTTTCCCATTAATTGCAGTATTTTGCAGACATGCTTGGTCATTATTCTACAATTTACATTAAATAGTTCTTTATGTGTATTTAAGTATATGTGTACAACCATTATAACCTAACTGAGCATGCATCAGCTCACACATGCAAAAGTATTAAAAAACTACTTCAGTAGAAACTAAAATTTCTTTGTGAAGTGTGGCTCAACCTACTGAGGCCTCCTGATCTCTCTCTTGATCCACTTCCAGCTCAATCAAAACAGAGACTTTGCTTCCCATGCTTCTGAGAGGTTTCTGGGCAGCTTAAAAGAAACTACTCTGTGATTCAAAGGTGCTGAAAGCAGGGTTGAGAGAAGCGAAGTCTAGGTTTAAGCTGGACATGTACAAAGGAATAGCAGGAGGAACCAGTGTGGTAGTAGGAAACTAGTCAAGGAGCATAGGGTCTGGTGGCAGAAGTGGGTTAAGCAGTTAAATACAATGTGGAGTCTGAAGGTAGATAGTTGGGCAGCAGTTAGTTCGGACCTGTCCGAGAGAGAACTGAGGAAGTGTCTCCTTTTATCATAGGAGACTTATATTTCATTGTAAATGTATATATTGTATTGGTATATGAGAACATGAATGCAGAATTATTCAAGTGTCTCTAAATCTGCTGTTATGACCCTTTTCTCTCTAGTATTTCTAAGTACAGAGCTTCAGGCTTTAAAGATACTGCACAGCAAGAAAGTTAAAGGCTCTCATTTGGAAAAGCACAATGACGTTTATCAGGAAGTGCAAGCTATTTGTGATGCACTGGGCTTGCCAAACTCCCCGTCTTCTGATATTCCTCCCTTGTTAACCAGTGTGGAGCAAAAGGTATGGGCTTTTACTTGCTCTCTCTATCCTCACACTATTACCTCTGTAAATGTTCATCTTGGAGATAAGGGCTCAACAGTCTAACCTCGTGCTAGCTGATAAGCAATAAGGAATTTTTATTCTGGAAGCCAGCTTAGTGTTTTAGGTTAAACTTTTAGTTACGGGGCAAAGTATTTCAGCGTTTCCCTGGGAGGCCATGTACCTGATGAGGCACGCAAATTTAGGGTATGAATTGGAAGTAACGTGGTTTTCCTGTTACCCATTGAAATCTACTACAGCAGGCAGAAGACTTTGGGTAATAAGTGATTGTGCATTTGTGTACCTGTAGTTGTTTTGGGGATGTATTTCCTTTTTAACCTAGAAATTTCTTAATTGCAAGTATTGATTTGTTAGTGCTGTTTCCTTAGTTACAGGAGAGGATGAAAATGCCTGAATTGCCAAGTTAGCCAGGCAGTAAGTCAACTTAAACCTTCTTCAAAAGGACAGTTCTTTCAATTGCGTCCCACCAGTTTCTAATTTGTTTCACTGATGTGATCCTTAAATTCACTTCCTCACTGCAGAACACAGGGGTGGAATCTTCCACACTTGGTGGGGATTTTATCTTCTTTGTCAGGCAGCTAAAACTCTGCCTGACACTCTTTACTTCTCCCTTGTATTTGGGGATAGAGCAGGTGACAGTTGCCTTTGAGAATTATGAGAGATACGTGGAATGAATCTCCTGCTGCTCCTGAGTCTTTGAGATTTTAATAATTTTGCACAATTATGCTCCTCTTCTTTTTTTCTTTTTTTTTTCTTTTCTTCCTCCTCCTCCTCATTACCCAGTGGGCAGTTGAACATTCAGAGGTTTTGGGTAGAGGGCCTGCTAATTGCTTGGGTTTCTTATCTCTTTTAGCCTTTAATGTGATAAGACAAAACCTGTAAGAGATTTGTATATAAAAAGCAGCATCTGGGTGATGGTGAAAATGACTTTTCCTGCACTATTATTCTCCTTGATCTTTTTCATTCTAATGAAATCTTTATATCCAGTCTATTAAATATTTTTGAAAGAGTGAAGAAAAAAACGAATTTAGCACTGTTTCCTGATGATTAATAACTGATTGAAACTTGCCTAGTGCTTTTATCTCCCAATATGGGTGTTAGCCTTGCTGACGTCCGTGTGGATTTGTAGGCTGCAGCTATGGGCAGTGGCCTTCCTTGCTCGCTTCCTTGCTTCCCTTTCTGGGGAAGTTCCAAGGGGTACCTACAAGACTGTAGGTACGCAGTTGGAAGGACAGCAAGACCAGACCTGGTCTCACACAGAAAGTTTTCTTTGAATTATTGTGCTCCTGGTATCTGCCACGTTTTGCAAGGTCCAAGATTTCCTTTCATATAGGATCAGAGGCTTGAATTGGTGGGTTGGTGTTACTCTTAGAGTTTCACAAATACTAAAATGAGTAGAGTCTGTAAAGCATGTTATCTTTTATACTTTAATTTTTATTGTTACATTTTTTTAAATATTACTACCGCAGCTATTTTGCGATGGTTTCCAGGTCTGTCAGTTCCAGAGGGGTTATACCATTTGTATTCACTTCAGAGTGTAGAAAAGGGGGCAAAAGCAGCTCGTTCATCTTCTGTGACTCCAAATTAATAGTGTAATTTGTTCTCTGGATGTTTCATCCCTTAAAAGAAAGGTTTCTTTTTGTACATCTCAAGATGTTTTGTAAAATTTCCTTTACATGTTTCCTTGTCCTTCATTCCTAACTTTAATGTGGGGCAGGTTCAGAGCTACTTTGATACAGTACAGAGTTAGACACCCACATTTGTGGATTCAGCTGCGTTAGAACGGTGATACCACCAATTGGAATTCATTAGCTTTGTTACATTTTTTTCGGTGATGTTTGTTACTTTTATCTAGATTCTCATAAAAATTCACTTGGAATTAATCAATTTCATTTTCCAAATACTTTGTTTCCACTGATGTAATTAGCTTCTGTGTAACTTGCACCACTGTAGATTTTTAGTATCATTTGTAATAGAATCTTGCATACTAATTTAGCATTTCTTAATGATTTTGCAAATGTGTCTGCAGCATTTCAACGTGTCTACTCTTTGTTTCTGTTTAGCATCTTCAGCAATGTCAGTAGCTGTGGGAATAGTTCTGAGACTAGTTTGGCTGTGCAGCAGCAGTCTACCACAGGCACAGATCACACACTGTATTTTGGTATGGAATGTTAGAATGTTGATTTGTTTTTAATAATTTGTCAGTTTATTTAAAAAATAAGTGTAAAACCAGGATGGCTTACTTCATCCAAGCTGTGAGATTTACAGTAGCTCAGACTTTGAATGTGCAGTCACGGGAAGTACCTTTTACATTTGCATTTCATGTAACAAACTGGGGTAGTGATTATCAACATAGGTAAGAAAATGTGGGAGATGAATTGACAGAATTACAGCCTCCTACCACTATGTATATTTGCCTTTATTCAATATCACTGAAAAACTAATGGTAATTTTTAGTTCTTTATAAAGATGCTGTTCCCTTGCGAAGTGTATTTACAGAGGCTAAGTGGTGGTGGGGGGGGTGTATTCTGACATGTAGTACCAAAACTACAAATGAACCATTGATCAAAGATTCAGAATAGTTTATGCCAGTGTTGTGCTTTGTAACTCATGCTCACATTTGGCTTTTTTCCAGCCAAGGTAGTGTGAATTTCACATCTGATTACAAAGTGACATTCCAGCACTGTTAATTTGAAAAAAATCTTAAAATTATATTATTTAAAAGAGTTCTGAATTGATTTTGCCCACACTGTGGGTTTTCTAATATGGAAAAAGTAGTCCTCTAATAGTAGAGAATGAAAAGAAACTATAAAGAGTTACCAAAGAAATTTAAACTAAACTAAACTAAACTAAGATTGAACTCTAATATGAGAAGAATATCTTCAAAATATTTGGGAATTATTCTTAGAACTTAATTATTTTTAAGGTAAGCTCTTGCTTTTAATAGTCAGCGTTTAACAGCTTTACAGGCATAATGGTGCCTGTATATTAGGTAGCAATGTAGTTGCAGGGATCAAGATGAAAAAGTTGTCTGATTCACCAGACACAATGGTTAAACTAAAATGTCTTTCAGTGTTAGATATCTGCAGGTAAATGGAAGAGAAGCAGAGGATGGGTCAAAAGTATTTTGTGCTTAGGATTTTAGGTGGTCTTTATGCAGTTGTGCAGTACAGCTTATTGCTAATGAAGGCAATGTTCCTTCCTTGAAGCGCTGACAGTTTAACTTAAATCAATAAAATGACACCCCTCTCCATCTCACAATATTAGAAACACCAGAGGTACATGCATGTATGATATTTATCTGTGAAAATGATGCTCAGCATAAGTCTGGTGTATTTTGACAGAGGGTAAAGGTAATTAATAAGTGTACAGAGCATGGTAGTGAAATGTGAGCTAAACGTTTGTTTTAAAAAAAGTATAGTCTTGTAAAATAGATGAAAAATTTCATGTTCAATGCATGCAGATGTGCTTTATGTGGTAACAATAGAATAATTGCATATTTTTATGCAGCAAATTTTGAAGTTAGTATTTTTGTCTCAAAACCACATGCAATAACTGATGTGTTTTGAAACTATTTTTAGAGAGTGTATGGTCTTCCAAAACAATTCCATAAATATTTTATGTTATTGAGGTCATTGACTACTCAGTATGTGAAATAGTCAAGTATATTTGTCTAGCAAACCATTAATGGATTTGCTTTTTACAGCTAGGTGTGTGAGAACTTTAGGATGATTTGGCTGTCACAGTTTGTTTTGGGTTTCTGTAAGTATGTCTTCAGTTCTGTGCTGTCTCTGCACTGCTTCTGGTATTGTTCCTACTTACACATGCAAACTTCTTTCTGGGTTTGGGACTGGGGGTGGGAGTGTTAAACTTCTGCTTATCCTTATTAATGTAGGGCAGTTGTCATGTCTCAGAATGTGTGTTATAACATAGATTCTCACATCAGTTGTGCTCTTGCCCTCTGACAGGGTGTATGTTGAAGCTCTTGTGGTTACAGCCTTGTCATCACTCAAGGCCAGATGATGTATTCTGCGACTGAAAGGCAGCTCAGCTCGTTTCACCATTGTAGTTGTAGGATATGCCCTCAGAGCCCTGCTTATGGGAGTGAGGGAGTAAAGTGGAGATTCAGTAATCTGTGTGTGACGTGTCACAAACATGAAGGTACACCTGTTAGTCATTGGAAAGGTTCTTCCTTAAACATTACTTGATTAATAGACCTGCCACTGGATAAAATTATATGGGTATTCTCATTAACCCAGAAAGAAAAGGTTGCAGAAATTTTGGGGCAGTTTGCCAGCTAATCAAGGGTTATTTAATTTAGTTGCTTGAGTTTCTTCTAGATATGGTTTTCACTGGTTCTCTTCCTAAACTGTTGTCTCTAAACTTCGTTTCATTTTTCAGTTTAGGAAAATTAGGAGTACGCAGTGCTGACGGAATGTATGCTCTGTCTGTGGAGACCAGTGTTGTACTTAGCTCTTAACTGCCTTTGCAGCTGTAAACTTGCAATAATTCTAATCTCTAGATAGTATTCAGCATCACTGATTTCCAGATTTCCTTTCACTCTGTAGCTATACATTACATTGAGGATTTGGTTTGGTTTTGTTGTGCTGGTTTCTTCAAGCAGACAGTCTCATTTTGACAGACTTTCTTCCTTTGAACTCATTTGAGCTTTTGGGATTTATTTTTTACCTTAATAGTAGACAGCTCTTTCCTATTAGAATTTTCAGTTCTAAACAGTTAACTCGCTGTTTATTCCTCCTTCTTTACTAATTACCAATTTCTGTATTAATTACCGATTTCTTCATCTCTTGCTGTCACACTGATCTTACAATATTGTTGATTATTAACTTTAGGTTTTGATTCATCAGATATTTGTTTAAATACAAGTACAGTTTGCACTTAGATGCATTGGAATTTTGAAGTAGATCGAGAGGCATTATGTACATGTTTCATTGAAGTCAAAGCCAGCTGCTTTATTTAGAAGACAGGCAAATTGGATAACCCTGGATGGCTCTTTATGAAGACAATGGAGGTTGCAAAGAAGCAATTAGAGAACAAGGAGTGTAGGGATCAGCAGGGTACATGGAACTGAACTTCACTCCTTATTGTACTGTTTTGATATGTGTGGAGTACAATGGAGCAGGGAATGTTACAGTAGTAGGTGGCAACTCTTCAGACACCACTAAGCTGTCTTTTCTGCTGGAGTCAAAACTGTTTTTCATAACTGGCTTGCTGCACAGCACTTTTTACATCAGACTTTTTCTGGAGGTATTGTGTTTGTAACTTGCCACAGTACTGCCTAAAGATGATGTGAAGTGAACAAAATATGCAGCTCAGTTTACACACAAAACGAGATTAGATGCTTTCCTTTGTATATGCAGAAAAAAAGGAAAAGGAGATAATTACAAAAACCCTGAAAGAGAAGAATTGATTTATCACTTATTCCTTTTCAAGTAGCTTTCTTTACTCAATTAACAAGGTGCTCTAGAATTTGATTTTTGTCTCCTGGAGGGTTTTCTTTTCTTTCATAGTGATATTGGAGGTGATACCTCTGTAATATGTAGCGCTCAAAACTCTTGGTAAGATGAGCTAACGTAATACTGGAAGAATGAGCTTTGAACCATACCTTTATGATAAATTTAATGTTAGTGCACACGTGCCTTATGTGAAGCCTTATGGGCCTTGCAGGCGTATGTAATGGCTGTCCTCAGCCACAGGTTTTATTGTAAATTATGCAACTGCCTTAACCCTCCATGGTGACATGTAAAAATTAACTCTAGTTGTAGACTTGTTTGTCTTAGTGTAAACATGGGTTTACAAAAGGTAGATCCTGTCAAGCCAACCTGATCACCTTCTGTGACAAGGGGACTTGCTTAATGGACGAAAGGAAGGCTGTGGATATGGTCTACCTGGACTTCAGTAAAGCCTTTGACACCATTTCTAACAGCATTCTGATTGAGAAACTGGCTGCCACTGGCCTGGACAGGTGGACCCTCAGCTGGGTTAAAAACTGGCTGGATGGCCGGGCCCAAAGGGTGGTGGTGAATGGAACCAAACCCAGCTGGAGGCCGGTCACGAGTGGCATCCCCCAGGGCTCAGTCCTGGGTCCAGTTTTGTTCAACGTCTTTATCAATGACCTCGATGAAGGGATTGAATTCTCCCTCAGTAAGTTTGCAGATGACACTGAACTGGGAGGAAGTGCTGATCTGCCTGAGGGTTGGGAGGCTCTTCAGAGGGATCTGGACAGACTGGACCAATGGGCTGGGACCAATGGGATGAAGTTCAATAAGGCCAAGTGTAGAGTGCTGCACATGGGACATAACAACCCCATGTAGTGATACAGGCTTGGGGGAGACTTTCTGGAGAGCTGTCAGGCAGAGAAGGACCTGGGGGTGTTGGTTGACTGCAGGCTGAATATGATCCAGCGGTGTGCTCGGGCAGCCAGGAAAGCCAAAGGCATCCTGGCTTGTATCAAAAACAGTGTGGCCAGTAGGTCTGGGGAGGTGATTGTGCCTCTGTACTCGGCATTGGTGAGGCCACACCTTGAGTACTGTTTCCAGTTCTGGGCTTCTCACCACAAGGAGGACATTGAGGTCCTGGAATGAGTCCAGAGAAGGGCAACCAGGCTGGTGAAGGGGCTGGCGGGAAAATCATAATGAGGAGTTACTGATGGAGCTGGGGCTGTTTAGCCTGGAGAAGAGGAGGCTGAGGGGAGACCTTATCACCACCTACAACTACCTGAAAGGAGGTAGTAGAGAGGTGGGCGATGGTCTCTTCAGCTGAGTAACAGGAGATAGGACAAGGGGAAACGGCACAAAGATGTGCCAGGGCAGGTTCAGATTAGATGTTAGGAAAAAAATGTTTACTGAAAGAGTTGTTGGAGCCTGGAACAGGCTGCCCAGGGAGGTGGTTGAGTCACTTTCCCTGGATGCGTTTAAAAAAAGGGTAGATGAGGTACTTAGGGATATGGTTTAGCATAGGATGAGAACAGTTGGACTTGATCTTAAAGGTCTTTTCCAACCTTGTGATTCTGTATTCAGGAAATCTTTCTGTAATTGATGATAAGCCAGAAGATGCATATCTATTTATGACTCTGCTAATACAAATATGCTGTATTTCATCTTATAAGTAGCAAATTGTGATTGAAGTAAATTGTGCTGAAATAAATTATATTTAGATTTAAGTTCTGAGAAAAAGTATGTGTTTTGTTTCAGATAAAGGACATTCTCTCAAAAGTTCAAAATAACCATGTGGGGAAATCGCTGCTAACGAAACCTCTGAATTCTGACCAAGTGGTAAAAAAAAGTCTCTCTGTTTCTTTTCTGTATCTAAAAGGATGATCAGAGTTAATGCACATCTAGCTGTCCGTTTTACAGTCACTGTTCTATTGTTAAATATTAACATTAAATTCAGTCGCTAAATATTAACAGTGCTGACCAGACACTTAATATTATCAACCAGACTTCGTGTTCATTGATCCACTTCTTAACTTCCAGAATGTTTAATATATACGTACTACTGTAGCACCACACAGGCACACACCTGATTTCTGCAGTCTGTAGAGGTCACCCTGGGATAGACATCTTGGTTGCTGAATGGGGTTAACATCAAATTGGCCTCTGTAACTTCATGTATTTGAATGTTTAGATTTTTTTAAATTTATTTATTGTAACACTGCAGGAAAGATTAGAAAAAATCAACGAGGCCCTTCGCAGTGAGTACGAATGTCGCCGACGTATGTTAATGAAGAGGCTGGATGTGACAGTACAGTCTTTTGGCTGGTCTGATAGAGCAAAGGTAAGCCTGCTGTATTTTTTGCTTCCTGTAGGTGGGAGCCTGCTACAGTTTCCCGGGTCTGCCTACCAAATATACTTACCAAGTAAATACACTTCTATTACTGTTGTCTTCTTTCCAACCAGTTCTTCATCCAGGGTTGTAAAATCTAGGTCCTAGGTTTTGAGGAAGGGGATGGATGTGATGAGATGCTGCAGTCTGTCCTTGTGACTATTTATAGCTTCACAGTTACAAATTCTAGTGTCCTCTGTTGGGGCTTCTCACTTCAGTAAGTTCACATCTCCCCTTTTTCTTTCCTATATGAACTAGGAGGGAAGCTCAGCGTTTCTCACGCAGATGCAGAGAAGACAAACACTGGGCCTTAACATAGACTGGGTACCCATAAAGGCAGTGAGATTACTGTGACTGCCACCTATCTGGGATTCAGAGCGACTAAATAAACAGATTGTCAGTTGAACAGGTTATTTGAATAGCAACTTGCATAAGAAAAGAAAAGCACACAATTACATGTAATCCTTTGATGGCTAAAACTTCTAAACTACTCTGGGGATTTTCTCTGCTAGTGTAATTCTAATTGTTATTGTTAATTTGTACTAGTTCCAAGCATTCTGCATATTAAGAAATAGTCATGGTTTAATCAGCCTGGTATTTCTGAACTAGAAGTATCAGTTGTCTCTATCAAAGAGAGTAGGAGGATAAGATACAAAAAGGTTTTGGTTTGATGAATGTCATGTGGAAAGCTGGATGCAGATGTGTTTGCTCTTGAGCTCCAGGACCAACTTTCCTTCCAAATGAAAGCTTTACAGGAAAGCTTTTGTGTCAAAAGATTAAAATTGATAAGTCTTAAAACTTGGAAGGCTTGCTGGAAGTATCTGTTGTTACAAGTCTTTCTGGTGTCATGGTTTACCATTGACACATGCAGACAGAAACAGTTTTGTGAAGGTCAGTATCACTGGAAGATATGAGGCTAGGTGCAGCTGAGATGTGTTGGAACAGCTCACTGTTTAATTTCTGCAGGGGTTGTGAATGCTCTTTTTGGTGCAGGAAAGGAAAAGGAGGGCATTTAGCTGTCAGAAGCCAGGAAATGTCCCTACATGTACAACTTCCTTATAACTGTGCAAATACAACTATATATTTTCAAATTTAAAGTATGCTTCTGGAATGTGGTTGTTTATAACAGATAACTAATTTAATGAGACTAAAATTTTAAGTCACTTGACATTATTCCGTTCAAGCAACAAGAAAAGCAATGAAAACACTTTTACAATAGAACAGTATTTTAAAGAGATTTTTAATGATGATAAAGTAGTAAGATGATTCATTTTCCTGTCTTGCAAAGCCTGTTGGTGAAATCGTGTGCAGCTACAGAAATAACCAGATTATGTATTAAAGTATATAATATTATATGATTTTGGGTTTTTTCCTTATTTCTACTGTGAAAATACATGTTCATAATTTCTTCAAGAAGGTTTGGGGAATTAAAAATGGTTTTGCATTGATTATAATTTAGAATTTTTTTGTTTTGTTAAGCCAAGAGGCAAATTATTATCTTTTTTTTCCCTCCTCCATTCATTAGGTATCAACACCTTTCTCTGCTTTTGATGATGTGTCATTTTTTGTGTTTGGTTGTTTTGATTTGGTCTTTTTAACTTGTTCAGACCCCAAGAGGGGTAAATTCGCAGACCAAAATGGATCCATAAATGGTGACATGATTGTACATGTTGTCTGGTCCATCCAGGTTTTTTTACTGTGATGGTGATTCTTGAAGTTCCCAGAAAGTATATTTATTTTTCTTGTTTGTTGAACAAATGAAACTTCAAAGTGTGTTTGGAAAAAAAGCTTGGATAACTGTGTTGTTGCATTGATACATGATTTTTTTCCCCCCCATAAATGGAACTTTGAAGCTGCCCTCTTAAAAAAATTAGAAATACCCTGTTAAACATGAGTATGTAAAGCTCCTTGAGGGAGCAGATTGGGCTCTTAAATTTTAGTTCTTAGAGATACTGGAAAACATGAAGGAATCTGACTGATGCCAGTGGATAGGAGAGTTTATTCTGTAATAGTGTGAACTTTCAGCCTCATTTAAACATGCAGCTTTTGCACAATAGCTCCACCAGTACGAAGAGAATTGGCAACAACTGGCACTGTATTTCTCAAGATAACCTAGATTTTCAGACATTACCCACTGTGTTCAAATTGAAACTTCCTGAGACCAATACATGGTTTACGGGAAGAGTGTTTGTGTGCTTTATGCCTAGCAAGTGAGTGGTGTTTGATTTTATCATCTAGGTAAAAACAGATGACATAGCACGAATCTATCAGCCCAAGCGCTACGCGCTGTCTCCAAAGTCAACGGTCACACTAGCTCACCTCCTTGCTGCCCGGGAGGATTTATCCAAGATCATGAGAACAAGCAGTGGATCAACGCGGGAAAACACAGTCTGTGCAATCAACAAGGTAGACTTTTTTTCCTTTCTGGGATGTGATGGAAGGGGTGTACAGCCTGGAATTACGCTCTTTCCTTTAATATTTTCATTTCTTTTTGCAAGATACTTTGTGCTGTAAGAAAGGAAGCTTTGCAGCATTCCAGTGAACATTGCAGCAGCTGCTTTTTTCATCTTATTGCACAGTCAGGCAGGTAGCTGGATGAAACAGTAGTCTGGATGAGAAGGAATAGTGGTGGTAGGGCGTGTATGTGTGCACATGTACGCGTAAATGACCTCCTGAGTTCAGTGGAACTGCACACATCAAGTTAAAGGACCTGCGTAAGCCTTTCTAGTGGCAGTTCCTGGCCTGCCTGTTGCCAGGATTATGTTGTTCAGTTTGTAGACCAGCATCTTTAGTTTATCAGTCTGTTAAATATCACAGAAGTTTCTGTGGAAATGTCCCTTTGCTGAGAAGTTACTTGGTTTGTAGCGTTGTGCTTCTTTCTTTTGTCTGATAAAAGCTGAAGCTTGCAAGTAATGACCTCAGTTTCACCATTCAAATGGTGACTAAGCCTGTGTTTATGAATTCTTTACTTACAGATTTTTCTAATGTTTTGTGCCTCACTTAAATACCCTTCAATATGTTTTGAACCCAAAGATTTGGAAACTTAATTATTTTTGTATATCAGAGAAAGGTGGATATTTTTATCTTGAGAGGACTTTAGTTAGAGTGCTATCTCACAGAAAGTTTAGGAAATATGAGAACAACAGAGACCTACTTGGATACATCTTCAACTTAATCTTTTGTGTAACTTTGTCCAGTACAGTCTCCATTTTTGCACACGACTAATACCCATCAAAGAAAGCCCCCTTTTATTTTTCCCTTGAAAATATTGCTGCAGCATGTGATGTATTTTGGTGGTCCAGCTCTCCACCATGTGTCAATAGTTCCTAATCTAAGGTATGTTCCTTTTAGAGCTGTACATCAGCTTTGCCTGTTTATGGTCTTTTGCAAGTTGATTGGGTTTGAACTTCAGCTTTGAAGTATAAATAGACAATCAGCATCATAAGGAGTCTTATTCATATAGAAAAAACTATATATATATAATATATATAAACACATGTATATATTTGAGTTTTTTCTATGAATTACTGTAATAGTAATGTTTTGTACACGTGTAGTTTTCTCAATAAAGATTTCACAACAGTAATAGGAGCCAGCTGGCTGCAGGTAGTTCAGTTTTACGGCTGGCAAACGGGATCACTTTCAGAGTTTATGTTGTGGCAAGTTAGAAGGACAGGAAACGGGTCCTGTAGAGGACCATATTTCCTGTACAAAGCAGGCAGCATGTCCTTGTCCATAGGAGAAGACCCCTGTGTCCCTTCCAGTTATTATTACTCTTTTTCTTTTTTTTTTTAACTAAAAACGAGCTCTTTTTCCACATAGGTTCTGATGGGGAGAGTCCCTGACCGCGGAGGCAGACCAACAGAGATTGAACCACCTCCTCCTGAAATGCCTCCTTGGCAAAAAAGACAAGAAGGTGGTGGAAGAGGTGGCTGGGGAGGTGGGGGTGGGGGTGGAAGGGGCAACTGGGGGGGCGGAGGGGGTAGAGGAGGAGGAGGTGGATTTGGAGGTGGGGGTTTCAGAGGTGGTGGAAGAGGCGGAGGTGGCTTCCAGGGTGGCAGGGGAGATTATGGTGGCAGAGGAGATTATGGTGGCAGGGGAGGTTATGGAGGGAGGGGAGGCTATGGTGATCCGTATGGCGGAAGAGGAGGGGGAGGATACCGACGATACTGAAATACTGTAAATATTAAGAGTAACTGGCAAAATATGGTGGTGGTGTTTACTGGTACCAGGAACTTAGATTTGTTGACTTGGGTTTAGGTTAGAATTAAGTATGACCATATGAACCATTGCATTAGACCAACTGATGTTGTCACTGAATTCTTTTAGTTACTGAGAAGAATTTTTATATTGAAACGTGCTAAAGTCCTTGTTTTTTCGTACTGCTCATATAGTGTTTTTAAATATGTCTTTTTATTTAAAATAAGCCTCAGAAAACTGAATAAACCCCTTTCTAAACAAACAAAAATATATTATTTAATGTTTAGGCCTCTCAAATGATTGCATGGTGCATGTCCACTCCTCTGCTCCAAAATGGTCTGTAGAAAAAACAAAATAGGCTTAAGTACTGGATGGAAACACTTTGAGAAGACTCTAGAATGCTGCTTTCAGGCATTTTTGTCTTCAGCCTGTGGGACGTGTAAATGGATTTTAAGGTCAGGTGTTGAAATCCTTAAGGCATTGGTCAAAATTACTCAGTTAGGTTTCTTATTCTTCCAGAACTTCACATAAAAGTAAAATCTTGAATTAATACTCTACAAAAAGTAGTAAAATCAGTTTGGTTTTTGTGTTCATAAATACATCAAAGTCAATTTGAAGGTCAGAGCATGAACTGTAAGCTCAGAGTCATGGTGAGTTTTGATAATGTCTATTTTCATTTTACCTGGTTTACGTTTTATTGATGTTTCATAAAAATATTTTAAGATCAGATTGAGCAGGAAACTTCTGCAGCCATCATATCTGGTAAGAGTTCATTTTAGGTTTTCTGAATCAGCCTTGAGACATAAAGGTTTAGCAAGCTGAGAAAGGACACACCATTTCTTTTCCCCCCCCTCCCCTTGTTTTCTTCATTGCCTGCTTTGTTTGGGAATCACCATCTGCCCAGCTAAGATGACATCATACAGCAGTTGCCCTTCCTCTGTGACTCCTCTCTCTCTCTTACTCTGCAGCCAATTGGTCTGATACTCCAAAGAAACTCTGTCTTGATATGGTATGGGTGCCTTCTCCTTCACAGACACTGTCACTCTAGAAGGAGTTCACTTTCATACAGTTGTTGTGGTAAGCACATATAGGCAGGAATTAAATTTACATGTATCAGTTAAAGAAAGGAGTTTCTGTTGTCCAGCTTCTACTGTATCTCCTGCCCTGCTCTGAGGCCACTTCTCAGTACAGGGGCAGAACAGGGAGGTGATGCCCAACTACATACTCAAGACCAGACTTACCAGGGTCAGGTTACTTCAGCGAGGTTTGGGAAGGCGTCTGATAAACCTGGGCATGTCTGTAGATTGCATAGCACAGAAACCTTGAAGCCCTTTGAGTGTGTGGCTGTAGGTTTAACTGCAGGTTTTGATTCTGGTTTTGTGTTCCACAGGTTAGGAGATCTTTCTGCACTGATTTTCTCCTGGTGTCCCTATTTGATACAGGTGTTCTTTTACCTTCAGGAACATGTGCATCATGTCCCATTTCATAGGCAGCTTTGTGCATGAATGTGAAGCTGTGTTCAAAATCAAATTCTCTCTTTCAAAACCCTGTATCAAATTTTATTAATTAGCCATCACCACCATTTAATTTGAAATCTTAACCCAGATAAACTTCAGAAGTTTCTTTGGCTTCTGTCGCTTCCTTTCTGACCGTAGTGTGTTGAGAATGCTGCTTGTGATGCAATAGCTCCAGCCTTACCCTTACTTCAGGGTCCCAGCAGGTGCCTAACAAAAAAGGGGCTGGAGTTTTCCTTGACTGCACGTGTTAGCTGGGATGTGAACTCTGACATAGTGCTTAACTTCACCTCACTACTGGCAATACAGTCCCTTTGCCTGTTTCTTTCAGCGCTCCTTCCTGGCCTAAGTTGGTGTCGGTCTCTGCAGCCATTGCGGAGTGACCCTCATGGGAGTATCGTACTGCTTGACTTGCTCTCGAGCTTGGGTTTTGCCCAGTGTCCTAGATCAGGTCACAGATGGATGTCATAGCAAGTGAGGCCACTGGCCTTGAGGGAGCAGCTGGCCAGTAAGGAGAGAGTAGCTCTTACCAACCAAAGCCTTAATGGCAAATTCTCTTTGTTCATTCCATTGTTACTTTTTGTGACATGGGATTTCTGACCAGCAGTCAAGTGTTGGGCTGCACCAAGGAGCTATGCTGGGAAAATCAAACAGCTTGTCTATGCATAAAGATTTCATCAGTCTTAAGATGTGACTTGCACTGGCTCAGTGACACTGTTGCCCCCATGGATGTGACTGGGTGCTTTCGCAACCATGGGTTTATCCTGTCAGTAGCCGGGAGGACAGCTCCACAAGGACTGAACCACACAGTGGTCTTGGATGTGTGTCCACATGGAATAATTTAACTGTTAGAATTACAAAGTTACATTTCAGTTATATTTGTGTAGGCCTTATAAAAGACTGACATTTAAATAGGGTGGAGATTTTGTTTCTTAATCTGGCCAGATCAGTGTTCCTTAATTCCAAACCGTAGTTGAAAACTAAAGTAAGCACCACCACGTGTCATAGGGGTATCCTTTTCTGTCCTCTCCTGCCAGAACATAAGCTTTTAATTTATCAAAAGATGCAATAATACCATGAAATAAGTGATTTAAGCCTCTTCTCAATTTTTTTGTTTGTTTTGAAAAAAAAAAGGATATTTTCAAAAATTCTGTTGTAAGTTAAGGATTTTCCTACATATGTTTGTGAACATTTTTGTGTTTAGTCACACTCAGTGAATAACTACCTGAACATTGTTTTGTTAGATCAAGGACTGAAAAATAGATTGGGTGTGTTGAGTTCCTTTTCAGAATTTGAGACAGACTTTTGTTAATGGCTGTAAGCACTGAGGAATAAAGTACTGTATTTGAAGTTATTTGCATCACTTGTGTAGTGTCATTTGGAGCCACTATCATACAGTTCTCCTGCGTTTGGAGGGAAAACACCTGCTGGTGATAGAACTTCCTTTTTAAGGTAATGAAAAGGAATAGGTAAATTTAGACCAAAATGGTGAGTAGGCTGTAGATAACAATATAGGAAAATTCCAGCACAGGGCATGTCACAAATATATCCCTTCTATAGTGGCTGGGATTACAAAGGAATTTTAGTTAAATTTAATCTTGGTAGTAAAAAAATTGCATAGGTCTCTATGATCAGTACTTTGGTCTGCTTGTAAGCTGAGGAAATATCCTCTAGTTATTCCTGAAGTTTTTGGGGTTTTTTTTAATTTCTGTAATTATGAAGTAAAACACAACTTCATTCTATGTGCAAGACCATGGGGCACATTTGCCCATATAAATGGGAATTGTGTTTGCAGGAGGTAGTCCGCGCACCTCGTCTTCTCTCACCTCCCTTGGCTGATGGAAGATGACCACTGAGTGTTCATTGCCCCACACAAAACAAACATACTTGAGGGTAAAATACTTTACCTTATAGTAAACCTCTGCAGGGTGCTGTCTAAGAGCAGCAGCCCCTACCAAAGCCTTTGTTTAAACTTTGCTATCGTGCTGTGAAATCTTTTCAGAGTCAGCTTTCTCAACAAAGCTGAGAGGTCGCACTGATGGAGAACTGTGCTCTGTAATACTCAGCACATCAGTGTCTCCTGTGGCAACCGCTAAAACACCCAAAGAGTAATCCGCAAAGTTGGAGCTTCCCAGGTCTTCTCAGGTGGTAAAGCCAGGACTGGGACTCGGGGCCTGGTGTCTCTCTTAAGGAAACCAAGGAAGACCAATTCAGGCTGTTTATATTTGCTTGAGATACAAACTCAGAGGCATGAAGTGCAATTTTAATATTTTTTCTGTTATAAATATTAAACTGAAATCTTACAATTTATATAAAATCTTTACAGTCTGTACACTTTTTCAATTTTCTCAAACACCATTAAACCAACAAGTTTTCAAGTTGCCATGGAGAGCCATCACAACAAAGTAACAGAGCACTACTGTAACAAAAACGCATTTCCCAAAACACACTTGGCAGGCAGTGGTGGTTAATCTGAGTACAGCCAGTAGCCCTGCCTTGCTCATTGTGATATTACTCAGTCTATTTACTTTTATCTTTAAACAATCAGAATTCACACTTAAAAAATAAACAGTAGTTGGGGGTGGGGAGGGACGACGACACGTGTCTGTTCTTCCTTCCTGTATGTACATGAAACACGGCTGAGCCCGGAGAAGTGAAAAAAGGTGAGTGCTTTTCACTTGTATTAGCTATGACAAGACAAACTTCACTACCAGTGTTTGGTAACGTGGCTTTTCAACAGCACTTTGTACGTTAATTGTATCTTTGCCTGGCATAAAGCAGCTTGAAGATTAATACGGATGCGAATGATTTCTGTTCAGTCGCTTTGTCAGTTTATCACTATCCCTGTAGTCAGTTTCTGCTATTAATCTCTCATGCAGCAGAAAGGAAGTCCCAAAAGAAATGAGAAGGGACCACTGCTGTTAAAAAAAGAACCAAAAAAACCCAAAAGAAACCCCAACAAAAAAACCAAAAAAAAACCCCCAAGAAACAAAACAACAGCACGGGGCCTTGGGCAAACAGAGAACCTGGAGGTACTCAGAGCTCTCAGCTTCTCCAGGTCTCAACTGACTTCAGCATACATGAAGCACCACATACTTGTTCTGTAAGATATTCCTGCAAACAAATCCTTTTGAAGTCATTCATGGTGTTTTTGGGAACAAGCTGACAACACAGAGAAACATTAAGTTAGCATTTAATCTAGTACAAATCCATGGTCATAACTCAGTTATGTGTATTAAGTACTCAACCTAGCCACACGGTGCCTTTGGGCCGGCTGCTGCTGATGTTAAGTAAGAGTTTGTTCACAATCTCCAGCCCCCAGTGCAGGCAAAGGATGTGCCTACAACCCTGTTCAATTAGAAACCAGAGTTCAGACCACAAGTGAGCAGTTACCTGAGCTGCACAATGAGACTTACAAGTCTTGGCCCCTCTACTGGGGTATTGATATCCCTGAAAATACATTCAACTTCTATCCTGTTTAACTGCTGCAAAACCAGGCTTTGCTAAATGCCTATTAAAATACACCTTGCTGTAGTTTCATGAACAGAGGACAAAAAAATCAAGAAGCTTCCAGAAAAAGGGCAAAGTAAGTTTGCAGCCATAACCTGAAAGCCATTCTGATTGCTTCACTGATCAAAGTGCAATGCCATGGTAATTGGTAATAACTGAGGTTTAGTGTATAAGGAAAAGAAGCTGCACAACCTTCACAGGGGCTGGTTTTTGTCCTGTGCATTTCAGTTATTTACAGTAAGGTTACAGAAAATCTACTGCTATTTCCCTCCACTTGTTTTTACTTACACACGGAGATGCAAGCACAACTCAAGTTCAGAATAAGAATTTAGAATCACTAAACTAGCAAGTAGTTTCAAATGGACTTCTTACATAAATAAAGCATTCATATACTCAATAATGACTGCAAACTGTGGATGGAATGTACACTTACACCACTGAACACAAAGCACGTGCTGTTGTAACAGGTTAACTAAATTTCAACTTGTAACTTACAAGTTTTGAGAATGATTAAGTGGATTTAGTAGATAATTATGTCGAAGTTGGAATCTTCTGATGTTTAAATGTGTGATGACCAATCCCTGTTTGGTAAAAGCAAGCAAGTTTTATACAACTGTAAGCGTTCAGATTGCCTAGGAGTGCAAATGTAATTTTAAAACTGGCTATTCTGATGAGTAGATTTATCAGTAACTTGAAAGACTGTTTTGTTTTAACAATATATACATTTTGTAGCTTTAAGAAAACTAAGTTACTTCCCTAACACCTTATATTATACAAAATTTACATACATAAGAGCACACTCATCTTGACTCTTTACCTAAAGTGCATGTGAAAACTGGGAGAGAGAAAATGGAGAAGCTTGGTTAGAACCAGAAGACGTCAGGAGCTCTGGGCTACAGTAACTTGCGCTGGGACCACTGTGCAGTTTCCCTCAGAGTATCGCCCTTGAGTTCTACTCAGCGGTGGCTCTGACATGACAGAAAAGTACTCGACCTCGTATCTACTGTAGGTGGACAACAGGTTATCCCTTAAGCCAAGGAATTTGGGCTGTCTTCCAAGCTGTGGCATGGATCACAAAAATGGAAGCAACTGCTGTAGACTTATCTATCTATGTTACATCAACAAAGGTAAGTGCTTGAGCAGCAGCTCTGAAAGAGGCTGAAAAACACTGTCAGTTTATCTTATCAAATAATCAAGTATCATTAGCTCCTTATTTTAATACTCATGTTAAACTTTGGAAGCGAAGATGACAGTTCACTTCATGATTCTGATTGGTTTCAGCCACGACAAGAAGCAACTGTTTCTCTTAATGGAACTTAAATACTGAGCTTTATCCAACGTTTGTTTCTACAAACTGAATTTGGGCCAAACCTGAGTTGACAAGAGCCTTACGAGTAGCTACTTGGTCAGAACACATATAGAGTGAGGGAGTGGTGCTGGCAGCCAGGTCACTGGGGAATCCACAAGGACTTTATCATGAACAGAAACTTCAGCAACAATGTCACTCCTTTTAAAAGCAAACCCAGAAGATACTATTTTCATTCCACAGAAAACTAAATTACCCTAAAAAGGCAAATGGATGGATTTATACATTTGGGAGTGTACGTATAATATGGAAACGTGTTGAATAAAGAGGATATTTCTGTCCAACAGCCTTCAGACTCTCTCCAGTTTACTTGATACAGCAGCTTTATCACAACCCCTCCTTCAGTCTTACGTTCTTCTGTAGGAGATTTCCTCTTTTGTCTGCTAGGAGCAGTCTCTGTGTTGTAGGTTGTCAACTACATGGTTTTTTCTCTGGATCGTGAGAGATTCAATTTTTCTATGTGCCTGTTCCAGCTGGATCTTTAAACCTTCATTGTGTGCCTTTAGGAAAGAAATATTCTAAACAAAACCAAAAAAAAATAAGGAATGTTATTTTTCATTTGTTTCAGGACTGTCTGGGTGTATGTTTAGGCTGACTGACATAAACAAAAGTTGATGTAGCTCTTAGCAGGGGAACAGAACCAGTAACTTATGTGAACATTTCCACAGTCACTGGTCTGTCCTTTGCGGATACTCTTAAAACTTCCCAGCACCCGCTATGTGACAGTCACATTCACAACCTGCATTTATTCACCCTCGACTGCTCCTTGTAGCAGCAGCAACCTGGGGAAACAGGCACACAGCTCACACTGTACTGCTTCACTAATGTAGAAATCGACGTACACTAATCTGAGATGTTTATAACATTGGCTCCTGGATGGTAATTGAGGTCAGGATGTGCTGAGGGAGCAAGGACAAGTGTCAATTGTGGGACTGGCACGAATGGGACATGTTAAAGAACCAGTTCTCACAAGTCCATCCACACTTCACATCCTTGTTAGGCTGAACGTATTGCTGACTGAGAAGTGCTCTGCACTGAAACATTCTTGCTAATTGTCTTAATCTCTGTTGTAATAAACAATCTTTCATGAAAGATGAGCTCATTTTCTCAACAGTAAAGGATACTCTGAAAGGTACACTGATCATTCAGTAATCAGGCTGTGGTCCTGTTGTTGGACTGTTGGTCCATCTCAGAATAGTGATGGTAGTGAGTAAAGTATGAAGGTAAGTCTGGCTTTGTTATTTGTAATCATGTCTGGATCCATCTGTCAGCTGTTGATATTGCAATAGTCTCTTTATTCTGTCTGGAAAAGTATTGTTTCTACAAACCTGAATTTAGGCTACTCTGTCAGAACATGTGTAAAGTAAGGTGACACACAACAGGGCTGATGCAGGTGAAATCTAGCAAGAGGCATCATGTCTGTTCACACTGCAAGATTTCTTGGTGACTTAAATTTATCAAGAAAAAAAGAAAAAGAAGGGATCCATGGCGAGTTGAAAAAAAGCAGAGCTCCTTGCCCTCCTTGCCCTGTGTAACTTAGGAGAACAGAGGCCACCAAAACCAGGAAGAAATTCGGGGCTGTGTTACTCATTTTATGGAGCAACATCCTGTCCTGAGCAATGGGATTATGATCACATGCTTGACTGTCACCTTTAAGACCAGCATAATCATAACAAAGGCTTAAAAGTTTATTCCCTAAGCCTTGTACTAAAATTATGCTCTTGTTTACTTGTACTAAAATTTATGCTCTAAGTGAAGCATTGCTGGGGTTACAGTGGCTAAGAATTTGTGATGCCACTCGTGGATTGTTCTGGCAATTACTGACACTGGAATAAGGTGACACCTTCCCACCCAGCCACTCCCCCTCACCCTCCAACCACTTTACTGTACTGTTGTGTAAAACAAAACTTCTTTCAGCATGTATGTACCTGCTCAAGTTCCTGGTATGAAGGTTTACAGCTGTAACGCTCCTCCTTCATTTTCTGGCTGGACTCCTTGTTTTCCCATTTAACATACGCCTTTTTGCGGCCTAGAATTGGGCTTGGACGTGGGGATGGTGGAGCTGCCTGGAGATAAAGATTTTCTGGCATCCTGTGTTCTTTCTTCTCTGTCTGCCTACGAGACGCATCTCCAGCCAGCAGGAGGGAATCAGTCTGCGTGCCTTTATGAACCACAGCTGGTTTCAGTCTCACCGAGATTTTCTGAGCTGAGGATCCCATGAGCATAATGGTTCTGTCCTTGCTGTCTTCATTGTGTTCCACCACTTCTCCATTAGGGAATGCAAAGGATCCTTCTTCTTGTCCTGTAGAATATGCACGGGGAATCGAGTGAAGATTTTATCCCAGGAAAGGAGAAACAGGAGGCACAGTAAGGAAACATTATTTTAATAATTAAAACATCATCTATTTTTTACACTCATTGCTCTCCAAAAACTAGGTGTCACTGCAAGTTTCTCAATGCTATGTCTCTTGCAACAACTCTTTGCTCTGTCTCAGTAACGTAAGTGTGGGTCAGTAAGAGGAGAACAGGTGCACCACTGAGGGCAGCGGGAGAAAAACCTCTGGGTGGCCAAGAGGTTTTATATAGACCATCAATCTTAATGACCTGACTGGGCTGGAAGATCAAACCTTGTGCATTATCACAGCTTGCAGTAGTAGGATACAGCTTACCTACTTTATAAAGCTTAAATATTGACATTTTAAATTTTACACTGTTCTGGTATAGATATTCCTAAAATACCTCAACTTAGGCCCCCTTACAAATAAAAAGGGGTGGAAGGAGAGATCTGCAGTGTTAGCAGCAGTGGGCAAAAGATGTGATTAAAGGATTTAAAGACAATCTGTTTCAGATAAAGTAATTTCTGTTGTTGAGAAGAAAACAAAATGAGACTACACGTTTCAGCACATGAGGGGAAAGAACAAAGTCAGTCCAGTAGCTGCTGCAGGCTCTGGAGAATTAAATGAGAATGGAGGAAAAGATGAGGTTTATATCTTCAACCTGATTCTTTGGCATGATGTAGCACTGAGAGCTACCACATTCTGGTGCCCTGGCTGATGATGGGGCAACACGCTACAGAGTTCAATCTCTCTGTAAGTGTGACTTCCCCCGAGGTGGTTATTACATAGTGCTGCAGCCCTTGCAGGTGCAAGCAGAGAGATGCACATGGTCAGTTACCAGGAGAAACTGCTCTGCTGTGCTCCACATAAGTGCTCGTAGGAAGCCTAAGGTGCAATCCAGCAGCCTGAATCTTAAATCCAACACAAAAGACTGATATCCAAGTGACCAAAAGTAAATTTTAAAAACTTCATAGAGGAAAAGAGCAGGAGAGAAATTGAAGAAAGTGAGTATGGAGAGACTTGGAACATCAAAATCAAAACCAAAAGTAGCCTGAGATCTTACTCAAGGCCTCCTTTGGAGGCCCATGTGGCAACACAAAAAAATGTGAAAGATTTATACAGCTTGTTTGTACAAGGAGAAAAGAACAGAGAGGTGTAGGTTTTTCATTTCTTATTGAATGAAAGATTGACAAAGAGGAGTTGTATATTCAGCTACAGAAGTGGAAAAAATACATACAATTAGCTCTCAGGTCTCCTAGCACACAGATCCATATGTAAACTGACTTTATAAACTCCAAGTTGAAATCTGAGTCAGAATTGTAACAGTGTGGTAGTTCTTAATGTGGCAACAGTAGTAAAAACTGGAGTGTACCATGTACCAAGACCTGCTCACTAGAAGGTGAGTTAAAGGTACCTGTCAGCTGTTCAGGTCATGGCATCTAGTTCTTATGACAGTCCAGCAGAAGATTTACTCATTTTTAGTGGAATTTGTGCACCACACATTGTGCAGTGTGATGAGAGGTCTCCCAGAAATCATGTCCTTATTCAGACTTGAGCTGGAACAGCGTTACTTGGCACAGGATCATTTGTACCTTGTTCTAGTTTATATGTTGAAGAAACACTGCAGTTAACTAATGAAACCTAAACTGATGCTGTACATCTCAGCTTTAAAAGAAAAAGGAGCAAAGGAAAGACAATCCAGATATTTTGATTTTTTTAACGTGATCTTTTCTCACCATGGAATTGCTCTTTGACTCCTACTGGGCAGAGGCTTGAAGCAAGAGCAGATGTCGGGCTGCTGTCTGCAACTGAAGTCTTGGGTCTTCTCTTGCACTCTATCACAACCAGGTCTTTGCATTGCTTGTGACAGTTCATTCCACAGTCTGTAAACAAAACAAAGGTTCTACAATTCAGTGGCTCTGCTGTAGCATGTAAGATCAGTTCTCACACTCTGCTCCTGCCCCGGGAAGAAAACAAGCTTCTCTGGTGTTCTCTACCTATAACAACATACATCTGGTAAACAGACCAACAACATCCCTTTGCTATGTATGCTTAAAACTCCTTTTCATTGTGAAAACACAGAATAACAGCATTCACTCCCAACAGTGTTCTAGCTGTAGGAGTCACAGAGAAAGCAGATACCTGTATGAGGAAGAAAACACTGCAATACATGTTATGAATGTGCTGCCCAGTTTTCACAGAGTGTCAACATTTGCACCCATTGGAATAGATGGGTCTGTTCCCAATTCAGTTCTGAATTCATGTTTTGCAAAGGGTTAGAGCTATCAGTTCTGAGTTCCTTCATCTTTGCATTTCTTCTGGACCATCCGTCTGTCATACTATTCTTGAATCAGGTTTCTACCTGAGAGGTCAGGCTAAATAGGTCCATAGCAACAGATCTCAGGATGACCAGGTTTTTTTGTCTTTCACCATCAATTATGGATTAAATTCAAGAAGGTATAAAGTCCTTTACCTTTGCATCTGTATCCTTGCTTAATGACTCCCCATAGCTGAAATTCAAACAAATAGAAATACTATGTATAAATATATTTCTCTGCACATTTCATACCTCCAGATACAAAAATCCCTTAGATGCTCCCCTCATTTCTAAGATCTGAGCACCTGCAGATTAACTTGTTTTTCTACCCTTTTAATGATAAGGACAAAATATGAACAATTTACCTCTTCAGCATAAGGTAAATAGAATATTTTAGGAGTGTTCCTCAATCTCAAACAAAATAGTCTCCAATGAATAGATCAGCGGATCTGATGGCCACCAGAGAAGTTGTGGAGCCAGAGTAGATGAAGAATTCTTTCTCAGCACCCTTGTTTGATCCCAGCTACACTAGGGATTGGTAGGACAGTCAGTTTTACTGCATCTTTTCATGCCATGGGCAGGAAGCATGTCATGTCTGTGCCAGGACATGAGTTCTAACAGCCCTATGGAGTGGAAGGCTCCAGATTTGGAAGTCTTGCCTGAGACTATTTGGTGACACAACCAAACACCACAAGGTAGAAGCCATGCTTAAACCTAACAGTACTGCCAAGAGTTGTAAAGGTTACCTTAAACAGCTACACAGGCAGCAGCCTAGTGTTTGATATAGCTTCACTGGTGTTTAATATAGATCCATTTCTGAATATGACACACAGTGAGGATGAGATGAAAAAATCTCATTACTCCAAACAATGCTAACAGAATTTACTGAAAAGCAAGCTTACAAATCCAGCACAGTTGTCGCAGAAAGTAGGCCTCAAGTAAGTGGTCTCTTGGAAGTTGTGAGCAAAGCCAAGTCCTAATTTGGAATAGATTGAGCTAGCCCTCATAAAATAAGCTGTTATCTCATCCCTGCTGATCAGACCTTCCCTGCAAATAAACAAGAAAAGTTGTTTGACACACACAGGTTTTCTTAAAAGCACAAAGAGAGTTAAACATATATTTCTTCACCATTTATAATGGCAATATTTTTGTGGGCCAAAAACATCAGTAACCTTGTCAACTGCTCCCAGAGTTTACAGTAGCTTATCTATGCATTTAAAATGCAGCCTGCAAGGATAAACAAAATACCTCTAACTGTGACACAACCTCAAAATTACTTCACAGAAAACCTCTGACTGATCAATATTGTATTTTTCCATGTTTTGATATGTTAAGAAATGTTCTTAATTTGACCAAAATATACATTTGCCAATTCTTTATTTTTGAGGGGCAGGTTCACTTTAGCAAAGTTCTTTAGTGGTATATACTAAATATAATTTAATTTCTTATTTCTACTATCTGTTCTCCCTCCTGTATCAGCTTGATTACCACTGCTATAAGCTCATGAAAGTGTAATTTACAACACATTTAGAAGATGCTTTTGTCCATTATGTTTTCACTTCTTTTCCCAGGTAAGAGGAGGATTTTACCACCTTAATGAAAGAAATGAAATTTAAAAACATAAAATCACCTCCCCAAACAGATGCTACAAAGTTGATAGGCAAAACTAGGTACTCACCAATCCTTAGCCATAACACAAAATGAGAACGGGAAACTGGCGGCTATCTTTTCAAATTCTTCCTGGGAAATGTATCCATCCTGATCATGGTCATAATTTTTGAAGACAGACTGTCCAAGATAATAGTAGAGTAGTTAATAATGAGGATGGGCTGAATTACCACTTCAGAAAGTCTCCACAGTATTTATGGATTTCCCATCCACATTCTCCCAATATTTATTAGACAGTGCAATAGTCTAACTGCTTTTTTTCACACAAGACTATAGAAGCATTGTGATTTCTTGAATTGTAGAAAATATAGATTAGTCAACACAGGGTGCACTAAATGCTTCACACAATGAGATCTCTTGTTTTGTTTTGTTTTACTTTAAGATCAGTTTGTCCAGGCCTACAGACAACTTGTACTGATTCTCTGGTGCTCTGAGTGACGATCTCCATAGCCAAATCATCAGATCTGATTTCATCAGATCAATGTTATGTGAAAAGTGGTTATATTGTCATGTAGACACCTATTCCAATTGTGGAATGACGTTACTGTTTGTCTCTGGCCCTAAGGCAAGGAGCACACCTAGGACAAATTTAGGAATATATTCCAAAACAGCGTGTATCAGAGGGTATCTAGCAATGTTAGAAGTGCTTAGGAGGAAAAGAGATGAAGCAGGGATGCAAAGACAAACTCTTTCCCTCTTTCTGCCAGTTTTGGAGTCAATCACCTGAGCTTTCTTGATGGTTTCCAGTAAAGCAGGTGACCTAAAAGAGAGAGAAAAAGCAGTGGCTGCTAGTAACAAAGCTGTTGAGAGGACCGCTTTCAGACTCCACCAATAACATGATGTTGGAGTCCCTGGCAGAAACAGACTCCCTGGCTCCTTGGAAGAATGACTCTGGAAGGATACAAACCAGAGTTCACACTCTCCACTGGCTTCTTAGCCATTTAAGGAATTTCCTTCCAAGCCTCACTGGCCACTACTGCTATTTACAGCTAGGCAGAAATATCTGTTCATGAGGACTGAAGTGCTTACAAACTCAGCACAGCTTCAGATATGTCCAGTACTTTTTTCCCTTCTTTGCATCTTCTCATACTTAGAGATTCAAGCTACGACTGACAGCAACAGTAAGAGGGCCAACCATACTCACATCTACCATCCTCTGAACATGTTTGCTGATGGTTTTTGGATCAGGTTTTGGGGCTACCCCTGAGGCCCAGTCTGCAACTACTGGTGGTCTGGAAGGTGTCAAAGGCTAGAATAAATTAAATGAAACTTCATTAGTACCACATGAAAGGAGAGGTTTTCAGTATTACTCTTTCTTTGATCTGTGACAATGAACTACAGAAATGGCCTTTTGGACCCATTTTGATAATTATGTGGCACTTCAGAGAAAGTTCTTCCCTGAACTGTCCAAATCAGCACTTGTTCTTAAAGTTGTCACAGTTCACCAACAGCGCTGTAATTTCCAAGTTTATAAAACAGGAACAGAACTACAACACTCGTGAGTTTCACAATTTCAATCACATAAGAATTCTTCATTTAAAAGAAGCGATATCAATTGCCAAGATTGAGACTGATGTCATGTCTCTACACGAGTAACTTCATTTGTGATTGTGTCCATAATATAAAATCTGAGATGGTATTAACTTTCTCATATAGTCTAGCTTAGACCTCATCGTCAACCAAACAGTTTATGCTTTAACAGATTTTGTTCAGTCTATAAAGCTCAAACGTTCAGTAAATTGAATGCAAGGGATAAAGGTCACACTCTCTAAAAAAGTTATTTATTTATTTTCTTATGAATCCAGAAAAGCCCTCACAGCAGCTCGGTGACTTCGTGGCTCTCGTGCATATGAAAGCTCATAAATTTCATC
The DNA here is from genome assembly GCF_964237585.1 of Gallinula chloropus. Taxonomy (NCBI): domain Eukaryota; kingdom Metazoa; phylum Chordata; class Aves; order Gruiformes; family Rallidae; genus Gallinula; species Gallinula chloropus. Next base: position 13,692,300 of record NC_140088.1, read on the forward strand.
TTCTGTGTAGTAAAGATCAAGGGATAGCTGAAAACAAACACAAAACATTAGTTTAATCCCAAAAGAGTCACTACTACTAGATAAACTTGTTTCTGGCATACATTAGTATTTTGGTGGATTAATTTTTAATTTGGGTTACACCTAGAAAAAACACACTTGAGCTGCACAGAGGTTCACAGTGATCTGAAATGGGTATTCTCATAAATTCCAGACTGTTATTGCCATTATCTGGAAATCTGTAACATTACACAGCTGGTAATTAGCACAGCAAGTGTCTGTAGGCATAATTAGCAGTCAGTTAATAAGTAAACTGAATATTATAGGACTAGCAGGTTTTTCTTCCAAGAGGTCTACCGTGCAACTAAGCAGAAAAGGGCCATTCCAATGAAACAGTCCATCAACTCAAATCCTCAGAAAAGTCATGTTTAAACATGTCATACTTATTCAATCCAGCTGTGACCATGTTGAATTAAGAAGCATATGACGAGGATGAAAGATGGACTTGCATATATTTAGTGAGAACCTTTAGCTGTCACCAGCAGTTATGTAAAGCAATAAATATCACACCTGGATGAATAAATAAATTAGAAAAGATTTATCAAAATTATACCTTTGTTTTTGTCTGTGTCCTAGAAAATAGTATAGCAAATATTTTATTGACTGAAACTGAATTCAACTTAAGATTTACTGCAACAACTGGTAACATGGCATTTTTTGAACAGTTACAGTAAAATGTTCACACTAGACGTGTTGAATAGAAAAACCAGACATAAATGTGTTACGAGACTCAATCTATGGCAAGTCCAAAGAAAATATAAACTTGTTCTAGAGAGTCAAGATCGTGGAAGTCATATGTATTAAATAAGAAACCAAAATATGCTATTTTATCCAATAACCTTACTCAAATTGCAGATATGAAAGAACTTTCTTGTGAACAGCTTCAAGAACTACTGTCGTAGTCACAACTGAATAATTTTAGGTTCTTGGGGAAATCTTAAAGTAGTTTCTGACACTCAAAAAACCAAAGTCCAAATGTTATTTCTATGAATTATTGAGTTATGTATGTAATTACTAATACCTCTTCAAACTGACTTGCCTGCTAATGGGAAAGCATCTGATTAAAGGAAACAGAAAAGAGAGAAAGACTGTTGGAAAAAATCAGGGAACAAACAGGAAAATTATGTGCCCTGGAATGTTAGCAGTTTAGAAGCTCCTGCTTTGAAATGAAGTATTTTAATTGATGTCATCTGATATAACTGCATGAAATTGTGGCCAAAGTTCTACATATTTGTAACAGCACATTAAAAAAAAGAAAAGTGGGGAATGCAATACTTAACATTAATTTGAGACGAAACATCTAAAACATTTATCAGGAAGAAATTAACCACTTTTTGTAGCTCTGTTTCAGGCCCAGGGCGTATGTGCTTAATTTCACACACGAGTGCTCCCAGCCAGACCAAATAGCCTCAAGCACATCGGCATTTTCATCTATTAGCTTTTTGCTGAAACAGGGCTTGTAATCACAAAGTGGAAGCAGCCTATCCTAGTTTTTCGAGGCTGAGGTACTTGTTACGGCCAAACAAAACTGAGAAACAAGAAAGGCAGATCTACTGTTTTAATAAAAGCTACTGTTTTAACTTACTAGAAGTTGTAACTACTGCTGTGACATATGTCCTAAGTAGTATCAATTTTAGTAGCAACAAGGCACTGACCAAATATGACAGGAAGAGTAATACTATAATTATATCTGAGTAATAGTTATGTCAGGGTTTTTTAGTAACAGAAGCAGTGTGGTGAGAAATGTTCAACCCTACACATCTTGAGGGACTGAACTTCTACATGAAACTTCTACATGAAGCTTTGTATGGAATTCTTCTGTCTCAGGAGCACCTATGGAAGCTTTCTACCTTTCTCCCTATCTCCTTAATCAGCAGAGGATTCAGAAGGTTTCCTTTTAAAGTGGTGGTATTTCTCTCAGCTCGCAGACTTACTGTAAGCAAATGAACGAGGTCCATATTAGCCTCCAGGGGAAGTGGCATTTCCTGGAGTTGTATCAGCTCGTTTATGTGGTTATACAGCGAATACAGTTTATATATGTTAATTTTTTTGTCCTCTAAGTAGTCAGGCATTCCCTCATGAAGAGATATCAAGTCTTTCAGGTGGACCCCAAGGATTGGGATCTTAAAGTTACTGCACTCGTTATAGGCACGCCGATAACTATCATAATTTCTGTAGGATGAAAGCAGTTCCGTCATTTCATTAAACACCTAAAAAATAATAATAAAAAATAATTAAGTTGGTTACTGTTCTTGTTGTGGTCATACAGCACAAGAATTTCCCATGTTACTGTTCAGGTGTTTACTCACAATGACTCTTGAAACGGATTTTAGAATTGAAGCTTCAAATGAAATCTAGGTATTCGCCTCACCTAATTTAAGTAACCATAATTACATATTCTAAATAGTCAATCTATAGCCTATTCTATAATTCCGGTCCGCCTACATTCCCTGCTTAGTCAATGAAAAGAAATGAGAGCCTCTCAAATCAAGATGTGATTGCAATTAATGCACAAGTACAGCATGAGCTCTCTGACCTTCATAAAAACAACCATTTTTAACTTAAAATGTAGAATGGACTTCTCTGGCTTCCAGGTCACCAGCTGGAATTGCAAGAATTTGAAAGTCCTGGCAGGGAAACCCTACTTTGTGCTGTGGTCCTATCACAGCACGGTCGCAAATACTACTAAAGGAGAAGGTGTCACATCTGTGCTTTTAGAAAACTTTTTTCCCATGGAAATGGGGAAAAAAACCAAGATACTGGACTTGTTTTAAAGGCTAAATGAATCTTCAGTCTAGCAGGATAATTACCTTGTATAAAACTATACAAGTACAATGGTGATTCTTAACATGACAAAATAAATGGACCAATGTTTTCCTATGGAAGTTTCTGTCTGAGCTCTTAATTTTTAACGTTGAAAACCTGTTTGTCATAGTTAAACTTTAAAGTGTGGTTCCCAAGTCACTAATTACCAGCTTTTATTTACCTGCTTTCTATTAGCACTCCTGTACCATTTCTTCATGCAAAAAGTTATTCAAATTACGGACATGTATGCAGTCCTCATAATGACAACAAAGTGTTTCTGAAAAAAGCTTGCTAACTGGTTTTATAGATATTGAGAGCTGCAATGTGGGAGGTCATACTTAGGGTCTATGCTCCGGACATGCACTGTTCATTCAAGCTGACCATACTATGATCAAAACAGGTTCATTAGATATTTACATGAAATCTTTCAGGCCCCCAACAAGATAAAATAATGAAGCATATTAGTCTCTTAGAGAGCCATTTCATTGCTAAAATATACTTTCCTTCACAGTTTTAGTAGCCAGAATCTCAGCAGTATTTCACAAGAATTTAATTGGAAATTACAACTGATTCCTAACATTCCACATTCAAGTCTGAACGAGATAAAGTCTGTCAAACAGAAAGATCAGATGAACAAAACCAGTCTTTTCAGTTTTAAACTCAAAGTGCAGAGCTCTGTGCTTGCATTTCATAGACAGCATTACTATGGATGACAAGAGTTTTGTTGTCAAATGTTCTAGGATCCAATTCTTTTTCATATTTGAATGTTATGCTGCACTACTGCATACAAATGAAAACGCAGATTGTCACATCTGAGTATTGAAAGGCAGACTTTAGAGAACTATACAAATCTTCAAGAAAGTTTGGGTTGGAGGTGTACGAGTAACTGGTGTTGTAGAGATGAAATGACACAGAAAAACCCTCCAAAACCAAAGGAAGTCTTCCTTTATCTTTCTCTCCATCTTGTCCAAAGAAGTAAGGTCGAGTTTTGTATGTGCAATGACAAGAAAGTTAAAGGTTATCTTACATGTAAAACCCAGAGGAGCAATACCAACCTTAATGACATCATGAGGAACACACGAGCTTGTTTCCTTGAGTCTGGAAATGGAACTGTGACAGAGACCTCCTATCACTGCCATTAATGTATTGAAATTCTGCAGCTGATGGAGTTTCTGTGTTGACATCCAAAAAAAAAAAAATCAGTATTTATTATTTAAAGGTTCAAGTTGTTCAATATGCACATCCAAATTCTACATTTCCTCTGTTGTCTTCCTCTAAATTACATATTTTCTGCCATTATCCATTTGGCTTCATTCATTTTGGTAATGAGTTGTGATTTTACTGGGTGTAACATGTACTTATTCCACGGTTAGTAAATCAGACATTAATTCTGCAAATACAGTAATTCTTCAAAGTACTTCCTCAGTACTTCTCCCTCTTCCCACAGTCTACCACAAGTAGGAAAGATTATCTTGGTTATGACTGCAGTTGAATTAGTATGCAGAGAATACTAACAGGACCACAGCTCTGCTTCCATCCAGTAAGGTGTGTCTGGTAGAAATGCTTCTAAATTTCAGCCAAAGTCATGACAGTGGTTGGTGCTTTGGAAAGGTCCATTGTCACAGCTTGGAATCTCACCAGACGATTGAAAAGCAAGTCTAATTTGTCAGTGAACACTATGTCTTCAGAATGGATATGACAATGTCAGTGTCATGACACTGTAATACCTGAATACTTGGTGTGAAACCACTACGTACACAAATGTACATACTGTACATATGAACCACAGGACCAGTACCAAGACCCCCAGCAGATCCTACCTTAGTAGAGTAAGGAAGAGGAACTAAAGGGCTATATGGGAGAAAGAACAAACTAACACCACACATTGAAATTTAACTCACTTGTGCAACATGAATGAACTTGATGAACACTTCAGCCCGAAGCTGTGGTGTTGGTCTGCTGAGAACCATTAGCTGCACCCACTGAGAGATACCATTGCAAAGAGCAATAGACCTTTCCATTGTTGGATTCTCCTTCACACAACTATTCACAATGTAGTTCTGATAATCTGAGAACTTAAAAAAAAAAAAAAGTGAAAATGAAAACTGTGTGCAGATACAGGTCTGCTTTTCAAATGAAAAATACAATGTATGTTTTACACCTTAAATACCCATAAGACTGAAATCTCTCCTTATCAAAGCTTTCTTCAGTTCAAAGCTTAACTGAAGGTTTCAACTAATTCAATTAGATGAAAGCATCTTTTTGCCATAATTTGTATCACGTCATTTGCATCCTGTTTATTTCAAGAACCTTGGGTTTTATAAACCAGTAGATGAGTAGAATTGGGGCTTTCCTCACAGCCTCAGTGGCTCCCACAGATTCACTGAATCTAGGCTCCTACAGAGAAGGATAAACTGAATTTAAAGAAAAATCTAGTAACTCAGTGACAGTTTAAGGAAGTTACATACTCGGTTTTTGTAGCTAAAGCACACTTCTGGATTAAGATAAACTAATGGTAACAGGAAATTAAATGAGATTAGTGTAAAATTGAGATAAGACCATTAAGAATGAGGGCCACAGATTCCTTATTACTGTTAATACAGCTTGTGAGATTCTCTTATTTCAAAGTGATCTAAAATTGTTCAGTAAACATCTGTATGTAACAAATCAATTTTTTTCTTCACATTAAGATCAAAGAGAAGATATAATTTGGTCTTGCTGATGCAATCTTTATCCATTTTCTCAATTTCTCTATTAACAAGAATACACAAGAATAATCAGAAAACATGACACAGGATTAATCCTTTACTACAACCACCAATACTAACATCTTACAAAAAAATTTCACAGCTGCACTAGACGTATGTTCCTTTCTTAAGGCCACAGGAATATGCTGAATGGCACTGATCCTTCAGGAAAGGTCATAAATTGTCAGACTGCTCTTTGTTTCTTGCTCTCCCCGTTTCATTTTCTCTCCACTTTTTTCCCTCCGTTTAATAAGAACTATTAACACTTTAAAAAGCAGGTATGACAGCAGACATTTCTGGATTTGTCCTCTTATTAAATTAAAAATGGAAGCAACATTAACAGTTACAAGTAGAGCTGTCTCTGAGATTACATAGTACTTACAATTACTGTTTGAGTTTTGAATCCCAGCCAGATTTGGCTGGATCTTGAAATTTAAGCAACTACTGTATACAGATAGATAATTTTTCAATATCTGACTACATAATTATGGACTTCATAGTAGTTTCAGTACAATTATGAATCAGTTTGATTGGTTTATATTTTGTTCTCAGCACTTTCTCCTTCAGATTTTTTAATACTGAACAATTTTATATCATACTAAAAGTTTTTAAATAAGTTTGGTGCAAGAGTTTAACAAGGTCAGCTATAACAAGACTGTTAGTGGTAGATATAGTAAAGCAGTCCAGGTTCTTAAATAATGCAAGAGTCTGGTGTTGCAGTGACTAACTTATGAGCCTCAACAGGAAAGCAGAATCCAGATTCTTACAGAAGAGTATAGCCTTCTTATATTTTAGAACTATAAATTAAAATGGTTTCCAAGCATCAGCATACCTGCAGTCATTACTCTGTGAACACCACTGCCTGCCTTTTTTTTCTTTGCTGCAAGATACGTGGTGTCCTGTGGAAGACTTTGATGTATGCTGTATATGTTCAGGGGATCAAGTATTCCTTTCTGACTTTCAAATGACTGAACCTATGAATAGTTATTCCAGTGGCTGTTAACACAGGAGCACATTTGCAGCCTCTCCTCCAGCATACACTGCCATGTTAGAATAACAACAGGATTCTGTGGCTTAGCATATCATGAACACATTCTGCAAAGCATTAATGAATGTAGGCTATTTATTAATTATATATTATTTTCTGCTCCAAGGTCTTAGTAAAGACAGTTCATACCAAAACTTACGCATACAAAATGTATACAAGTATGTAACTGTTAGACCCCTATGACACGTCTGACACACTGACTGCAATCATACCTGTTATGCTCATTTATCATTAACTACTTTATGTCTGCACAGAGCTGGAAAATGTTGAGTTATATAAGCTTTGCATATCATTATTGCCTACAGGCAGCAATCTGTGCATGACTTTGGTTTTACGGCTCTTTGAATTTAACACAAAACATGAAGTCATGCACCGTCAGCTCAAAATAAAATGCAGGAACACATGACTGAAATCTTCCAACACAAATTGAGACCCCCTTTCCTTGCAAGACTTCATCTTCAAATTGCAGCATTCAAAAAACCCAAAAACAAGCAACCCAAACCCACACAAAACAAAGCCATCAAGAACTCCGAATAAGCAAACCAAACAAAAACAAATTCTAAAAACTTTGCTTTCACTGTTATCATCACACTGACTTTGCAGCCATCTCAGATTTTGGTCTCTAATGTTCATTTTTCAATGTGTAAACTGTATCAGCTTGGAACAGAAGTAATACTGTAGCATGCAAGGATGAAAGTGAAGCCAAGGTGCATAGGGAATTTGGCATCTTATCAGCTACCAACATGGCTGAGAAAAGGAAAGAAAACAAATGAGATAAATTCTTAAGAATTGTTTATGTACCTAAAAGTTTGTCCAATAAAATATTTTAATTTACCCTTACATTAAAAACTGGTATTTTCTCAAGTGCTTTCTTATCCCTGGTCTTCATTTTGTTATACACAAAAATGGCAAGCAGAGGCCAATGAGCATCTTCTATACAGGCAGTCCATTAGTCACTGCACAAGAATCCTGCACTGTTTCCTACAGCCACAGGAGGTTAGCATTCTAGGAGAATATTCCAAGTTTCCTTCATCTCATTTCAGCCCGACTACTGATTTGAGTCAAAGTAGGCTGCTTGATCCTCTGCCCAATGACACCACTTGTTCTAACAAAAAGATTATTTGGAATAAGATCAACTGGTTTACTCATCTTCCTTCCAACTGACCTTGGCCCTGATTCTGTTCCACGGTAGCTTAAAAGATTCACTCTCCCCCTCTCAAATGACTGCAGCAAAAGGGTCTGTACTCAGAGTAAATACCACTGACCAATTTCAACAGTAGTAAAACAAGAGTCTGGGTACAAACTCAGTTTGTCCAACTGTTTGCACTGCAGGGTTAATCTTGCAATACTACCCATATCACCTCTTTTCTAAGTTTGTTCCCATCTTCGTTTCAAACAAACAAACAAAAAAATCACTTACTGATATTCTTCTGAAAGACTTAAATTCAAGATAGGTAAGGTGGTCTGACAGCTCCTCTGGCTCAAGGTGATCAAAAAGAAGCGAGACTTTCCGTTTCTTACTGGTGTTGGCCTTTACACGCTGTGTCAACTTTCTGGACCAATCCCTAGAATTTCTTTCACACAAAAGTAAAAACAGAATTACTCTTGACCCATTTTTTGAAGAGAAACTTTTTCCTCTCTTCTTAATACAAAAGTAACATTGTTTTCACGCTATATTGCAATACAAAGTGAATTATTTGAATTTCTAGAGAGCAAGCTCTTTTCATTTATTAAATATTATATGAAAAAACATTGTTAGTCTTTGTTATATTGATGTAGCACATAAGTACAATACAACTGTATTACTAAACAGTACTTCCAGAATCGCTGCCCATAACTTATTCTTCATTGAACACATCCAGTGCTCCTCCATTTAATAATTCTTACAGATTTCCTTGACAGCCTCTGTCCCTTTATGCTATTTGCCCATAGTGAAATTTAGTTGGCTTAAAAAACTAAATATCCTCTTTCATAACCAGATATAAAATGTATGCCAAATTCTGCTCTGCTTTTGCCTGTGCTTTGCCAACCAAAGTATTAATTGACACTGTTACACAGTCCCACATTACTATCTTACTCTCCTATAACAAGGAAGCTTCTCTTCCCAAGAAAGAAATATGTGCTGTATAGCTGCAGGATTTATTTTTGATGTGACAAGTAATTTTATAACTAAAAATCACATAAAGCAGTATCAACAGTTTGAAAACATAATAAACTATATTTTCTCATTTACCTTTGGTCTTAAAAATATAAACACTTTTTTTTACATCACCTGTTAACCAATCAAAATCTCTTCTCCTTTCTCATTGATTTCAAGGGATCTTTCAAAATCATTAGTTATTTGGAAAGAGTAGAATTTATCCAACACAGAGAATCAACAGAAACTCTAAGCAGCAGTTAAATTCCATCTAAGCCATTCTTGAAAGGCATTCTGTTCCTCTACATAATATATTTTTCATCTACAATGATGCATAAACTCTTTTGAGGATAGATAACATATGAATTATTAAAATTAACCCACTATATGACCATTACTCTGCTATATTAGAGAGATATTATATTTGAGTACACAAAATTCAGGGCAAAAGTTTGGGTCTTGAGCATATTGAAACTTTGGCACTCACATTTGTGTTGTGTCAATTAGACGACAGTGTAACTCCTCACCATTAGCTTTTACCAGTTCTTGAAATTCCTCCATAGTTGTGGATAGTTGAGAGTCCATTTTAAACATAACCCAGAACTCTGTAATCCAGTACCTATTGCACATTGAAAATGCACAAGCACAAAAATAAGTGTTTTGCTCTAACATCAGGAAGGCTGAAATCTGTTCCTGTTTATGAGCTGTATTTCGTCTTGATCAACTTCAGGGGATAGACCTTGATTTTAAATTATTTTGCTGGGCTACCCTAACTTTATCAAAAATCTAAATTTCATGATTAAAAATTGATTACAAAACTACCTGGGCTTAATGCTGTATAGAGCAATACTAAATATACATTTGCAATAAATTTAAGACTAAAATTTCTAGTTTCATATTAAAGCCAGGTAATATGCATGCTGTTTTTTTTCTTCATGGACTTCTACATATTCCTTTAAAACTTGAAATTTTTTGGTCTGTACATAAAAATGATGCACTATGCCCATCAGAATTAAAAATTACTAATTAAATATATTTAATAGTTACAGGTGATTTAGTTTTACATGCACAAAATATTTTCAGAAAACTACACTTTTCTTATGTCTGGCATTCAAATTGTTTCAGTCATACATTTTATATTTCAATTCCTGCACGTGACTTGTCATCTATTGCAGTGGGTTGACCCTGGCCAGCAACTAAGTATTGACCCAGGTGCTTGCTCTCTTCCCTGGGGCAGCAGAACAGGGAAACACTAGGAAGGGCAAAAATGAGAAAAACAGCTTAATAGCTGAAAGAAAAAGCCAATCAAACAACCAAGTGATGCAGAGGCAATCACTCACCATCTCTCACATGATGCCCAGCCAGTATCCAAGCAACAGCTGCTTTGGAATTACTACCCCCTGAGTTTTACTGCTGAGCATGCTGGTGTATGGCATGGAACAGGCCACTGGCCAATTCAGGTCTCCTCTCTGTCTGTCTCCTCTCACAACCTCAAACTCACCTGCCAGCTCCACCTCAGAGCAGGGCAGAGTGAGAAACAGAAAGCCTTGACGCTGTGCAATTGCTGTTCAGCAACAGCTAAATTGTTGGTGTTTTATTCAAAGATGCAAAACACAGCATCTTAGAGTCTGCTATGAAGAAAGTTAACTCTATCCTAGCACACCCAGTACACCCATGGATGTAAAAATCTGTGCCTGTTGGAAAAATGGAAGTGAACATTCTTATGGATGCATGTATGTACATGTTTACCTTGAAGCAAAAATGTTCCCATATAACATACAATACTAAAGCATTCTGTCTTGACCAATAATCTGCTTTGAGATAATAAAATCATCATATTTAAAACAAATTTTATTTTTCTAACTGTTATTACTTCTCATTTTGTGGAAAAAAAAAATTCCTATGCTAATCTGTGACTAGAGTTACATCTTTTTTCCTCTCTTGTTTTCTCTAAACTGAGATATCAAACTATATTTATCATAAAAAAAAGTGATCTGGGATCACTGCAACTGACTAAGTAGAACCACTAAGGAGTATGACCTACCCAATACAATAGAGTTTTGCTTAATATAAAAATAGCTGCAATATCCCACTTCATTTGTTTTTTTAAAAGACCTATACTATAATAGTAGACACAATGTTACCAAGTCCTGAGCACTGTCACTTTCCACAGTTGCTTGAGATACTCAGTTCAAAACTGGCCCAGCATTTCATGCACAGACCTCAATGGATCTGCACAAGGCCACTTCGGCCTTTTTGCGTAAAGCTGCTAAAGTGAACTTTGAGAAGCTGAAGCAGTACAGCTGTTTCTCTTTTTAATGCCAGCTGAAGAGAGGCAAAAGCATTTGTATATATGGTACATGGATAGCTGCAGACAAATAGCTAGCAGGCAAGAACACTCTTACCTCACAAAATAACATATCTTTATACACAGCATGGAGGATTTATTTTCTAAAGCATTAAGATAGGTAGAAAACTGTTAAGGAAAACCATATCCACTCACAAATTATATGAGACGTGACATGCTTAATACTTCCATACCTATAACCAATAGGAGTCTTTCTACCAATGGCATATAATATCAAATTAGAGTTTTGCAGAAGTGTGTATAGATTATATCCCAAAATCGTTAGCAAAAGTTTACTGTAAATATGACTACTATGAGTAATACTGATGTATCTGCCTCAGTACTGAGTAATGTTAAGTAGTGAAATGATTCTGCTTTCTACACGTGTTTCACTGCACCATGCCTAACAATTTCTAATAAAACTCATGAACTTGCACACCTCACTAAAATTTGAAACAGTAATACCAGATTTATCAGTTATCCCTTTCAGTTAATTGTAATTCACTGTGGCTTCTACAAAAACAAAGGTATTTTCTTTTAAACATAACCAGATGTATACAATGGTAGAGAAAAATGAGAACTTTTTCTCTCCTTGATAACCTCAACCAAATAACCAACAGTAATCATTTGACTTGCAGTGATAACTGGAAAGAAACACTCCTTTTTTTCAGTCTATTAGCTCTCCAAACCACGTTTTGATATTGTAGCCAACGTCTTCTGAAACTAAATGATACTGCTTTGCAAAGTCAGTAAAATACAGACTTTGGAGGATTACCTAAACTACATTGTACCAAAACTGGCTGGACAGTCTTAGCACATCGGGTCTGCTCCCTTTCCTGTGTTCATTTAATTAGTAGTAAATATTCTGTAAGGCTAAGAAGTCAGGTAATGTATTTCCACAATTAAAAATTTCCAAAAAAGGCTAATATTGCCAAAACAATCTAGTAGCTTCATTGTGAAAAATCTAATGAGGCAGAAACACACGTGTATGAGCCCAGGCACTCAGAAAGGGAACAGATAGAAAGGAAAAGTTTATGATTTATTTCAGTGCATTGCAATTTTGAATGTGTGAGTGACAAATAACATTTGTTGCAAATTTTCATCTCCAGGTGATAAAATTTGAATATTTTCAAAAAATACACTTTTATTCTTTGCTCTTCTAGTGGTATGGAGGACAGAAACAGAGAAAGAGATCTGAAACTTATGCCCAAGCTCTCAGTACAAAACTGAGGTGCCTGCATTCATCAAACACCTGCTAGATTCTCCCCCCATAGCCAGCGGAGGGTGATTTATCCCACTTAAAATCTGGACTGAAGTTTCATCTTTTTCTCTGTGGATGATAAGCTAACCAAACGGATAAACAAAAAACCTCAACCCTAAACCAAACAAAAACACACTATACAACCAAAAACTGTAAAGTACAGGTATATTGTTTAATTAGTGGAACAGTAATACACCCATAGATTAAATATCCTCTACTTACCCATTTCAAAGTTGTCAGGTTATCTAATACTACCTTAATAGCAGGTGAATATTATAAAGGATATAGATCAATGAGTTTCTGGAGCATGTCTGCAGAAGAGATGATAAACTGATGCATGGCCAAAATTATCTTTAGTAGCTGGTTGTTTTGATAAGCATTTCCTTCTAAATCTGAAAAAAAGGAGTATTCATATTGAAATCTTGGTATACCGTGGTAAACAACTTGTTCTTTCAGAATACTAATTCTAATCAGGCCTGTTCACCTACACTATTTCAAAGACAGCAGTAACTTACTAACTTCAGAAGTGCATAATTTTTCTGATGAGAGCTATGTAACAACCACCATATTTCACTATCAGGACCTGGAAGACTTCTACCAAAACAAACAAGCAAACAAACAAAGACAAGCAAAAAAGCAGTTGTGTCTGAAAAGCACTCAAATATCGTATTTGTATCTATTGTATATAATGAAGATATATAATGTAGATAATTGTATGTAATTATTTCAGAGCAGCAATGCACCTAAATGCTTATGATTAAGAAGTCTAGTATCACAGAATCACAAAATTGAAAAAGACCGTTCCCGTCCTATGATAAAACATGTCCCAAATAACCTGGTCTACCTGTCTTTTAAACACATACAGGGATGGTGACTCTGCCACCTCCCTGGGCATCCTGTTCCAGGCTCCAACAACTCTTTCAGTAAAAAATTTTTTCCTAACATCTAATCTGAACCTGCCCTGGTGCAGCTTTGTGCCATTTCCCCTTGTCCTATCTCCTGTTACTTAGCTGAAGAGACCATCGCCCACCTCTCTACAACCTCCCTTCAGGTAGTTGTAGGTGGTGATAAGGTCTCCCCTCAGCCTCCTCTTCTCCAGGCTAAACATCCCCAGCTCCCTCAGCAACTTCTCATTATGATTTTCCCTCCAGCCCCTTCACCAGCCTGGTTGCCCTTCTCTGGACTTGTTCCAGGACCTCAATGTCCTCCTTCTGGTGAGGAGCCCAGAACTGGACACAGTACTCAAGGTGTGGCCTCACCAATGCCGAGTACAGGGGCACAATCACCTCCCCAGACCTACTGGCCACACTGTTTTTGATACAAGCCAGGATGCCATTGGCTTTTCTGGCCACCTGGGCACACTGCTGGCTCATATTCAGCCTGCAGTCAACCAACACCCCCAGGTCCTTCTCTGCCTGACAGCTCTCCAGAAAGTCTCCCCCAAGCCTGTATCACTGCATGGGGTTGCTAAACACAACCTTTGAAAAAAATTAATGAGTTGCAGAATTGAGTTACTGATCCATACCAGTCAGTCAGTAGCATGACTGAACTTATCAAACAGAATAGCAATAATAAGTGTTTGTGAGGGTTTTGGTACAGCTGGCATATGTAACACTAAGGCACGTGCACGTGTTAGGATCTATACCTAGAAGCACATGGAATGAGATATGACTATGGGCAGAAGCCAAGAAGTTAACTCATGGTGGTGGACCTAAATGTCCTAACATATTTCCTTGAACGTTACAAGGATTTCACTTGAAGATGTTTTTTAGGCTACATATATCTTCTGTATCTTGTGGGGTTGGGGTTTTTTTCCATATTCAGAAAAGATCAAGGACATCAAATGTAACAGAACATTTAAAAAAGTTTCCATTTCTGTAACAAATACAGTAGAAAAAGTGTTTGTAAATATTAACAGATGATATTTTTCCTACAGCCTGCCATGAGAGAACCTAAGTAACTTGAATCGGAGTTAGACACTCTTTTAAACACAAGAGAAAATTTACTTTTTGGAATAATTTTAAATATTGTCCTCTATAAAGACAAATTTAGTTATCACTTAGAACAGCGATAACAGGAACAATATAAAGAAGCAATGGACAATAAGGCAAAAGCAAGAGAAAGCTGAAACAGCAGATTTGCAGCATACGAAATGGCATCTATTACTAGAGAAAAAAAAAATATTAAATTGCACAACACCAAAAAGGAACATTACACTTTGCCCACTTGAAAACTGTATAATCCATGGTTGTGATTGTTGAAGAATTTTCATGTCCTTCTGCAGGAAGGACAAGAGCCCCAGGAGAACCCCAGAACCCAGGTCTTTCCTTTTGAACAATACATCAGATTTTTGGGAGAACTAATAAAACCTGATTTCTTCTAGATCTAGCTCCTCTCTTCTTCATTTCACAATAGTCGTATTCATGCCTTCTATCACTATAGTCTCCTGTGAAAGTCTTTTCCTACTCTACAACAAAGCCACAATCCAGGCTGGCTGTCCAGACAGCAAATAAAATCAAACCAATCCTGGGCTCACACAGAGGCCCCTACAACAATGTGGGCACCCATCTAAGTATCTTTCTTCTACACAAGCAATTCTTTGAGACTCCTATCTTTCCATCAAAATTAGTTTAAGCTGGCAGACAGGCTGACTATTTCACACAGAATAGTTCAGTAGGAAAGTGACTCAGAATGGCCTAGATCTGAGAGTGAAGTTACTGTTTTAGCGGACTCTTTGAAGCCCTGAAAGCAGAGAACATGCTGGGTATCATATACCTGGTGTGGGTAACATCATTCTGATAGCAAAAGCATAGTCAGTCTGGAGGAAACTCAATACAGTAAACAGTCTTGACCTGCCTTACTACAGCCAGTCTCTCAGGCAGGATGAGCAGAAAAATCCTGATCAGTAAAATCTGACAGCGCCTAGGCGAACATGCAGCAACCCACTCAGCACCATCAAGCCCAGAATGAGAACTTGATGCGCCAGGTGATCTTCAACACTAAACATGAGAGACCATTTTCTGAATCTGTCTTTTTAGTTACACTTAAATTGTAAGGAGCAATTCTACCTACAGTGACATGAGCAAGGGGAAAGTCCTTTAAACGAGCTCCTTAAATGAGAGCAGTATACACCACAAGTAACCAAAAGGTCTTGAGCTGCCTTTTGACCTATATTACAGATTCTCAGTTTTATAGCCTCAACAAAAGCGTATGCATTCCAATCATTACCTAAATATTCTGGGATATAAGCTGTCTAGGTATTACAGCAGGTGTACTGAGGACAGAAGAGCAAAGTATTTAGCCAGAGAAGTGGGAAATTGGCAGAAGGCTTGGACGTCAGGAATCACTACTTATTCAGCCCTTTAGTATTTGGCATTCTTTACTCTTCCAGAGTCTTCAAGAACAGTAAAATTATTTTAGGCCTTGTACACAGAGGCTTGTATCGATTTTCATCCATTTTATAAAACCTGATGTTCTGCCAGATTCTCTGTCCAATGGCTTTTGTTTAATCACAAAAGCAATTCGATATATGCTTAACTCAGAAGGCAAATGGTTATATGCACACATACTATCAAGAATATGCAGCTGTAATTAAATCACCAGCTTTTCAGAAGCACTCAATATACTCATTATCGTCTCCAGCTGACAAAGACAGCAAGTAATTCACTCTCCTAGAATTTTCACCTCTGCACTCCCAAACCCTTCACCATAAGGTAATACAGGTACCCCTTGGCACCAGATTCCAGATGGAATTTCTCTCCTCTAGAACATCTCTTTTCCATTTTACAAAGATGCAGAGAAAAACTATTATTAGCGATTAGGTCAATAAATTTGTGGTATTTTCTTGTATAATAAAAGTGCATTTATGCTCCACAACATCTAGAGATAATTACCTGACAATAGAGACAGACTTCATTACAATGACATGCAATTATTTTGCAAAGATTAAAACAGTACTAAGTTTTGTGCTATCCATTCTCTCGCCCAACTAAAAAAGGCTTATCTCCACAAAGGAAAATACTGTATTAGTCCTGGCTTAAAACCCAAAATAATTACTTTGCAGTAGAAAAAGCTTAAGATTTCCAGAACAGTTCATCACTGAACAGCAAGCCTGCATGGAAATGTAGCAGCTCTTGTTTTTACAAATACATGTGCTATCAAATATTTAATTATATCTTCCTGCCCAGTTTTAAAAGGAAGCACTTCTCAAGTGCATACACATAATACAGCAAATGTTAATTAAAAAAAATATACACCCATAAAATTGAAGTTGTAAAAATGGGCATTAGATGAGACTAAGTTTTGCTTCCAGACCTGTCTTTGGGTCTTTCACATCTCCAACCACTAGGTCACTTTTTGAAAATCTAACCTGCTAAATGTAACTGCGGGTTAGGAAGTAACAAAAGTTATGGTAAACTATCTTTGTGAAAATCGTAGCACCAATAAGAGGTCTCTCTTAGTTGGGTTGCAACAGTGTCTCTGAGTCTCTGCAGTGTTCTCAAAACCTCCAGCAGTTTGTTTTAAAACTTTTAAGTCTCATTTTCATTTCCGTTTGTATACCTGTTTCTAACCACAGGCCCTGCTGAGCAAAAACCACTAAGTGAATACTAAGTGAATACTAAATAAAGTGGGATGGGTGTGTTTCAATTAGTCAATTTACCCCAAAGTAAGCTGCAAAATATTTCATGAGCCTTATTTTTGTTTCACCACAGCAAAATACAAATAATGCACTGGTTACATGCTTTTCTTCCTATAAAAGCCCTTATTGTACTAAGATGTGTTAATAAATACTCTCTGAAACAAACAAGGATGCAGAAGATGAATGTACTTTTCCAGTATTTAACTACAAGAGTGAAAGCAGAGAGACATTTAGGGTTAAATATTTTATTTTATTGTGTAGCAACACAAAGCCACTAAAAACTACAATTACAAAAGCTCAGTTGCATACTTGAGACTCAGACTACACAAGGGTAAGAATATCCTCATCTGGGCCCATCAGTCACTTCATTTCATGACAAGTTGGTGGCTCCCTGTAATCCATGATTTAGAAATAGCTGAAGTACCACTTGTTCTCAGAACAGTTTAAAGAATCAAAGTACTCAAAAGCCAATACACAAGGTTTTAAGAGTAAACTGACTGCTTTTCACCAGGTCCTGATGGCCACCAAGCCTCTTGTAAATATACTTTAAAGAAAGAATATGTTCAATAGACAATTTTACTGTACTGAGACCTTCCTACTCATGAGTGCAACAATAAGGCAACAGGAAGAATACAAAGGATGTCTTAACTGAACTGAATTTTGCAAGAACAAAATGTTAGTTTTTCTAGGTCTAAGAAGCCTTTATTTCATAAGCATTGTCTTTATTTCATAAGCAGGTTCCAACTCTATCACCTAGTGCACAATTTGAAATGAATCAGAAGTGAATCACAGAGCACTCACATCACGTGATCAGTGACTAAACTATTAAGGACATGAATAACTTCTTGTAAACTCCCTTAAGTCTTCCAAAAGTAGCACCAAAACCAATGCAATGCAAGAAAGCCTCAAGCAATTGCTCGGCAGTCTTACTAAGTGCAAAGCTGAAAGCCAGGACCTGCTATACTGATGTGCTACATAGAATTCTTCAAGATTTCTACAAAAAAACCTGTGCACTAGGTTTTTTTCTGGTAGCTTAAAGAAGATGGTATGGGGATGGTGTTATGAATGTCTACTAAGATTAATAAAGCAGCATGTGATTTGAAAATTGAGTGAACTGATGTTCTTAGGGTGTTAAAGACCGTGATGAAACACACAGAGGTCCCTGTGGGACTACAGTCTAGGGTTTAGTGACTGAACTGAAACAGCTTTAAGTCAATGTCTCTGCCCCATATGAGAGGTGCAGTACTACAAGATAACCTCAGAATGGTTACAAGCAACCAAAATTTCATGAGTATTTCATGGATACTTCCTGGAACTTCCCTTCACAGATAGGAAGCAGTCAGTTCCTCTCATCTTAAAACTTATGCAATACATAAGTCTTATTATTACAGGCTTGTTATTGCCATGTTGGAATACGGTAACCTGTGACTGAGGAAGGTCTAGAGGTAGCTATTTAACTCTCTTCATTCAATTGATGACATTTGGTCAGAATCAGATTCAGAATCTTATTCTGAATTATTCAGAATAAGAAATCACCATTCTGCTCATCAGTTATGACACCATCACTGAGGGTCAGCACGCAGATTCAACTTAAACTAGGGTGGTTCTGAGTTGCAAATAGCCTTTATTTTTTAATGACAGCTGAAAGCTCAATTCACAGCTAAAATCAGAGCTACGAGCTAATATAATCTATTCCTCCACTCCACCAGAGAATCAGCTTTCTTGAAGCCAGTATACTTCAGATTTAAATTAATTTGTTGTTAAAAATTTTACAGTGATGAGGATTTCACAGCCTCCATAGGTGCACTTGAGCATCTCCATCTTTAGAGAGTTCTT
The DNA here is from genome assembly GCF_964237585.1 of Gallinula chloropus. Classification (NCBI taxonomy): domain Eukaryota; kingdom Metazoa; phylum Chordata; class Aves; order Gruiformes; family Rallidae; genus Gallinula; species Gallinula chloropus. The sequence goes on from NC_140088.1 coordinate 13,711,177, forward strand.
ACTATCTATTCAAAGGCTTCAGGCAACTTGGGCAACTTAAGCCCATTATGCCTTACCCCCTCAGAGAGAGAAAACATTCCCTTTCTCTTAACAATAATTTTTCTCTATTTGAGAATTGCTTCCCTTGTGTCTTTTCTGAGGTAAAAACCAAGAAATTTGTCATCTTTATTCCTCAGAAGCCAAGTCTTCTAAATCTCTGGTCAATTTTGATATCCTATACTGAAAATTTTGCAGCTTGCACCTTGATGAAGCAAAACTGAATACAGAACTCCAAAGGTCTTAGCATCAGAATTAGAATGATATTGCTAGTATCCTGTAAAAAATACCTTTTAGAAATATACCTTTTAATATGTAAGTGTACATGTATCATGTACATATATATTAAAAAATATAAATAAGCACACACACACCCCTCCGCGCATGCACTTATCTCCTTAAGAGTTTCTGCAGTGCTATAGTATCATTAAACCGTTTTCAGTTTTAAAACCATCTTCATACTGAGATTGTTTTCTGCAGAAATGTTGTTCTGCAGAAACATCAAGGACTTTGCCATACTGGTTTTACAACTGATTACCCTAAGTATAGAACTTCACACATGTCCTTCGTGAGTTTTATTTCAAACCATTACCTTGAAGTGCTAAATATGTTTCAGAAACAACATAAATTAATTACAACATCCTTGCAAAGATAATGCACTAATTAGCTAAAGCATTATTGTTTTAATTTTAGCTGCAGACAAAAGCTGCTGGTGTCTTCAGTGCTCCAGCTTACATTTAATGCTCTACAGAATGGTGGTGGTCCCTCTCATGCAACAAGATTGCTAGAATGTTTAGCAGACAGCACCAAAATACTCAGAGAATTGCACTAAAACTTCTTTTAATTGGCTTATTGTCCATACATGCCTGTAGCTATTAACACATACAAAAATTTATTTATACAAGTAATTGGTCTTAAGAGGAAAATCTCCAAAATTAAAATAAGAAATCTGTATTTCCAAAAGAGGAAAGAATCATACTGCTTTGTGATCAATCCTGCACCAACAGAACCCCAAACAAACCAAGTAAACACAGATGTTGGAAGAAACTCTATAAACTTGACCGTTTCTCCAAGTCTACTTCCCCCTTCAAACTCCCTACAAAATGGGGTGGGGAAAGAACCTAATGCTGTTCTTCCAAATACTCATTAACAATGCAGATCTATCCAAGACAAAAGTGAGACTAATATGCATCCAAAAAGGATAATAAGATTGTTCGGTGTGAGGGTAGGGAACATTAGGGGAGAAAATTCTCAAGGGAAAGCCATTACCCTTTCTCAGAAACAGCTTTTGGAAAGCTACATCTTGCAGAAAGAGCTCTGGGTGGGTAATTCTTTGAAACGAAAACAAGAAGATAAAAGCTCTTGTCAAGAGGAAATGGGATGATTTTGAGAAATTAAACTGTACTTCGAGAGAAACCAAATGAAATGTGGGTGGAAAGCATTCCATTAGCCTTGAAAATTCAGATCAAGTACACAGAACAAGATAAAAAAGTTAACACCCCCCCCCATACATTGTTCTACCACGTTTAAAATATTGATTTTAGCAAATTTAGATGAGAACTTTTTAATCAACTAGTCTTTTTTCTCCAAAGTCTACAAAACATCATTTGAGCGTTCAAGATTTTTTTCAAGGCCTTAAATCATGATATTGGAGCCACGTGCGCTTTTGAGCCACAGGCAACTCTTGAATAATTCAAGTGTAATGCCTGGCAACACAGCTGTGCTGGCAGAAGCACTGATGGACAAGATAAAGGAGACTCACAGAACAGAATCAGAAACTTCTGAGGCGGGTATCACTATATGACCACTGAACCCAGCTGCATGCTTAGCACTCACTCATCCCACACAACCACGGTGTTTTATAATATGTTTCTCTTTAACTGCATAATTGATCCCAGGGCAGCCAGTCATCAGATCCAAGCAGGTGCAAAGTCAGTCAGCCCCATCCAAAGGTTCAAACTGTTATGGACTAGCAAACACCAAGCTGTTTTTCTCTCAGGGACCTTAAGATGTTGCAGAACACTTAGATCCCCGTTCCCAGCCTTTATTTCCATTACTGATTCGTGCTCCAGCTTTACTGCTCTATCATTCCTGACTTACTGCTTCAGATTTCCCTCCCTTACATACCTCAGCTTCCTAGTCTTTGCTCTAACTTCTTGATGTATCTGTGGAATTGGTGTTTACAGACTCTCTGGCAAACTAGCTTCTAACCCAGAAGCTGGGCTGCCCACCAGTGAGGAGACTGGGGTGGGCTAGAAGTGTAAGCGTTATTGGCCTCACTGTTATCAGTTAGTCTATCACAGAGCAAGAACCTTATACCTCCTAAGTACAGTTGCAGGGCATTTCTTAATGTTACTAATAAAGGTTTCTCATAATTTTCTGTTATTAAACCTCAACAAGTACTTTTTTTTAAATGTGTATTTAATGTATATACCACATATGGGAGATCGACATGAAACATTACTGGTTCTCCTGGAGGGAGACACACCCATACCCAAATACAGTTATTCTGAAGGTGAATCTTTTTCCAAGAAACATACAAAAGTTAAAATAGAAAAGAGACTCTTGATATCTCACAGTGCTGATCTCTGCCAGAAGAGTTCCATATTTCAACAGACGCTATGGCATACCTCTAAATGATCTTTAATTACAATTGAGGTGGCATGAGGCACTGAATTTTTCTCGACATGACCTTGTATACATTGGAGCATTAAAACTGCAATGTTTGGGGATTCCTAAAGTCACTTCCAATGCAAGTGTAAGCTTAAAAGCTAACACTATTTGCCAGCTGTTGGACTTTTACTTCAGTAAGGCAGGAAAAATAGTGGTATCGTGTTTAGAAAGTTATCTTAGCTTTTAATCTCTAGTCTGTCCTGTATAACAGAAAGATCTACTAACTATGTAACACTGTAAGGGAAGCTGCTTCTTTTTCAGACTTTTAAAAAAGCAATATAAAAATATGTCTTCACACTTGGTGATACACAGTGGAACACTGAAAAACTTCACACTAAAGCACACACAAAACAGAACAGGTAACACAAGGTAAAACGCATGGGGAAACCCAAGGGAAAAGTGATATTTCATGCTTCAACTTCATACGTAGATTGAAGAGATTTAAAGAATTAAATTCACACAGCATTCTCAGGAGAATTTACTATTTTCTACTGCTAAGCTTTTTGCATTGCTAAATAATTTTTTTTTTCTGAAGTTATATTTAGAGGTATGTAGACTGAATGTTCTGGCATATCCCAGTGGTAAATGTAAATAAATGGGAGACTGCTTTATAAAGCAAGAAGCCCAAGTTTTCTTCATTTTCCTTTATTACTTATTTCTTGACTTTGGAAAATTATATTGAAAAGACTGAAGTCAAGTTTCTTGTCTTTGGGATTTTTTTTTTCCACAGGCATCAGGTTAAAAAAGAAATCTATTTTCATTTTGGTATAATCATAATTAACTTTAATAGTTAGCTAAACAGCACTTAGTATTCTCCAGAGCAGTAACTACTCTTCTGTTCCCACAATGTCATGCATTCTACAGAGCAGTAATGACTCTTCTGTTCCCACAATGTCATTAATTGATCATTAACGTAGTTGCAGTTGCCAAGCAATACTAAAGTTTCTCCATTGTATTTGACCAAATCACATCTAGATTACTTAACACACAATGGTCAATGATATTTTAATACAGAAAAATACCCTGAGCAATTTTTAACTACTGTTGAGGAGCAGGCTGGAGACTCCAACCTTCAGCCTAGGCTTCAGGGGCGAGGGGTGGAACCCTGCAAGCCTGTGAAGCATGGGATAAAAACAGTTGACTGTTGCAAATCAAACAGAAAGTAAGCAACCAAAGTTGCCTTCTGTGGGTGCACATATGCCTTGAAAGACTTGTCAGAATTCTATGTTAGAATTAATATATGGTAAACTTGGTAAAAGGATAAACTCATTACTTGAACTGTGATTGTCTTACTAGCTATTGTATGCTTTAACTAGACTGGCAGAATGTACTTATATTAAGAGTACTGTGGCTTTTTTCCAGATAAGGGGAAAAAAAGGTGAAAACTTTCAAATTTTCAGTATTTTAGAGGAAATGGCTAATGAGTGAACTCCAACTTGCCTGTTTCATTGTTTGTAAAACTGATGCAGTATTTCCCTGGCTCTCAAAGCATTCCTGAGACTCAATATATTTTTGCATTCTACTGATACAAAAGTGAGCTCTAAAAATGTTACCAGTTTACAGAACTAGACAGCTCTGCTAACTCAGTTATTTTTCATTCTAGAAAAATGTTAACTGTGATTAACTTGTACAGTTTTAGGCAGCTAGTCCTTATTAGGTAACCAGCACCTTTGACTGATTTCTATCAACACAATTCCATGGCATCTTTTATCCAAATCAGTCTGGGAATGGTTTCCTGAATTTCTAAGGCTTGTTTACAAGCATCTCAATCACACACTGAGGCAACAAGGTAGCTTAGCACTGATCAGATACTGCAGAACAATTTATAACACAACTTACTCTTTACACCTAGCTGTCTAAGAGTACTATCACATTGAGAAGTTGCAAATTGCACTAGGTTCACATAAATTCAGTTAAGAACTTTGATAATCTTTGAGGTTATGATTTTTACCTTCTTTAAGAAGTAGTGGCTATGGGTTTAAATCTTATTTTAAAGGTTTTCTTCATACTGAAAACTGACACTGTGGTATGAACAATTCCAGGGCAAACAATTTATTGTGACTGAGCTTCCACACAGAAGTATGCTCTGGGAAATACTTTTGTTGCTTTCTTAAAGCACTTACATCCCTCTCAAGAAACCAGACACAAGGACACCACATGGTAACATGCATTTAAAGATGATATTTCATAATTTATTTTTTTTTCTTTGGGCACATTCGTCTTGTCTAGCAGCAGCTGAAGTGGCTGGATTGTAGAATAAGGATAGGTCCTTGTGTGCTACACTAAACACCTTTCCAGTACTCAAATGTAAGAGGCAAATGAGTAAGATCTTGCACTCAAAGGCTAAGGACAGAAATACCTTCATAACATTAAAATTCTGAGATCTTAGGGATTTTTCAGCTCTTAAATGACCCTCAGGTGTTTTTAAGACATGAGTGTTTGTATAAATTATGACTTTCAAGCACACTCTTGGAATTGTTTGCCAGGTAGTTCTAAATAACATTTCATGACTTCATGACAAAGCAGGGAGATAGCAAGCTGATACTACACTGAAGATATGCTTTGTCCTAATGGCAAAAGAGTTTTCAAACACTTATAAACACAATATAAAGAAATGTTTTTTTGATGTGGGCAAGGAAAAGGCTCTCTGACCCTATGTGGCCTATAAGCTTGAACGTGAATTCACTGAGTCTTTGAAAGGTGTACTAGTTTAAAAAAAAAAAAAAAGTGTATTTAAATCTTCCTGAAGAGTTTTTTTAAAAAGGTACATTTTTAAGACAGATGCTCACAGTCAGGGGAAAGGAATGGGGACCTTTTACCATGCACAAATACATGCAGAGGACAAACAGGAAAAAAAAATATCTGCTGGAATAGAAACTGACTTGCAAACACATAGAAAACATCAAGCTCACTGTAGCATGAGGATAGCCTAAAGTGAAAAACATTACAAGCAGTTATTTCATTTCTGTAGTTAGCAGATGTACAGTTAACTAATTAAGATATCCAGTGAAGCAAACACTGCTGATATATTTTTCCTTTCTGACCTGTAACACTTTCTGGACTAAATATACGTTAATATGCATTTATGCAGTCTCACAAAGATTACTATAAGAGCTAGCAAAAACTAGAGCATGTGCTTCCTGTGTTCTACTGAACTGTCAGCATTAAATAGTTAATATGGATGTGGACCAGCAAACCAGACCCTACTCTGCTGGTTTCAGCAACAAAGCTGATAGAATAAATGTCTTTAGTAAAAAAGGAGGAGACAAACCCATACTTACTTTCAGAGAACTGTCTTCAAGTCAAAAGTACATTCTTTTCCTGGCATTTTACAGACTACAAAATGGATAAACATAGATGCAGGGGGTTAAACTCACTGTTCTACTTGCAGTTCCACTCCAGAACCACAACCACTAATGAAGACTTCCTCCAGAATGAATTATCTCCTCCTGAAGCTGTCATATTCTAAGCCTAGATCTTTTAATTAGAACTGCTTGCCTGAACTCACAACTTCAGCCACCGTGTTGCCAATTGAACATCTACCTTAATTTTTTTTTTCCTTTATGACCTTTCTGTTCAGAACTAACCTCTCTGATGGAGAGGTTTTCTGAATGTAAGCCACTGTTTTCTAGTCTTTACAATCATTTTACACTACCTCCTGCTTTTCCTCTCTACGCACTCCCTCCCTTCTTTGTATTTTCCTTCACTTCCCTGTTATGACTTCTCTTTCTATCCACATGATCAGTTTTTCTTCTTTAAAAGTCATTGTAAGATCCACTTGTATGCTACACTTTCCCTACTCTTCTAAGGCAATCGTGTGATGCTTACAGTCTGCAGCTCTTGTAAAACCAAACTGTAGTAACAGCAGTATTTTCTAGCTACTTACAATGTTGAGAGATCTTCCAAGTCACATAGAACATGCTTTGAATGACTATCCTATATAACTAAGTCTCTTCAAACCAATGAGAGCAGTTTCAAGCCTCTAGAATTGCCTCCTACATTCAGGACCAATATTCCTTTCTAAGACACTTCCTGACTTCAATCCTTCATCACGCTATTTTTCCTGAACTCTCGCCCTAGCTTACATCCTAGCTTTTCTTTTGCTTTTATTTTTAGCAATTCATTTGCAAGATGATTCACCTTACTCACCCTGATGCAACTTTTCATGGGACTTGAAGGAACCTCTGCTTTCAGCATCTCCTCCTTGTCATGTTATTGAATAAACATTGAAGTAATGCTCGTGTCTTGCATGTAGTGATCTATCTACATGACTTCACACTACCTCATGACACTCACTATTTCTGTCTCTAAAGTACATGCCTATCATTCATCATTTCAAGCTAAAGACCACCAAATTTGAGAAGTGAGAGAGCAGACACTAATCATCCTAAAGCAGATATTTAAGTTAGTTACGCTGAATAAATTTTTGGTATTTTCTAAAAAAACCCACAACAAAACAACACCCCCCTCAAACTCAAAACCCTCCCCAAAACCAACCAAAATACCCAAACAAGCAAACAAACAAAAGTCCTAACTCTCTACCTTTGGAATTATGAGGTTCAATGCCACCGTTATAACTCACACTATTGTGTCCACATTCTAGTATCATCTTCTACCCAGCACTGTTGTAGACCCACAGACAGTATCACTAACTCCAATCTTTGTTCCTCACCTCATCATCAGGTTTAGATTAACTTGGGTCTCTGGACAAGATTTGTCTCTCTCATGGAATCCATTTACAACACTGCTTGGCATATTCCCCTTTTTCATTTTTCCCCCCCCTTATCCATAAAAACTCATACTTATGTTCGTCACCGCTGTATGTATTGATTCTTAATGCCTTCTTCATTACATCTTCTTGTGATAGTCTCTGCATATTTGGCAGAAGGCTACCAACTTCCCCTTATACACCACTGTTGACATCAGCCTCTCTTAACATGAATTGCTTTTTCCAAACTTATATAATTACTTATTCTATACTTTAGATCGGAACTGTATTTGTAATTTTACATGTAATATTAGCAAGTGCAATATAATATTATCATGATGCAGTATATAATCTGAAACATGACACATCATCATCTCTGTCTACTGCCTGCTGTTCTACTTAACCCTAGAAAGCAAATGAATCAAGGACATTTTATAGAAAGTAAGCTTAAAATATAAAAGGGAAATCTGTGCTTGTGTCTTGAGGATTTCTGTATTTTTAATATTGAAATAAGTCTTACTCAGATCACAATAATTAATTTCTAGACCAACATACTAAATATTATAGCTCAGCATACCTGAGATTGAAGGTATAACCTTAGTCTGCATAGAACTGAGTACCGGGTCTTTAGTAGTATGCCTGGGAAGAAACTTGCTTTATCACTTGGTTTACTTTTAATCATTCAGCAGCTATGCCTTTTCCCCGACCACCACCTTTCTTCCTACCCTTACCTCTCTTCAAATTCCCAGATTAAAGTTTTTTCTATCTCTTCCTTTACTGGCATGATGCTGTGAACAAATTCTGCAGTGGTTTTGTTGGTAGCTACAAGAACCTTCTTCAAGGAACTTTGTTATGGAGGCTATCTATAGTTGTAACAGTTGCACTTCACAATTTATCTAAATACCCTAGTGGGAAATTCCAGCTAAGAACATTCATCATGTCATAGAAGATGTACCAATACAGACACTACCATGAATTGCCCAATGATGTGTCTAAACTTCTGCAGCACACACTGTAATTCTATCAGTCCTTGGTGACTTTAACATTATGTTTACAGATGCCTTGCAATTCACTTTGCTAGGCCTAGGTACCACTTGCCAACATTCAAGAAAACCCTATTTATCGTCTATGGCAAATTTTCTAACAGAAGCATGAAACCCTTTGGAAAGATACACATGTATATATAGCTTAACTGGACAGATACAACTACTTTTCTTTGTCAGTTTAGTCCTTACAATATATGGATGCCCAGGAATCTGAGAACACATAAGCATGTGCACGCCGATATCAAGCGTTTAAAACGTATTAAAATAGTTAAACCAATAATAGCCTCCCATTGAAAAGTTTCAGCTACATTACTTGAAATCAATCATTGCAATAATTTTACCAGATATTTTATAACGTTACATTTATAATTCCTTTTTTATCCATAAAAACGTAGACACACTAATGTTGGTCAAATAGTCGCAATATTAAAACTGTATGCAGGCCTTCCACGTGTTTCAGAAGTTTATCTCACTCCAGTCAACCAAAACATATAAAAATATGAATTGACAATTGTTTAGAAATTAGGGCTTTAGAGCAGCTGAGTGGGTATGTTCTTTAAAGTAATTAAATAGAGAAAAATAAGCCAGAATGAAACAAAGCATTACTGAAAATTACATGTCTCATTCACTTTTCTCAGACATGCATTTCTCTGCATATGTTGATTAGAAGGCTTTAAAGTTAAAAAAAGACATTTCTAATGAGTGTGAAAATTAGTTATTGATTATACTGTATTTATGTGCCATATCACTAGATCAGCACTATGTGTTACTATTTAACTGTATAGATTATTTTAGAGCTTAGTGTTCTCAAAGATACCGCAACAGACACGGCAAAAATACGCATGGAGTTTCTTCAAGTGCATTCACTTCTTAAGGACTACTCTGCAACATCTGCTTTGAGAATAGCTCATAGCACCAAAAGACACAGCAACAACAAACAGATGCACCACTTACAAGGAAATTATTCAGAATCATTCTGAGTGCCTTCAATACTAACATATTTTAATACTATCAAAAATAAACACATCTATTAAAGAAAAACTTAGAAAGGGAAACTAGGGGTATAGGGCGCAGGCAATAATTCTTGTCCATATATTACAATTCTTATACAAAAACAAATGGATAACTGATATGCTCAAAAGGGTATACAGTTGCAATTTTTGTTTGAATTCTTTTTCTTCAGTAGAGAAGCAACTTTAAATCTATACTTATAATGCAAAAATGCATTTATAACTTTATTTTTACATATAAATTATAATTATATTTATAATGTGAGAAGCTGATGTTATTTCACCTAGTTTAAAAATAGCCCTACTCATTTCAAAATACTTAATATAAACATGTTATTTACACACGTTATTAGAATATTACTGCAATATGCAAAAGTTTACCAAACTGGTACTTGAAGGAACAACAAAAAATCCCCACATAGATAAACATGCGATTGACATTTGTCTTATCCTCTCAAGAAAAAACAGCTGTCAGGCTAATCTCTTAGTGCATGTTACACACATCTACATAAACAGTTCCACAAACCTATATAAATAACCAGTCACCTACAGCATAGAAAAATCCCAGTTACACCTTTCATCTCCTCTGACAAAACAATGTAAGTGACCATAATGCAGCCGGGACAGAAACAAATTAATACGATCCTAAATTTGCCTCCAGACTCACCAAAAGACTGAATGCAGGTTTCAAGAAGATCTTCCAAAGTGGCCCCTTTGCCTAAGTGCCCCAACGGCACCATCGTGACCTGGTTAAGATTTGAGAGGCTTGGACAATGACTGATGTGCTTCAGCTCAACTGCTGATTCAGGCGCAGTGCTGCATGCTTGGGCAGGTTGCCTAAAAGAAAGCACAATAGTAGAGTAAATACAAGAAGATCCAGTGGGAAATTTTACAGTGCATGGGAAAGGAGCGGGGATTTAAAGGACAATTAACTCCCTGTAGCTAGGGTACTGAAAGGCATAACCCTCCCACTTAATACATGCTCCAAAGAGACTGCTCAGTAACTGCCTTTTTTTTTTTTCCTCTCCTGATAAATGTGGATTGTAGAACACAGGATTATAGAGCTCCTTGAATGATCTGTCAAGATTACCACAAATCTTGTTTCTTTGTTGAGAAGCTGTTTACATTACACTTTCAACACAAGCATAAAAACCCCTCAAACTATGTAACAGGAATATTGTTATGCAGTAATCTACCATCACATATTTGTCTTGTCATCAAAAGTAAAGGAGAAAAAAATTGTAACTATAACCAAGTATTACACACATTGGAAAATGACTGATTAGCTTTATTAATTTCATTTGGAAGATCATTATTAAGTAAACAAAATATCAGTGCAGTTTCAGTGAAGCATTTCACAATTCAAGAAAAACAGAGCAGATTAAAACAAGTCAGTTAGAAAGAATAGTATAGAATGGATGCAAATTAAAATTGCATGAGACCAAAATAAAGCACGTATCAAGTTTTAGGCTTCTATTTTGATCACATGATAGATCTCAATCTTAGATTTCAAGAATGTGTACATTTACAGATTATATTAAAGGTTGTTCATGGTTTGCACACAAGTTTATAATTCTGTAGGAAACAGTAAATAGGCACATTATTATATCCGTGATTACATGCTGGAATATTTATTTGCGTGCAAATAACAGAAATGACCTCAAAATCTATCAGGAGAGTGTAACCATACAGTTTACAAAAGGGCAACAACCACTGCTGGCTTTATTTCAGGGACAATTTATACTCCACAGTCTTCCTAACCGAGTGGCTCCAGCACCTTTAAGATGCTTATCACCTTTAAGATGCTTCATACAACTTTTCATGGAACACTATGCAAGACTCTATTAATAAACTGACAGTCCTGGAAAGAAAAGGAACAGAAATTCATCCAGTGTGCATATTCATACCAACACAGAAGGTAAAGACATAAACATCCACTATAGGAGCTCCTGGATAAATATGCATGCCTTAAAAAGACAGGGTGGACCCTATTTCATTCCAATGAATTTCAAGCCTTATCTTGAATTTCTGTTTCATTTAAATGCTGTGAAAGCTATTAAACTTGCACGGTGTCACTTACAACACAACACTGACCCCAGGGCTCCATAGTTTCAAAGTCAGGAAAACAGAGGCCTGACCCTGCAGAGGTAGTGACCATCACTCAGCTGCTCGGTAGTTAAGCTGACAGTGTCAATGCAAAGACTGTTCTCTTCCCTTCCCCCTTTCTCTAAATTTCCCTCTAAGCTTTGTGATCTGACTTCCTGTTCTCAAATTAAAAAAAAAGCAGGGGCCTGATCATCTTTCAGGGTTTTCTTTACAGAAGCTTAAACCCCTCTCCTAACTTTATTCCAGCGCCTCTTCAGCACAAGACAGAGGATTCTAGCTGCACAGTCGGAGTTAGAGAATATACTTTAGCTCTTGGCAACAGGGTGCAGAAAAACTAAAGCGTCCAGACGCTCACCACCACCCCTACCCACCCCCAAAAAGAAAGTTTACGTTAACACTGTGGCCGACTTGGCACACCAGTCAGGCAAAACTCAGCCGTGACATGTCTGAAATTAGCCATTCATTAGAACAAATCCCCTTGCAACAGTTACTCGACATGAAAAATAGACTAAAGATGCGCTGAGGGGCGGCGGGCGGGTGAGGGATGGCGTGTGGACGGGGCACGGACGGACGAGCACCCTGCAGCACCACTGCACGCTAGCTGGCAGCGGGGAAGAAGCCACAAGCAGATGACAGCCGGGGCAGGTGGCGCTTCCCCGGCGAGAAGAGGACAGCCTTGCTCCCCAGCCCCGGCCACAGCTCCTCGCTCGGCGCCCCCCGGCAGCCCGCCGGCGGTGCTGCAGGTAACCGGAGCCCGGGCGAGGGCCGAGCGGCCCCTCCCGCTGGGACCGTAAAGTGAGGCTCTTCCCAGTCCGCGCTGACCGGCAGCTCGGCGCACGCTTGCACCCAAAAGGACGGAACAAAGTCCTCCCCCCGACACCCCAACTCTCGCGCCCCTTTCTTCCCCCCCCCCCCCCCCGCCCCCCTTTCCAGCGCCCGCGGAGCCCCAGCCCCCCGGCCCCGCGCCCCATGGGACTCCACGCCAGCCCCGCCGCGGGGGCAGCGCGGCGGCAACACACCGCACCCGCCCCACCGCGCCGGGCGGACACCTCACACTTGAGGTGCGGCGACGTGTGACCCCGAGACCCGCCAACAACGACCGACGCCGGACCGCAGCCTGGCCCGCAGCGAACGACGGCGAACTCACTGGTTTTCTCTCCTTTTCCCTAAGGTTCCCATGTCGGTGCCAGCCGCGGCTCGGCCGCCGGGCCGGCTCTGCCAGCAGCGCAGGGAGCGGGGCTTCGCGGGGCGGAGGAGGCCGGGGGGAGCTGCGCGGCCTCACGCATCGCCGCCTCCCGACTCGCCGCTCTCCCGCGCCCCGTCTCGCCTCGGGAGGAGTCTGAAACCAATTCAAGTGGGGCAGCGGCCGCCAGCCGTGACGAGCGCAGGCGAAGATCTTATCGGCAGAAGGAAGTACCGAGCTACTGGGCTGCTCTTCTCTGAAGCCACCGGGTTTACCAGGTACAGAAACGCGCTCTCCTGCGCTCACCGCCTGGCTCTATAGCGGCAGCAACTTTTTCCACGGCACAACTTCGTCCCGGAAGGACAGGCCCTCCCCTCTGGGCAAGCCCCCTCCCCACGGCGGGCAGAACCGGCGCCGGGGCTCCTGCGTGCCTCGCAGCAGCTGGCACAGCGCCGGTGTATGCCCGCCCGGCCGCGGCCCCCGAGCGCCGAGGACAGCCGCTGCCGGGGCACCTGTCACGAAGGACAAAGCACAGCCAAACCCCAGCCACTCTCCGGGCGCGGCGACACCCCGCCTACGGCAACACCGGCCGGTGCCGGGTCCCCGTACCCCCCCCCCGCCGGGTTACGTGACTGCGAGTGGGGTGGACCCACGCGCTCCCTGATTGGCTGGCCCGCCAACGGCCGGCAAGGGGTGGGGTGTCGTGCCAGCTGGGGGCCCCTGCGCGCCGCTACCTGCCGCCGGCTGCGCCAGGCGCTCGCGTTGGTGGATGGCTTCAAAGGCCCTGGGCCCCGCGGCCCCCTCCGCACGCAGGGCCGGGGTGAGGCGCAGCGGGGGGCTGGCGAGAAGCCTGACTGACGGGGGCTGTGCGCGGGTCGTTCAGCTCCGCGGCGGCAGGACCACACAGCTCTCCCGCCGCGGTACGTGCCGCTGGAAGGTAGTGCCTGCATGAAGCTGGGGCGCGATGTCAAGATACCCGCGTTGACGATTATTTTAAAGCCTCTGTGCTTATTTGGCACCTTACGCCGTACCTCCAGTTTCATCACAGAACAAGGAAAGGGGCCTTTGTATCATAATTACGAGTTTCTGAGAGCTCTTCCCACTCAGTGTTGACACCTTCACTGCTGAGGAGAGGTGACCAGGCTGAAAATCTGAAAAGGCCCGAGATCCTGTCGCTTACAGCTTGGCCAAATGGTCTTTCGTTGCACAGTGCCCTCAGCAGAGCAGCAGGAAAGTACTGGGTCACAGGGCGCTTCAGCTACTGCTTTGTCAACAGCTTATGTTTTGAGCTCAGCTTATGTTCTTAAAAATTACTTGGCCATTGTAATGCCATTGTGCCTCACGCCAAGATACAAACAGTTTTCATAAACTTTCTTTCATTTTAAGACTAACTGGTAAGGTTCAGGTATTCAGAGCAATTCTCTGCCAACAACCAGGGCACATTTCTCTTTAGGTCTCCAAACTGATTGAGTTTGCAAAGGTTCACTGGTATTTTCTCAGAGGCAGTGGTAACTATCATTGTCACAACCCAGAGCTGCACAAACCTGACTTTTGCTTTGCTGGAGACCTCCAGGTAAAAGGAAAAACCCTGCATAATCCTGGAAATTACATCAGTGATTCAGTAGGTGACATTCTTCTGAGTAAGTTTTAGAGCTCATTCCTAGCAGAAAGCTTGAAGGTAACTGTGGTTTAAGAAGAACAAATACATTAACACACATCCAAGACCACAGGTTATGTGGTCTGCAATACTACCTGTACCACTTAAGCCAATCTCCTGGCTGAATCCTACTTCAGAGAAGGACATCACAGCTATCTTTGCTTCTTTAACACATTTTCCTTGAGAAATTCATGCACGCGCATGCACATACAGATAACTGGAGGTCTGACAGAAAGAAAACTCTAGCTTTGTGGTCAGAGGGCAATCCAGATGTAAATTTTACTGTACACAGTTCAGTTGTAATTTACATGCTCACGCAGCAGTCTGGCATACTGATCCTTAAATGTGACATTCTTCACATGAAATGGTCTACTGTAAAGTAGACTCATGCCTGTTTTGTGTCCTCAGAGGATCAGAGATTTGCTCTGTGGGAAAGCAAGATATTTCTTCTGTTCTCAGGACTCCAATAAGTAGATGATTACTTTAAAATATAACTTATAATCCACAGGAGCTGTGTTAACAGAGTTGCGAGGTGGTGATGGCAACCGTGGGCTGTATTTTTCCCAGGGAACACAACCAGCCAGGCATTTTTATACCATTGTGCTCAGATTCCTGGAAGATCTTGCAACAATAGGAAATTATAAACTGGATTTTACCATTGGAAACAAGTGAGGACACCAATTTACTACCTCAGAGGAAGCCAGATCTTTGAAGTTCTGTTGTACTTCAAGTTATGCCTTTCTCCCTCCGAGTTAGTGAGAGTCCACAAACCTAGCATGACCTTGAATCAAAATGAAAATCATTTTCTTGAGCTGTTCTTTCACATCTACTTTAAGCTCATTTAATTTTCTGTCTTTCCTGGTTTCCTAGTCCTGATCTTCACAATGGGCCAACTAGTGGAGCTTGTACAACCACACAGTGAGGTGCACACAAAAATGAATCAAGGCAAAAAAATCCCAACCCAAATAAAAATGATACATATTTTGCCATTTTCAATAATTTAGTTCATTTCACCACCCACTCATATTAGCACAACTGCTGCCACAAACAATGGCAAGAGAGCAAGACCACACATTTTTCCAGTAGCTTTCACATAGATCTGTTTTACATACAGTATTGTAAAATCACAGCTTGATTCCAAAAGCTTTTCAGTGTCCTCTTGGGATCATGAATGAGAAGATTCCTTATCACTGATAGAGCATCTGTAAGGTGGCAGGGTCAGTAGACCACATTAGAAAGGCAAGCAATGTAGTGCAAGAAGCAATTCCAGAAAAGGAGAAAAGCTTGCTAATATAGTTGGAAAGGAGGGCAGCAAATGGAAAGCTATGAAGAGTTCCTGCATAAAAAGTAAACATATTATGCATACCAGGTAGTAATTAGAATCATTTGGCTTAATGAGTTGTCGGTGAGGGTCTGCTAGCTTCTAACTTGTTTCATCTGAGCTGTTATATGCCAAAGATGTGGTTATCCTGTATGATCAGCTGATAGGAATAGCAGCCTTATTTAAGGCACCATCCAAATGTACTTCCCTGTTACAAGGAAAGTTTGTAGCTCTTAGCACAAGTTTTGTTGTTGTGAGTGTTGATTTCTGTTACAGCTAGTAGAGCATTTCTAGGGTGTTCTTCCAAGCCTGGGCTATAACTTTTGAGCAGGATGATCTATGCTTTGGGTGCTTTCACTAATTTATCAAGCATTTATATTTGTAGAAAGTTGCAATGTTAGTGAAGGTTTTGAGGTTATCATACCATGGTAATTCTCTTGCTATTTTTCTTTTAAGGTGTCTTTGCTGTGGTGGTCAGGAATGGAATGTTCCACTTTCTGAAACAATGTGACCTACCAGAGTGTTTGTTTTTGTGAATTTGCTTGCAGTGGTGTATGTTCTAGGGTGTCTTTTTGGACAACTGCAGCTTTCACTCATAATTGAGAGACAATAAAGCTTATGATTGCAGAATAGGTTGTGAGAGTGAAAGACTGTAGGATTGAGAGAGTTGGTAAGTAAATGAAGGAGAATAAGAATCCTCTTTTTACACATGGTCTTTAAGTCAGGTTGAAGAAGACTGGACTAACCTTATTTGAGTGATTTGGGTTGTCAGTAAAGTACCTCTGAGGTTCCAGCTTTTCTTTGAGACCACTCAATAGCCCCTGCCTCCTTACATTTAAGGACCATAAGTTTGTGTACATTACATGCAAAACTTCTTACAAAGTCAGTAGCTATGCTACTAACAGATCTACTTCTCCAATCTACCTCTCTACTGACACTCCTTCTGTGAAGGCTGCTTCTGTTAAATCTTGCAATGTCCAACAGTAAGACCTGAGCTGAAGATGGTGGAAAAGAGAAAAGACTAGATAGAACTCATGAAAGAGGAAAAAAAAATCCTTAGGAAAATTATCAGAACCTAGAGTGTGGAGTACCTGGGTTTCACTGAGTTTGGATTTTACCAGACCTTTACTTTAGGCTATTTGCCAGCCATGGATTTCCCACCGCTCTCGGTGAACGCTCGAGCTGATCATTGCAACTACTCTGAGTCACTTTCTCAGTTCAAATGCCAAAGGTCTGTGGGCTGGATTGAATGAGTCCAGGCCTACTAATGGTCCATGTAGGTGTAAACATGCTGCCACTTGATGGAACATCTGTGGGTTTTAGTCTTGGAAATTATAGGCAAGACATAGCTCATAGGTAAAGGCAATATCTTTTCATCAGACCAGCTGGCACAGTTAGAAAAGACAAGGTTTTGAGTAGACTTGAAGAGAGTTTCTACAGAGAATCACAAAATTGTTTGGAACGGACCTCAGGTCTACCCTCCTGCTCAAAGCCAGCTGTGGGACTAGATCTGGTTGCTCAGGACTTCATCCAGTTGGATCATGAAAACCTCCAAGTCTGAAGACTGCACAGTTTCTCTGAGCAACCTGTTGCAACGTAGGACTGCACTCATGGTTAAAAAAAATAAAATCATTCTCCTTCAATCAATGTCTGTGGTTGTTTCAGTTTGTTGTCTCAGACTCCTGCCATGCACTGCAGTAAAGAACCTGGCTCCTTCTCAATATCCTTCTCAGAAGTACAGTCAGCCTGCTATTACATCACCGCTGAGGACATCTCTTCAGGATGAAAAGGGCCAGTTCCCTTAGCATCTCTCACAGGGCAAGCACTCCAGCCTCAGTTTCCTTCTGGTGAACTTGCTCCAGTTTGTCAATGTCCTCCTTCTACTGGGAACCCAAGAACTGGACTCAGTCTAGAGTGCTGGGTATAGGTGGTATAATCACATCCCTCAATCTGCTGGCTCTACCTGTGAATCCAGCCCAGTGTGCTGTGTGCCTTCTCTGCTGTCAGGGCGCACTGCTGGCTTGTGTGCTGAATGCTGTGTGGCAGGACCTCCACCTCCTTTTCAGCAAAGCTCTTCCCCAGCCAACCACTTCCCAGCCCACACTGGTGAAAGGAACTATTCCTTCCTAGGTGCAGGACTATGTGTTTGTCCCTGCTGAATTTTGTAGAAGTTCCTGCAAGTCCATTCCTCCAGCCTGACTAGGTCTCTATGGATGACAGGTCTGCCTGCAAGTGTACTGAATTGTCACCCCAGTTTGATGCTGCCCACAAACCTGAGTGCACTGTGTTGCCTCCCCCAGAGTGCTGCTAACAGCATTAAAATGGACAGGTCCCAGGATAGACCCCTGTGCTAGTCTGCCAGCTTCCAGGTAGATACATCCCATATGCTCTGAGCCTAAACATTCAAACTACTTTTACTAGGTGAACAACTTTTTACGAGGTTGTCCACCCATCCACACCTCAGTGTCCCAGACTGAATGCAAGAATATTGTAAGAAATTATGTTGAAAGCTTTACTAAACTTAAAAAATAGAAACATCTGGAAATCTGTCTACTTTTCCCTATATTATACTAGTTGCTCTAATCAAAGGCATTATCTCTGCCTGTAGAGTTTGTCTTGACTGTGTCTTTAAGCCACTGCAGTTACGACAGTGTTACCATGTAGGATGCCCCTTGAAAAACTGTGTACTCCAAAATTAGGAGATTCATGTCTTCTTGTGTGTACAGATATCAGTATTACCTTCAACTACAAAACAAGATTCAATTTCTTTCACAGCACCCTCCTTCCATTCAGATTCACAGTATGAATACCTCATGGGGCAAATAAGGAGGCATACTGACAGGAGTTGTCATTTTCAACTGCTTTGGTTACAGAAGGTAGATGGCTTGTAGTGACTAGAGAAAGAGGATTGTAGAAGTAAAATTGTGATATGATGGCTGAAATAATGAAAAACTTCTTTTGCATCTTCTATGGACTCTCCTGGAGTCCCTTGCCTTTCAGAAAATGATGCTGAGAAGAGCTTTTTACGTATCTATTTGCTGTATTCGTTCAGGTTTTTGATCCTGAGGCATACTTTTACCAGCAGCAATTGCAGAAATCTGAGCTCTCATTAATGAAAATTAAGTAAAAACATGTACTTTGACCATGTGAAGTACTAAGTAATGCTAATTAGGTTTTTGGAAAAAAAGGGCCTCATTTTTTCATTTCAAGTACTACAACTACTGTAGCCTTTCCCTTGTGACTCTGCCCTCCCTTTTAAAACAGGAAAAACAATCTCACTGTACTTGGCAAAGATGATTGATAAAGTCTTTTCTTGACTTAGAGCTGTGTTGGTGTGAATTTATCCAACTGCTTAGTAATACTCTGAAAATAATTGCATTTATGCTTGTGAAAGTGCTCATCTATTCCAGCAATGCTCAGTACACGAGTGCATGATTCTGCAACCCAATTTAGAGGTTTCGCAGTCAGTCCAGGAACTTAGATGCTGATAGATGGATACATGCATCAGACAGTGCATACAGTACACCAGTTCCTAAGTTTCATCAGTACCCTGACTGGGATTTTGAGCAGAGACAAATCCCCCCAAAACGGGAAAAATCCTTTTCCTTTTTTCTTTTTTTCTTCTTTTCAGACAAATCTTACAAGATTAAGTGAGCCAGTCCAGAAAAATTTAGGCATTTCATAAATTTAATAACTTCATTTCTCCTTCTGTTTTCACCCTGAACTCTCTAAAGGACATAAAAGTCATCAAAAAGTCTAAAATTTACTTTGAGAACTATGTCCAAGTTCATCATTACTTGCTTTTACAGATACTATTGCAAGCTGCTGATTGGCAACGGTCTTCCACTGTCAGCTACGTGTAACTGAAACTGGTGGTGGTGGTTTTAATCTGGAAGACTTTAAGTAACAGTGGACTGAACTTAATTGTTCCACATTCCAAGAAAAACAATGAACATGTATCTTGATAATATATAGAAATATCAAGTCTGTTAAGTCAAAAAGTGTTACTAGCTGGTGGCATCCTTCTGGGTACATGCACACTTTGATTTGAGGGCCTTTGAGGCTCAGTCCTACAAGTAATGCCTCAGCTTTTCTATTGGTTAAAGATTTTTATATTTTCCTCTGAAATACAGCAAACACTGATCACCTGCCTACCTTGCATTAATGTCCAACTGTTTCAGAAGTAGCACACAGTGGGGCTGTTATGATACCGCAATATGCAGTGAAAGGTATTGCTAACTGAAATCTGTGTTCTGTATCACTAAAACTAAAACCACATTTAATTCTGGCACCAGGGGAAGATAAAAGCTTTTACTTACTCTAAATGAGCCTAAAAGCACTGCCATCGTAATTTTAATTTCCTTCCAGGAGTCTGTAGCAAAATAGTTTTATTTCCTTTATGGTCTTTCAGAATTAAGATACTTGATCTGTTTTGATTCACCTCATTGGATGCTTATGTGTACATACAGATTACAAATTGATTTTGATAGGTATTGTATGAAAATTAATCTTCTCTTCTTCCTCCCACTGTCCCCCTCCCCCCCCAAAAAAAAATCCCAACCCTGCTGCAACACCTTCTTTCTGAAAGAAAAGTACAGAGAGATAAACTGAAAACCAGCTGGTACCCTTGAAATAACTACTGTCCAGAAACTGTGAGCCTCAAGGTACATAAAGGAAAAGCATAACAATACTACTAAGAATGCTTCTTTTTGTTTCACCATCTGATTTAAAAGAACAAAACAGCTATTTCAACAGGATGTAGATAACATCATCCCAAACGTCCCTTTGTAAACATTTTCCAAGGAGACAGTGATTAGCTACTTCCTTTACAGGATATCTCTTGGTCAGCAGCAAGAGGCGAGACACCACTCACCAGAAATATATTAAGTGTATTGTTTTAACCTTGTAAAAGTGGTTTCATAGTTAAAGTGTTGTGGATATAACAGTCCCTTTGACAGCATCACAGGATGAAGGTTTGGCTTACACAAGTGGGGTGGGTTTGACTGTTTGTTTGTCTATTGTCTTATTTACTTAAAATGTTTTGGTTTAGCAGATAACAGGTAAAATGACAGTGCTTTTTGGAGCTGGAAAGAAACTAGACATGATTTCCATGTGGTTTGTTTCTTACAGAGCTGCTTCAAAATTTCCAAACAGAGGCAGCAAAATTTAATTTTGCTGCTGCAGCATTCAAGGCCCATATTAATGGTTTTGCCCTTGGTATTTGCAGTGGCAAAGTCAGTGGTAGAGATTGTATGAAGAAGCAGGAGTGACAGTTGAGGTAGGGAGAAATGAGGAGTAATCACAGGGGTTTCACAGGATGTGGGCGTGTAGGAAGTGGTGTTTTCTGCCCTTTCTGATCTCATCTGCAGGGCAGGAACCTTTTCCAAGGGGATTTCACCCTGAAATACAAGGTTGTACTGATTCAAACTCGACACTGGACTGAGTGCTGAAAATGTAAGTGGATATGGACAAGGCCCATAATCTGATGAGGGACTCTTTTATATACATATATATATATGTATCTTTTACATCACTTTAAGGGAAATGCTCTTTTCCTTTCTTACCAGGTTTTGTTTGCCTCCTCTCAGTTTCTCTTAGTATGCTTATTATGTGAGTCAGCTGAGGAAGAGAGGAAGTGAGAGGAGAGGGAAGGAAGACCATCTTCCCTCAAACCCATCCCAGCAACTCACCAGAGCCCTTGGTGCTGGGGGATCAGAAGGAAGTGGAACAGGGCTAAGAACAAAGGCAGTGTGGCTGCAGATAGTAACAGTTGCTGTCACGGGCCTTCTGTCTTCTGTTGTTACATATACAAGAAGTAACATTAAGTTGGCTGGTATTTAAAAGCAAAAAAATAGTCCTAGTTTCTGACATGAAGGGAAAGATTAATCTTTCTAGGACTCTATTTGTCTCTTGTGCTCTCCTCAGTTAGGCTATATACTTACGGACTGACCTGGAGGGTATCTGCTCTACATGCACTGCAGAAGGATGGGTGTTTGACTGAAGAACCACTTTCTTTTCATAGCTGTTTGCAAAAATTGTTACACAACAGTATTTAGTTGAGTTTCTACTTTGTCCCCAAAAAATATCATCAGGTTAGGTCAATACACTGTTCAGTCTCTGTAGTTCTTAGAGTAATTAAGAATTGATTGAGAAAATACCCTGGAGAGGTGGGTCACCAAAATACCAGGGAAACTGTGCTCAGGCTCTTTACAAGAGAATACTTAACACGCCTATGTTGATACCATCAGACTTCTACTTACATGAAGGGAATGTGAAACCTGTTCCTCAGTTTGCTGGATTTAACAGACATTTTGCGATAAATTATGTTGGGAACAGGATCAGGAAGATGAATGCAAAAAAGAAAATTTTTGAGTAAACAGAGAGATAATAACCTGAATTCATGGTCCATTGTGGCTAGCTGTAAAATGAATACAGGCAAACATCAATTACTTTGACCTAAAATGATGTGAGTTTTCTTGAACTCCTAAGATCTTTTCCTTCTCCAGTTTTATACCTCCTTACCTTCCCAGCAATGTGT
The DNA here is from genome assembly GCF_964237585.1 of Gallinula chloropus. Taxonomy (NCBI): domain Eukaryota; kingdom Metazoa; phylum Chordata; class Aves; order Gruiformes; family Rallidae; genus Gallinula; species Gallinula chloropus. The sequence continues at coordinate 13,733,455 of NC_140088.1, forward strand.
TTTGTGTCCTATTTTAAAGGACAGCTCAGAATGGCAATATTGCAAGCATTGCTGTCAATATTCTGTGTTAGAGGCATTATTTATTGCTGGCCTCGGTTTTAATCAGGGAGAGTAGCTGTAGCAGTATTGAACAGAATATGATTGCAAATATATACCAAAACCGATGTTAAGTATCAATGATTACATTGTTTTAAGGTATTTAGGCACCAGTTCAGCAAACACATTTAAATGCCCTCTTACTTTAAAATGCCAAATAGAGACAGGCAGAAAAATTCATACACTGGAAATTAATCTGATTTAAAAGAAATCATTATTTGTTAGGAGTTCCTTGTGGGGCAATATTAAGGGGTCCTTGTAAAGCCCTAACCAAAGTGCATTGTAAGGTTCAGGAACTCAGTCTCTAATTATAGGTGTCTCTGTGAACATCTAACTTGGAAAACAATGCACAATTATCAAGATATGCTGAGCACCTTTAGTACTAAGATTTCTGGTAGCCAGCCTACAAAGACGTTAGGTAAAGTATCTAAAACTTTTAGTAGCCTCAACTAGATTTTTTTATCAAAATCATTAGTTTGCAGCTTTTTATTTTGTCCCTTCAATCATCCATAAAAAAGAGTTAGCAGTACCTTCCTTTAATACTTTTGAAAGCATATGAAATCCTGTGGTATAAATATGAACAGTGAAGTCTTGTAACAACCTGAAAATAATACAGTAATGAAAGCTAGAGATTCTATTTCTGTCTGAAAAGTAGTTGTTTGGGTGTGTTTTCTCTCCTCCTATCTACCTGTCCTATTTTATCACTTCTTTGGAATCTTGAAAGGAAGGGTTGTTAATGTTCGGGATGACTCACAGGTTTAAAAAAACATTGTTTTGTGCTATTTCTTGGTCAAATACAGGCATGTTTTAAAATTTGAGTTTGAGCTTAGTGGTATCTATCTGTAAAAGGTCAGAAAACTAAAAGGAGGAGGGAAAAACATTGTTAATGAATTGTGTGACTGATGAGTCAGAGTAACTGAACTAGTATTCCTAATGCAGATTGGTTTATATTGCTTGTAAGAACATGCCAAACACTATTATTCTCAGCATCAGTTACAGAACATTATTTAAGAACATGGACAAAAACATTTACTGCGTGTTTCCATTGTAGAGAGAAAAGATAATAATGGAATTTGTGCTTAAATGGACATGTCAGATTCAACCAATATTCAAATCACTATTTTACAAGGTGCGAACTATTTGTATTCAGACAGGAAGGTTGTTTAAGTGCTTTTGTCTCAGTCTGGGGTTGTGACAATGAAAAAAATAGCTCAAACAAAACAGGATCTGCAGATCCCTTGGCTTTTTTGAAGGATAAGTGACAAAAAAATAGATGGTAGCACCCTGCAGGAGTAATTGCTGATTGAGATTCAGAACCTTCTACGTCTTTTAAGGGAGCTGTGGAAGAGCAAATTACTGAATTTATATGTGAAAAATCTGGTGCTAACATCTTATCCAAGAGCCAACCTTCCTCTCTCAAAAATAATATAGTAAACACATCATAAGCACGCTGTTGACTTATGGTTCCATCTTTCCTTAATACCACTCTCTCTCGTTGCAGTTGTATTGCTACTGTTTGAAAGTACCACCCTCTTTAAATGTCTAATTGCAGTGATTGCGCAATAAGCATAGCTGTATTCGTTACTATAGCAACCAGAATAAAAACATGTAAAAAGGTCTTCAGCTTCTCTCCTTCCATTTTACTCTTATGCTGAATGAATGTGTGTGACACACTGGAAGTTGTGCGCTTTGGTTTGGTTGAAGGCTGCTTACATTAGTGAGGGTAGAAAACTGAATGATACTGGAACCCTTATTCTAAAAAGGGAAAGAAAATTTCTGACCTACTCAGCAGAACTCAAATGAAACATATGTACCCTCTTTCCAGCTTCATTCACATGCTCTTGGCAAGGTATCTCACCAGCTAGGAAGAGGAACAATGCTTGTAAAGGAGCAAGTTAAGTTCCAACATGAGATAGATGCTCAAACTGAATATTCTAATTTTAGAGCTTGAATCATTACCTTCCCTGAGCCTCAATGAGGCCTTGTCTACACTGGTGCTTTTGAGTAGAGCTTGCCCAATTATAATACCTGAGATCAGTAACATAAATAGTCTCAGTCATGAACATAGTTCCACCCCAGTTTTCATCTGTTTTCTCCTCCTTCCTTGAAATACATCAGTGGGGATTTCTGCTACCACCAGTTTTACACTCTGAAACACAGAGGAACTCTGAATGGGCTTATGGCTGTTCATAAAGATGTACAGGAAAGGCTGAAAGGAGAGATCTACATGCCAGCCATGCACAAGCAGTTATTCTACTTTGTTATTTGATTATGAATAATAATGCACTTGGTTTTCTTCATTTAAGCTCCAGTTCCTACTGCTGAACTGATTCATGAGATTCTGTTTTGTTGTTGGGCTTTTAATGAACAAATTTCTTAATACAGAGGAAAACTCTAAAACCAAACTGAAGATGTCAGTGGTTAGTTAACATCAAAACTAAAGCAATATGATGTCTATCAGATGAATTTTCTTGCTCTCAGGCTACAGTTGTCCCCCTATTTTCACAACATTTGTATTACATTACCTTTGAGACCAATACTGTGTGTCCAATTTTGCTAGTTTGCCAACAAGTTCAAAAGTTACTATATGAACACACGCGCAGGCACCCATACACGCTCTCCCCCTCACCCCCCCTCCCCACCTTCCCCCCCCCGTCATTGCACAAGTTTCATTTCCTTAGGAAACCAGACTGAAAACAAGAGGCAAAAACAGAACTTCAAATTGCGTGTCCTAATCCACTATGCTATCCCCATTCTAACAAGTAAAAAAATGGACTATTTAGTTTCCCCTGTAAGTTCTACATGTAAAACCAGCCTGATCAACTGCTTACCATGCTCAAATGCAGGAAATCTTGATTCCTCTGTTTGGTATTGGTTATGCAATATTGGTCAAATTGCCATCTCCCATTTCCCCTTTTGCCTGTTTAGACACAGTTCAGTCAGGCAGGAGCAAGCACTTTGTTCATGTTTTTACAGTGCTTAGCATGCTGATGCCCATGAAAGACTCTCAAAATCAATTCAAATACATAATGTAGCGTTTCTCTAGTTGATTATTGCATAATTATCCATAACAGAAACAACATCTGAGGACTGCAGTCACCAATACACCAGCAAATAGAGCTGTTCACAGCTAACGTTTTGAACTCTTCCTGCAGATTAGAGGGTATTTGCTTGTCAACTCTGTGGACAATTTTAAACTGGTACATCTTTTTGTGGATCATTTTAAAGCAGAAAAACGGAATCAAATAAATTATTCCTTATGAAGAACTAATCCAATTTACTAGTTTCTTCTCTTCTTAAGCACTTAAAGATTCATCTCTTAAGCACACATTTCTTTGGCTGTTCAGAAAATTCAAGGATCCTAAGAGTTGAATTTCAGTCTTGTTTGCTGTTTCTCCTTTTTCTAAATTGAGAATGAAAACTGCATTGAGAAATTCCGTCTAGTTTTGATGTTGCTGGTGGTGCAAATGTTGATAACTGGAGCAGAATTTTTTAAAGTGAGTTCGTAAGAGCTATAAAAGCCTGGTTTGCTCAGTACCTTACTGTAAACATACCAAGGGAGGGTTTTACGATAAGTTAGCAAGCACCACACCCTAGATTCAGTTACATCAGAAAAAGTGACAGGCTTTCATTCACACTGCCTCTCTGAGATGCTGTTTACCTCTGCTTTTCTTTCAGACCAGACTAAAATAATAGATTTGTGCCTCAAGTTTAGTGTCTGTAAACATAAGCTCTGAACTGTTAAAAAGCCGTCCCTGGTTTAACCATAGCTGGCATAGTCTCAGTTTTCATGAAAGATGCGTGTTGTGCTCTGGACTAATATAACAGTGATCCTGCAAAGCCTGTGCAAATTATGAGGAAGAGTCAGTGAAACTTGTGATTAGTTTGGTTTAGATGTCCGTCGTTCTCAGTTTATGCTAAATCAGTCACAAGTCTTATATTGACAAAACCACCTCCTTCCTCCAGTTACTATTAGGTCTTTTTCTTACGTACAGTTTGTTTACATGGGCCTATTTCTCTTTCATGCACTACTCTAGTGATTTCTAGTGTTCAGAAAGTTCTGATTAGTTTTCCTACCTCATTGATTACTAACCAGAATTTGTTCCTGAGTCATAAAAGGAATTTTAAGGAAATAAATATTTGACAAGATGATTTGTCTACACAGTATTGATTAACAGCCAAATACTAAAAAAACCCTTTAAGGTGGCATTAACTGATGCTTTATGCAAATTAGCTTGAAAGCAGTAGCGATGAGAACATTTAGGCAGATGAATAGGAGTTGGAATAGTAAGGAGACGCAAATATATTGTCTGCGCTAGGATTGTGAGAACTGTCATCCTAGAATGAATCAATACTCTTTCTTTTCAATCCTGTACCTTGCATTTATATAAATGCATTGAGTACTTCAAGCAAGACTCAAAAAAGAAGTGCGCTTTTACATTTTATTTAAGCAAACCTTTCCACCATGTATTGTTGTAGACTTTATAAAAAGCTATTTTGTACTCAGACCTCTGCTCAGGAAAGAATCCCAGAAAGTTGGGGTTCAACCTTGTAGTGAGTGCAGCAGTACTGTCATGAAACACGACCTTTTCAGTTCCCCTAGGTGGAAAGAAATCTTACTTTCAGGCTTAATTCTGTTTCCACTTATCTTTCAAAATGCCTCGTAGCAGTCTTTGAAGCAGCACCTTGTGCAGATCCTGTGCGGTAACTACAGAGCATGGTTAAAAACACGGGTTATGACTCTGCATCGAAGACTGGACCTGAAGCATCAGGAAACTCGTGTCAAGGAGGGTTTGTAAAATACAGCACATGAATGTTTTCTGTAGCTCAGAGATATGACACTTGTCCACACACAGCTGTATGTAGGGCAGAGAAGACTCTTTTTCAGGTTTGGGCCAGGATAAGAGGGATATGATGTATGGTTTTAGAACAAATCCATACAACTGATATAAGTGAAGTTGCTGTGTAAAAAGCTTCAGATGACAAATAAGGGAAATAACTTGACAACAGAGAAAATGTCACTTAACATTCTTTGAAAATGAATAGCACAGATATTTATCCTTTCTTATCAGCACATTTTTGAACAGATTTAATTTACCAAGTGTTGCACATTTATAAAATCTAGTTTATAATTTACTAATTCTGCCATTCATTAAACATTCATTAGACTTACTACATCTCTTAAAATGACTCATGCACTTGTAAGTAGAATTTCAATAACGTCCTGGTTGCTAGGGTACCTGAGATCACACTGACATGTAAAGTATCACTTGGAAACAGATTTTTTAAAACTATATAATGAACAAATTTGTAGGGTTTTTTATTCAACAAATGTTTCTGCTTATAGTTAATTATGCAAAGCAGCACGACATTTTATGATTTTATGCCTTCAAATAAATATTGAGTTGCATTGTACACAATCCCTAACTGATACATATGACTTTTTTTTTTTTCCATTTCAGTAAACAACTTTTTATTTCTGCCATATGCATGTGAAACAATAGTTTCCTGGGTGATTTTCCTTGACTTATTTTTTTCCTTGCTGGCCCCCTCTGTCAACTTTGTTGCTTGCTCATGTTCAATTTTTATCATCATTTCAAGGTTCTCCTAGCTTTTCCTGAGGACTAGTAGAAAAATACTACCACAAGTGTGCACATGGCTTTTGATATGCACTTTCATGCCTTCATCCTACAACTAGGGGCTTATTTATGCATATGGCACTGTGTTTGTCCCTGCATGAAATGTTTTCTTGCAGAGACTGGGGAGATTTGCAGGTGCAATCATTCCTCCATGAACCTTCTCCAAAATTTATGCTCATGGACAGTGTGACACAGTCCAAGCTTTACGACCAGAACTGTCTCTGCCACACTGGTATTTCACTTTAACTTGTGTCCTGAGAAACCTATGGTGAAAGAACACTAACCCTGCAAAGTGATGGTGTTGGCATATGAGGAGATGAGAATTTATGCTGCCTATAAAACTAAAGGTGAGTTAAATCAGAGTTGTTTTTTGTTATATTGCAAAATAAACCCCATCAGAAAATACATTCATTTTACATCAATACAAAAGACTTTTTTATTTTTTAACTCAAAATAGTTTTTTCTTAGTTTGGTTTCACAAAAAGTACTTCATTGTGAGTCATTAAGTATTTTATTCATTTATTCCATGTAACATTTGTGTCTTTTCAATTACTTTAGCTCAGAAAGGAAATAAGGCATATGGTTTTCAAAATGAAACATCAAAAATATTTCTTCATTTATGAAATGGAAACTTTTGCCTTAATAATAGCAAAAAAAAATCAATGCTCCATACCTCTTAGTATTATGTATCACATTCAATGAGTGTTTGCCATTATTTGCAAAATAGTACAGTAGAAAAAGACATTCTTATTATTAAAATAATCTGTAGATTTATATAAATCCTTACTTTAGTCTCTAGGTAAACTTGCATCATTAGACAGTCTCTACCTAAACAAGAGCATACCATTTCTGTAGGACTCCTGCCTAATGACTTTGTATTCAGTGCACGTGATAATCAATGCTCACTGATTATTGAGAGCACTGTATTGTGAGAGAGGAAACTCACTAAAAGGAAGATAAGAAGTGGCACTGAAAGGAAAAGTGCTGTTATGAGATTATGGGAGCTCCTCAAGGGTCAGTCTTTAAATAGTTATTGTTTAATAGTGTCATTAATAAGCTTAATATGGAGAAACAAGTGTGGCACTTGAGTTAAGCAACAGAAAAAATTTCGTCTATCACTAACACAAAAGGCAGCTGCAATATCCAGGAAGACCTGGGTGATGGTAGGGACTGGAAAAAGATACAGGGAATGAAATTTAGCAGTGTGAACTACAAGTACTTTTTGGGACTAATTCTGAGAGTTTCTGTTAATTTGTGAGCTTACTGACTGAAAGCAGCTGTGGTGGGGACACCTGTAGTGAGTGCTTGATCACAGAGTGGTTTATGAGTCACTAGTGCGATACGGCTGTGGAAGAGGCAAGTGTACGATGACATTGGTTACAGGAGTGTTGGAAAGCAGTTGTCTTCTTTAATGTGCAGGAACTCTCTCACCTATGATAGTTCTTGGTCTCCAAGCTCAAGAAAGATGAGTTCAGAGTGAAACAAATGTTACAGAAAGACGACCTTCATTTCTCTGCTGTACTCCAATCTGTCATGAAATCTTTGTTCATTTAGTTGAATATAATGCAATTTTATTCTAAAGGAAAACAGAAGCACAAGAACAGATGGAATTTTCCCATGAAAAAATTCAGGTTGAGCATTACACATTTCTGGCAAAATGGTCAGTATAATCCAGAGGTGGCTGGGTTATGGCTTCTCCTATTATGGGCAAGCAATTCAATAATCCTTAAAACCAGTTTGAAGAATTTAGGAAAAGGATTAGATTATGTGGTTGGCTGCAATTGCAGGAAATTAGATTTAGTGACCCATAGCATAATTTAGTTCTGATGGTTCTATAGTCCTATGAACAGTTCGCTATTTTCTGCAGTATACTGCTCCATTAATTATTGGCAGTTTCTTGCAGTCTGCACTGAATATAGAATAATTAGCTTCCAGTTCACAATTTTTGTGGTTATTACTTAATTCATTTTAGTAAAGATTCTAAGTAAAACTGATTATGTAGCATATATGGAATACCAAAGTACAGAGAGTAAAACCCAAACAGTTAAATCATGGAATATTGAGTGTCCCATTTAAGATACCTGTAATCTGGTTCTCCAAGTATTTAGAAATTTATATTCAAATCATACTTACCACTAACTTCTGCTGAGGAAACTCAGCTCTGCTGCAAGTCAGAACATTGGTGTGTCTTCTTTTTCCTGTGTCTTGTGTGATATCTAGATTGATAAACTGTATGGAAGAGGCAATTTAATATAACATCCCCCAACATGTTCTGTAACACTAGTTTACACGGTAGCAAAAGACCGTATTTATTTTCCCCTGATTTGTCCCTAAGAAGTAGAGATGTTTTTCCAAGAAATATTTTTTCTCAAGGTGACTGTTAAGGGTTGAAACTGAAATGGTGCTGGTATGCAGCTCATGCAAAGGAAAGATATCATTTGGTGATATCTTAATGTGATTGAATTACATAATTTGTTAGCTGTTCTACCAGTCACTGTTCTTATCCCTGAGTTTCAGTTTAGCAGATAGACCTGAACCCCTAGGCTCTAATTCCACTATACAGGGCTTCAGTGGTAATACCAGTTTAGGGAATCATTGTCTTGCCCACGCCTGGACAGTCATTACTGCAACTCATGTCCCCTGCCTTGTACCTGTACAGCTGTCTGTGGGACGATGCTGCGAACTAAGTCAGCCAATCCGCATCGTGTGTGCACGTTTTCGTTCTTTCTAATGTAAACTGGTGAAGTCTGACAAGAGACAAGCAACAAGCTGTTGCTCTGGCTTAACCTAGGAGGGGATCATGCACTACCGCATGGGTGGAGGAACGATCAGCCTGAACAGCTCCTCAAGCCATGGTATCACAGAACAATGATTTCTGGGGACATCTGCCTTGGACACCAGATGTGTGACTGTTGCTTGGGTAGAAAAAGTTCAACTGTGCCTTGCTGTTTGGTAAAAGTGACTGCAGTCATTACAAAATTATCAGAAGAATAACCAGGGCAGGCAAATCCAGACAATCACCTTGGTGAATTTAAGAAAGCATGAAAAAACTGGTATATCCACTAGTACTGTGCATAGGGTGATCCTATTATTTAATCTTCTCGGTCTACAGAAGTATAGAATGTAATTTAACATGGACAATGCAATGTATTTTCTCTTGATTTTACTCTCAGAGATGATTCCACTACAGTAGCTGAAACCTACAGAAATACCCAACCCATGGCAAATAGAATTTGCCCAAAGAGTTGCAGTGTGCTAGTTAGAAACAAGAAAAGGTAAGTTCTTATTATGGAAAAATGTAAGTGATCTAAAACTTACAAAAATACTGCCCTACTTTAGAAAAAGAAAAAAAAAGAAGAAAAAGAAAAAAAAAGAAAAAGAAAAAAAAAGAAAAAAAAAGGCGGGAATATTGTTTTGAAGCTGTGGTTTTACTTTGTCCTCACATGCTCTGCTTTGATTTTGACACAGCTTGTACGAGTGCTTCTAAAAGCGATAGGTGTTTTTAAAGTATTCTTCTGGGAAATCTTTGTGCCTGTCAGGTAGTGATTTTGTAAAATCTAACAAAAGAGAGCACATTAATCTCATCACCAGATAACAGTTTCTTCTTTAACTTTCTTTCTCAGTCATGTGCAAGTAGTTTCTATTTAGTCAGAATTCCTGAACAGTCAGACCTGAACTTTTCTCACACTATAAGGTGCTGCAGGTTGTGCAGGTTCATTTGAGAAGTGCTTTCTCTCAGATGTTTATTGAAGTCTTGGATTTAAGCCAGACTTTGTATGTTCGTGAAGTTCATGTTACAGTATGATATCAAGCTTACCTGCTGTATTCTTTAACTAAGGGGGTCATTCTGCTTTTGATGTTATTTCTTTCAAACAGAAGGTAAAACCTAGAAATTTTATTAGGTGAGTTAATTATAGTAAAATGATTATTTATAGTAAAATGATTCTCTTCCTTTGTGCATATGCTTCTCATAGATGCTATGCGAAGTTGAAGAATAGCTCTTAAAATTACTTTTATTATGGAATCTGGGAATGACTGCTTAAAGATAAATCTGTGTTGCAATCTTTTTGTATTTTTGCTCACCAACTTACTTGCTGTGCTGCAGACTTTTTGTATTTTTGCTCTCCAATTTACTCGCTAACTCAATGTGGTCTTATTTTGACTCTGAAAAAGGCACATTTGACGGATTTCAAACAAGCTAATTAACTGAACTCACCTAACTGGAATGTTAATACTACATGCTACAACACTGTGACATCTAGAAGTCTTTAGCTTATTTATAGCGGAGGTTTGTACTTTAGAAAGCACTTGTTTCTGGTTTTAGAAATGGGGGAAAGCTATAAATAAACAAAATAAAAAACAAATAAATATCAAAGCATTGATTATAAATGAGCAATAACTCGATTCCCACTGTCAATCCAAGTTTTGTGTAATAGAACACCACATAAATTTCAAATAGAAAATTCATGGGATGAAAACTTAACTCCTTCTCCTCTCATTGTAGTAAAAAATGCAGACAAGACTCCCTGTGAAGTAAAGGAAGTGTCATGGAAAATTGAAATGTCTTTAACAGATAAACTCCATCTTTCTGTTTGTATAACATACAACACCTGACAAATAGAACTAGATGTTTTTTTACAGAAATTCTACAATTGAGAACTGTATTTAGCTTGTTAATCAAATTAGTTGAGGGAGAGGAGGGAGCAAAGTTCAGTGCTACATGCACCACTAGGTAGAGAAAACAAAATCAAGTTTCTTATTAAAAAGGTCCCCAGGCATTGGTTCACCTAATGCAGAATTTATCCTACCAGAAATATCATTTTGGTTTCACTTTTTTCTCTTCTATGCTCTCTCTCTCCTCTCATAGTAGTGATTTATTTGCTGTCTTTTAAGATATCACAAATGTGTCCCTTGTTACATAAACAACTATATTATACACTCTTTAAAGAATAGATGGAAGCAACATTACAGTGGAGGAGGAGGAACGGACTATATGGCCATTCTGCTGATGTGGAATGCCACGGGTTCTTAATGGGAGACTAAAGGCTTCTTACCTGAAGTGTATGCCTAAACACTTCTGTACCTTACAATCTCCATTATGCACTGATTACTTTAAACTTAGCCACTTAAGCATGTAAGTAGCACTTACAATTTAAAAATTCAATTAAAAAAATCAGCTTTAAACTCTAGTCTACTGTCTAGAGTAATCCTCTCCATTCTGATCTCCACATCAGTATATACACAAGCATTCAGAGGAAAAACCAGGGATGTGGACCTCTGACTTGCTCTTGAATGAATACCATAACCAATTAGTTGCATCTCTCACCAAGTGAATGAGATAATGAGCAGGCCTGAATATTGTTTTCCTACAGGGTGTCAAAAACTAAGACAAGAATAGACTAGATGATATATCCTCCTATTTTAAAAGATCTACTTTCACTCTCACAAGAAAAACTGAATGTATATATTTGTCATGGAAAAAAGCCCTAAGAGCCTAAGTTGCCTTGCATTCAGTATTTAATTACATATTCAGGAGACAATCTCCGTTATATACCTTTTAGCAGCAGTGCAAAGGAGTAATGATCTGGAAGAAGCAATTTTCAGAGATTACTGTAGGTAAGAATGTCGAGTTTCAGATGTTATCAGCAGTGCTTCTGATCTTTGTAATGGTTGATTAAAGGAGAAGCTATGTCACTCTGCACTGACCCAAAGAAGAATACATATCTTTAGGCTCTGAAGAGATCTTAAATAGATGTTCCCTTTATAGCCTGAGTATGTGTTGGAACTAAAATGGAGAGAGGAAAAGAACAGAAAGTTCTATAAGGAAGCATCAAAGGCCATTAGAGAAAGAGCTTTTAAAAAGGAGATGGTTGCATTTGGCAAAATAATCAGGCACTGTGATATAGAGAAGGATAGTATTAATCTATTAAATGGAACTGCCTGACTACATTGTGAAAGCAGTAGAACATACAAAATGTATAAAACTTGCCTGTAAGGTGTTTTCTCTTTAGCTAAAAGCTGTTTTATAAGAAGGTTTAACAAAGGATAAGCATTTATAACTTATCGGAATTAATTTATTATTTTTAGATTTATTGTTCATACATTGCATATAGCTTGTGTCTGGTTGCTCTAGGCTGAAAAAAAATATAGATAAAAAGAGTTCAGCAGGTCTGTCATATTAATGCATTTGAACAAAAACACCAGAAACTCTGTGTGGCTTAGGAAACAAGAAAACATTTTAATTAAATGGAAACATTGGTTGACAAAATAATGACCCCCCTTAATGAAGTAATTTGATATATAACAACTCAGATCGCTTAACACCGAGGTTAACTAATAATTTTTTTATAAAAAATATTGCCAAAACTGTATTGTCCATGGAATCTAGTAAAATCTTTATTTGTCTCTACTTTAGGCTAAAAATGGCCTGAGAATATACTGCCTACATGGCAGGTATTGAAAACTTCAAAATGGCCTAAAATGCAAAGTTCATTCTGAACCTAGATCCAAGCTCCTTCAAATTGCAACGTTGGTTGGTATCTGGACTCTTTTTGAGGTGCACATCCTTCATTTTAGAAGTGCTTTCTCTAGCAAGCAAGTAAGAGCACAACTTTATCCAGTCATCCAGTATAACAACGTAGTAAGAGAATTCACCATGGCAATTCCTCTTAACTGAAATAATCTCAGCGTGATGTGAAGGGTAAACAGCCGAGGACATTTCGAATGGATGTAAAGGGCCCATTATGCCCTTCATTACTACAGGCTCCTCAGAGAACTCAGTTACAAAGAACATCTAATCAGGCATGTAATGTATTAAATATAGCATACCATAATTTGTTGGGGTTTGATTAGTTCTTAATCTCCTACACTGCAAGCTTGATGTGTTAAAAATAGGCTAACGTGTAGCTACAATTAATTGCATTAGTAATCGAGGAATAAGTCCGGTTGTAAATCAGGACACTAATAAATCAAATGTTATTAGATACATTATCAGTTAACTGCTAGAAAAAAAAAAGGAGTCTGTTTTTTTAAAAAATCATTCCTAGATATGGACACATTTTGTTTATATATTTTTTTATTATTATCGGTATTTCAGAAAAAAATGAGTGTAGAAAAAAATGCACAATGTCAAAGAGTGTGGAAAAGCAAGTGAACAGAAGTGAGTTCCTAATTCATTTTTTCAGCTCTGATTTTTGTTTTGAATTGCAGTTTAATGCTGCTCAGTGTATTTGCCAGGGGACCAACATTTCATATTTTGCTGAAAGACATAAGTTAGTAATTTGAATGAAGTTAGGAATGAGTTCAACACCACCCAGAAGCCAGAGAGACTTGGTGCTTTTTGTTGGCTTTTTTTTTTTTTTTTTTCTGAAAACAGGTTTTTCTGGGAAACTACCTGACTGACTCCTGGGAAACTACCTGACTGGCAATTTTTTTATTTATATTTCAGGAGAAATTTCTGTTTATATTGCCTTATGCTAAATTTATGGGACATCTCCCTGGAGTGATATCTCTCACACTAATGTACCTTTTCAGAACTTTGCTGATTCACGATATGTAAAATTATTTGCTTTAGACTTTTTGTTTAAGACAAAACCAGCTAGAGTGTTGTTGTCATAACCTGTATTAGTTATTAAAATGTTAAAAGAGTAAGAAGACCTTGCTAGCCACCCTAGGACCTAACATATGTGTATGCTTCTTTACTGAGAGCATGCTCTGTAGCATATCCGTGTATGCTCTGTCACACAGTAATCTGATATCATCCCATGATGATACCATCCCATGATGCCCATTTTATGAGACACTACTGAAGAGAAATGGGGAGAATGTGCAGAGGTTATCTTCCCATTTTAAGTCCAGTTTTGAAAGTGAAGATTTGTGCAGGAAAACTTTACTGACATTCTTAGGTTCCCTGCTGAATTATCCAGAAATCCAGTGGTATGGATTGCTTAGGAAGTGGATGTGCAACTTTGCATCCATAAAGAACATGCCAAGTAAAGGATGTGTAGTGCATTTCCAGTGATACAGGAGTCTGTCGGACAGTCAAGGCAATCAGAATGCCCGCCCATCGTTCACTTCATGGTTCTCTTCCACAGACACAGATGAAACCAGAGTGCATAAATATCTAAGAAATACTTTTGGGGAAATGACAAGGAAAAACAATTGGGGAAAAAATGAGGAAAAGATATCTTCACTAACAAAAATAACTAAAAAGTCCAAATAAAGTTACAACAGTTAGAAAAGTACAGTAACATCAAAACTGAAGCTCTGTAGAAGCAACCCAGCCTTTACGTTTGGTGCAATGCATGAGGGGTGAAGAAACACTTAAAAACTTTCCAAGCTCTTGCACAGCAAGAATGATCCCTTGGCTAACACTGGGGTTGCACTGTGTTGACACAGAATCATTGACTTTCAGCTCAAAAAGAAGGTGACCTTTCTTCTCGGTTAAGAGTTTGCAGAACAAGAACTCTCAAACTGTAAATTACTCAGGTGTGACCCAAAATTAACGCATTTCTGAAGGTAGTTTCCTACACTCTGACAACACTGGGTGGCATTGTGCAATATGTAACATTATAAAGTAATAGAAAATTTATTCAGATTTTTAAAAGTTTAGCATCTTCTGCCCTTCCAGCCTTCAGATTGTAAAAATACTTGCGTAGCAGTTTTAGCTCCTGAGCATAGAGAGAGACATGATGTCTTTATTGTTACCTCTCAAAGAAAGTGTTCACATCTTTGTGTATAATTAGCTCCACTGTGAAGAAGTCCTGAGAAGGAAAACGCTTGGTTATCTTGTTAAACTTGTGGTTCATCAGGGTGGGGGGGGTAGAGAGGTAGAAGAGAGGGTTTTGCACTTAGTCATAAGTGGTACTGGAGGCAACTAAAATCATTAGTATAGACAGACTTGTGTGTGGGATTCCATTACCAGCAGAGAAGGAGACTCACAACCTGAAAGTGGTTTCAGGGAAATGTGGCAGGGTGGAAATTCCATTTTCTCCTGAGCTCTGGACCAAGGCTGTTGTTTCCCATTAGGGAAAAAGAAAGAAGAAAAATTCATTTCTGTGCATCAGAAATAACACCCATGCATCAGATGACACAACTTTGCCACAGATGCGAATGGCATTCCTGATGATAGGAGTGAAATTCTGTTTTCCTTTCAATAATTTGGTATTTTATAGTAGCAAGCAAACTTTGGCATGAAATTCTACTGAAGAGGCACATAAGCAAGTTCTGTATAAACACTTACCTGTATTTAAGGAAATCAGCTGATTTAGTATTTAGATAATTTGAAAAAAAGATTAGAAATAAAAGTAGATGATTTAACTCTCTTTTACTGTTACCTCTGTGGTTTTACCTCATGTAATTTCAATATTTGTTTCTCCTCTGTTCTTGTATAAAGTACAATGTAATTGGTAGGACCCACAACAAAGGCAAACAACAACTTCAGTAGTAAGCCGTTTTTAACAGGATGCTATTTCTTAGGAAATGGGGTTTAAAAATCTTTTGATTAAAGGAGGAGGAAGGAATATGAACAAACTAGAGCTCTGGTCCCATAACAGTAACAAACATTAGTTGCTTTGTTTGCATTATTTGCCAATCTACAAAATTAGTAATTCTAAGAACATATAAAACTACATTTCCATCACTCCATAGAAACCTACATCTTCACTTCATCACAAGTACACATGTCATGATGTTGGTGCAGATACTTGCACAAAAATATATTTTTTATTATGGTACTATACAGGTTTAATTGATTTGATAAAGCATAATGGCTAACTTCCCGTAAAACAGCAAAATGTTTTAAATGCTCTGCCTTCTCATCATAAGATCCTCAGGGCAAGGGCTTCCAGATTTTATTTAGGAAAATGAAGCAGGATTATTGCCACTTAAGTTTAGGCCCCCAGTTTGACAGAATGAAAGCACCTCTATGGGGCTGTTCAGGCCATCTGTGTCAGAACTCAAATTCCTGACCCATTTTAGCTGGTCTAAATCACTTTACAGAAGATTCCCATTTTTCCCCATTAATACAGATAATTTAGGAAGCCTGCTCACCTGCATAGAAACTTAATGTAGCTGCATATAAATTGGACGTTATAATTAACATTTCTTTCTACAAGAACAAGGAAGTACAGTTATGTACTTCATAGGCATGGTATAATAAAAGCCACTGCATCATCTTTACTGTACTGTATTTATTTGCAATTGAACCTACTCTTGCACATTCTTACTGCTGTCTTTCATAATGAAATTTAGATGGCTGAGACTATAAACATATTAATTTATTTGTCCTTTTAAAGTCTGACATGATATTAATGATTCACTTTTCTACATAAACTCTTCCCTGCCCAACCCCCTCCACCCAAAGAAAGAAGTGGAATTTGGAAACATAGGATTAGAAATTACTTTTTGAGTCAGTCTAGTTCCCTTTTATAGGCAAACATGAAATCTCTTTTCTAAAGAGATAAGGTGACATCCTAAAGCCAGTGAGGATATTTACCTGATTAGTCCTCTTGGGAGGCTATTTTGGAAACTTAGTTTCCAGCTGGTTGGACATTTTCTTCTCATTTACAATATACACGGTTCCATTCCACACATCTGGTTGTGCCTTGACCATCATTTGCCTTAATCTAAATAATATCTTACTTTATCTCTGAAGAGTTTCTCTAAATAATGCCTTTCTGGGCAATTGAATTTGTTCTTTTTTTCCACTCAAGACAGTTATTTTAGTCTCCCCTTGCAATACATACTCTTTATTCCTTTCATCGTCCTAGGAGCTCTTTGGATTGTTGTCTCAGAAAAGTATAACTAATTGCCAAAGGATAAGAAGGGAAGCCAAGCTTTTTTAGTCTGTCTAAAAAAACACCACAAACAACAAAATATTCACAGGTCTTGCTGCCAACCCTTAGTTTAGTAGAAGGATGGACTTTCACAAGTGACACGTCATTTGTGTCATGTTTTGAACTTCTAGGAGGAAAGCTGCTATGTAAGCATATCAGGAATGTACTTGCTGTAATGAAACCTCCATGACGAGAAAACATTTGCAACAGAACTGAATGAAGATCCTATTTATCCCTGCTTATTGTACAATGTGCAGATTTTACATCACTTAGAGACAGAGAACTCCACCTAAGAGTTACATTTTTCTTGGCGAAAATGAATAAGCTCTGCTCCTACCTGGTTAATATAAACCAACTTACTTTGTAGCAGGTGTCTAACGTTGATGCATGTGAACAACAGTATTAGTTCAACAGCAAGAGTTATGTAGGTATCTAAAGGTGTGGTATACCTTGTACAAAATCGTGGTCAATACTAAAGTCTACAGTTATTTTGGTGTTATGAGTTCTGTTTAGCTTAAATTGAAATACTTATGTATGTGTATATATAAAAATATATGTTTTTATTTTGTCTTAGACCACTGAGAACTGGAGTTGCCATTCATTTACAAGTTCATTAGGTTCATAATCAGTGAAAACCAGGAAAAACAAAAGAATGCTGATAATAACGGATAAGAAGAGTTTACATATCCATATTCACATCCACAAGTTTTGAAAATCTGATGAAAGCAGAGCATTTAAATCCTTAAATCTGCATATGAACTTTGTTTTCAAAAGTGCCAGTCACTCAGTATTTCAGTTTTCTCTGCACTTGACTGACAAAGCCAGGTATCTGGGGTGCCCGTTAGTGACCAGTTACTCTTCATGACTATTCAGGTCATAGATATTTTGAGATAATCTGTCCAAATAGCATTTAAATTCAAACAGCTTGTTGCGACCATTCTTTAAATTATTAAGCACTATTCCAGACAACTTTATGAAATCCATTTAATTTAGGGGCCCAGGTCTTAGTCGTAGAATCTAAACTGTAATCCTCTGTCTGTGCTCATTGTCGGTGAGATCACTGCCAGCACCCCCTTTTTTATTTCTCCTGTGCATCCCTTGCCTTTATACCCTGTCCCTTGGCTGGCCATGTCATGCTAATAGAGCCACCCCTGCCCCAGGAAGCAGTTGTGTCCTTCCATCATGGACTGTATTTCAGAGGCACAGAGAGTGGAGTGCAAAATTCCTGGAGATTAGACGAAGAGACCTTTAATGTGGACAAGTAGAAAGTCTGGGTTTAAGGGCATCCCAATGGGTTTCAGAAACAAAATGCTCATCAACGTCACACAGGCCCAGCAGCGCTGAACACAGCATTTCCAAAATACTTTTAGAAGGTGAATACCTAAGATAACAAAGCTGACTTTGGAAAATGTATTTCTAAGACATTAAATACACTGAACATTTGGCTTTGAAAAATGACTAGAAAGCTAGGAGTTACCGTCACCAGAAAACAAATAAATAATAAATACCAATTAGTATTTAAAAAAAAAAAACAAAACAAACAACAAAAAACCACAAACACAGTCTGCTAAGTACCACAAGTTACCTGATGCTCTTTTCACGTTGTTCTTTTCATGTCATGCATGTAACAGACATTATCCTGGCAACCTGCGTTTGGCTCTTGGTAACTGACTTGAAGAGAGTGGGAAGGATTTTAATTTTTTCAAAAAAGCAGCAGGTGGAAAGTGACTTGGTAAAGATGACAGTTGACTGAGGGGAAAAAAAAAAAAAGCAGCTGCCTACTCTTCACCCAAATACGTGCTCTTCAGAGCAGCTGAAACTGAACATTTTGACACTGAAGGATGCAGCTTGCTCTTCTTCAAGCTGTATCATCGCACCCAGCAGTATTAACAGCATGCATCAACCAGAATATCGTCTTCACAGAACATGCAAAACATTTACAAGCTGCTCTGCAGCAGATAGGCTTGAACGCAGTAACTGCTGAAAGTGGCAGACCTCTCAAAACATACCTTTTGTTCTGCAATTAGCTTATGGTTTCTCAAGCAGGAAATCAGCTTCAGGGCTGGCGGTTTTTCTGCAGCTAACATAACCAATGCAGGAATTGTTTGATCTCTGCAGGTTTTTAAACGGATAGTTTTGTACAGAGTCAATGGAGAGAGTTCGGTATCTCTGTAGCTACCTGAAAATATCTCAGAAAGCTATAAATAAATGGGTGCTGAAATTACTGAAATGATCATTTCTTCCCATTCCAGTTTTTTATTCTACATTTAGCTGTCCTGAAAGTTTATATATTTATGAAATATAGAAACCAAATGGAAGAAATAACATGCTTATGCAATAGTATGCTAATATTTTTGTTTCCTCTAAAACATGAACATGGGGAGTTCTGCTTGTCCGAGGATTACACGATGTAGGTTATTTAAAGAAGTATCTGACTGGCAAAGGAAAAACTATTTGAAAAGGGGAAGAGCAGTCCTACAACTGTGACACTGGAACTGGTGGACGGCGGCCTTCCATTCCCAGCAAAATTTCCTCCAAAATCAGGTGAAATTCATAGTCTGTCTGGAAATGTCTCATTTCACTTTTCCTTTCTGCTGAAAAAAAAAGGACAAATACCACAGTCTGAAAAGTGCGGTGTTTCTTTATTTTTCTGTATTTTTTATATTTTACTTTTTAAGGAAACATGGATTGATTATAAAAATATGCTCAATAGACTACAGTACTCACAAGATACTGTGGCAATTTAAGAGTAAATTAAAATTGGATGTAGCGTGGGAAGCTAGGATGACATGTAGAGTTTTCACCTTGACAGCCTTTCACTGGAGGTGGTACAGCAAAAGATCTTGACACATCTTGACACCAGCGTGAATGCCTTCAAGTGGAAGGCAGGTAATTTTTTTCAGATGCCGTAAGAATCTAAACTTATCAGTAGTCACGAGACAGAAAAAAAAAGCAGAACTTCTGCATTTTCTACATGGGCGCTGATCTTATGTGTATTTTTAGGAGCAAAATTGAGTAACTAAAAATTTTTAAGATATTAAAATTATATATAAATAATGTATGGGTAAAGATAGGGATATTTACATAGAACTGTTTTGCTTAGTAAAGCTGTGGAAAAGGTCTTATATGGCAATTTGGAAAATTGAGATATTTGGAAATGTCACGTTAGAAACAGTGCAAAATTCCAGAGATCACAAAGAACAGAGGAAATGTTAAGCATACAGCAATAGGTTCTTAGCTGCCTCTTTCATTAACTGTCTCAAGAAATTTTTGTTTCCATCTGAGTTGCTGCCGTCCCTTAAGTTCTCATTCTCGATGTACTTAGTTTTGTACAGTCATCTTTTATGTTTTCTTCTGAAATAACTGAAAATAATAGATGAGCAGACAATTCTAATCCTGCAAAATAAACACTTTTACCAAATTAAATTCCAAGTTTATTTTAATAGGATCACCGACTACGTTAACATTAAATACCGTCAGCTTTCATTTATCTAAGGGGAAGAGGAATAAAAAACCACAGTTAAAACATACACATTACACCACTTAGATAATAAAGCTAGAAGAATATATGACGAGATGTGATAAAGAACAGATTTAATGCTTGGCTGCGAAGAGCCGTTTGAAAAGCTTGCAAGCTCACACAGTGAGGCATGCCACGTACATGCGTGTCACCAAGGGAAGCTGCAGAGCCACAGTCGTGCGGTGCTGCTCCCAAGTGACCAAACCTGTCCCCAAGCTTGGGTCACATCTGGCCACACCAGACATACCTAGACTGCAGAGATCCAGTTCCTGTAGTCATACATGGAAAGCTGACTCGAGCTGCTCTGCGCTCTCAGCACGCTGAGTCTGTGGAATGGAGTCAGATGCGCTCACAAATAGTAGAAAGGTATCCAGATGTGTAAGAGGTTTCAGGATTGTGGCTTTGTAGTAGCAAGACTGCATCTAATTACATTCATGGATAGCCCTTATAGCAGTGAGATGTCAGCGCTGTCTGTAAAAGTAACTAATGAAAGTTGGAGTAATAAATGTGACCTTACTACTGCCACCTACAATAACACTGCATGTTTGTGTCTGGCTTTCTCTCGTGTTTGTCAGTAGACTGTTCCAGATCCAAGAATGGGTGATGAAGAAATCATACTGTGCTCGGTTAAAACAGTCACCACGGTCTAAATTTGGGTCTGTTTGGTTTTTTTCTCCACCCTATTTACTAATGAGGCCTGACTTATGAAAATGCTCTTGGTGCAATGGCTGAACTGTTTGCATAAGCATGCTCTTTACTGATTTGCTCTTCAGTGCAGGCTGATCTGAATCATTAGAAGCCATTAGAAGTCTTTGTATTTATTACAAAGGTAACGGGGTCAGGTCATACAGGAGAACCCTCCATCTAAGTCACACGGTGCCACTGTTTCTGCTCAGTTAGAATTACTGATGCTTTATGAAATAAGAGGGGCTGCATAGGTCAGTGAGACTGAATTTCAAGGGACTTGGATTCTTTATCCAGATTAGCCACTGACCTTCCCAGACAGCCATATCATCACTCCATACCTCTTCGACCTAATATTAGGTGCTGCCTTGTCTATTTATACTCCAAGCTTCTCCTAATGGGTCCTGTTTCTTATTGGATTTATGTAGCATCAAACACAGGGAGGCTAAATTGCTAGCTGAGCCCAGCCAGCGCACCTGTAATATATATGTATAAAAAGAAGGGGAAAAAAAGAAGTAACAAAAATAACAGTGAATATTCTTGTTCATATGCAATTACTTTTTCTACTGGAGGAAAATAAAGGGGGGGGAGGGATTTACATAACCAAAATAGATTAAGACAACTCCAAGGATTAAAAGAAATTAGAAAGAATTGGGGAAATATATTAAATAACCCCACAAAATAATTATCTACTATCCTTTAAATGTTCAGTAGACAGCACTTTACAGATGGAGGTTTGATGGGAACCCAGGACTGATCAGCAGGAGCAAGACAGAGTTAGAAACAGGGGCCAGAATTCCCATCCCAAGCACCAGGGTATGATAACCACCCCACAATGAACAACTATGTAACTGATGAGATAGGATGACTAAGGGCAATACTGAGGAAGGAAAGCCCACATGTGATCTTCAACAGGAGCTTGCTTAAACCCCACATCAGGTTATTGTTCTGAGGCCAGAGGGCACTTTGATTACAGATCCACACGGCAGAGCTCTCCAGAGACATGTACATCACTATGCAGTTTATGAAATTAAACATCAACTCCATCATGAATATTATCTACAGATTCTATTTCTTCAAACACTCTCACTATTTGTGCAATTAAAAGACCTTATTTCTGCCTCACTGCACACAGGAAAACCCCATTCTATAACAGAAATGGAGAATGGTGTTAAAAAGGGGAATCTGTGGCTTCTGTTCTCTGCTATATTCCAGAAAAGTTTTCTTTTAAATTGAGAGGTAAAATTTAGTTATTGCTTCATTTTGTCCAACCCTAACTCTAGCCCTGGACACAGCAGCACGATCCTCAAGCCTGCACTGAGTTCCTAAAGCTACATACATTCTGCTGCAAAATGATCTAGTCATCATTGCATCTAGCCATACATAACATTGGTAAGTTTTTTTAATTATATGGCTATTGCAAAAGTAGTTAGCGGCAACCCATCTGCAGTGACGGAAAAAACTTCTGTAACATTCAAATCTTTTAGCACCCTTCAAACATTCCAAAAACCAAAGGACATTAATTGTGTAGGCATAGTTTTGAGCTTAAAAACCTCTTCATGCAAGAAATTAACTCTTCATCAAGAAAATAACCGTTGAAATCTTAATATCTTTCAATGACAGCCACATTTGAAGAGCAATTTTATAGCATAATGATCCTTGTTGCATAATTTGTACAGGCTTTTGTTCTCATTGTAATTTCCCAAACACAGCTTGCTTTACCATTTCTCCTTTCCACACCAATCGAAAGGGAAAGATCAAAATCAGAAGAAAAAAACATCAAGATCTGGGTTTGGAGTTAAACTTCTAAAGATTTCAGCACAGTTCCTACTTCAAACACACTCCGGTGTATCTGACTAAAGCCTTTGGGTGCCTTCTTTCTTCCCAAGGAAGTTTTATTAACCATTAGAAACTAAAACACAGGTCTTCAGAAAGAATGTGCTGTCTTTGTAATGGATTCTCAGCATGATTACTGCAGTGGATCAAAACCGCATGTCTTCAGAGAGGAAACCTGTACTGGGTTTGTGTGGCAAGGTTTTGGTAGTGGGAAGGCTACAGGGGTGGCTTCTGCGAGAAGCTGACAGAAGCTCCCCCCATTTCCAATAGAGACAATGCCAGTTGGCTCCAAGATGGACTTGCTGCTGGCCCAGACCGAGCCCATCAGGGATGCTGGTAGCTCCTCTGGGATAGCATATTTAAGAAATGGAAAAACTGCTGTGGAGCAGCAGCCAGAAAAGAGGAGCGAGAATATATGAGAGGACCAACTCTGCCGACACCAAGGTCAGGGAAGAAAGAGGGAGAGGAAGTGCTCCAGGCACCAGAGCAGGGAAGCCCCTGAAACCCATGGAGAAGACCCTGGTAAGGCAGGCTGTCCAACTGCAGCCCATGGAGGATGATGGTGGAGCAAATACCCACCTGCAGCTCTGACTCCATGGCAGACTCACACTGGAGCAGTCTGTT